>NC_079385.1:17397802-17997802 GCF_021018895.1 Seriola aureovittata | reverse complement strand
ATGTTTGTACCGGACTTCAGACTCACCTGAAACAAAGATGAACACACACACAATCCATAACATATACACACACACACACACACACACACACGCACGCACAGGAGGCAGAATCACATCCTCACCGTGTGTGTGTCCCATTCTCCATTGCTGGTGATCCACTTCTGGTCGTCACTCTGGGCCATTTCCTGACACTGCTCGTTCCGGACCTGAACACACGTTAAAGCAGAAGTTCATTTTACAGTCTGACATACATATTGTTGGATGATTACATACGTATCAGTGTCTGTGATGTTTTGGATGCAGTGAGAGGCGCTCACATAGAACTCAAAGAAGATGTTGTTGTCGGGGTACTGGTAGGTGAAGGAGACGGAGCCCTGCTTCTCCAGATGGACGGCGTAAACCAGAGACACTGTGCACTCGTCGCGGTTTGACTCCAGATACACGCCCTGCGGCGTCCATGATGAGCTGCAACAACAACAAACACTCAGCAAAACAGCAAGGAAGAATGGATAGCAGTGTTTGTGGGAATAGCAGTTTGTGTGTGTGTGTGTGTGTGTGTCACCTGTTACAGGCCTGACTGTCCTCTCCATTGGGCCCGGGGTCCATGAAGCTGGCCAGGCTGGTGAAACCTGCAGGGATGGAGTCCCATTGGTCAAAACGGAGGCCGCTGCCCAGAGAATAGGAGCCGGCTGCACACGGCGTGCACTCCTGTGTGGACATCTCTAAAAACATCCCAGCCGGACAGGAGAAAGCTGAGAGACAGGGAGGAAAAGAAGGTCAGATTTACACGTAAACATACACACACACACACACACACACACACACACTGGCAGTACTCACAGCAGTCTGTTCCTCTGGTGGGAGGTGGGAGGTCTGAGCAGGAGCCTGGATTGAGAGGGATGGCGACTCTCCATCGTGACCCTGTGCTGTCACACTCTGTGTACTGGTAGTAGTAGTCTGCCTGCAGAACACACACACACACACACACACACACACACACACACACACACACACACACACACACACACACACACACACAAATAGATACAAAGATCAATACAGCGTAATTTTCTATTCCATATCAAATAAAAGCTTGTCATATAAAAGGGAACATTGGAGATGGAGGCGTTTTAAGGGTGAAAGTGGTGGCTGACCCCGGTCACCACGGAAACCAACCGCTGGAGCACTAATGGTCCATTAAGAGCACAACAGAAGGTCATCAGTACAGTGGCTTCTTTCCAAGGACGCCTGCTTGTGACATTACGCTCTTATCATCTGAACTGACCGAACATTGATTTAGAGGCGCGAGTCCTTTTAACCTGCGTCCAGAGCTGGAGACCAACACTCACCGCACCTCAGAGCGGTTCTCTTGTTTTTCATTTACCACATATTAGAACATGTTCGTTTTTTTTCTGTTTTATTTTGCAATATATCTTTTATTCTTTTCATTCATTTTGTAACATTTTTTAGAAAACAACCTCTTTTGAACAAGTGAAAAACTCTGCTCTAAACAACCTTCACCAGCTTTATCTTTCAGACTGAAATGTCATTTTAAATAAATAAATAAATAAATGAATGAATACTGAACAAACCAAAGGATAATCAGTGAACATTTGAGGCAGTAAAAGGCAGATTTTGTTGCCTTTGCCCAGAGCTGAGCTGTCTATTTCCAGTCTTTATGCTAAGCTAAGCTAAGCTAGCCGGCTGCTGCCTGTAGCTTCATACTGAAACAGACAGCAGACATGAGAGTGATATCATCTTCCCATTGAACTTTCGGCAAGGAAGCGAATAACTTCCCCAAAATATCAAACGCCCACATGACCTGGACGACTTTCTATTCTTGATTTAGGAGTTTTCACCCACTCTTCCCGCAGATCACTCTTCATGATCGAAGATATTTTTAGTCCGTCCTGCACACACTGCATGTTTCAGATCTACCCACAGACTCTCAGCGATGTTCAGGTCAGGAGACTGTGAGCGGCCGTCTGTTTCCTGAACTCACTCATGGTGGATTGTTTGCTTCGGATCTTTCCGGCTGATTATTTTCACCCACATGTTTAACAACTGGCTGAAGGGAGATTAATAAATACTGACATAGTAGGGTTTCCCAACTTTTGCACATGCCACAATTAATGTTTCCTTTTTTCTATTTTTTCATCATGAAATTGAAAGTAACATTAACATTTGAAGAAACAACAGTAAACTGTTATGTTATATATATACAGCTGAGTAGGAGCAGAGTTTTGTAGCTTTCAGTGAGTTTGACGAGTTCAAATCCAAATGCAGCTTCAGATACTTTTTCCATCCTGATCAGAATAAAAATTTGCGGCTGAGTTTTTGTCATTTTCTGAACGTTGTCAGAGCTTTTGTCCTTCAGTATGAAATATCAGCAGAGTCAGACCAAATAGATGAATGTCCATCTTTCCTGTTGTCTGCATAAATCCTTCAATCTCCTGACTCAGAGGTTGGATTGTCATGGTGCTGAATTCTACCCCCCCCCCCCTCTGCTTTTCACCAGTCTCCATGACAACCAGCGTGAGTCACCCTGGAGACCAGCGAAACACATTAGCCCATGTCCTTTTTATCAGCCTCACCTTTCCCTCCGCTGTCAGCACGTTAGCGCAGGCGGCACCAAGACCTCCTGTTTGTCCATGAACAAACAAACAAACAGCAGGTGCATCACAGCGCAGCTTCACATGCAACTGTTTGTATGTTTGTTTAAGTGTGTGTGTGTTGGGGGGCGTAAAGCATGAATTGACATCTTTATGGCTGCAGAGAGGTTATTAGTCTTTTAAAAGAGCTCAGGCTTAACTGTACTGCACACACACACACACACACACACACACACACACACACCCTACATCTGCAAACCAGCTCTCCCCCTCTCGCTGGTTAATTCCCCTGGACACACGTGGCAGGTTGGTTTCTGCGACTGTTCCAGTTTAATTAGTTGCTACTGAGATGTGGTCGCTCTGCTGCAGACAGCTGCTGATTCGTCTGCCCAGCTGAACAGCAGGTTCGGGGGAGGAGAGGGAGATCTGCCAGAGCGAGGTTTTTGGACTCCGAGAATGTTGCATTAAAAGTACAAAACAAGCTTCAGTTACAGGTTTTCTACGCTTTAATTCTACATATAATGGGAGAGTGATTTGAATTTTGTTAAAAATTTAGATATGCAAAATTAACTGTTTGTTTTAAGTAGAGTACATCTACAGAGTGACCACTGGGTACCACTTTCTAACAAGGCAGCAAGCTGTGATCAATGACTCTATTACTGGTTAATAAACCATTTATTAATGTTTTATAGATCAGTAATCAGACATTGATGAGAATAACTTTTGAGTTGCCAGGTTGTGAAAAATCCTCTCTTGTTGTTGTGAGGACATCTGGACCCAGATCCATTTCTAAACAGCTCGTTAACATTTATAACTACACACTTCATAGATTACTGTAGAACCCTTAATTAAGTATTTATTAACATTTATAAGTGACCGATTAACTTTTGCTAATGTCTTACTACAAACTGAGAAACCCATTACTCTTCTTTAAGGACTTAATGATTTCCCTGGCAACTGAAAAGTGGTTGTTACTAATGGCTTATAACTGAACTGCAAAGCATTAGTATATGATTTATTAACCACTAATAAAGACATTAATTACACCACATAAACCCTTGTCAGAAAACACAAATAATAATATCTATTTTTATATCTAACTCTTGGCAAGAAAGCATTAAAGTTATTTTCCAAATTCCAATTTCTCCTTAAAACTGGATGTTAATTTAAAATTGAGCTACTAGTGATGTGTGTAAATTAAACACACAGCCTGCTGAAAGAGATGCTGCCCACTGCTTTCACTGTAATCAATGAGGCAGCATCAGAAAAGCCTGACAGCCCAGCCTGCCCCCCCTCCCTCCTCTTCCTCCTCCTCCTCCTCCTCCTCAGCGGGTAATCCTGGCCGGGCCGGCCGGCAAGAGGCTGCTCAGAGGAGGGGATGGAGGCCAGCACACAGCGTCATCTTGTTATGGAGCGTGTTTATAGTCAACATGAAGCGCATTTTAAGCCGATCAGCAGCGTGGAAAGGACAAAGCTGAGCCAAAACATAGTAACTGGAGTACGACTTGTAGTAGTAGTGTTTTTTTTATTGTGCATTAGAGAAGCCTTATGGATCTAATCTGGTTGTTTATTCCTGGATGCATGGCCATTTTCTTAACTTGATCACCGCATTGTAGTAGAGGATAAACATTTAAAACATCCTCATGACAGCCATGATAAAAAAAAAAGAAAGAAACATTAAGACCCTGATTTTTGCGTTTTAAAAGGAAACATCTTCTGCACAGTTCTGTTTTGAAGTGGCGTCAGGATAAAAGGAAATAATAACAATGATAATGAACAATAAAGAGCGCTCACCTCATCGCACGGCCGCAGGTCTCCGTCGGCGGACACGGATGATGTAAGAGCGGTGATGATGAGTAAAAGGCAGCGGGGGAACCTTGCGGCCCACACCTGCTCCCGCATCCTCAGCTCGGATCACAAACAGCCGGCTGTCCGCTGCCTGGAGCCACAAACATGAAACAGGCCGAGCGGTGAGGCTTTCTGTGGCGTCCCTGTCATTGATGCGCCTGCCTGCCTGTCTCTCGCCCTCCCCCCCCCTCCTCCTCCACCTCCCCCTCCTCCACCCACACCACTGTCAAACCACACTGTTTATTAATGACTCTTCCGGTCCGGTTTTCAGATTAAAACTCTCATTTTATTCCTAGAATGAAGTTTAGGAATAAAGATTTGACAAAAACTACAAGGTGCAGCACAGTGCAATGATAGTATTCTCATTCCCGCATATTATTATCATTATTAGGCTATTTACATTGATAGAATTATTGGCAGCAGTAGGCTATTAGTAGTATTGCTTGTCATATGATAAATTTTAAATTTTAAAAAAGGCATTTTAAGAATTTATACACTAACGTTAAAGTGATATACAATTTTGTCTAACAATAATTGCTGAAATGATTGACTGATAAATCAATGAGTCGATCAACAGAAAATTAATTCGCTTGGCAGGCAGAACATGTTTCATCTTAAAAGTCTAAGATTAACAACAGCAAAACTGTTGAGTAAAATCCTCCACATCACATTTGAACAATTCACTGGAACAATTTTCTCTGACTGGACATGCAATTTGAAAATACTGGTGGCTGAACACATTAACTGTGTCAAGGAGCGCGCTATATCATATCAGAGATGGATGACAATGGCTGTCTAATGTCTTTTTTTATTTATTAAAAGGTAATTTACAGACTGTAGACCCTACTACTGTGTATGTAAACAATATTTGCCCGCTATGCTCTTATTTTGAAGGCCCCACCGCCTGCTTCAGTGTGTTTTCTGTAACTTCACTCCCTTCTCGGTGCTAAAGCCTCAGTCATACAGTGACGCCACCAGTGTGATAACAAACGTTATCTTGATTGACAGCTGGACATGGACAACAGAACTGCTGATCTTCTTAAAACTGTGCACTGATAGACGAATATGAGCTGGAGAGTTCCATCAAACTGTGTAATTTTTTACAGATAATGTGGGCTTAGCAAAGAAGTCTAGAAACAATAAAATCTTGAAACGGCCAAACTCTAGAAGTTTTGCAGCTAATGTTGGCTTTATAATGTCCAACCTTCAATACTGTGTAATGTTGATTGAGGCTAGACTCTTTGCCCAAGAGTTATTTGGTAAAGTTAGCCATATAATATTCAGCTTTTAGCATGAGCTGAAGCCATCTTTGTAATTGTAAGGTTCAAAAGTTAGCGGCTTATGCTAAGCCTAATGTCCAAAGGTTAGCTAATGCTACCCTTGAAATTTCCAAAGGTTAGCTGCTAACGCTAGCCTAATGTTCAAAGGTTAGCTAATGCTACCCTTGAAATTTCAAAAGGTTAGCTGCTAACGCTAGCCTAATGTCCAAAGGTTAGCTAATGCTACCCTTGAAATTTCAAAAGGTTAGCTGCTAACGCTAGCCTAATGTCCAGGGGTTAGCTGCTAACGCTAGCCTAATGTCCAAAGGTCAGCTAATGCTACCCTTGAAATTTCCATAGTTAGCAGCTAATGCTAGCCTTCCAGCGTAGGTATTAAACTCACCACGAAGAACAGGATTTTTAATTGGTCTTGCTGAGTGCTGCATATGTCAAGAGTATCGTGCCATGACCAAAATAAAACATTATGTTGTTCATCTATGTAAAGAAAGAAAGATTACATTTGATTATTATATTTGCATTTGTCTGATTGTGGTATTGATTATTTAGTTTCTTCTCTACAGTTCGTATGTCTTTTTCTCCTTGTGACGGACGGTATATCAAAAAGCAGGTGTAAAAACCTTTTATTAAAGGAAATGGAGGGAGTCAAGATGAATGACTGTATTTAACATTTTAGTATATGTATTTACATTACACATTAGCCTTGCAGTAGCCTTAGTCTTGTAGCCTAGGTGCACCGGACTTCTTACAGCCTCCTATTGAAATGAGAACTTTTTGTTTTATTTTTAACGTTGTTTGAACTTTAATTTATTTCTTTCCTCACCTGTTGATGTCACATACTGCATTGAATCGGTTGTTTTTAATTGATCATTTTCTTGGTTTTGTGTACATTTCTACGAGTGTAGGTTGATCAATGATATGAGCAGTTCTTCCACTTACCGGGAGGTGGCAGCAGCAGCTCTGCGAGAAAAAAAAATACCTCACGAAGAAGAGTAAAACCCGGATATGATGTAAGTGCAGAATCAAAACAGTTAAAATTTGACAGCTCGGCATCGTCCCGCTAATGGTTTATAAAATGCAATGGGAAATGTTACTGCCACTGTCAGAAATAAACTACATTATCTAACCAACATCTTTAGTGACTGGGGCGACTTTTTAGCGGACTGTCGAGGAATGCTAACCCGAGGAAAAGGCTCTTTTGGCTAGTTTACCTAGTAACTGCAGCGGTTCTTCTCCGGCTAACTGATTAGCTCCCCCGGCTAACGAAAGTTGCTCCATGGCGATCTATGGGTTGAACATGACCATATATAGACCGGCCACAGAGCTCCCTCGCCGGTGAAATGTAAACGGTGACTCGCTCAGGAGGCCGACAAAGGGCAAGCAAAAACAAAACTCAACCTGAAGTTAATAAAAGACACCCAGCTTGCTAGCTTCACCATGTCATCTGACCAGATTATTGCCATCGTCATGGATGACAAAATCTACGAGGTGAATAAGAAGAAGCTGATAGAGAAGAGCGACTATTTCCGTGCGCTGTACAGCTCAGGTATGAGGGAGTCCACGGAGGACTCGGTGCAGCTGCAGGGGCTCAGCGTCCCCGGGCTGGAGCTGGTCCTGGAGTTCATCAACACCTCTAAAGTTCAGGTTGTCAATGAGACTCTGGAGGACCTGATTGAGACCGCCTCCTTTTTACAGGTCACCTCCATCCTGAAGCTCCTGACCTCGGAGATCCGGCTTGACAACTGCGTGGAGCTGTACAGCCTCTCTGAGGTTTATGGGACTCATGATCTGCGTAATGCTTGCCTCAAATACATGACCTGCTACTATCATCCCATGCTGAGGCGGCCTGAGTACAGCAGCCTCCCCTCTGCTGTTCGAGACCAGGTCAGGGAGATGCGCATGAAAGGCACTGCCACCCTGGTAGCCATCGGAGACTTCACCTGTCTGTCCTTGGACGTGCCTGATCAGGATGAACCCTGGTCCATGCTGAGGTACGGAGAGGTGGAGCAGCGCTGGAAACCGCTGGCAAACAACCTGCCTCCAGATATGATCAACGTCAGAGGATACGGCTCAGCTGTCCTTGACAACTACCTGTTCATTGTTGGTGGTTACAGGATGACGAGTCAGGAGATCTCTGCGGTGCACTGCTACAACCCCTGCAGGAACGAGTGGAACCAGGTGGCTCCGCTCAACCAGAAAAGGTAGGTCCAGATCTAGAGTACTGTGCAAAACCTTTAGGCACTTGTTCATATTCTTATCCATCACAAGATACCATCAAGATACCATTCATTCTGCAGTAGGGCAGCGAACCACGACATACGACCAGAGTCATAAAGAGCTATATTCAGACAAGAAAAACAGGAAGTCCTGCAACAGATGCTGAACATCACGGAGTCACATGAAGAGACAGAAGACACTGAGACAGACTGAATCCACACAGGAACTGTGGCAAGTTCTCCAAGATGTTTGGAACAACTTACCTGCCAATTACTTTGAAAAACGTTATCAATTAATTTCATACAAAATACAGTAAACAGAAAAAAAGAAAACTTATTTATGACATTACTTTTGAAAGCGTCCTAACTTTACTTTTAGTGCCTAAAACTTTTGCACTGTACTGAGCCTGCATCCCCTCCCAGGCCAGTTGTCTGTTTGTTGCTGTCATGTTTCACTTCCTGTGTCCTCTTCTTTCAGGTCCAACTTCAAGCTGCTGGCGGTACAAGGGAAGCTGTACGCAGTAGGAGGCCAGTGTCTGGGCACGGTGGAGTGTTACAGCCCGGAGCAGGACTGGTGGACCTGTGTGTCCTCGATGCCCGACCCGCTGGCTGAGTTTTCCGCCTGTGAATGCCAGGGAATGATCTACGTCATGGGTGGATACACTGCAAGAGGTTAGTATAAGTTAGTAGCTACTGAAGTGTTTTTCACTCTCTGTTAAATTCTTAAGCCATAAGAGATTGTGGCAAATGTTTCAGCTGGTAGAGTAGGTTGTCTATAAATTGCAGGGTTGGGGGTTTTTATCCCTGGCTCTTCCTCTCTGCATAATGAAGTGTCCTTGAGCAAGGCACTAAACTGCTCCAGATGAATAATCCAGGAACAAGGACACCTTGACGTGTATTATAACAATTTATCTAACTTCAATTAAAGGACTTTGGCATAGGCACAGGATGTTATAGTAGTAATTGCTTCCATATTGTATAAGTTATTAGATCATCACTACGTGATCAACAGAAAATGAACCGCCGACTATTTAGATAATTTATTAATCGTTTCAGTAATTTTTCAAGCACAAATGCCAAACATTTACTTTTCTCAAATGTGATGATTTGGTGATTTTCTATATTGTATATGATGGTAAACTGAATATCTTTGTGCTGTGGACTGTTGCTCATAAAAAAAGAAGCAATGTCAATATATCTCCTTGGTTGTGGCTGCAATTTTCACTGTTTCCTGACATTTTAGAGACAAAGCGATTAATAGTTAAATCAGGAAAATCATCCTTTAACTGTTGCTTTGTCTGCTGCTTTGACTTTTTCTGTGTCTAACAGATAGAAACACAAACGTCCTCTGCTACTGCCCCACCTCTGACACCTGGACGGTGTTTCGCTCCTGTTCAGCCCACATCCGCAAGCAGCAGATGCTCTCAGTGGAGGACACCATCTACCTGGTGGGCGGCTACACCCACGAGCTGGAGGCGGGCCGGAGGCAGCGACGCCCCAGCCAGACGGAGGACGTACTGACTGTGCAGTCCTACAACGTCACCACGGGGGAGTGGATCCAGCTGAAGGAGAACACGTCCAAGTCGGGCCTGAACCTGACGTGCACGCTGCACAACGACGGCATCTACATCATGAGCCGGGACGTCAGCCTGCCCACCAGCCTGGAGCACCGCGTCTTTCTGAAATACAACATCTTCTCCGACGCCTGGGAGGCCTTCAGGCGCTTCCCGGCTCTGGGACAGAACATGCTGCTGTGTTCGCTTTACCTCCCCAACATGCTATGACTCACAGGGCTGATGGGAAACACTTGCGTGAACACTAACAGATAGAGGAGCCTGTGCAGCATTAATATTGGCCAGTGTGTGGCTTGCTTGTTCTTGCACAGATTGCAGCTCTGTGGCATTAGTGGGAACAGCGTGCGGTTGCCAGGTTGAACCCCTCGTGACCTCTGTGCCTCGGAAAGAAAAAAAAAAAAAAAAAAAAAAAGCACTACATTGTACATACTGCTGTGGATGCAAAAACAAACGCTACAATGACAAGTATGAAAGCGTTGAAGCGCCATGGCCCGTAGGTCAACAGCATCATAACAGCTAGGCCCAGTTTGTGCCTCTCATGGATTAGCATTAAAGTTGCATTCAAATCACAGTGGTAATCATCTGTACTCTGAAAATAATTGCCCAAAAAACCCACTTATGTCTGTTCTGATGGTATTTCCAGCACCCTCAAAGACTCTTAACCATCTGGATGAAAAATGTTTTGCATACTGGACGATGAAAACGATTTCTCTTTCTTTTTTTTAATCATGCAGCAGGCCGAATATTTTTCCATCCAGATGGTTAGAAGAGTGTTTGAGGATTCTGCACATGCCTTCAGAACAGACATAAGTGGGTTTTTTAAACATCGCTGAGTAATTATTTTAGATTCTTAGCACGGTGACTCAAATGTAACACTAGTGCATGAGAGGCACACGCTGCAGCTACGTAACAGCATGCTTTTAAATCTATGGGCCAGAATATTCCTGATGTTTACACTCCACATACGGCATTGGTGTACATGTTTATCCATAAGTCACTACAGACCTTAAATTATCTCAGAAACAAAACACATTTTCTTCTCTTCATGTATTGTACATAGCAGATAATCATGAGAAATGGCTTTGGTTTTACACTGCCAGTTTTATGGGAATTAGAAGATTCTTTGAAGTTGTACTGTGGGATGTGAATTGGCTCAGAGGGAGCTTTATGTGTTGTATGTTAACTTGCACACCTGTCTTATTTTCCAGAGACACACTAAGCAAAGCTTAAAGCGCAAATTCCATTAAATCAATGATGCACATGTGCCTTCTGCAACCTCAGTTGATAGGAACTTGATACAAAAAAAAAGCACAAAATGCAAGACTTTGTTACATTGCCAGCAACTGACCAAAACTGCTGTGTTTTATTTTCCTTTCTGCTAAAGCAGATTTTGTTTTCATTAAGGTTGTTCTTAGTTCCTTGATTAAACAATGAGTGTGCGCAGATTTCAAAAATAAGCCTCAAAGCAACATTTATTTCTTAAACTCTAATTTTGGAGAAAGTGCCGCACTTAAAATGTTTGATTTGAAGGATTTCAGCTTTTCTCTGCATTACTTCTATCTGTTTGACAGTTTGGAAATTTAGGTCATGATAATAAAGATGATGTTCAGGGGTCTATTTTCAAGTCCTGTTTTTGAATTCACTTTTACGACACGTGTTTTTACTGTGTTATTTCTCCACATTCTGCTTGTTTGGCCTTTATTTTCATTCAGAATTTCCAAATCAACTGAGAACACGGGCTCCTCGTAACATGGATAATCTGCAATGTGACCTCTTACCAAAATATCTGCCTTGTTATCGGAGTAAGTCCTGCGTCTGTAGGTGACTCTGGTCCGATGCTTGCCAGGAAAATGTGGCTCAAAAGACCAGACCAATCTGTATTGGGGTTCCTCGGACCCCTGGGGGGGCTGCATACAGGCTGTTCACATTATGTCGCCACCTGTAGGGAGTTAGGGAGGTTATAATCATCAGGGAGATGACACATGAACACATATTTTAGTTGTAGAGTTCAGGGGTGTACAACTGTCCTGGGATTCTGCGGCAGAAAAACATGGACAAATAAAAACCGAAACTATCTGCAACAGAAATTACTTTTTTTGTCATTTGGGTGAACTGACCCTTTAAATTACAATAAATAATCCCCAGAGAAGAATGTATTATGCCTGTCAGCACTGTTACTCCTCTCACTCTAACATTTTCCTCCATGATTTCCACTTTTTATTTTCTGAATACTCAAGTCATCATTTAGTCTGTCAAATGTACGAAAACGGTAAAAAACAAAAGTCTAAAAATGGAACAGAATTCCCATCACAATGTCCCAGAGCACATGATGGCTTTTTTTTTAAATAGTAATACAGTAATATAAGACAGCAAAAACAGAAAATCCTCATATTTAAAAAGCTCAAAGCGCTGAACATTTGGCATTTTTAGTAGAAAAAAATAACTTCAACGATCAATCCATACCACCCCCCCCCCCCCACAAGCTTCCAAATCATCAAATATGTGTGGCTGAGACGTTCAGACCACCTCTGATTGAAATCAGAACAAAATTGCGAGTGACTTCACATCTACAGAGCTGTGTGTGTCCCTCTGTGGCTGTAAAATGCCATCTGAATTCATTAAACATCATGTTCGACAGTCTGAATACTGATGCATGTGAAACATCCGGGAAAAGAGAGGAGCGGCGACCAGCAGGGGGCAGCACACGCTTTTGAAACATCACATTTCTCAGTAGGCAAACTAGTTTCCACTTCACCTTCACAAGGACTCCCTGTTTTATAATAAAAAAAAAAAATCATCATTCTTCCATTTCAGCTCTCTCTTTTGATACTATCATACATTTTCTGAAAGTAGAAGTTTCACATGAAACCTTCCATACCTGCGGGCTGAATCATCACCGATACAAATACGTGTCATCGTCATCTTCAGAGGTCAGGAACAAACACGGGTGTTATTTATAGATTTTGTTGGTGTGGACGGATGGACGGATGAATGAATGGAAGAAATTGGGTTCTTTAATTCCTAGTGGCTGGCACATAGAGGGGGGAGAGGGGGGGATCAATGGTTGCCATCAAGTGGTCCAGATTGATCCCCTGTGTGGGGTCAGACCACAGTGATCTCTCACACCTCCACAGCAGGGGGGGGGGGGGGGGGGGGATACTGAGGCCAATCACTGCTTAAGGCAAACTGTGTTGGTCTGGGAAACAACGTGTCTGACATGATGTGGTGCCGCGGCTACAGAGTGTGTTTGTAGATTAAAGGTGGAGTGTAAAGGTTAGAAATATTACAGAGTGTTTGCTTTTTCTTTCTGTTTTTTTTCCGGGTGAGAGTCAACTGAGTAAATGTGCTGTGAATTCAGAGGTGAGCATGCGTCTGTGTCGAGTGTGTGACGGAAAGAGGAGGGCTGAGAGAGAGAGAGAGAGAGCGTGAGAGAGAGAGAGAGAGAGAGAATATACTCCTGAAAGCAGAGATGTGAGTTTAACACGCACACACACATACAGAGAGAGAGAGAGAGAGAGAGAGAGAGAGAGAGAGAGAGATATCCAAGGACAGACAGCACTGAGGGGAGGGAAAAACACACACTCTGTCACACCTACCCCACAGCCTCACACAGCCTCTGTAAGAGACAGAACTGGTCCTGACATTGTGAGGAAGATGAATGGCTGCATGAGAGGAGCATCCAGGACAGGACATTAGCTCCTGAAGCTGCTGAGACAAATACATGCCAAGGACTACAAACAAACAGAGAGAGAGAGAGAGAGAGAGAGAGAGAGGGAGCACAGCAAGCCCAGAGGGAAGGACAGCAGCGTTTCAGAGAGGGGTAAAACAGAGTGGAAGAGGCAGGTTCATTCTGCTGCTAAGGACCTTAAAAAGGATTTAAACTGCAGAACTAAAAAGCTGCATTTTGGGGTTTTGTCGTCCTCTCTGCAAACGGAAATCCACTCCTTCTCTTTCTGCCTGCAGAGAGCTCCCAGTCCACCTCCTCCTGCTGCTGCTGCTGCTGCGAGGTTACAGTCTCCGTGCTTCTGTGCACAGCACCAGAACAGACTGCTTTGTAGTCCGAGACCATGAGTGAGGCGAAGAAAGGTGAGCTAGCCATCCGGGATAAAGCCATTCTGCACCAGCAGAGGCGTCTGAAGCAGGCCACCCAGTTCACACACAAGGACTCAGCTGACCTCCTGCCCCTGGACGGGCTGAAGAGGCTGGGCACGTCCAAAGACTTGGTGAGTGGACTTTCAGATGAGTGCTTCAGGCAAATCAGTTCATAATTTGTCTCCATTGGAGATTGGAGAGGCTGTTGTCTGCGTTGCCATGTGCTGAGCGGCTGTTAAAGGTTGACTTTAAGTGGAAGAAGGTGTCCGAATTGTACAGTATCCTGTTGTGTCTCCGACAATATCTGAGAGAGAGATAGTACAAGGTGGTTAAGTCATATCGACTCAGCTTTGCAACACACAGTTCCTTGTCAAAACCTGACGCCTACGTTACCCACAATGCAACTCTAACCGCTGACCTGTTTGGTGGGATACTCAGGTGTCTTACGTTAGTGTCGGGTTGATGTGGCCTCGAGCCGTTAGCGTCTAGCAGAGAAGAGCAGCAGGCTGCAGGCGTCTGCTAAAGTCTCCAGACCCGACCGCCGCTGACTCAAGTGACATCACACGAGGACATGGCTCCCTCTGGACTTTTTCCACAGATGTAGTGTTGCTCTCCAGCACCTGTAAATAAACTTGTGTGTTGACTTCGGGGTGGAGTTCCCCTTTAATCACCACGTTGCCGCTTCGACACTTTACTTGTTGGCAAAGCGGAGAAAGATTATTTTCATTATCGATTAATCTGCTTAATTGATTAATTAAGTTTGTGAAGTGGCAGAAAACTGTAGGGCTGCAAGTAATTATCAATGTTATGATGTTTTATTATTTATAATCTGCTGATTATTTTCTCGATTAATACGAAGATAGTGAAAAACATCAGCTATAATTTTGGTGATATATTTTTTTAATTGCTTGTTTTATTAGACCAACATCCCAAACCTTAAAGTTTATTGTCGATACCTTGTAAATTGCTCATTTGGTTATAAAATATAGTTGCTGATTAATATTCTGTTGGTCTAATAAACTTACAGCTCTATAAAAATGCCCAAAACCAAAGATATTCAGTTTAAAGTGATATGAAAAAGAGAAAAGCAGCAAATCCCCACTCTGAAGAAACATCATGCATAAGGAGCAATTTTACTCCTAATACATGATAATAAGCACCATTTGCTTTAAACACTAATGCATTACTCTGCTGTGTGTGCTTTAAGTCATCAAAGGGAAATTCGTCATTGAAAGGGTCATGAAAGATTCAGAGCCCGGCACTCTCCATGCAGAGGAGGGAAGTCAAAGCTGGTCACATAGAGGCTGATGTCATTACACATTCAGAGATTTTAGGGTCGGCGTAGAAGATGAAAGGCAATCCTGCATTTAAAGTGGGACATGTCCAACCTCTTCACTTCCTCTCCTTCCAAAAAAGCCTCCTGAACTGACACTGTTATATTGTGTACACTCTGGAGGAACTCCCTGTAATAATCCTGACAATTTATTACTCTCTGCCTCTGACACAGTTCTGGTTTGATGGCAACTTCCCAGCTTCCCCAGAGCTTTCCAAGAACCTCGACACAATCGCTCTGGCACTGGGAAGCAGCACTAGCAGCGCTCTGTGCTCTGCGAATATCACACTGTGATGAATTTAATGTCTGCCAGATTTTAATACCAACATTTGCTGCTAGAAAAACATTCCAACCCCCCCGCTCCTCTTCTCTGATGATAGATATGTTTTCTCTCTCTTCCCTCCTTAATGCACCGTGTCTTTCTGGTGTGACACATAATTTAAAACCACAAGTGTGGCAATAGTAAGTAGATGTTATTTAAGCTATAAATACCAATTTCTCTGCTGTAGATTTGTAGCCCAAGGCTTTATTGAAGGAAACGTTAGTCCACCACTTCTGCAGACTGAAATATCTCAACAACTGTTGGATGGATTACTGTGAGATTTCATGGAGACATTCACGTCCTCCTCAGGATTAATCATAGTAACTATGGTCCATCTAGTGCCATCATCAAGTCCAAATACCTTAAAAACAAATGACTTTTCTGTCAGCCTCAGCTGCAAAGCATAGTAAACATTATACCTGCTAACCATTAGCATGCTAGCATGTTATGTTTACTATTTGTGCGCACCATTTATCATCTTTGAGAACTTTTTCTGACGTTTTATATCATCGTTAATAAAATATCTTGCTGTTTTTTGACTGTTGGTCAGACAAAACAAGCAATTTGAAGACATAACTTTGCGTTTTGGGAACTTTTTTAAGACTGAAGAATCAAACAGGCAAAAAATGAGAAGAAGAAAACAACAGTAGCTGCGGCAAAGTAATAATTTGAAGATACACAAGTTATTTTTAAAAATATATTATCATCCAGGAGTTTGGGGCTCTGTATGAAACGAAGATACAACATTATACCTGCTAAACATCAACATGCTAGGATTGCAATTGTGAACATGCTGACGTTAGCTTTTTGCTAGCAGCTCTAAATCAGCGATGCTAGCATGGCTGTAGATAACCTGTTCCTGTGATGACAGCCAGAGTGGTTCATGCGACACAGATGAATCAAATGCTATTATACATAACACTATAAAAGATAAAACGAAAAAGTAATCTAAGTCATGATACGATTTTCCCCAAAACTCTATTAGATTCAAGGAGCTTAATGTTTCGCCTGAGATTCAATATCTCCTGCAGTGGCCTGAAAACGCTCTTATCAGAATACCAATTATCTTCTCCTTGAAGACAGAATGAAGCTCATCTCAATACACAATCTGTGGCGCAGACGTGGCCACAGGGAGAACAGTGCAATTTGCATGGCATCTGTAACAAGTGATTTTCGGTGTCAGAACAGCTTTGGGAACTGGAGGGAGGAGTGGAAATTGCCAGCAGTCCTCCGTCATGTCTGTATCTGTTCTCTGCAGAGAGCGCATCGTTCAGGCTTCGAACAGACAACGATGGGCTAAATGAAAAGAGAGCATGATGTGTTTCTGAGGTGGCTCACATACCGAACCTTTACAGACAAAAGATGAGATCATCCGGATGAGGCTGTCGCATCCATTTGTTTGTCTGTAGGCTGTCTGACTAAAAACCGGCCTCCTCCACTGTATATCCTGTTTTCATCTGAACATTTTCCTTTTGTTTTGTGACCTTCATAAACAAAGGTCATACCTTTACATGTCAGACATTGATCTTAGGGGGATAAATCATCATTTATATTTCAGCTTTTCTGTATTATTTGTAGGATTCATTGTTCAAGTATTTGTGAATTCACAGGACAAATCCATTAACTTAATTATCTAAAAAAGGCATAACAGAGTTAGTTTAAAGGTGTAGACTTCAACTCCTAAATTATTCCACTGCCCCACCGACGTCATTACTAGCATTTTGGGAAATACCCTTGTTGAGAGTTGGATGAGAAGAAGATTTGGCAGAAGATTAGCGTATAGCATAAAGATCTGCTGAGCAGCACCTCTAAGAGTCACTTATTAGCATGCTATATCTTGCTTGTTTAATCTGTACAATTAGAGCAACACAAAAATGTTTATGTTGTTGTTTTACGGGAAGTTATGTGCTATTTCTTAGCGAAAGACAGCTTGTCCATTTTACATTTGTATTGTGTTAATTATTGAGCTTTTGTGGTGCTGGTATGTGTATTTTCTACTTTGTGGCAGAGCCAAGCTAGCTGTTTCCGGTCTATGCTAAGCTAAGCTAAGCTAATCGCCACCCGGCTCCAGCTCTATACTTAACACACAGACACGAGAGTGGTATCAGTTATCTAACTCTCGGCAAAAGAGCAAATTAAGCACGCTTCCCAAAAAACGTGAGCTATCCCTTTAAATAATCAAATTAACAGTCCGCTGATACACGCTCGCTCACTTCAAATCAGTAAAAACGGTGCACAGTCTTTGGTGTTTACACTTGCTAAAGAGAACCATGCACAGATCTTCTAGCTGTAACCTCGTCTTTCTCCCTGTTAATTTCTGCTAGCTGGCCTGTCCTGCCTGGTGTGTAATTCAGCAGCCGAGCCCATTACGTAAGAGTGAATTTGTTTTGCTGCTCTTTAGCCTGAGGTCCTCTCACTCTCAACAGCAGCAGCAGCAGCAGCAGCAGCAGCAGCATCAGCAGCAGCAGCATCAGCATCACTCCGGCCATGTTGTGCTGCAGAGTGAGGGAAGCGATGAACATGAAAAGGGCAAAAATCCTCAGCTCTAACACAGGAGCGATGGAGGGGAAGGAAAGAGGCGACGGGAGATGGGGTCAGGGAGGACGCACGGTTTAGTGGAGCAGTTTTTATATAACACGATGTAGAGCGTGGAGTAGATGCATGGGTGGAGGAAGTAAGGAGAGTCAACAGGAGTGAATGTGTGTGTTTGGGAGATTGAGTTGGAAACATCTGAGCCCAGTTACATCAACACCTGAGCTCATCACCGACCGAGTTATTGTGTAACCACTGTGTAACCTCACTGTTTTTTTTTACTGTACACACTCAACATTTACTTTACAAGGGAAATAACACATGAAGAAGAAAGCAACGAGGTTGGTTCATGCAGCAAATCAGAATTTTTAAAGGACAATACCATCATTTATGTTGAAGCTCCCTACATGTAATCAGTTGTTTCATTTAAAGTTTTTACATTTTTATGCCCAAAATGTGGAGGATGAACTGTTTTTTTACATGATTTAGTGATTCCATGATGTTACTCTTTAGTGAAACTTTGGTTGGTTTTACTTTAACAAAAGGTCGACTTTAATGTTGGCTTTAAAGGTTCACTACACCCAAATTACAAAAAGACCCAAACACAACAACAAAACCACCAAAACTGCATCTTAGTCCAATTCTGAGGCACGTGCACTTCATTTGAGTAATATGATTTTATGCTAAATTATACTTTAACTCCACTACATTTCAAAGGGAAAGAGAGTTTTTTTAGCTTTAGCTTTAGCATTGCAATCTCAACTTACACATTTTGTCTGAAGCCTTAAACTGTGTCACGTGTCGTTTTGGTTTTACTCTCTGAGGTTTGGAGACATCTTTTTTTTCTGCTCATAGAAACTATTTCCTCAGTGGAAAGTAGCTCTGATTAAAGCTGTTGACACTGAGGTTTGTGGTCCAGACAAATGTGGACAAAGAGACATTCAGTGCAGATAAAAACCCAGTTAATAAGTGATATAGATAGATGATTTATATGTAATGTGTAACTTCAAATATTGTCACTCTTGCAGCTGCTAACTAGATTTTTAGGTCATAACTGCTATTTTATTAGAAGGAAATGGAGAATAGAAAGTCGCACACTGAGTAACTGATGCATTTATTTCAACTTAGAAGTATCGATGTTTGAATATTATCAAGCACTGCACTAGAAATATTTTTAAAAATGACATCAGCTGTTTTGGATTTCACTGAAGAAGTTTGAGTGTGAGTGTTTTGGTAAAAAAAAAAAAAAAAAAGATTTTTCTGTCATGAGCAAACTACATTTTAGAGAAATTTAGTTAATATATGGTTTTAAAATAGTAAAATGAAAAGGTAAAACACTGGCTACTGGAAGCTTGAACTCATAAAAATTGCCCTTCAAAATCTCATATCGGTCTAATTTTCTGCTGCTGCAAAGCCTCGCTCTTCTTCTTCTTCCTCCCGCAGCTTAACTGTCCGTTTGCTCATGTCCCTCTCTTACAGCTGAGCGAGTCTGCAACCTGTGTGTGTGTGTGTGTGTGTGTGTGTGTGTGTGTGTGTAGACCTGTCTACTCTAGACACTGAGGTCTCCAGGTATTTCTGAGGATGATCAAAAGCTACAGAACTGGGCTTGGATGTAGAACTGTGCTTTAGGAGGAGCAGAGCAGAGCAGGAGGAAAAGAGGGGAACAGTGCAGTTGGTTTATTGAACATTACGTCCAATTTTAGTCAAAACACCCTGTTGGCCATTTAAAGAACATTTCTACCAACAGAAAAAAAAAAAACAATGTGGAGAGGTGTTATTCTTTTGTCAGACCTGTGTTTTGTGAACTCGCTGCGCTCCTGTCCTTTCATAGTCATGGATTTGTAGAAACAGATGGTGAACAGTACATCACATCCTGGAACAGCTTCTTTTATATTCATATGCATTCTGATTCACTTGCCAAACTCAATTGTTTATTCCCCCCAGAAGGCAAAGTAGCACTTCAAAGTGAAGAGCAAACACGACAATGCGACTCGGTGTGATCGCCAGCCTCCCGGGATTTTCGTCTCTTCCTGCGCCTTCTTCCCTCCAAAACAAACCGCGTTAAATCGGTTCAGATGCCGGCTTTATTATTAGCTCCGGGACAATTAGGTGGGCTGGAGAGGGGTTAGTGTGAACCTGTCTCTCTCTGTGTCATCTGGAGCTGTGGATGGGTTGCAACACTCCCTCAGCTGCTCCCCCAGTGCTGTGTCGGAAGACAGGAGGCTAAATATACATCGGCAAAAACAAAGAACGACACAGCAAACCCCAGCAACAGAAGAGGGGAGAACACATAATGATACTGGCAGAGGAACAGAGGGAGGAAACAAGAGGAGCAGGAGAAAATATTTGTCGTGAACGACGAGGTGTGACTTCGTGTTTTTAATCATTTCAATTCTTAGCAAAAGTTCACGCAAATGTGTGGAAGCAAAAAGAAACTGGAGTTGCAAGTTTTGAAAGGGAGATTTGGGGAATACGGCTGCAACCAATGATAATTTTAATTATTGGTGCATCCATTGATTATCTTTAAAATTAATTAATCAACTGATTAGTCTATAAAATATTACAAAATAGCAAAAGAAATTGTGATAACACGCTAATTCTCATGAAGCTGGAACCAGCAAATATTTGGAATTTTTGCTTGATCGACAACTTACACAACTGACGTTCAAATTGTTATTGATTAATTCTTTGTTGATTGAAGGCTCGGGGCATAGCTGAGGGCGGTGACATCACAAAGTCACAGGAAGTCCAGACGGCTGGTTTTAAGGCTCAGTTTCTGAATACAGGCTGTGTGTGTTTCTCTGTGGACTGAGGCTTTGATACTTTCACAGTATTAATATAGAAGCTAGAGCTGATCTATAATCACACTACACATGGACACAGACCTTTACACTGGAGGAGCTTTAAACGGTAAGGAGTTTTGGAAGTTAGTCGGATGATTTATGAGTTTCAGCCCTAAAAATTTACATTTTGTAAAATCTAGATTTGAAAAAATAGATTTTAATAGAATAGTTTGACATTTTTGGCTTCAGTTCACAAAGTCTGATTCATTTCGATTCTCGATGATTCAGTTTCAGTTAAATATCAATGTACATAAACAGCTTTTCTACACGTTCAAAACACTTGAGCAAGAATAATAAAAAAAAACCTTGCTCCACTTACAGGGCGCCATCATTATCCATGTCAATATGCATTATGCATACTTTGAAAAAATAAATGCTGTCCCATACACCTACACATGGACTGCCAGTGACAGATGGTTCATGTAAGTGCAGACGTCCACTTTAATTATCACTTTGAGCACAGACAGGACAGAAAGTGAAAGTCTGTTCACTAATTCATGAGCAGTCCTGTAAACTGGATCCACACAGACTGTAATTATTCACCTCGCAGTTGACGAGACCGTCGTGACTCAAGGCGGCTCGTACAGCAGACATCATCTACGCCACTTTTTTATCTTTAAATGACCTTTTTGTGCAGGTTGTAATAACTCCATTTCAACAAAGCAGACATTTCACACATCAACTGAACCAACACGTCACTCGTCTGCTCATTTTTACTGAGAATTTTACTCAGAATCCATCATGGATCATTCAAATAAATAGTTTGTCAGCAGTAATGTGAGATAAAAACATTCTTTTATAGATTGGAAAATGAAAAACTTTTAATTAATTAACAATGAACAAAATGCAATTACCCTCGTGCTGGGGCCAAATCATCAGACGGGCCCGGACGGCGTCGAAGGCTTTTCAGCCACTTGAGTTTTACCTGCAAATTATATTTCATGGGGGATTTTAGGATTTGAAGGGACAGAGAGCGACGTAAGAAAACAAAGATGTAAAATGAGAGTGAGGTGAAAGTGGACGGGCGGATGAAGCTGCCAGAGGCTCGTGGTTCGATACGAGCGGATGCCAGCCGCTTGGGACCGCCATCAGAATGAGAAAGAGGGCATTACAAAGCTCACGTGACCGGCTGGATGAGAGAGAGAGGAGCCTGTTGCAGTCAGATAATTAGTCCACATGGCAATTAGCCTCTAATCTGACTCGCAGAGGGAGAAGCATAGAGAGAAAATGAAAGTGAGGAAGAGAGACAGAGAGGATGAAGAGCGCTGGCGTCAGTCATTAACAGTTGTGTCTCTCTCTCTGTGTCCGTCCCGCTGGCAGAGGACCGGTCTGGACTGGTTAGTGTTCAGGGGTCACCACGGGAACCACATCAGCAGAATCAGCAACAGACCACGTATGAACAGACACAAAGGAGCACAGCGTCTGTGAGACAGGCGACCAGTTTCAGATCGGGATTTTACCCCAAGTCATTGCAACAATCCTCCGTTAATATTCTGTTGCATGAAAATGAACATTGTGCAATTATGGATTAGTCCATATTTTTCTAATGGCTAACAACGTTAGTCAGCGAGTCAACGAGACTCTCGAGGGGTCGTATACACTTCCTGTCTCCTAAGTAAGCATTGCGAAACAACACAAGGGCAGCTGGTATAAAATGTGACAATAGCTAATATTAATATCTCGCCCTATCTGCATCTTATCTGTATTACTGAGACAGAAACAGATCTCGAATAAAGTTAATGTCCTAAAAAGGGTGGGAAACCCATGTGACACAGATACAGGAAATGATTCTAAGTGCGCCGTCTCCTCTCGACGAACGCTGTGAGCTTCTCGTGGAAAAGAAAGAGTGGAAGATGTTATCTCATGAGGAAAATGCAGACTGATGGAGTTAGTATGAAATAAATGCTGTTAATTCTTTGTTAGGCAGAATAAACCTCGGTGAAAGCTGCACACAGTATCACACAGTGAGGAGCAATGAACGTTCAAAGTGATTTCGTCCAAAAATCATTCTGCATGCTGCGGAAAATGAGCAAACAGATTTCACCTCAGTTGGTTCAACAATAAAAAAAAACAAAACAAAACTTACAGCCAAATGAAGCGTAACAGCAGGTTGTAATGTGTGTAATAGATAAAGTCTTCGCGGGACGAGGCTGCCTAACGTCTTCATTCGATTTCATGACAATGAGTCCTCGAGGACGCCGCGTGATTGATGCCAATTCACATATTCTCTGCCCGTTAACAAGCAGTCGGCACAAAACGAGGTGAGAAATGTGGTGAAACCTCGGGATGTGTCACAAGGGAAGAAACTTCGCCTCGCATGATGATTCATCAAGAGGCTTTGCACACAGTTCGGTTTGAAGCAGGTGCGCTGGATAACGAGTTTTCAGAGTCTGACACCGTGGGGCCCGTCTCACTTAGCAATGTGTAAAAAAAAAACTAAAAAGTTAATGTTAATGTATTCTGGGGAGAGGCTTGTCATCTTTAAAGTTTTGGAACCACATTTCCCATGATGGTTTGGGGGGAGGATTTAAACAGAAAGTATAATCTTGTACAGCTTTTGAAGGCAATATATTTGTTTATATTTTTCCCATTAGCACCATTAAACATGCGCTGAATTAGCTACTAGCAGTTCCCGTTTGCAACGTACACATGGACGCACCGACAACTCTCACCGGTTTTACTGTGATACAGAAGAAAAGTGAAAAACCTGATGATTCTCAAGCTCAAGTTCTGCAGTAAAAAACACCCCCTCCTCGCAGTTTGAAAACTCTCTGCACTATATTAAGATGTACTCAAAGATCAAGTGCGAGATTATCGGGGGCAAGCGTTGCAACACCGAGTGCCGCCTGCTTGCGGCTTTGCTGTTGCTCCAAAATGATTGGCTCTGCAGCCGACCCCGGAGCGGCCAGGGCTCGGCAGAAACAGACGCCAACCATCAGAGGTTCGCAGGGAGAGAGGAACGAGGCTGAAATTACATTGTGATCGTTGCCTATCAGATTTTACTTCCCTGCAGTCTGATGAGAAAAACATCTCTCAATATAAGAGCCCTATAATCAAACTCTCAGGATTCCCTCCCGCCTCCTCTCCAAATTATTAGAGCTTGACATAATTTCCCGCCATCATATCCTTTGCCTGCTGAATAAAAACAGTGTGGTGTGAAACGAGACCTGATAAGAGGTTGTATTAAAATTATATTTTCCATGCTTTTGCTGATTCACACGCTATATGCAAATAAACCTTGATCTGCCCCGTTTGCATCCTCTTTGACGAGCAGCATATTTGTAAGAGCATAATTGCCGTTAATAAATCCAGCGAGAGCTGAGGCGGGAAACGGATCAGCTGACGACAGGCCTGACGGGCCGCAGGAAGAAGCTAAAGTCAAGAACACAACAATAGAAAAGGCACTTGAGCCCAAAGTGGAGATCCTGATTGAATTTGATTAGTTCGAATGAGGAGAGGCTCGATGTGGAAGCTCCTGTTTTAGGAGGCTCCTGCAGAGAGGAAAGAGGAAGAGGAGATTAGCGTCACTTATCCAAGGCTCAGGGTTATGGTTGGTTTGATGGAATCAGTGGAAGGAATATTGACTTTTATTGATTGCAATGGAAAGACAGATGGAGAGAGGAGGAGAGGAGGGATAAGGGAAGAGAAAGAAAAGGAAGGAATGAAAAGCAATGGAAGAAAGGGAGAAGAGGAGCAACAAGGAGAGGAAAAACATAAAGGATGTATATGAGGAAAGAAAAGGAGATAAATGGAAAATGGAAGACAATCGGACACAATAGGAGCAATAGGAGAGGAAGGGAAAGGAAATTATGAGAGGAAAGAGAACAGGTGGTAATAGAGGAAAAGGAAAGGAAAGGAAAGGAAAGGAAATGGAGGAAATTGGGAAAGGAACCAAATATAATGGAAGGAAATGAGGAGGAAAGGAAAGAATGTCAAACAAAATAAATAAAAGGGAATGGGAGGAAACAAGGAAAGGAAAGGAAATTAAGGAAAGGGAAAGGAGAGAAAAGATAATTGTAGGAAATTGGTAGAGGAGAGGAAAAGAAAAGAAGAGAAAGAAATTAAAGGAAAAGAAATCAGTCGACTGCAGAAACCTGTTCTCTTTATTTTACAGTAGATGTTTGATTTATAAATTCTCCCTTTGACCTCAGGGGCAGATAAAAAAAAAAAAAATCTGTAGAGGTGTCGGATTGAGCTTCAGATCCACAGATGGAAGTGCGACAATCAAACGCTCCTGAAGCACGTGACAGATAACGCAGAGCAAAGACCAGCGACTCTCAGACGTGACCAGGCATGAGATGACTTTATCACATCCATCGTAAGGTTATACCGCCTCCTTCTCTCGGGGCCCTGACTCCTTTTCCTTACTTATTTCTCTCTCTCTCTCTCTCTCTATTCTCTCTCTCTTCCTCTTGCTCACCGGTCCATGAAATCCTCCTCCACTTCTTTCAAATTCAGCTCAGGAATTATTATTATATATTTTTTCAACAGCAGAAGCTTGCATTGCTGTGCGCATGTTAATCAGAGAAGAACGTCAGATAATGACCAATAACGTTTTGTTCTGGATGATGATGACAGCGCACGACGCCATCGTCCAGTAATGTGTCATCTGAAAAACACATGGCACGTCCAGGGCTGACTCACAGCGCTCTCTCTAAAATATCCCCGCACTATAAGCGAAGGGATCTCCCACCTGATGGCCCGTAACGTCCCGCTGCACGGGTCGACGGGGGCTCAGAGGTCATGTGACAGTGACACGCGCTGCACTGATGGACCATGAAGGGAGCTCCTGCCATCACGTACAGTAACAGCGACGTTTAAAGGGTCGTTTTCTCCGACGTGAACATTGTGAAGTAGGTAAACAAACCAATTTCTATAAAAGTGTCAGACTGCAGGCGCAGCAGCCTGGTGATTGTATTAGGGGAGGAAAACAAGCGGTAAGCAGATGGGGATGTCCTTTATGAGACTGGCATTTGCCCAAGATACTTAAACTGGCTCTCCAGATACCGGTGTGGGCTGGTACGGCGAGTATTGCTCCAGAGGAGAGTTTTCCATGACGTTTGGTAAAAAGACAAAGCTCCCAACAAGATAAATCCTGTAGAGAGATGAAGTCATGGCCGTCATTTCCTTTTCTGGCGTCTGTTCCTCTACGTTCTGCAACTCCGGGCCGACTTTATGAAAAGATGAAGCTCGTTCCTGATGTTTATAAGATGAATCGGCTCCAGTAAAGCCGCTGCAAAAACCCGGAAATGAGTTCCCTCGTCTCAAAGTCACTGTCAGTTTTGAGTGTGTTTTTGGTTGCATGGCTGAAATAAGGTCAGTGGTTAACACAAGCTTAGAAAAGGGTGGCTGCTAACAAGTGGCTAAATGAGAAGGATAAAATCAAAGACTGTTCTAACGGCAGAATTGAGTATATTTACATTTAGTTTGGAAGCTTATATTCAAAACCAATAAAGATATTTGATGCCATGACTTTTGATGACTGAAACCTGCTTTCCCTCTCAGTAAAATGACGGATCAGTTGTTTTTTTCTTTAATGTTATTTCATGACGCATGTTTGTTCACGTGAACATCTTTTAATATCCTGGTGATTTTTAGAGTCAGAGAAACCTTGAAAGGAAAGCAAATGCTTTGTGTTTTATTAATGCGGAGACTCGGCTGGTGTCGGGTGACCTGCTGTCTCAAGCTGTCTGAACTCAGACTCTGTACTGGCAGAACAGCAATGTGATTATGGAGAAACAGACGGTTTAAATGCAATTTACTGTTTGTATGATCCAGAGAGGAACAGCCACTCACTGGCCACATGTTGTTTTGAAACAGTGGAAACCTGCCGTTAATCCAGACACACAAGTATTAAATATCTACAGCAGAATTGTAACGTTCGCGTTGTACGTAAGAAAAGAGATATCGTCTCCGAAGCCGTAACAAAAACACTTTGTCAACACATTGTCTTCCACAAGTGCTTCGTGTATTGAGTCTCCAGGGTGTGAAACTGTCGAATGTAAAAACCCAGGTGACCCTCAAAGTGTGTGTGTGTGTGTGTGTTAGCAAAAACACATTGCCACAAGGCTCGTGGAGCAAAAACAAAACCATTGCAGAAATCCTTCTTCTTTTTCTTTTTGGTCTCCTTCTGACAGTGATGACCTGAAAGTATGAACATAAGCCCTTTGAATCGTCTTTTCATTACACGATAATGTGACCTTCATTTTCGGCTGCACGGTTTAGAAAAGCTGTTCTTTTCCACTGGAGTTAAAGTTAGCAATTTAAATCTCGCTGTGTTATTTGCGTGGAGGAAAAAAGAAGGATGAAGGTGGAAGGAGGAAAGAAGTGTCTGAAAATGTCAAGGCAAGGGCTCGAATTTTAATAACACAGGTGCCAGACTGGGAACCGCTAATGACTATTAATGACGCATGAAAACAAACGATCTTATTCCCGTATCTCTAAATCAATACAGTCACTGGTCGAGACGCAAAGAAGGATTTGACAGATGTGCAAATATGTTGGTTTGCTAATTTTGAACAGCAGCTTGTCTGTTTGCTAATAATCTACTGAATGTGCAGATGATCTAGTTATGACATGCTCCTTTAACACAGTGACCTACATCTCTTGTTTGTTTTGGGGTTTTATATTTGATTAAATGTATCTTCGCTCGTGGTGCGTCACTAGCTATCTGTAACATAGTCTGTTAAGATAATACTTCTTTAAATATTTATCTTTTCACCATGCAAAGGAGCGTAGACAAGCACACGCTGCTTATTGAATGACACATTGAATTTACTGAGGGAGCAACAGCTGTCACATCACATTGTTCAACACTGTGGTGTTTCACAGATTTATTCACTCTGTAGAGACTCAGAAAAGACGTCTGTCATTCGGGGGAAGACGTTGAATAGTAAGAGAGAGAATTGCTTGGTTGAGGTCGTGTCTTCAAATGTCTAACCACGAGTCTACAGACCGAAAAGATTCATTTTCACTTCATTTTAAGGTCAAGAAAAGTCGCAAAAATCTCTCATTTGAGACCCTGTAACCCTCATTTTTTTTGTAAAACCAATTTTCTTGAAAAATGACTGAATCAACTGCGCAAGCATCATTGAACTTCTCAGTATCGACTTTCACCAAAGCCCTTTTGATGGGCAGAACCCACATCTGAGCTTTCGTCACCCGCTTGCACAATCTTCCTGAGAAAAATCCTTCCACCTAACATCCATTTCTCTCATGTCTCCCCCCTTGTCTAGCAACCTCACAGCATCGTCCAGCGCCGCCTGCTGGAGGGAAACATCACACGGCTGCGAGGGGAGGCCCGGGACCCCGGCAACAGGGTTCGGTCCCCGCTGGCCGACACCAAGGACGGAGCCGCCGACGCCGAGGAGAGGAGCGAGAGCACGGCCGACGACTCCACAGAGGAGAGGGAGTCTCTGGAGGAGAGCGAGAGGAGCTTACGGTCGGACGAGGAGGACGACAGCAGCGAAGCCGGAGCCAGACAGACGGCCGAGAAGACCGAGGGCACGGAAGACTCGACCCTCCTCACAGCTCTGGTTGTTCAGTGCAAGGTACCGCGACAGGCCCGTCTATCATCACCCACATTCAGTGCTTTTTCTTTTTACTACTGCACAAAAATTGAAAAGAGGAGACGATACAAAGACAACACTATCTGCTCCCATGACTCATCGTTTAGAGCCTGCTCTTCATTTAGTCTCCTTTTCACAGCACAGCAAAGGCTTGGCAGCACCCAGTGGTTGTCTGACTGGATCAGAAAAACAGATAACGGAGTCACGGTGACCCAAAGTACAACCACGTACACACGGACCTCGGATAGATTAGATGTCATGTTACGGGGCAAAGCGTGAAGGCGTCAGCTCAAAAAGAGTTGGGAAAAACTAAGAATATATTTGGCATCACGGAAGCTTATTGAAAACTCATGTTTAACCCACACGGTCACTGAGAGTTAATCTTATCTGCTCAGATCAGCCAGTAAAAAACTTGGCACACCAATGCAGCGGCGCTATGGGATTTGCCCCGATACGTCCGATGGCCAGTCCGACTATAGTTCATCCTCTCACTCGGGACCTAGTTTTGGCCTCTTGTACCCAAAACTGTTTCCCCTTTAAGGATAACTCCTCACTACGGCCCACTTGTAGATCACCGTCACTCTATTGCCAGTCTCATTAAGCTAACTGAGGCAACTTTTTATGTTTGTTGAAACCCGAAATACCGCGGACGACGGTTGTGGGGGTTAGGGTTAGTTTACCACACTTGTGCCCCACATTGACCCTTGTAGCCTTAAGGATCAATACTCACATAAAGCGAATACTACTCTTTAAACTAGCCTTGGCGTCTCAGGGCCTCCGCTTATATTTTGCAGTGATCCACCAGCTCTCATGGGAAACTCTGCAGAGCTCTGCTGTCAGGTGCCACGTGCAGATCCTCGATGACGATTGGTTCCTTGACAGTGTGACCAACAGCACTATCAGCTGGTGCTCACATTAACGTTCTTCTGTTCGGCTCGTACGGCGAAACAAGATCTTGACATTGCTTTCGGGTAAATGAGTGACGATGCAGAGGATGACACAAAGATGTATTTTGAAGTTATTAAACTGCTGCGACTCTGAGAAGACACTAGAGCGAACTCAGCACCCGGCGATTATCTAGTATTAGAGGTACGAAGCTACAAAGGAGTCAGGGTTTACCTGGTATTATTTTCAGCTTTTATTAAGGAGTTAAGGGTTAAAATAAGGGGTGTGTATTTGGGATATCTTCAATTTCCAATCTGATCCCCTAACCTCACGACTTACAGAGAAATGGCAGGTGGTTCTCTGAACACTAATTTGTATTTTAGGGGAAAGCCCATGTTGCATTTTAAACAACCCCATTAGCAGACAAAACAAAATAGAAAACTGCACCATTATGCATGAAGTGACTCAGTATTCAAGCTTGCTATTAACTGTCTTTTCTTACAATTATTCTGAAACACATTAGGCATTAATGGCTGTCTGGTTTCACACGGAGATGCACCCTGTGGTCCCACATCCAACAAACTCAACCCGACAATGACTAATGTATGCAGAAAGGTCACACAAAGCACTGATTTACGATATCGAACAACCAGGGAAGGTTGATACTGAATATTTTAAGGGGTTAAGGCTGAACGACACGATATTCAACATGAAGTATCTGCTGAGAATGACGGACCAGCAGTATATAATCATTTACATTACATAACAAATACAGAGGGCGGGTTTATTTCCCTCGCACATCTGGGTTTTCTGTATTGACTTTAAAACCAAAAAATTAACTGACAACAGCTTTGATAATGGATTAGTCGTTTATCGAGCAAAATTGCCAATATATTTTTGCCTGTTATCGATGATGAAAATATTAAACACTCGACCTGTAACCAGGGGCCGTAGAGGCGACGTCTAGATTCTGATATTAGAGAATTACAGCCAAGCATGACAGCCGAGGATGGAGCCATCTTTAATTCTTTGAAAGAAATCAATCCAGTGATCAAACAAAGCGTATTCCCGTGGTGTTTAAAGTATGTGGCGCAGCTCCTGTGAGTCCTGCGGGACAGTATTTAGAATCAGTAGTTCACTATTCTATTAGATTCAGCGTTTTCCCCCCCTCGTTACTCGTTGTGCTTTGCTCGGTTTTATCATCAACTTATTAAATGCAAAGTGTTCCTCAGTTTCTCATTCGGCTGCTATTTTTAAACTTCAGTGCTCTGACAGACAAAGGAGCAGGTTTGTGGGGCTGCTGATAAGGCAGTGTGCCTGCGAGGACAAAGGGGACTGGGCTCAGTCTGTACAGAGCGTGAGGGATCAAAACAAGGCTCATGGAAACTCAACGTGTTTATTTCCGAGGGGGGATATATCCTCGGGTCAAGTGGGTGAGGTATTGATTTATGAAGGAGATGACGGGGGAGAGAAAGATATACAGATATGTTCTTTGGAACCAGGATGGGTGCTGGACAACACTCTGATTTATTTTACTGTTTTTAACCTGTAATATAAAAAAAATACATCCAATAGATATTTTGATTTGATTTTGAGGGTTATTTGTTCTGTTTTTTTGAATTTTCAAGTCCACTGAATCAGTTAAAGCTGGCTGATTATAATATTACTGTATATATAAGGTGGAAATCACCTCTTCCCAGAGCCTATAGTGATGTTCTCAACCAACAGTCCCAAACCTGAAACATACCACTTACCACAGTATTAACTGAAAATATTCACATTTGAGAAGCTGAAACTTGCATAAAAAACATTAACAATTAATTTATTGTAATTCCTAAAAATATATTTAAACTACACGAAATAACCTGTTGCTGGAGCTGCAGTGTTTCTGGAAGTAAATGAGAATAAAAGACCATAAAGTAGCTGAGATGTATTTGCATTTTATAGTGGAAAGATTTATGCATGGTCTGACACACGGTTAAACAGTGTGACGTTGGTGTCATCATGATGCTTATATCACATACATGCAGAGCTGCCATATGTCCTGAGTATATTCCTCATTCTTCCTGTATTATTTCCTGTTTTATACATGTTCCCACTTGTGTACATGTTGCATGACATCAAGTGACAGGATGCCGAATAGAAAGGGAGCGCTACAGACAAGAGGTCCCATAAACCACCACAATCTGCTGCGCTGTAGATGAAACATGTCTTTGTGACATGAAGTGCCCTGCAGGCAGCAGAGCAACTGTGAGACGCAGAAGAGGAAGAAAAAGAGAAATGTCAGTGGAAACCAGGACAATCTGCCTGTTAGCATTTGTACTGTAAAAATCTATTTGACTCACTGGAAAATCTGAAAGAAATATGCAGTTATTTGCTTTTTTGATGAGCGTTAGCGACTGTTAGGTTAGCATAAATACTATGGGGGGGTAAACAAACTATAGATAATCTGCTCATTTGTGAGCTTTAGAGGTGTTAGTAGGAGTATTTTTTCACTTTGGACAGAGCCAGTTTAATTGTTTTCTCTGTTTCCAGTCTAAGTTATGCTAACTCTTAGCTATGAGTTAGCTCTTCGCTATGCTAATTATCTCCTGGCTTCATATTTAGTTCGTGGACAGACATGACAGCGACAGTCTTTTCATTTTAACTCTAGGCAAGAAAATAAAATGTCAGCACTGATTGATTTTTTGAGGTGGAAACAAGCTGAGAACTGACCTGTACATAGTGAACTCATTAGCTGCCTAGTCACACAACCAGCAGTTATGGAGCAATGTTATCATTCATTTGGAGTTGTGTGTCTGGTCATCTAAATAATATAAATCCAATATTCACTCTCTTTAAGCTGTTTTTGGTCTCTACCAACTCCTGAGGCAAATATCCGGCTGTTTGGCGGCGAAATGATTCACTGTGTTCACGTGCTAGTTGCTAACTGTGGTATGACTGTTGTTTTGGTGCAGGGCAGCCAGTATACTGTAGGTTTTTGGAGCTTTTTTTCCAGACATTAACTGACTTCTGTTGAAAACAATGCAATGAGTGGTGAGAGTGAATCAATGCAGTAAAGCTCCGGGCTGTAAAACCAAAACAATCAGCTGAAAGATGTAAAAAAAAACGCTTCCTAGAGTTGAGGGGAACTACACAGTTGAGTCATTCATCACTATGAGCGGCTACTTTCACACATAATTTGATCTATCGTTATGAAATATTGATAATAACCACTTTAAAGATATAAATAATCACGCTGCTGTAGCCGACTGTGATTTCTGAGTTCATAAACTGAATCACATGACATCGCATGACTGACCAATCAGTTAAATGTGCATGAGTCACATGGCCGGTCTTTCATGCTGTAGTGATGCATTTGAGATCATTAAGTCTGAAAAATCAAAGTGCACTGAGATAACTAAAGAATCAGCATCCTGTTGGGAGACAGTCAGCAAACTGAACTCAACAGATCAGCACAAAATAAAAAAAGAACAACAACTCAAGTGGTGTGTGATGGTTTACAGAATAACCTTGTTAGCTTATTTTTAACTTGATTATTAAGTGTAAGGCTGCTCAACCATACACCTGCAGCATTTAGAGTTTTAAAACTCCAGCACAGAATCAATACAGATCAAGTTACAACCACAAAATAACATCTGACTCAAAACGAGCGCCGGCTTGGAAACACTCCACCAGTGGGAGGTTTGTTTTGTTTTGTGCGAAGCTGATTAACTGTCGCTTTGGACTTTATTTTTTCAGTTTAGCAGTTTCACAAACGTGCGGCAGCCGGTTGGATTTATTCAAAAGAAAAGAGATCAGTGGTTTTCAAAGGCCCCCCCCCCCCAGTTGTGTTCATGTGTGTAGAGACTGATTGTTTCCCCACACACGGCGGTGTCAGGCTGAAGTGGAAAATCACACTGTGACACCAAAATCCCCCCCCCTGTCTCCCCCACAGTGCTGCGAGACTGAAGTCAAGGCATCCATTAACACCGGCAGCCAACATAACCACATCTCCTCCTCCTGCTGCCAGAGGCTGGGGTAAGAAACACCTTATTTTAAGTAGCAAACACACTCACAGCACATATATCACCTGCTCTCTTTTCATACTTTTAAGTATTTTAGACAATCAAAAGCATGAAAAAAAAAGACTAAAAATAACTGAAGGAGAAGTATAAAGACAGAATGATAGGAACAGAAAGTAAAGACAATTCAATAGAAAAAGAAATGGATAGAAAAAATAAGCTGTAAGGAGAGGTTTAATGATGACAGTCTATAAGCTGCTAAGACGGGTTTTTTCTAGAACCAGATCCTTAAAGACCTGACATCACATCACCTTCATCTTTAAGAAGAGACATTAAAATGCCAAATAAAGCCCAGTCTTTAGATCTGTGTCTGTGCAGTGTGAAAAGGATGTGACATTTTGTTCTCATCTTGATTTCACATCAGCTCTAAAAAAGGTAAAAGGCTAAACAGTAAAAGCTGCTATAACCGGTGCAATCTTTGTCTTCAAAGTCCTGGCTAATAAATCCCCCACTGCACAAACTTTCAATTGACATTTTAATATGAAAAAATAAGAATAAAGAGGGAATGTATTTATGGGAGACACTGAGGGGGATTTACATTTGTGTTTTAACTATTGAAGTGTTTTCTTTTTTTTGGTGACCATATTGGTCTCTCTGTGTATGAATAGATTGGTGCCCAGTCAGGACAGTTCACCATGTGGCGTGAGCGGCTCAGTGACGGATCTGCAGCTGCAGCTGGGCAGACAGACGGTCCAGTGTTCAGCCTATGTTAAAGGTAAGGACATCAGACCACGCAACAGGGATCACGAAGGGAAATGTCGCCAAAGTGCTGGAGAAATTACAATTCTGACCGGATGAGAGCACTAAATGAGAAGTTAAGACATTAATGTCCGTAATGGAAATCCATCCAATAAGACATTTAACACAAAACCAAGGAAAAAGTCAAGACAACACTAAGTCAGTAGATTTTGTGCCAATCCATCTGGTCAATATTTCCCTCTGTAAGTGAAAACTTCGACCTGCAGTTGGCGCTAAATTAAAAGTCAGAGGATTATCAAAGTCATGAGGATTTATCTTCTGGGCGCCGTGAATATTTCTACCAAATTTCATGGGGATCCATCATATAGTTTGTGTGAGACACGAATCTAAACCGCATGGTAGAGCCAGACCGATATTTGATATGTGTTTTTACCTTAGTGGTCACTGCTGTTCACGAACGTTGAAGGGGGATTTTCCGCTGTAAAAAGACACCGGCGAGGAACATAAATGCAGCAGCGACTCTAGCAGAAAAAATAGTCTGCGTTCACCTGCTGTGCTCTTTTCTGTTACAGGAGATTTTGAGTTGGATATGTGCTCGTGTCGGTGCTTAACATTCAGTCGGTGCGCCCTACGCTCGTCCTCTTAAAGCATCTGAGCAGAAATGAGCTTCTAGTGAAAGGACAGCCAGGTCAACAACAGTGTCATGGCAACATCAAGCAATATTTTCAGTCAAATAAATGTCTGTTTTTGCTGGTTTTTGCCACATTTTTTTTTGCTACTACTACTACTTATCTACTACTTGCACTCCTGCATGGGAAAAGCAGAGTTTATTTTTGTCAGGAAAAGGGATTGCTCTCCTTTTAAGGACACTTTCCTTCAACTGACTGATATGGTCTGACTTGAATTTGAGGCTCACTGGTGTTTGGGTTTCTGGTTTTCTTCATGTGTCAGAAATATCACTTCCTGTATCCCCCCATCCCCAGGGAAGGCTAACAATAAAGAGTTAGATATGCGTCTGTATACCAGTTTTATTATCGTGAGACATCGTCATCACCGTGACGACCACAGATTTCAGTAAGAACCATGAACCCAGCACAGTGATAGTGGTAGGGGGGAGGTAGTGGGAAGTGCTAGTCAGGGCCAGACTGGAATAATAATTCAGGCAGGGAATCTAACATCAGCGATTCACAAGAGATCCTGTTGTTGTTGTTGTTGTTGTTGTTGTTGAGATATTTTCTCTGCTAATGCCAGTAACACGTCGTTCAGTTTAATAGTAGCAGTGTCCTCAGTTGCAAGAGTTTGCCAGTTATACTTCCATCATTACGGCTACAGAAATATTTGTTTGTCTGGCATCTGCTCAGAGCTCTGACTTCTGTTGATCCTCACAAAGTAACTGGAGGTACTTCAGTCTTACAGAAGAGTCTTTATTTTCATCTCCAACAGAAGTATTTCAATAAAGTTGGATGAATATCGTTATAATACTGTTTGCCGTGACGTAGGGTTGGGGTTAGGGGGTTTAGGAGTTAGGGTTACTGAAGACTGACAGTGTATTTTTTAAAGAAATAGCTCTACATTATTTGTTTTTCTTGCTGAGAGTGAGATGAGAAGATCGATGCCGCTGTGACATCCGGCCTGTAAATATGAAGCTGCAGCCAGGAGACGTTTGTCCATTGAAGAAAGCTGCAAGAGACTAAGTCGGCTCTTAACTGCGACGCGTTTGTACTCGCATCCGCTGCCGGAAGCGATAATCCGATTAACGTGTGCAATCTAAACGAATAAACAGCACAGTTAATATGCACCATTTTGGCTCCTACAAATAGCTTAGCTTAGCATAAAGACTGTCAACAAACTCTGGTTAATATATGCGTTAAACAAACCAGATAAAATGTGTTGATTAGTGAAGCTTTAAAAGGTGCAGATATGTGGATTTGTTACCGTTGGACACATCCAGGCTCTTTCCCCATGTTTATAGTTTTTATACTGGCATGCAATCGTTATATAAGAGTGATATCCATCTTCTCACCTAATCCTATAAAATTAAAAACATTAAATCAAAGAATTACTATTGTGCCATCACATCGTCAAAAATGCCCTTCTCCAAAGATTCATCCTGGTGGCTGTTACGAGAACAATCAGTGCAACCTGAGATACAAAGAACAAGACCTCACACTATTATTCATCTTGTAGTTTCTGACTGGACCTTCTCCTCAGCAATAAATAATGACTGTGATTCAGCGCCTGACTCTTTCATGGACATTAAACTCTCACTCACAGCCACCCTCACAAGCTCGTGTGCTTATCGGCGCTCATTAATATAAGAGGGAATAATTTAGTTGTGTGGATGATTTAACCCGGATCGAGGTTAATGTATGCACGTTCAGATGAGGAGGAATGGGAATCGGACTGGTTTTCCTAAAGCAGTTATAAAATTCAGTTTATTTCTCTCCTTTTCCTCTGCCCTTATCTTTCCTGGTTTTGCACTTGCAGAGGATGAGGCGTTTGAGCTGTGCCTGGGTCTTCAGACTCTGTTGGAACTCAAAGTAAGTTTCTCATTTGCTTTGCTAATATTTTGTCAGATGCTTTCTCGGGCAGCTTCTCTTCAAATGATCACGTGGCTTTAAATGAGCGAAAGGGAAGGAGGAGAAAATGAAATGCACAAGCACAAATTCTTAGAAGGAGGTGTAGTGTATGTGGTGCTATCTGAGGGGGAAAGGCTGAGCAGTGTTATTTTCGATCTGCTGCCCGCTGTGCAGGTAAAACCCAGATAAGGACGAAGTGAGGACATCCTGTGATGTGAAATTTTGAATTTGCACATTTGAGAAATGCAATTTAAATCCCATGAAAAAGACTATCTGGCCATCTGGAGGCAGCGCTCTCACTTATTCCAGTGTTACTAATGCTAATTAGAGTGAGACTGGAGGGTGTGAAATAAACCTGAGCTCTAATTCTGTAAATTAGGCTTCAAGGTATTTTGTAACGTAAGATGAACATTTTCCCTCCTATACTTAGTTTACACAGTAAAATTTCATAAACAACATTGTAATGGATTATAATCAATGCCATAAACCGTGATAGAGTTTATTGACATGTTGTTTAACACAGGGAATGGAGCATAATTATTGTTCATTTCTTCTGGCTGACTGCTAAAAGATATTAGAACTATATTAATATAGTCGTAAATCATTGTGTTAAGTAATTCTATTTATGCAGCAAGATAATTAATTTGGATATAAAACATTATTTTGGATCAAGCATTTTCATTTCATAGTGTAAAGTTGTATTTTACATTTTAAAGTTTGTCAGAGGAATGTAAATAATTAACAACTTTGAATGTTTCATTTGTTATTATTTGCAACTTAAAGCTGCTTCAGTGGAAATGATCATATTAACATTTGATCACATGACTTCCTCTACGTGAAAGCACAGATTCAGGCAGATCTAAGAAGTATGCAGGTGTGACGATTAGGCTGCAGGTGCAAAAAACAATTATCATTACTTAATGTTGGCTATTTCTGATTAATTGGTTAATTGTTTGGTTTATAAAATGCCAGAAAAAAAGGTTAAAGTTTCCCAAGGTGACGTCTAAAAAGCTAAAGAGTTTGTTTCATTGTTATTAATAAGAAAATATGTATGTAAGGTTGGGAAGCTGTAATTAATTATTCAGTGCAGTAATTATGTGTGTCGTCTCACAGTGCTGCTTGGACCTGAGCAGTCGCGTCCTGAAGCTGCAGGGCTGCGGCGAGGAGCTGCCCTTCCTGAACCCTTCGACCGACAGCCAGTGCCACCATGACACCAACGAGAACCTGTGAGCCCGACGCGACGCGACGGCGGCGGCGATCGTTTTCCTCTAATCCCGACCGGCTGCAGCAAAGTGGCGCGATGCCGTTTGTGTCTGGACCATCCGATCACAATGTCTCACACTGCCAGAACATGGACGAGCATTCGCCACCGTCGTTCTTGAGTTTACATCATTGTGTTTGTAGAATTAAGACATTCACCATGATTATCTCTTATATTAAATTAGTCTACTTTACAGAGCGGATGATTACCAGTTACGAGACAATCCGATCTCTGAGAGTCTAATCATTCTTTATGATTATATTGTATATTCAAACCACTTCCTCTGTTGAGCTGCCTGGGTGCACTGACGCTCTCCGAAAGGGAAAACCGTTATATAATTATATGAAGTGGACATTAGTGGAATATTTTGTGATTTGGCTGTAATTGTAAAACTAAATCATTTCAGTTTAGATGTTGTTAAAGGATTAGTTTAATATTTCGGGAGATTTGCTTGTTTATTTTCTTGCCGAAAGTTAAATGAAGTCGGTACCACCTTCATGTGCGAGGTGAATGTGAAGCTACAGCCAGCGGCCAGTTAGCTTAGCTTAGCATGAAGACGGGACACAGGGGTTAAACGGATCGCCTGGTGCTGTCCAGCACCTCTAAAGCTCGCTGATGAACGTGTTATATCTTGTTTGTTTAATCTGTACAATCTGTAAAAGTGCCAACTTGTGGTTTTAGAGAACAGGAAGTCACTGCTCCAGGCAGAGAAACAGTCCTGCAAAGTAAGGCCTATAAAACCGCAACTTGACATTTTTCCATTTCAGTGTTTCTCCTGATTTAAACGGTGGTTCCTAAAGCTTTTTTTTTTTTTTTTTTGTCTGACATACTCCCACAGCCCAATCAGATGAGCAAGTACGCCTTCATCAACAACAACAATCATCATGTTCTAAATGTCATTTAACACTGACAAGCAGCGACAATATTTTTCATACAATTGAACTAATGTTTAGGTCAGTTTCCATTTGTACTTCTTCTACTTGAAGTAACAGGAGCTGGAAATTTAGTTAGTTTAGCCACTCTGCGGTCTTACCACTTAACCACCGGCAACAGCTGAAGTATTCCCCCCCCCTCCACGGTACAAACACTCCTCGTATGGAGTCACAATAAAACGAGACATAAGCCGTGTCCCAGTTGAGGGGCCGCATCCCTCGGTGGCTACAAAGGACTTGCGTAGACAGCGAAGGCCGATCCGAAATGAGACGGTCCGGTCGCGCCGCTTGAGACGCAACCCGTCTTCAAATGCAGCCTCTGAATGATGCGGCCGCTGAATCAGGACTCAGCTGTAATAAGTGAGATCGTAGTGTATTGTGTTACCGTTGGGTAACTGTTGCTGGCTGTAACATCATATTCACCAGACATTTGTGAAAGTGGTATCAATCTTCTCGACATCAACATACACGAATGTGAATAAGCGAATTTTTCCCGAAATGTCAAACGTCATTTCCTTTAATAATCAGCATAACGGTACTCAGGATGCCCTTGCTAGTGTGTTCAAAGGAAATTCCTCAGAAGTCAGCTTGTGTAATTAGGTGTGGATCAGGCTACCTCCTTAAGAAACAAGGACCGGTTCTCATCTAGAATTTTAAAAAGAGTTTCTGAGGTACTTATATTCAGCTTTGTGGAGCCCCTTTTAGCTCTTTCTTTCCTTATCAAAGAGACTGATGTGGTTACATTTTCCGGGAGCACACGCACACGTCTGTCGGACTGAATCGCAGTAGTTCCCCATAAATCCCCTCCAATAAAAATAGACTTCAGGTCAGCCAGCCAAACATATTTGAGTCAGACTCAGCGACAGGAATATCAAAACATTCCATCTGCATGACTTTGTAAAGTTCTGCCTTTGTATAAGTCTGCATGTTTGTGTACTAGTCTGATTGTGTCACGTTGAAAGTCTGAAGGGGCTGGATGTGTGTGTGTGTGTGTGTGCTTTTTCGTGTGCATGTATGTGTGTTAGGAGTCGAAGCAGGGTTTTTCTGCCTTGTCACGGCTTCGGTTTCACATGTGTGTGTGTGTGTGTGGGGAGGGGTGGGGATGGGGGGGTGGGGGGAGTCCTATCTTCCCCCAAACCGGTCCACCGAGCTCTGGTCAGAAGAAGCTGCCAAAAGCCGACCCCAGCGGCCTTCCCTCTCTGCCTCTTTCAAGGAGATTTTAATCACTCGGCTGAGGCTGCACTCTGTGCCAAGGCCCCTCTTCAAGCTCATCTCCCTCTTTATTCAGAGGACCGGTCTTCTTTTATGTATTTACCACCTTTTTTTTGGGCTGACGTTATTATCCATGTTGACACCTCATGTTTTGCTGATCTGCCCGTCGCGAGAGAAAACGATAAGAACTCCCCACACTACAGTGCCACCTTTCTCTCTCGTCTCTCTTGTGTTTTCATTTTGCGGAGAATCAAGAGCTGCCTCAGATGTGCTTACCGAAGGCCATCATGCTCCGCTTTAATGACACCTGAGCCGTGCCGTGCTTCTGACTGTGCTACGAGTATCCATCTGACCTCTTCATGGAGGTTGTCCACATGTAGATTGGCAATGTTTGTTTCTCTTTGATGTACTAGTGACCTTCCTACGCCGTGTGAGAGGAATCGATGTATGACAGAAGTTTATTTTTGGTGTTTCTCTTCTTCTGAACAGTATTTTCTCTGCCTAATAAAATATGTATTCTGGCTAGCTCCGTTTGTATTCGTACTTTTGATATTACCTCACACAGCATGGAGGAGTCATTGGCCCTTTTTTGTAAATGTAGACCGACATTATGTAAAATGGCAGCCATTTAAAATCACTAATCTCCGTCTGGTCTGAATAATGTGACTCAGCAGGGAGGGCTCGACTAGAGAGAAGGCAGCCAGAGCAGCCGCTTTTTTAGTTTTATTGGACCTCACATTGATTCCCAGGGTCTGTACGAGCAAAAATTCGCCTGTTTGTGCCCTTCACTGGTATCCTGCTATATAAAGAATCGTGTCATGTCAGAGCAAAGAAAGCAGATGTTCCCACAGAACCAGGGGGCTTCGACAATTGACCTTTGTGACCATTGAAGATTCCCCTCTGACTGAAGTGCCCTCCTCAATCCCACGAATGGAGGACAGTCCCAATCAAGTGTCAGAGCAAGTCGCATGTCAAGTTTTAAGTCCTGAAGGGAGAGTCCAAGTCAAGTCTCAGGTCTCCACAAAGCAAACTGCAAGTCAAGATGAAAGTCTTTCATGTCTCTGAATCATGACCAGCATGATGAAGAATTTGTACATTTCACTTTCTGCTTTCCTTCCATGCACAGGACTAATAACTGAATACTGAATAACTGTTTTAAAGGAGCTATTTGTAAGTTTTGCTATTGCTACATAGCCAATGTTAGCATTAACAGCTGTTTACGTACCAGTTTTGCCCGAGCGCTTCGGCCATTGTTGCGTGTACAAGACAAGAGGTTATAATACGTCCTCTGAGCAGCGCTACCTCTTCAGAGCAGATTTGACGCTACAGTGACTCGGTATCGGAAAGTGAGAAGGTGGGCCTGGATTAGCTGGTTAGCATGCTAACTTCAGTAGAAAAACAAGTGGGTTGTTTTCCATTTCTTCTAGACATGAAAGTAAACAGCTGTTAATGCTAACATTGAATTTATAGTAATAGAAAAACCTACATAAAGCTCCTTTAATAATCAATTCATTTATCAAGCAAAAATGCCAAACATGCAGAAATATGAGGCTTTGTTGGGTTTCTCAGTTTTATATTATTAATAAGAAAAATAATCAACAGAATAACAGATTTCTTTTTGCAGTGGCCCCAGTTCAAAACAAAGTCTTCTTATTGCTGTCTTCGAAAATCTAAATTTAACATGTTCAAATGTGAGACTAGAGTGAAAATACAAAAAAGTTTGAATCGCGTCTTGAGGTTCATAAATTACATGTAAAGTCTCAAGTCTGATTCAAATCCAAAGTCTCCCTCTATGCTGTATGCTCTATTACTGCGACCAGTACAGAAAAATCAATATTAAACAGCAGAACTAATGAGGCCAGATGGCAAACCCAGAGGTGTTCAGCTAATGAAAAATCAGTCACTACTGAAGGAATCATCAACTGCCATTACATTTTCGTTCACATCTGCGTTCGATTGGAATTTCATTTGTGTTAAGACTTGGCTGTTTCCCCTCGAAATAGCAAACTGCATTCATCTCGTCAGGCAATGCTATTTATTCGTCACGCTTCATGCAACAGCTTTCAGCGCCAGTAAGCCGGGGAACACGGGGAAAGAACATCACAGCAACATGAAATTACAACAAAGCTTGTTAGAGAAGATCCTCTTCAATCTGCCCCCCCTCACTCGTTTTTGAGTCACTTTGCACGACCACATCCTGTCGACACTGCAGCAGGTAACACCTCCGGTAGGAAAGTACCATTAGATCAAGTATTCTCACAGAAAACACACATGTGGTCGCTGTTTTGCTCTTTGCAGCCGCGCCTCCATACAAATGCACAGCAGATGCTTTGTCTCAAAACCACAGAGCGATCGATTGAGACACTCGTGGTCATTCACAGAAACACGAGAGAGGCTACATGTTGACTTCTTTACCGTTGGTTGAACTATAGGCAGCGGCCAATTGTTGGATCTGTCTGTGCAGTAGAGGTGTTGCATACTGAAATGCATTTCATCCTCTCATACAATATGCATGTAGACGCTCCTCTCATTCAGTGGGCACATCTTGACTAGAGATTGCAGCAGACGAAGCACACTGATCTGCAGCTGAGAACGACAACTATAAATCCACCCGGAGGACTGAAAGCACACATGCAGCGTAACATAGTGATCTCCCCTCTCTGTACACATGAGGAGTGAATTCTCTGAGGTGGCACAGCCCTCATGGACCTATAGCACACTGCCCATGTGCCTAGCCACCCCTGTAATTACATTTATAGATAATCACTGGTGTACCTCAGGCGTAGGAGCAGAACAAGGGGAAGGTCGTCGACAGATTCAATGAAACGGCTAAATATACCGTAATGTGAGTTATGGTTATTGTTGATTTGTCTCTTTACAGATCTGCCTGCTGCCAGCAGTAACTGCAGAGTCACAGTGACACAGTAAAGTGTCATGGTTAGCTATTCTTTCAAGGTGGTGAATTTTAGGTCAGGTAAGTGCAAAAGAGAAAAAACAAGCCCATAGGTGGTTTGAGCGGCAGGTTATTACGACCCATAGTTACGTTTTGTTGTTAGACGACATGAAGTCAAGCGGGCGTTCAATTCCCATGTGGAAGTAGCAGCGTATATATCCTTTCTACAAAGTTAACCGCTTTGTTATTATTGTAACCATGACAACAAAGATTGTCAAAGATTGAAGAAGTGCTTATTGTGACCCAAATCCCGAACCTTTTCCTGAACCTAACCACGCCATTACCGGCGTCACGACCGCGCTCTAAAGGCATGACAAAAAAAGCAAAGGGAACTGCGATACAGTCGGCTTGCTTTTTATTGTAACCATGACAACCAAGATCCGAAATCATCAGAAATGTCAATCTTTTTTAGGTATTTCCTGGCAATAAATTAAAAAAAAGTAGAACATCAGCGTACATGTCATGAGTGTAAAATGGACATTTCATTCATCAGTTCATTGTGTCTTTAAGAAAACGTTTTTAAGCCTGCATGTGAAACTTTTGGGATTTCGGCTCCACTTCACATGATTAGAAGCAGTGGCGAGTGTGGGCAGGAGGACTTTGCCTTTGTCAAAGACCCTTGATAAAAGCGCACAGCCCACTCCTCCATCCAGAACCTCATCACAGCCTGTTCACTCCCACACCAGCGAGACTGTCTGGAAGTCAGGCCACAGAAGACATTATTTACTTTGCCTGTCACCAGAAATAGCTTTCTGTCTTTTTCTGTCTTCCGTCTCTATCAGTGGCGTGGCCTCCCTCTTTGTATCATCTGCCATCTGGTGAAGGGATACAAACACACACACACACTCATGTACACGCACAGTGCAGCCCTGCAGGATAGTCACTCAGTGGGAATGACCCACAAGCCTTAACCCCAGAGAGTGAGGCAGGGATGTTGTGAGGGGCATATTGATCAGACCAGATCCTCTATGGTGAGGCAGCTGTTATGTAACATGCAGCTCCAGTGAGTGGGAGAACCTGCAGAGAGGGTTTATAATGAGAAAATGAAAGCATTTAAAGGGGCACTATGTAAAAAAAAAAAAATTAATTATGATTATCAACAGAATGTGAAGGAATAACAGATTCCATGTTGGAAATATGCACAATGTGGCCACCTGCAGCCTGGCAGGCTAGTGCTAGCATGTTACTAGCTACCTTCCCTGACGCCAAATGCTCCCACAAGCCAGTCAAGTCAATTTTTATTAATTTAACCCAAAATTACAAATCACTACTTTGGCTCAAAGAGCTTTATAATCTGTACAGAACACATCACTCTCTATCCGTAGACCGTTCAATTAGCCTTAGCAACCAAGTAGCCTGATCACTACACGACCAAGTTTACAGCATCACTTGTTTGCAAGAAATCATTAATTCCTCTCTATAGCACCTTTATGAGACTGTATCATCACTTTCGGATGTATGGTTAACATGCCGACATTTTATTTAAAATATTTAGCACGTAAATGCCAACATGCCAACGTTAGCATGCACCTTAAGGCTTTAGCAGCATAACATGCTAGAATGCTAGCGTGCTAATGCTAACAGTATATTCTATCACACCCAGAAGTAAAAGTTAAAGAAGAAGTAAAGTTTCTGGACTGTTGGTGGCCACAATAGAACAAAGGTACACAACAGGTTGACAGTTGATGGCAGCTCTGCAAAGATCTAGCAGAAGGTCTTTCTCTGGGAAAATGTTCTTGTTCTCTTTCTTTTCTGTATTAAAAAAATCCTGTCATAACTGGCTCCCAACAGCATCTTTTAAAAAAAAAAAAAAAAAGGCATCCCAAAATACAGCCCACATGCAGAAAAACGATATGGGATTAATTAAGATGTTCTTTTTTCTTCTTCTCTCTAGTCAGCCTTTCACAGACTACCTTTCATGTTTAATCTCAAAGTGACACCGAGCGTTAAAAAGAAGAATTACTCAGTCACATTTGAAGCATACTGTTCCACTGATCAAAACTGTTAGGACTTATAACTGCAGCTATAACATTTTCTTACATAAAAAAAAAAAACAAACTCTTGCAGACTACTGTGTATAATCAAGCATCAAATTAGATTGCAATCCCCCCGTGCATCTGCTGAGATAAAACGGTGGCTGCAGCCATCCCCCAGCAAGCATGAGGGGATGATGAAACGCTGCAGAATTAAGCCTGACGCAGGCAAAATTGGGTGCTGTTAATCAGTGGTGTCAGTCCCCTCAGTGGCTTGGAGCTGTTGATGGAACGTGATGGAGCTCATGTCAATCCCCTACCCCCCCTTGTTTTGAGGATGGGGGTCCAGCTGTCTGTCAGTCAGGATCAGATCCACTTTACCCCACCCACCGCCCACCGTGCCACCAGGACTGAGGGCAAAGGCTAAAGTGTGGGAAGTATTATCAGCAAATTCTAAAGGAAGTAAAAGTTAAAAGCCTCTGTCATGACATATTATTATATTTGAACTTATACTTTGACTGTTGTAGCTGGTGGAGTTGGAGTTCATTTGAACTACTTTATAAACAGTTTGATAGCTAGGTCACGGGTTCCCAATAAAGGGTGGGACTCCTCCAACGGGGTGGTGAGATTATTGATCGGGTTGCAAAAGAAGGAAAACAAAAACAAAGCTTTGCGTTCACCATTCTGTCTTTTCTCTAATATTTGCTTCTTCGTAAAATATTCAACATGTTTACCTCTTTTGGTCTCAAACAGTCATTGAGATAAAAGAGACGTCCACCAAGGAAAACGAGAGCATCAGTGCCCCAGAAACAACATTTTTTTTTTTTACACTAAAGTTATAAAAACCTCTGGTCTCTTGTCGAGCAAAGACAGATGCAGTGAAACACTATTATAAAGCCACAAAGTCCACAACGGCAGTAGGCCAGGGGGGATGGATGGGTGAACAAGATATCAGACTTTGACATGGGAGACTGCTGTTTGTTCCCCGTTTCCTGCCATCAGTTGACATTAGCTTCTATTTTGATCTATTCACTGCTATATTGGAAAATTTACCACTGAATGTCAACGAATCTGACTTTTAAAGAAAAGCCTCTGGGTCAGCGAGTAATACTTAGAAACTAGACAAACCCCCTCCTTTAAAATGTGGATTGAAGGACCGGATTCTTTTCTGCTGCTGGGAAAAATAAAAAAAATAATCCATGAAAAGACTCAAATGCTGAAACATATCTAAGTAGAACAGTGATTACGACAATGGTTTAATGTTACCATGAAAACTAATGTCCCCTAACCTTCACAAAAGTAGTAACTGAACACAAAACAGGTTGTTTTTGTGCGTAAACCCAACAAACCTCTCACCACAGAAGTGTAAGAGAGGAAAATGAGGGATCACAATGTAGTAAAAAATAAAAAATATCATACATATTATACTGTAACTCTCCTGCTCTTAACACGAGCTCAGACACTGTTGAGCCTCACAAACAGGATTTGTTGCATTAAGACTCTCAGGTGTTCTTGTCATCTCTCCCACCTCCTGCAGCGTTATGAGGTCTGAAGATGAGCTTTAACTGAAGAAAAAATCCCTGATTCATGTTCTTTCAAAGGCCCCGCGCATAATTATGATCATGTAATCAAGCAAAAACAGCCATCTCTGGCATTTATGATTCATCAGCATTGTATTCAAGGTGTACGAGACTCTGCGAGTGAATGGATCACGAGCCGTCTAAGTCTGGTTCACCCCGGATTTTATGCGATCAAACACAATGGCTGCAGAGTTTTCTCTGAAATTAAATTTGGGTTTAATATTGAGGGAAAAAGTCTTTAGATGGATGAGGATCAAGTTATATGAATGGCAATATCCTGGTACTAATACTGACGCATAAAACATTTACTTACTCGAGCTTCTGGAATAAAGATTTCATGTAGCAAAAATACACCAAACTGCTGGATGCATCAGTTTTAAATAGAAGAAGAAGTTAGAAGAGCCTCATGATGAAGATCAGCAAACGATAAAATTCCCATATTGTATAAAGGTAGATGTTTGATTATAGATCAGGTTCTAGATTCTATATTAATACTGTAAAAGTATGAAAGCGCTCAGTCCACACAGCCATGACATGTTTAATCATTTATGTTATTTATCAAGTAAAAATGCCAAACAGTCATTTATCGGCTCATTGTAAACTGAAAATCTGCTAAATTTGGGCCGTTGGTCAAACAAAACCTCGAGCTCTGGGAGAATATAATCCACGTTCTTCACCGTTTTCAGATATTTTTGATGAAATGATTCGTCTAAAAATTGAAAAACAGTGGACTAACCATTCGCTGGCCCTATACTCTTACTGTTTTTGAGAGCTATGATGAAGCCTGACAGCAGATGATCACAGTGCTAACAACCTAATGTGAGATCTATTTTTAACCAACAAAATGTGAAGGCAGTCGGGGCGATGGTGTCATTAGGTCCTCCAGCAGCAGAGAGGACCTCGCGGGAACAGCGACAGCAGAACCACCACCGGCTTTTCTTCCACCGATTTGTGGGTGTTCTTACTTCCTCACATGGACGCCATGACGACAGATTGTCTGAGCGCCAACAGTTGTATATGTCTCCAGATCTGACAGCAACTGCCCGGCTACACTGCGGCCTGACACTGGAGGTAGTGGAGGAAGGGAGGACGCAGCGTGTGTGTGCGTGTGTGTGCGTGTGTGTGCGTGTGTGTATGTGTGTGTGTGTGTGTGTGTGTGTGTGTGTGCGTGTGTGTGTGTGCGTGTGTGTGCGTGTGTGTGCGTGTGTGTGTGTGTGTGTGTGTGTGTGCGCTTTAGGAAGGGTTGGCCTGTCAGTTCATGTTCAGCTCACCGAGGGGATTTTCTTCATTTTGAGCAGCTACATTTCTTTTTAGAAGATTAAGCTTTCAAGACTTTGGAAAAGAAGTTTAAAAGCCCCTTTAAAGTTGGATCAAATCATTATAATTCCCTCTATATTCAGTCCATTAAAGGTTTTTCACGCTGCCTAAAATTAATGCTTATGTATCTGATACCATGCACGGCCCTAGCATCCATTCACCGGAGAGTATCTGGTGGTCAGCCTCAAGCGAGTGTGGTCACATGTTGTCACGTTGTGTAAACGGGGTCCTCATGACAGGTTTATTACTCACTAACATGTCTCATGGCGTTGGTCTTTTATAGACATTAAAGCTGTGGTGTAGACATCTCAACCTTTTCAGGTTGTGGCCTCATAAACAAAGCGCTCAGTAAATGTCAGAAATTGATCTTTAGCCACATATGATCACTTATTTTCCCTAAGCCTGGGTGGAAATGTTAAATAAATAAAGAATTAATTCTCAAAATTAAAAAAATATATTAATAAAATTGAAAAATGAACAAAAAAATATAATAAAGTAAAACATAAAATACATATGAAAATGTTTTATTTAATTTGATTATCAATAAATATCAATGTCAATTAAAAAAATTTAATTAAATTGAAAATTGAAAAATAATGAATACAAAATAAAAGAAAACTTAAAGAAAAAATGAATCTATCTGAAAAGAATATTTAAATAATAAAATATAAGTATAAAATATGCAATATAAAAAATGAACAAAAAACAATAAGAAAAACGTAATAAAAACTATATAACAAATATGATAAGAATGTATATCAAAAAAAGGATTATATTCCAACAGCTACCACATAATATTCAGGCTCTGGTCTCCTCACTGAGGCCTGCTTCTATTTAAAGCAGCCACTCCTGTGTAGTTTCAAAAGGCAATAATAAAATTATTTTTGAAATCTAGACTCTGACATTTACTCCACAAGTAACTGAAATGAGCCCCAGAGCTCATGACCCAAGAATAGGATCCACAGTAATGGAGGCTGTATGCCATTTTCCTCCATGAAATATGTTCTAGTACCACGGCGACCTTTTTCTTAACTCCTTAGAGAAGTAAATACAAAAATCCTACATGGATAACAACAAACTCTCCAGAGGGGATAAACCATTGTGGGCCGACTTCCAGATGATGGTTTTGTTGCTAAAAAAGGGAAATTTGGGCTTCAGTTGTAGAAAATAGAAGAAGCGACGTGGCCAGAAGAGTTGAATATAAGGTCAGTAAGATCACGACAAGGTCATTACCCCTGTGTGGTCATGTCCCAGGGTCACATGTCCGATCCCTGTTTTATGTCTGGCCTGCCTGGGAAAATATCAGAGCAAAAGTCACAGTCACACAGGATCCATCCCTGGAAACCAGGCAGGACTTTGCATACTAAACAGGCTGACATTTCCTGTGGGAAATCAGACTGGAAACAGGAGACGAACGGCTGATTTTAACACCGCCGAGCCCAAACTAACTGACCGAAATCCACGTGGACGAGGTAGGAGCCATAAGAACAACAACGCAACATGTCGGCCTGCTCCTGTTTGACCATTAATGGTCATAATAAGATGAATGGGTGTGATCTCACCGCTCGGGAATGCTCACCACTTATAAGGACAAACTGCAGCTGGACAGAGGATGTGTTGATTTTGTGATATAAGTGGAATTGCTGTGATTACAATATCTTCTGAGGTTAACTTAATCATGACTCATCCTCCGATGTAAATGACTGCTTGACATGAACACACTCAATTATCATGATCATTAGGAATCACAATGTAACCTACAAAAATATCCGGGACGCTTGACCTTTGACTGATGAGGTTAAACGGGCCAAACGTCATTAGCCCTAATTGAATATCCGTATTAAAACGATGGCAATCAAAAAACATGAGATGGAGATTAACAGAAGATCAGTCGGTATTTAAAACAACTGAGATACAGATACGATCTAATAATTTGTACAGTGTAAAAAAAGTTTTTCAATGCTACAGCAAACACTGATATATTAGACAATAATGTGCTTCCAACTTTGTTGCAGCAATTTCCTGTTTCGACATGACAGTGCCCGAAAGTGCACGAAGCCCGGTCCATAAAGAAACGGTTTTTCAGTCTGGTGTGGAAGAACTTGACTATCCTGCACAGAGACACTGACCTCAACCCCAAGCAACAGCTTCAGGGATGAACTGGAACACAAACGCAAGCCAGGCCTTACGCCCAACATGTTATTCATATCACAGTCTATATGAATGTATATTTAAATCATTGAAATTCTGCGTCTCTGCTACTAATATTTATTTTATGTACTCAGGTCGCACTTGTAAATGAGATATCGATCTCAGTATGACTTGCTGAGTAAATAAAGTATAAATGAAATGTTGAACTTTGTGGTTGAATTGGGGCAAATCCCTGCAGCCAGGTCCAGAAATGTAGTTGGAGGCTGTTACAGCAGCAGATTAAAGCCCATTTTGGTTTGAGATGTTTAGCTACCACACATGGGAACAATATATGAGAGGCCATGAAAGGTACTTTCGACCATTTGGTATATCTGGATTTCACAAGCTAATTTGTGAGAATAACAAAACCACACCTTCATAGGACAACTTTAAATAAATACACTGACAATAGCTATTACTTAACAGTTAAATTGTGATGAGGAGGATTTCACTTTTAAGTCGAGTGAAGGCAAAGGAAACACGACCGAAGCTCTGCTCTCAGGCGCTCGGTCCTCTGGGAAAAACCTTCCCTGAGCACGTCTCTAAAGGGCAGAAACACAGGAGAGAGATGAGAGGCTGTGGCCTGCCGGGACACCTGAGCCTGGTTTACTCTTCCACACACCGACGCCGTCGCTCACACAGACACAAACACCAACGTAACTCGTTTATATTGCATGAGAAAAAGAGAGGCAGTCTGCAAAGGAGGTTATAAGATCCTCCTATTGGGAGCAGTGGGCGATTCTCCCCCCCCAGTGCCTCCGACCGTCACACCCTGCGGGCGCTCTGCTGCTCGGCTCACAAACAATACCGCCGCGCAAACCTCATTATGCAACAAAATGTTGCATTATGTAATATCTTTGGCGCTTTATATCTTCAAAATGATGCACTAGATACACTAGAAAGAGACTGCACGGCCTGAAAAGGAAGAAGGCACCAATGGGAGAGCTCTTTTCATCAGTTAGTCAGCGATGACTGACAGCAGAATAATGCTTCCGCCGCTCGAAAGATTCGCACATTCGCCGGTGAAAACAGCAGGTTAAACTGCATCGAGTTCCTCCTGCATTGTGTCTGTTCTTTTTTTTTTTTTCATCCTCTCTCAGCTTTGTGTAAAGAAACCCAGGGAGGCAGAATACCAACGACGAGAGGCAGTGTGTACATCTGTGATTACAGCCAGCGGCGAGCAGATCCGAAACCTGAACCTGACGCGTCTTTCTGCAGGGAACACAAATAACAAGACGGGCTGCACGGGAGACGGACAGTCAGTGTTTATTAACAGAGTATTTACAGTCGGGGAGGAAAGCAGAGACGGCAGCGTGTTGATGTGTCACTGTGTTACGTCTGTGAATCCTTATAGAGGATGTTTGCCACCAGTGATCTCACTGTCGCCGTGTCCTCTGCGTCTGTGGAGGGAAAACACGAAATGTGACAACGACCATTGACACGGGACACTCAGTGTGAGACCAGATAAAGATTATGAGGGCTTTTCTTAACAGTTAGGAAGCCAGAAAATATCCAAATATAAGTAGAAGGTGAACACTCACACTCACTCTCTTTAGCCATGCTAGATGCTCTAGGGATCAAAATGTCTCAACTACTTTTTCAGGAATTTTTCTGCAGACATTCATGTTCCCCTCAGGATGAACTGTAGCAACTCTGATCCCTCAACTTTTCCTCTCGTGCTTTCATCGGGTCAAAGTTTCGATTTGTCCAAAATAACTGCAAAAACCACATTTTCATGAGCCTCAGCTGTGCTTTGTGTCAGTTGCTAATGTTAGCATGCTAACAGGCGACACTGCCCACCTTCACCTGTGCTGTACTGTTTGTCAGGTTCAACTGACTGACCCAAATATACGTTGGTAATGTGCAGGAGAGAGGAGACGCTCCCTTCATCACTCAGCTGTTTAAAGCTCCTGCAGACCAGACGTTTATTTCCCGCCTTCAGTCCTGCTCTTTACTTAATGGATTGATTTTCACCCTTTTTTTTTTTTTTGCATTTGCATCACTCGTCACATCCATAGTGAAGTCGTTACCTCTCTTGCAATGTGAATCTAATTTTAATACAAGCTGAACACGCGCAGCAGCTGCTTCACAGTAAAAACCAGTAGCACCTTCTTCTTTCATGCATTTCATCTCAGAAATGTTTCAGCTGACTTTGAATAACAAAAGAAGTGAAATGTTAGACACCCTGTGGGGGTTTTAATCACGAGTTACACTACGAAGCGTTGTTTTTACCAGTGGGTCCACAAATTGTTCTTATGCATGACACTATATGCACGAGGACAAATGTTCTGTCTTTGATGTCTTTCTATGTAAAAACTTATTCTATTTTGATGATTTATTGTTTTATTTATTATTTTATTATCATTCCATCTCATTTTACATGAATGTTTTTCATTTTACTTCAATGCTTTTCACATTTTTATATTCATCTTATGTAACACATTTCTTTGTTGTAAAGCACTTTGTGCTACATTTGTCGTCTGAAAGGTGCTATACAAATAAAGTTTATCATCATTATTATTATTATTATTATTATTATTATTATTATTATTATTAATAATAATAATAATAATGTTGTCAAAAGAGACACTGGTTGTCTCATGGATTAGGCCTCATGTACCACTGGAATCATTTACTGTGAAGCAGCTGCAGATTAACTGAGGAAACTACCAGCATTAATATATTAGAGTGGATCCACAGTGAATCTCATTCCCTGGCTAAACATCTACTTTTGTAGGCACTAATGTTGTGGTCAGTCATTGCCTACAGGACCTGCTTACAGGTCATTGCTTACCTGGCTCTGCTCAGCACTATCTCTGACACGCTCATTTTCTCAAGTCGAAAAACTAGCAGATGACTGAACTTCCTCAATCACCAATAATTGAAAGGCAACGAGCGCGTAGAAAGAGCTGTCCATATTTAGAAACCTTCTCACGTTGCGATGGAGAACTGACAAGACTCTTGGTAATCACCCTTTGGCTAAAGGGCGGTTATTAAGGCGAATGAACAGCGGGGAAGAGGCTGAGAGCGGCTGCTGACATTTCTAGGAGGTCAGGGCGAGGCAGCGAAACGCAGCTAACACCTACAGTAGGATTTTCCACCTTCGTTTCCCGTGACTTTTATTGTTCGCTTTCCGTTTGTATTAATGAACCTCAAGCTATTTTTTGACAGCAATTTGGTCGCCTGAATGGTAGACAGAGATTTGACACAAAGCCAAATATCCTCTCCCACACACACACACACACACAAACACACACACACTCCACATATCAAACATATTTTTACACTATTATTTGTCCTCGGATGTCTCCTCTCCTCTCTCTCTCTTTCCTTGTCCCTAGGCTGCTACATCAGACATTTTCCACGGCGGGTTGGGTAACACGCCTGTGAAATCATCGTCGAAAGAAACACAACAGGCCCAGAGGTTGAATTATTAACACAGGCAGCAGGAAGCTACGCTAACACCCACTAACAAGCACAAAAAAAAAAAATAAATAAAAATCAGCTGGAACTTGCATTTTCATCTGCGATTACAATGCTCCAGCAAATCCTGTTTGTGAACATCTTTTTCTTACTAAACAGGCTTCCACTCATTTCACAGCGCCTTCCTGACACGAGGAGCTCGACTCGCTGGTCATCCATGCAGACCGAAAGGCGCGGGCTAATTTGTAATTTAATCAGCCTTTCCCTCTCTTGTGAAAACATTTTATATCCGACACGCACAGAGACCGAGAACACACGAGGACGGAGGAGAGATTAATGTTCTACCACAAAAGGGACATTAACAAAGGAAATTAACAGGAAATAAATAACCATTGTGCGCATTTACAATCATTAACCCAAGTTATTGACTTGGTTAAACATTGTGTTGGGAAAGTGCCTGAACTGCAGAGGCACAAATTTCAGATACGAAGCAAAGAGTCAGAGAGCGGCATCCTTGTCTTCTCAGCTCTGTTCACTGACCTGCCGTGGATTTATATACATTTGGAGGCAGAGAGGAAAGCATTGGATTAGAGGCTCTCTGAATCAGTTCCCTCACTGGCCTCTTCCTGTACGTGCACATGTTGCCACCTTTTAGATTTTAAATATATCAAACCCTGTTTTTTTTTCCAGCAATAGCATTAATATTCAATGTATTTTATCACCTCTTTATATATTTTGTATTTTTCTGCCATGATAACGGGTTGATATAGAAAACACGCAGCGCTGTTTGACCTCTCATTCAGGAAAGAGTATTTGTTTATAATGTTGTTTATGTAGCTGCACTGTGGAATAATTCAGGCAGCAGACACGATGTGACTAATGACAATGAAGTGATTGATAACACTGATTCACAACTTTGTGCACTGCTGTTTATATATATATATATATATATATATATATGCTCCTTCCTGTCTGGGCTGCTTCTCACCAAACCACTAAAGTAAACTTTGCCCAGTAGATTTCTGTCTGACTGCAGCGTAAGGACGTGTCAGAGTTGCGTTATGTCACTGCTGACAGTTGCTGCTGCTTTACATTAAAAGCGTCCAACTAACAAAAACACAGGGAGTCTTTTATTGTGAAGCAGCTGCAGGAAATGCATCGTCAGTAATAGAAACAAGCAGGAGTATATGCAGCACGCCATCATATCGCAAGTGCAGTTGTGCGAGTTTGTTTGGCTGCGCTGTAAACACAGTCACAACAATTTGTGAATTCTGTTTGTTGTTTTTAAACTCAAGAAGAAATGGTGACGTGTTCTCCTCAATCACTCGTCTGTTCCACTTATCAACAATTCTGTTTGTGCCTGTGACTCCTGCACGAAGCCCTTTTAAAAAGTCGCCAGCAAGCAGGATGTTGTTAGTGAAGTCTGTCGTGTCATCATTTTCCTCTCCCCTCGTCATTAATATTCGGGTCCGAGTGTCGCAGCTAAATGGCAGACGAGTTGACTTCAAAACAGTCGCAGTCGTCCCGTCGTCCAATTACAACAACAAACAGAGGAGACGTCAGTGTGAATTTAATTGGGGGGGGGACGGGGGACGGGGGGGACTGAATCAGCTTCCTAATTAATGACTCGGCGTGTCTGCTGTACTCACCGACTCCCAGCGCCTTCAGGTGGTTTTTAAACTCGGGTTTCTCCTCCAGGACCCGCAGCATGTTCGTGGACTCCATGCGCTCCAGCTGCACCTTCCAGTAGATGTGGATCTTGTTGTTGAAGCTCACATACACGAGGCAGGGGGTGTTTTTACCCTCCTTACATGTGTACTGACCTGCAACCGCACACGCAAACACATAAATAACCCTCGAATTATGTATATAACACACAGCTAGGCCCAACAGCAGCAATCCTCTGCTGCATGGCTACTAGTGTGTGACTCTGTGCTAAATCCAGCTTCTGCACAAACAGAGAAACCAGTCTAATCTGTTCTAATGATCGCACAGAGCAGACAGGGAGCAGATTGGAGTGGTGGACTCTTTTCATGCACATAACACTCTCTGGGTGCGACAAAACACGACTCAGTGGAATGGGGAATATCAAGGTCTCTTGTCTCTTTAATCCACTTACTACAGCACATGTCACATTAGCTCTCTCAGATAAACTGTGGCCTGTTCAAACCCTGCAGAGAGATGTGAAAGGACAGAGGAGGAAGAGCAAAAAAAAAAAAAAAAAAAAAGAGAGAGTGAATCTGCAGCTCAATGTTTCCACCTAGTGGTGTCATGTTAGAAATTCAAGCCAAACCCAGAAAGGTGACAGGCCTCTGAACATCTGCTGCAGGGGCATGAGGATTCAGGATGATTGGGCAAAAAAAAAAAGAAAGATGAATAATAATGATATAAATTTAAAGGTTATTTTAGTGGTAATAGTCTTGAATTTGGAAATCTATGCTGCAGTTTCCCTCATCACTCTCTGTGACGAGAGGGTGAAGCTTCAGTTTCTAGTTTTGTTTTTGATGCCTCTCTCATTCTCCTATCCAGGCTTATCTGTCCGAGTCCCACCTGTGCCTGAATCTACATGATGAGTTAACTCGCCTTTAAATCTGTACTGTCATTGTCAATAACAAAATTATCCATGATGCAAAAAAAAAAGGATGGGAAGCCGTGATCCACAGTAGAAAAGGGAAGCGTGCACTATTAAATCTAATCTGATACATTAAGGGGAGAGAAACATGAGGCGTCTCACCGGCACAGAAAGCGTTGACGTTCTCATCGAACTGGAACCGCACTACCGTCCGATTGTGGTCGATGATGTAGGTTTGACCGTCCCAGGCGCAAGCGACCACCTCCTCTCTGCCGTCGCCCTGGAGGCCGACAGACATGTACATGCTCGGTGTCGGGCGGGTTTGGTTCATACACACACAGGTTTCTTCTATCCAAGATGTATCTGGAAATTTTCCTGTATCACTGTGTGTTTTGTGCGTTGTTTTTTGTTACTGTGTTACTTGTATTTTCTTGTGGAGTTTTGTGTATTTTACAGGCTGATTGAGGAGCAGGCGTTCGGATTAGCCCTGTAAGATCTTTAAAAACCTGTTTTGTTTATTTTATCTTTCTCTATTATTTAATTATTGGATATTTTCTTCTGCTTTTATTCTCTGTACATTTATGCCTGATGTTAAGCACTTTGTAACTTTATTTTGAAAGGTACTTTTTAAATAACATTTGATTATTTTTAAATGAAAACTAAATTTGTTGATTAAATGGAAAAAAAGAACAACCAATAAATTGATAATAAAAACAAAGGTGAGGTTGCAGCTCTACAGAAACAGACTCACAGTGACGTCGAGCTTCTGCAGGGCGAAGAGCTGGTGATCCACCTGCACTGACCACAGCAGCTGCTCCGAGCTGTCCATCAACTTCAGGGTCCCTTAAACATGTGAAGACAAAAACAGATGTGAAAACAGCATTAAAGGACAGTGCTGACTATTCAAAAAAAAGAAAAAAAGAAAGTAAGGTTTAACTGCTATTGAAAATAAAGAATAAATCAGTAAATACTCCAGATCTGTTCAAATTTGCTTCCTGAGAAATATTGTGAGAAATTTGCTTTTCACTCATTTCACAAAGAAAATAACTTGTGTCCGACTTTTTATAAAAAGGGAAACGGCAGAAATGAAAAAGTAAGAATCTCTTCCACAGACAAATAAGATTCTGTAACTAAGAGCACGACACAATGAGTTTAACCTCGAGTTCAGTCACATCTTTGTGCCAATAATGTGAGACTTAGAATATCAGTGCTGACACTTTCACACTGTGCTGTTCTTGAAAACTAATACCTGAGATGATGATGATGATGATGATGAACAGAACTGAAATACAGCCAGTAATAGTAGTTGTAATATCTTACTATTTTGTGGTTATAACTTTAAAAACTCCTCGTGGTGAAATGATGTGTTTTCTCTCAGTTGGCTCGTCGTGGTGTCGGTATGAGAGAGATTGTGTAAGTAAAGCTGCCAGCGATGATAATCCCACTGGATCCCCTCTTCTTTAAATATTGATCGACTCTCCAGCTGCTGTGCGAGCTGTTTGCCAGTTATCAGCTGCTGCCAGGAGGATCTGCTCCATCAGCTAACAGCCACCGACCAACGCTGCGGGGTCCAGCACTCCACCTGTGGCACTTATATTGCTCCTTACACAGCAGGAGACTCTCAAGATATATGGCGCACACTAATTCACCCTTTACCTTGTTAAAGAAACCCCCCGTGTTGACTGATTAGATAAGGCTGCTTCAACATCTGCTCCAGAAGAAGGAAAAACACGACACCTTCTCTGCGTTAAGTTCTGCTCCAGTTCATGTTCACACTGGATTTTTAAGGACGAGTAAAGATGAAGTCACAGAGACTGACATTTGATGACCGTTGCCCTGCATCATCAGCACGACATGGACCCCACGGGGAAAGGCTGTCAGCGAATGGTGCAAAACATTTTCCGTGCATTATGTGTTTATTTCCCTACTAAGTTAGTAACAAACGTTTGCATATGACATCATATCCACCGTCACAAACTCCTGCACTTACCGTCTAAAGTGCAGAGAGCGAAGAGGCCACATTTAGAAGATTCCTCTTTTGAACCTGACGGAAAACAGGGATCAGGCGTCAAAACTTACTCTCCACATTTTTTAGATCTAGTTTTATGATTACATCCCTTCTTCAGAGGATAAAACTAACTTGGTGTTCAGCAGAAGAAAACCAGCTGACTGTTTGGTACCTTTGCTTATGCTGCCAATGAGATGAGTGGAGACATTCTTGTTGTGTATCCGCCCGGTGGTCAGATGGAGAACTACGTCTCTGGAGGGCCCCTCGCTGCGAGCAGAGAAATCAGAGCTTGAAGTCACTGTAACCAATGACACTTTAAATCGACACGAGTGTCACGACAGGGTCTACCTCCCCGGGGTGGCAGGGGCGTCTTCTCCGGAGCCGGAGGAGTCCTGCTGCGTCCAGGAACAGAGCAGGATGGCGTAGCCGCAGCCCGGCTGAGACACCATCAGCTCTGGGAGACCCTCCGGACCTGGGTTCACCGACAGACTGTCCACCTGCAGCACAGACGACATCATTACACTCTGAGGTTTCAACTGTGTGACACTTGAATAACAACTGAACTGAATTTATCTTTTTATAATGTTTTTTTTCTGTAAGATTATATTTCTGTAAAATGTACAAAGTCAGCATCAACCTTATTTCCTAGATTATATTTTTCTATTTTAACTCATTTTATTCTTTGTATTGAATTAATGTATTACTCTCTGTGTTAAGAAAAGTGCCAGATGAATAATGTTATTATGGGGAAAGGTGGTTATCCAGGAAAGGAATAGTTTGGCATTTTGGGAATTATGCTTATTAGCTTTAATGAAAAGAGTTAAATGGGAATCTGATGCGTTAAAAATGCGACGCTATAGCCTGTGGACAGTTAGCTTATCTTAGCTTAGCATAAAGATTGGAAACAGCTCTCTACGTGTCTTCAAGCACCTTTAAAGCTCACGAACATGTCTGATCGAAATCTAGAAGAAAACAAATATTTCTAAAAGAAATGTAGAACTGTTCCTTCAACTGCTTTGACTGTACAAAACCGTGTGTCCTATCTGTGTTAGAAACATAACGTCTTGATGCAGTGATGTTCAGTTTACACATGTTGGGATTATCAGGAATCTTAAAGTGGATCATAAGAGATAACCACGAATACCACTGGTAATAATAAATGTTATAATTAAATCTAGATCACTGCAAGCTAAACAATGTTATTCAGCTTGTTGAAAATAAAAATTCAGCTTGAGGGACTTTCTGTAAAGTTGTAGTGTTACCTGCCCCTCCAGAAGCCACTTCTTCAGCAGAACCAGCTGAGCAGATCCCAGGTCTGAGCCGTCAGACGGCTCCTCCCAACGGAAAGCTCGCACCACCCGGTCTGTGTAGCCCACCACCAGCTCACAGCGTCCATCACCATCTGCAGCCACACACACACACACACACACACACACACACACACACACACACACACACACAGTAGTCAGACTCGAAAGCACAATACACAGGACGCACATACGTGACCACAGAGCTAAACATTTACCGATGTCACTGATGAGGATGACTTTGGTGTTGGCGGGAATGTGCTGGGTGAAGAAGGGCTTCTGGTCGTCAGAGGACAGGAATTCATGCTGACTGGATGAATCTGCTTTGTTTGCAGCGGCGGCTGTCAGGTCAAAGAGGTGGAACCAGCCCTCTGCACCCACAGCGACCACCAGGTTCTGACAAGCAGGAAAAAAACAAAACAATGTTAGAAACATAACGACCTGAAGATCCGTGACATGGTGCTGCCACTCGTTTACCATTTCACTTCCTTACCTTTCCTTTGTTGCAGACGTCTCCAATTGCAACACAGGTGAGCTAGAAAACCAAGACACACCGTATGAGTAAGAGAAGCAAACTCACTGTGTGAAATCACAAGCTTTTAACCCCAGTGATGTTGTTTCTGTACTGACCATGCCCACACAGGTCCTGGTGATCCAGGGTTTGCAGTCATCATTCTTATACACAAGCAGCTTTCCACTGGTGTCTCCTACAACCAGCTCGTTCAACTACAATGAATGGAGACAGACATCTCGTTAAAGGAATAGTATCTTGCGACTACAGCTGTTAAAGCACTGTGCAAAAATAACCTGAAAATTGTTGTTAATCATGGTTTGGATCTGTACATTGCTTTGGACAACATCTAATTTCTCTTCTGGTTTCCAAACAAATGATAAACTGTGGAAGGGAAGCCATAAAGCAGCATATGCACACCTCAATGTTGTGTCAGGTGTGTTTGCAAGAAGGCAATAACAATATCAAAAACAGGAAGCACTCAAAAGTCTTGCAGTGTAAAGTTTTCCCATGCATTTTCTTAAATCTGCATTCACTCAATCGACATATTTTCTTCATTGTTTGCATACACTGCTAAACAACCACGAATTCAGAGGAAATATTAACGCAGCTCTGGGTGTAACAGACTGTTGGGAGAAATTTTTCATGAGCTGTGAACAGATTAACCTGGAATTAAAAAGTGAAGTTAGTGTAATTACCGAGTCGTTGTCCGCGTCTCCCAGACAGATCGCATGAGGAAACAGAGTCCCTGTGAAATCCAAGCTGACCCGCTGGGCATAGTTTAAAGACCGCATAGCTACTACTGCTGGCTAAATTAAACCGCGTATAAAACCTATATAAAACCGCAGAGTCACCCTAAACATTTGGGGAACTTCTTAGCTCGTGTGTTGATAGCTAGCTTAGCTACCGTCAGCGCTCCAAAGCCGAGGCGGAGACGCTAAAGCTAACGTTAGCCTTGCGTAGAAAGTGCGATATAACACAACTAACTGCTTTTTAAAACACGTCTTCGTCGACTTAAGTTAAAAAACCTACAAATATTGTCATGGCGAAACAGGTGTGCAGCTGCTAGCTGTTGACATACACACACGCCACTTCGTAGTAAACAAAACCATGTGAACGAAAGCCTACGGAAGCTCAGTATAGACAAGATATCTGTTTCGCAAACCTGACCACGGCTCCTCGAGAGTCACTAGAGCACAGATTTTTACTTGCTTTACTTTTATTACATGTTTTTTTTGTGAATGTGTATCACAGTTATACATATGAAAGAAAAAAACAACAATTAAACAACTGGGATTTGATAAAGCTTGATTAGCACGTCATTTGATTCAATAGGCGGCAGAATAGTGACACCTAGCGGCAGTAGAGTGTAAGTGCACCAAAAGAAAAACATTTATTTTACTCCCTTTGAATCACATAGCAGGAAAAATACAATGCTGTGCACACGATTTAGGTCCAAGAAGTAATTTGACGATGCTTTTAAAAAATAATACAATGAACTGTTTTTATTTATCACCAGTAGTGTTCAAAGTATTTAACAGGTAAGTTGTTCCAAGCGTATTGGAGAAGTTGCCACATTTCCTCAAGTGTCTTCTGTCTCTTCATGTGATCCCAGACTGACTCCATGAAGTTGAGATCAGGTACTGCCCATACAGTACTGTATGTTTTTATGCAGCCCATCAACCCGGTGCAGAAGAATCAGACCTTGTCACTATCCCATATGTAATCTATTACTGGGGGAAGTTTGTCTGAAATACCCATTGGATAAAAAAGTTTGTTTTCAAGTTAATTAGAGATGATCAGTGTTATCCCACAAACATTGCTTCTCAAATAAGAAAAAACTGGTGAAGCAAACCTAACAACCATCCTTATATTGTTTTATTTTTAAGGTGCCATTATTGTCCTCTGGAGGGCGCTGCTCTATCACAACTTTTCATGAGTGAAATCAACCCCGGCAGCAAATACCTCAGAGGAGGCAGAAGTCCATTACAGAAATCTATTCTATCAATGCCATAAAGTTATTGTGAGTGTGAGAGCGGCTGCATTGTATATATATATTTTTTTTCTCTCTTTCTTTTCATCCTCCCTTTATTTCTTCTGACTTTATTACATTTTCTTCTCACATTGAATAAATCTGAGTTATTTGTGGGCTATAAACATAAATATATGCAGTTGCCATTTCTGTGTGAAATGGGTGATAACTTACTAGAAATTTCACTCACTCTGCTGTAACGTTTAGTCTAAGTCTTGGTCCTGAGTGTCTGAATGTCTCCTCATATCTGAAGAGTCTGTGCTGAAATGTTCATATATGCTAAATGTAGCTATTACACTGTGTTATTCGTGTCAGTTTTACATCAAAGTGTCGTTTATAGCTTACTAACTACTCTAAAACAGCTTTTTTAAAATATGTATTTTGCATGTTAATAAAAAAGATTGTTTCTGCTTTAAAAGTCTCATACAAACATGGATCCACTGCTACTGGTGCACCTGCGGAACCAACACAAAACTGTGAGAAAAACTGTTTTTAATGACAAACAAATTGAAAAATAATCCCTCACGCCACACACACAGATTATCATGGGTGCTTATGAGTTTTTGTTTTATTATCTCCCAAACAGAGAACTCTCCCTAAAGAAAAGACAAAATACAGAAAGTGGTTAAATGGGAACTGGGCGCCCAGATGTCATATTAATTATTACACTCAGCTATGACTGGAAAGCCCCTCAAGTAAAGTGAGCGCCCTCCCAGCCTCTGGAAGAGCCGCAGCAGCAGAGAGAGAGAGAGAGAGAGAGAGAGAGAGAGAGAGAGAGAAGAGAGAGAGAGAGAGAGAGAGAGAGGGAGGGAGGGAGAGTCCTCACAAAGCGCTAATTGGACTCTGGAAGCGCACTGACAGGGCATGGATAGGTTTCAGAAAGCCTGGCGATGGCGAAGGGGTGCAGGGGGAGGCTGAATAGAACCCACGCTTCTTTTCTAAACTCTCTTGCTGGGCCAAAAAAAAAAAAAAAATGGGGAGGGAGGGGGGAGGAGGAGGGAGAGAGGGGGTAAGGGGGGAGAGGCAAAGAAAAGAAAGTATTGGTGTTGGGGGGCGGGGCTGGGGTGCAAACCTGAGTCTGAATGCCACTGCCAACGCAGAAAAATTGCACAATTTATTACAATCCCCTCTTCAGGACGCACAGAAACAAAGGAAGGGAGGAGGGGATGTCATTGGTGCGCACACACACATGCACACGCACACACACTGACAGAGAAGTGCAAAAACTGTAAACTTGCGCACAAGTATAAAACCAGTGTTCATTTTTTGTTTAATCTGTGTTTTATTGCACATACACACACCGCACACGCACAAATGAATTGCACACACGCACGGAAAGACAGAGAGCACGGAGAGAGAAGATATCCATCTGCAAAAACTGAAAAATTGCACAAACTGAAACCAATCTTTTTTTTTCACTCTGTGGTGGGTAAATGCACATGTAGCGTGCACGCGCATACACACACACACACAGACACACACAAACAGAGAGGGTATTACAGTTTGGCCCTGGTTTTGTTCCGCGCTGAAAGACGTGTTTTCATATTCTTCACTTTTCAAAGCGACAATAATCGGCAGAGCACAGCGCGTCCACGCTACTGTAACTATACCGGGTGTATCAAATCATACACAATGCCTCCTCCGAGCTGCTTCTTAGGGCCCCTCCGCAGATTTGCGCCCCTCCGTTCCGCCTGTGTGCGGCTGATGATCTGCTCTAATCAAAGTGGAAAATTCGGCCTCTGATGCACAATGGTCCCTCAAATGAGCGGCATTCAGACGCGTCTGTAACGCGAACAATAACAGTAGACTTGCGCTGCAGCAGCTGATTTACATGCAGAGCTCTCAGAGCAGCTCCAGCACGAGGAGGAGAGCTGTGGACGGTTCGCGGGGAGGTGAGCTCTCTTTCAGCACCACGCTCTGGTCCAGAGCTGACGATATTTTCTTATTTCATATTTCTACAGGTCCCTTCATTTCAACAACGTCTCACTCGAAAACTGAATGATTCTTTTATAAACAACATGTTCCTCTAAACACAAACCAACACAAGACGACTGGAAAGTACAAGCGCTACTGAGAACCAGGCTTCCTTCACAGTAACTGGAGGTGCTTCACCCAAGTGGCGGGAAAGTACCTGCTCTCATCTTAACTTTGAAAACGTTCGATATGTTGAGCTGATACTTGGTCAAAGTTTCAATGTAATCAATAAAAGATCCAGAAACAGCCACAGGAGCTTTTTTTTTTCTTCATATTTGATGATAAAATAAAAACAAAACTAGGAAATAAAAGTTGGAAACCAAGTGATTCTCATTCACCAGTTTCAAAGAATGAGTTTGTTTTGGAACAAAACTCTGGAGTCACTTCATCACGCACGGACGCCGCGTGCACTTGTGGTCCTGAACGATCCTCTGCGGCTGGAAACTTCCCTCTCTGTTGTGGTCGCTCACCTACTGACGTGATAGATAGAAAGAAAAAAAACTCACCGCTGACTGTTTGTTTAGTGCTTCAAGTGGCACGCGTCCGGCGCGCGCAATGCACCGGCGCAGGAGCCCAAGGTGGATCCACGCGACCGGAGGGCGTGGCCAGTCCCCCATCCAAACGTATTGAAAAGCAGTGGCGTCTTTCCTTGAGGACTCAGAGCAGCTTTGAGGAGCGCGCGAGGCAGCAGCCCAGCTGACTGCCCCCACTGAAACAAGTGCGCGTCAAGCGGTTACACCACGTGAACGGCACGAGCGGGGCGCACCGCCGCGAGAGTTGGTGATTTCTTTATAAGTTCGTGTTTTTTTCTTTACTGGGAATGAACCTCACAGCCAAGATGGAAATTAACGTCAGCCAGCAGCAGCTCATGCCGCCCGCTTGTTTCTTCTCTGCCGCTGCAGCGGCGCAGAGCATCCAGCTGAGCCCGTGCGGCAGCAGCCAGAGCAGCGGGAAGTCAATGTCCAAGCAGCCCAAGAGGCAACGCTCCTCCTCCCCGGAGCTGCTGCGGTGCAAGCGGAGGCTGAATTTCGCGGGTTTCGGCTACACTCTTCCGCAGCAGCAGCCGCACGCAGTGGCGCGGAGGAACGAGAGGGAGCGCAACCGGGTGAAGCTGGTGAACAACGGCTTCGCCACCCTGCGGGAGCACGTCCCCAACGGCGCCGCCAACAAGAAGATGAGCAAAGTGGAGACGCTGCGCTCCGCGGTGGAGTACATCCGCGCCCTGCAGCAGCTGCTGGACGAACATGACGCGGTGAGTGCGGCGTTTCAGTCCGGCGTGCTGTCGCCCACCATGTCGCAGGGATACTCCGCTGACATGAACTCCATGGCAGGTTCCCCGGTGTCCTCCTACTCATCTGACGAGGGTTCCTACGACCCCCTCAGTCCAGAGGAGCAAGAACTGCTCGACTTCGCCAACTGGTTCTGAGCATCTGTATGAGGTAAGATGACGCACAAGTTAATATCAGACACTGTTACAGATACACATATGAACATCCATGTCTAACACCCCGAACAGTCGCTTAACCTTCTCTTCTTCTCTCCGCAGAAAATATGGATCAACTCAATTCACTGTTGTCTGCGCTTGGGATGGGCCCGGAGGAGGCTGGGTGTCCTCAAGAACAAGATGCACTGTACGCGCGTTTTGGTCCTGCGTCCTTAACGCCCGGTCCTCCCAGACTGAAAGACTGACAGACAGGCAGACAGACGGACAGACAGACAGACAGACACGGCCGAAACGTCCTGAAAACTTGGGGAAAAATCAGGCCAGAGATCAGCGCCAAAGGATTAAAGGAAGACGGGTCTCCTGACAGCGTGGGAATCCAAGCTTCTGTGCATTTGCCCATGACAAACAAACAAACAAACAAACAAACAAACAAACAAAAACAACCCTAAAGTGAATTCATGCTCTTCAGCAGCACATTAAAAACATTATTTAATACGTCGCTCTTCAACTATGCTAAATCCAATCACAGAACACCAACCCTTTGGTAAACCTCTCAGACGTTTAATTCAGAAAATGCTTCCAAGTCGCGGATTTATTCTATAAAAATCTATATCAAACGCTTTTTTGAAATATATTAAGATATTTTTGTATGTAAGAGATTTATAGATGTTTTGTACACATCCTTTTGTATATATTTTGTCTATATATTTGCGAAGTTGCTTCTATACCTCCTGCCTATGTAGACGTGTAGTCTATTATTCTCTGGCTCTTCTGTTCATGAGGTTTCCAGATGGAGTTTGATACTCCGACGTTTTTATTTTAGCACCAATGTGTCTTATTTAATAGCAAAACCATGTTATTGCATTATGTCATGAAGTTCACGATGATCAAAACTTATGCAGCTATTGTCCAAACAGAGCGCAATGGCCATGCATTGTCTCTTTATACTGCCAGCTCTATATTGTCTTCACATAAACAGATGTTGGAAAAAAAGAAGTCTTATAACCATATTTTCTACACTCTAGTCCAAGAATAAAATCATTTGCTACTGAATTTCTTTCCATGTCTTGTTTTTGGGTGTATTTACAGAATGGGTGGACACTTGTTTGCAGCTTTCAGTGTCTTTAGTCAGCAGCTAGACGAAGAGGGAAGGGAGAGGGAATGATGGAGCTAGAGTATAAGATACAGCCTGCACTGCAGGGGCAAGAAGGCGAAAGAAAACCCACTTTTACGCACAATTACGCACATTTTACGCACCATATTTTCTCACTCCTCTTTAGACATTCCACACACGGTGCCTGCTTAAAGCTTTTAGCCACCAATCCCCACAATAAATCCCTAAATGTCCAACTCTCTCCCCTGTGTTTTTACTATATGGAGTGTATACAAAGGAGATCCCAGTCGTGCAAAGCGCAGTAAGCACATCTGGAAGCACAAGTGCATAAAAATGAACCCTTCTCTGTGAATCTCTGAGCCAAACAAGCAGCAGCTGTGACACACAAGTACTGATGAAGAGCTGATAGTTTCTCTTAAGAAGAGGAACTTAAAGTGAACAAACACCAGCAGAAATAATGATAATTTTCACAAAACTAATCGGAGGAAAAGGATGCAAAATGTTGTGTAACGTGCATGAACCAAAAGTTTTTTGTTTTTTTTCATCGTAGTTCCCAGCTTCAAGGGAAACTTCGATTTAGAAAAAAAAAGCGAGAATATTTATTTATCAGGACTGACCTTTAAATTAGCAGATGGAGGGAATGTCAGTGGCGTGATTACACTTTAGCTGCCAGCCATAGATTTTGAGGTAGGGGCCTTTGTCTCTGAAAAACCAAGTTTGACAGGTACGGCGGAGGCTGCGACGGGACGCGTGTCTGGTTTAATGAGTGAATGGGGTTTGTGTGTGGTGGTCGAGTGGAGACACGGAGCTGAACTGGCTGATGGCGTGTGCCTCCTGACAGCAGCACGCCGCTCAACACACAACACTCACCACCTGGGAAGGAAAAAAAAAAAAAAAAATCCTGTGTGTGGCTCCGGGTGAGATTCTTTGGCTGCTGCTGTTTCTTTCACCTTTTTTTACTGCAGTGAAAAATAATGTCGAATAAAACGTTTTTATTACTTTGATTCTCATGAGAAAGAATAAAAACATTTGAGCCACATAGAGAAACAAGCTCGTGTTGTGTTCAGGGTTCATTGTACAAGATGTGCGCGCGCCTCATCAGTTGTTCTCAAAAGGAGGGTTCATGGACCACCAGGGGGCCCTGAGAGGGGGGGGGGGGGGGGGGGGGGGTTCACAGGAATGTAGTAAAAACTAGTGACAGTAGAAAATACTCGCAAATGTATTATTGTTATTTAACTGAGACTTTCACCATTATTGTCTCATCGGTCATAAAATACAGCAAGAAAAATAATGACGTTTTGTTTGAGTTTAAAAGTTTGCTTAATGTGGTTCCCTAAAGGCTCATTCAATTATTATTCAATCTGAGAATAAACAATCAACCGTCCAAACAAGTTGCCCAACCTCCAGAACTGAGACCTGCTGCTGCTCTCAACCTGACTGGAAGACCCTGTCATACTCATACTGATAGAAATTAATTAATAGATAGAAATTATAGGTAATTTTTTTAACATAAAATCTAAAGAAAAAAAAAAAACCTGCCTCCATGACTCAGTAAATAAAAGTATATTTTCAATTATGATTAAGTGACAAACACAAAAAGGTTAAACTCATACTCGCCTCTTCTATATGTGAATATACCTGAAATGTATTTATATAGCAAAGTAACTAACTGGGCTTTTAACAGGACACTCTCAAGTCGTGAGATTCATATCAACATAATTTATTTATTCCAGTTCATTCAGACAAGAAACAAAATGATCTTGAAAACTCTGAGGTGCCACATAAAAGACAATATGAGAGAGGCAACGTTAAACACAGGCAGAAACATACAACACACCTCCACCCGTGTACACACCCACACATGAACATGCACTGTGGGTAAACACGTCTTCCACAGAGTTGGATCTTTGCCAGTTTATTTTTACCTGCAAACAAACGTTTTATTTCTCATCATGAAATTTTATTTCTCTTCCGCCGGTGGCACAATGTTGATGCAACAGTAAATACCTGTAAATACATCGTTTGCTCTCTAGACCTCAAACAAACCTATTATATATTATATAAGTTTGGTGTTTTTAAGAAACTAATTCCCGAACCTTTTTAGCAGCAGAGTGAGATTTACACAAACTGCCCTGTCAGGTTCTTGCTGTGTTTTAATTACACGGCCGTGACACTGATGAAGGAGACAGTAAGATAAGGACGAACGGAGAGGATATCAAAGAGGAGCACTGATAATTATCTGTTTGGTTTTTTTTTAATCAACATCAGAATCTCATTTTAAAAGCAGGTTGAACATCAGCCTGTAGAGTTACACTTTCCTCTACATGATGACATGCTGCTTACAGGACGGCCCTGAGCTAACAGTCCTGGGTCTCTGCCTGTCAGAGCCCCTCATGTTTTCCTCCTCTGTCCGGTGTGTATGAACCGCATTCATTCATCAGTGTTGATTAGGTTGGATAGACGAGGGCAACAGTCTCTGCTGCTACCTGCTCAAATATTGTTTTGGTTTTTTTTGTTTTTTACTCCACAACAACAAGCAAGTTGTTGCATCAGCACATTCACATGAAGCACTCCCCTTCAGCAGAGCGTCACTGCAGTTTTCTAAAAGACGTTTCACAGTTCGTCTCTAATCCAGCCTGTATAACAGCTCCTCAGTCAACACTCGTTGCAGTGACAGATGAGAACGTGCACAGCCGCAGAACATTTCAGCACCATAGACAGCACTTCACAGCTCTGTGAAAGGTTCTGTGACAGGCCGTTTTAATACTGATTCTCCTTGTAGCGTTATCTACACACATCTGGATTGGGGGGGGGGGGGGGGGGGTGTCATCAAAAACATCTTTAAGTATCATGAGGTGTTGCTCCACCTTTGTCAGCTGATTTCACTGCAATTTTAACTTGTAGTGAAATTAAATTTTTTAAAGGAGCAATCTGTAAGTACTGCTATTGCTACATAGCTAACATTAGCATTAATCAGCAGTGATTGCTCAGGTATGTGTGTGTTTTCAGGTGAGGTAGTCTGGATGGAGATCGTTTCTGATACGGAGCTGAAACAGTCTAAGAACTTCAGCCATTGTTGCATTTACAAGACAAGAGGGTATAATACATCCTCTGAGCAGCGCTACTTTTTCAGGACAAACTGGACGCTTCACTGACTCGGTATCGGAAAGTGAGGAGAGGGGCCGGCAGAGCTGGAGCTAGCTGGTTAGCATGCTAACTTCAGCAGAAGAAAAGAAGTTATAGAAGCAAAACACAACTGCTGGAGACAGCTCTTAGTGAGTAAAGGGAAAAAAAGTTTGATAATGAACTTGCAGCAGCTGTTAATGCTAATGTTGGCTATGTAGCAATAGCAAAACCTGTATGTAGCTCTTTTAAATGTACAAAAGAGCTTTACTGTGACGCTTTGGTAAATTATTGTTCACCGTGTATTCATGTCTTTTGTTGTTAGTATGTAAATTAAGTGAAGATCTCAGGTTGATTCACGTCTAGTGCTAGAAACAAAAAGAGCGATCACTGGCTTTTGAACAGCATGTTTGCACTGATTGCTTCGCATAATGACTTCAGTGCCCAGTTCACTCCCCTTAATGTAACCTGTTGTGTTCACTACAGCAGTGATGCGTGCGGTGGCAGTGGCGCCGATACCTGAGCCTCACGGGGCCGACTGAGCCGTGGCTGAGGTGCCGGAGTCATTGAAAGGGTTGGAGATGACCGACTTGTGAATGAGCATGAAGAGGGGCAGGTAGGCCAGGAAGTCCAGCAGGTCCAGCGGGGGAATGTGCTGCAGCTCCAGTCTGATGGCCGCCTCCTGCTCCACATGGATCCCCCCGGCCTTCAGCTCCAGGAGCAGCTGCTCTGCGCTGATGAATCCCTGCTGCGCTCCTGCGTCTCCTCGCTGCTCCTCCAGGAGGAACAGGAACAGTTGCTGCCAGAGTCAAGAACATCAAGACATCAATAAGGTTAAAAAAGCAGGAGGACCGGCTGTGGACTTGTTCTCGGCACAGTTGTGAGTGTGTGGGTGTTTGCTTCGTGTGTTTTTGTGTGTTTTGCTCTTTGGGGCAGCCTCATATTACCGCAGCCTGTTTTCTAGTCTTGTTTGAGTGCACCTGTTTGCACAGTTGATGCAGCCTAGGTAATAATTGTTGGGGGAGGGGAGGGGGGGAATAATCCCTCTGGCAATTAGCCCACTCCCCCCCCACCGACATCTCCAGTTAACAACCCTATCCCTAACAGCTCTATAATTACACAGCCTCCCCTACCTGGCCGAGGGCTCAGTTTCCACACCCACGGCCACCGGCTTTCATGTTCCTGCTGCCTTTCAGTGGCTCAGTACTTCCCTGTATGAATGAGGGCCGGGCCTGCCTGTGAGCGGCCAGCTGGTAGGCTGGTCCCGGTCCATCTGAGATGAGCCGTGTGTCTCAGGCTGATTACAGGGCTGGGCGGAGTGGACGGCATGTTCACTGCTGGGCACTTTAATGAGATTAGGCCTGTGCTAATCTATGAAAAGGGAAAAGCACCCCTCTCTTTCTCTCTCTGGCTTGCTTTCCTCATTTCTATGCATGAGGGCTGAGTGCCTCTCATAAAAAAAAAGAAGCTAGCTTTACAAAGCATGCTTTGGAATTGCTCTTCAAAGTGTTTACCAGTATTTATTTCATTATAATTATACCCGCGGAGCCATGAAAGGGAGGCGGAGGTGGTGTTTGTGGCGTGAATGTGGCTAATGTGAGAGTTAATCTGACGTTGCGTGGAAATAATCGAGTGCACCTTGTGAAATTAAAGGGCACAGACATGTTGTGTGGAGGGGTTTCGTTTCACTGTATAAGCTGTCAGACGTGTAGGATTTTAGGAAATGTATTGACATCACCTTCGCTTTGAAGACCCTCACTTCCAGGGAGCGGAAGTCCATACTGCTGACGAGCGATCGCATGAACTCACTGTAAGACAGCAACAAAAATCCATCATCAATTCCTGAACACAAGAAGAGTATTCCACTGATTTAGTAATTTACATTCTTATGAAGTTGGGCGTCTTGCCCCAGTTTGAATGGTTCAACCTGGGGCAGCACAGGTCGAGATATCTTGACTTGTAGTCCCTCGACTGCTTCAAGCTGGATCCTACACTTCCCATGATGCAGCTCAAACTCCACAACCTCAGTTTGCGAAGCAGCTTCTGTTAGAACTTATAACTTCTCCGAGCCCAAAGTGAGATAATGATCTTGAGGTGTAAAATCAGAGGAATGGACTTACATCACAACACAAATAATCAATAATCAAAATTCATTCATGATTGTCATCAGTGTAAAATCTGTTGGTGTTTACTCCGGTCGCCACTGCGGGCAGCGTGAGGACAATCTGGTGGTCGTGGCGGGTGATTTTTGGCGGGTCCGTCCCGTGCGATGTTGTGTTTGTAGAGACGTGATGGTAAAGTGTTCTGAGCCCATTGTGGTTGCTCACTGCGGCCTAGCTGCCAAACAATGCGTGGGTACACGGGGACATCCCGCCACAGTAACGGATAAAACTGCTCTGGTTTTGGGACAGTGTGTGTGGGTGTGGGTGTGTGTGTGTGTGGTGGTGGTGGGGGAGTGAGCTGGAGTAGGGTGGAGCAGGGTGAGTGGGGTGAGTGTGGAGGTTTTAGGGAGGGGAAGGAGCGACCGGAGCACACTCTGGTGCAATGTGACCGCTCGCAGACCGACAAAATCTAGGTCCACTTGGATAATTAGAGGGAGACACGAGCGATTGTGTTGGGACAGACCTCTCCTGTCCAGCGTGTGGCACAGCGACGGTCGTCCCTTCCCTAACGAGCGCCCGGTGTTAATGAGCCCCTCCTCACCGCGCGCTCAAAGGCCTGTTAGAGCGAAGAATGGCCAAGCGCTGGGCCATCGAGTGCAATGCACGCCTGAGCGATCCCAGTGCCGTGATTGGCCCTTGTGCGCCAACCACAGTGCAAGGGTCTGGGGGGGGGGGGGGGGGCTTGATGGGGATGAAGCGAGACAGGGCAGCTAATGATCATTAATTGCACTTGGTTTGCAGTAAAAGAGTCCAAATGCTGGTGCGCTAAGGACACTGGCGTGATAATGGCGAGCGTAAACGTGGGGCTGGGGGACCGGTGACGGACTGCAGGGAGGATAATAGCAGCCTAACCCATTTTCTTTTGTCGGCCCTCCTCTGGCACCCTGCTGTGGCCAGCACAGCAGACTTCTCGCTTACGTAATGCCAACATTTTGGCGGTCTCGTCATTGGGGAGCTGGTATACAGTGAGGCAGGGGGTGCAAACACACTCTGACCTAGTTTGATTTGACAGAACTGAGAGTTGTTTAGGGAGATTTCTGAGCGGGCTGCTGCTGCGGCGGCGACGCTGGGTTGCGAGGAAACTCTCTGGAGGAGGAGGGACTCGCGTTGTCAGACAGTTTATGTGGCGGGTGGTGAATCCAAGTTCTGCTGTCTCACCCCCCCGCCCCACACACACACACACACACACACACACGACGTTGCTCACTGACTCACTCAGTGCAGCCGAGTTCCAGGAGACTTACGGTAACCCTCAGCCGTGCATGCTCGCAAAGTCCAACGCAAGCAGCGAGCGACGAGAGCGTCCGGCTCCACTGATGCCGTCTGGGAATCCTGTATGGCAATGCACTTCTTGGCAGGTCATGTGACTTGCCCTGAGGGAATGTGGCGCTGTGTGAGGTGGACTTGTCGGGGGAGCACAATGCGACACAGGGACAGATGGGCTGAGTCATGGGCCAAAACAGCACAGCACGGGAGGTGGGGGGGGTGGGGGGGGGGGGGGTGGGGGTGGGGGTGGGGGTGGGGGTGGGGGTGGGGGGGGGTGACGGGAGGGAGGCAACGAGAGGGGCCGGGGAGATGACAGACGTGACATTAGAAGTTGAAAAGAAAAGAGGAGAGTGAAAGGGGGGACGAAGGGTGCAATTAATGCAAAGGTACAACTGGGAGATATACAGTAGAAATGTGGGGTGCACCTCCTCAGATTTCAAAGCCTCGGCTGATCAGAGGCTGATTGTGTAACTACTGTTGCAGCTCATTTCTAAGCTCGGATTAGAGACAACAGGATTAGCAGAAACAGGTAAGAGGATCAATTTAGTTCAGTTGGGATGAGATGACAGAAGGATGCTATTGTTTTCTCCTTGTTTAGGAGGCAGCATTATGAACGCTGATCTTCTCTCTTCTTATTATTTAAATTGCAGAAAGGAGTTTTGTGAAAGGAGGTTTAATATGGACATTCATTATCATTACTATAATTGCCTCTATACAGAGCGGACACCCTGGTCTTTCAGTGCCAGCGCGGCAGCCAGTCTACAGGCCTCCTCTAACACACAACACAAAGGGCTGGCCGTAAATCAGAGGACCCGTGACCCCGGCCCCGTCCTCGCTGAGAGGAGGCTCTCACTCCAGGGCGAGGGCTTTGGGAGCAGGCCTTGACCCTCGGGGACCTCCGGAGTAGGCTTGGCTCCACACACTCCTGTCTGCAGGAAGCTGTAAACCCCAGGGCAGGAGGGAAAAAAAAAGCGCTGTGTGTGGGAATCTGCAGCATATGGGGAATAATGTAGAGAGACAAGGAGCGCTGAGGCCGAGTTCAAGTCGGACGGTGATGGGTTTCTGTCGGCACAGGGTTCAAATGAGGGCTGCAGCGAGCCGTGACTTTATTAGATGATGTAGAAAATTGTGAAAAATAAAAGTTAACATCCTCACAGCTCAAACATCTTTAGTTTACCGTCATGTGTGACAAAGAACAGCTTCAAATCCTCACGTTTTAGAGAATGTTTCTGCATCTTTCGCTCAATAAAAGATTATTTTTCTGTCATGCATTTGTCACATGTGTCGTTATCACGTCTAAACTTGTGACTCTGACCTCTCTGCAGTCCAATAAAATGTTTGAAGACACAAGGAGAAGGAGATCAAAGAGAGCCCCACACACGACGACAAAATCACTGGAACAAACTTGCGTACACACACTTGTTCTTATTTATGGGAGGTCAGTGACTCCTCTCCCGGCCTCAGCGAGGAGCGAGGAGTGTGTCCGCTGACGGTCACTTACTCCATGGCGGCTATTTTCTGCGCCAGGCTCGCAATCACAGCGAAGAGCCTCAGGTCCACGAGCCCATCCGTCACCCTGAAGTCCACCATCTCCAGGATCTGGAAAAGGTTTGATAATGAACACTGTGACTGCTGTGTGTGTGTGTGTGTGTGTGTGTGTGTGTGTGTGTGTGTGTGTGTGTGTGTGTGTGTGTGTGTGGCGGCTGACCCTGTAGACGTAGATCTCCTCTTCGTCAGACAGCAGCTCGGGAGGGATGATGTTTTTAAGAGCAAGTAGAACCTGAAGGCAGGAGATGTAGCCGTCACCATCACTGTCCTCCTGCAGAGAAAGACCATCACCATCATCATCATCATCATCATCATCATCATCATCATCATCATCATCATCATCATCAAGTCTCCACTATTTCCCAAAGTTCACTCTTGACCTTGGTCCTACCTTCCCTTTTCAGATCTGAGGACCATGAGAAGCAGCTGAAAGCTCCGGGAAATCCTCGTTAATATGAGATTTTTGTCGATATGAATTTTATTATTTTGCCCTTAAACCGTCTCTTGATTGTTTCAATATATCTTGGGACCCGTGTTCGGGGGTCCGGGGTGAAGAAAGATAATAATATTTTAATAACATCTTAATTGTTTAAGTCATCTTTAAGTAAAAATGGCAGAAGGTCACCGGCTCCAGCTTCTCAGATGTTAATACCTGCTGGTTTGTCTTTGATTGTTCATTGAATAACTTTGTGTTTTGGACTCTCGTGGGACGAAACAAGTCATTTAAATATGTCAGATTAGGTTCTGGGAAACTGACGGATACAATTTGTACACCACATGTTAAAGTTGTAAGAAAATAAATACAGGATCAATCAATAAAACAATCATTAGTTGCAGCCTTGTCATGATCATGAGAGAGGAACATATTACAGTAGAAGAGAGTATCTGAATATAAAGGCTTTAAATCCCTTTTCACTTACTGCTTGAAAAGCTCTTTTGTACTCGTCCAGCTTCTCTTGACTGAAAATGCAATACTTTGCCAAAAATTCAACTGGAACGAGAAGAAAACAAAGACAAAGTTTAGAGTTTGTAGAATCTGAATTCACAGTCGTTTCTGGCTGCACAAGAGAGACAAAAAAAAAAAAAAAAAAGTCAGTCTACAAGACGCTGATTTGTTCTGTGTTTGACGTTTCATACGATGTACGACAGAGATTTCCAGCCTGAGCAACAACATCAGGCGGCTCTGTGTGTGCAGACTGGATTAGAGCAATATTTCTCTCCTCTGGTCGCACTGGGGTCAGGGCGGGGGGGCGGGGGGGGGGGGGGGGGCGAACAGGGCGAGCGGTTCACAGGGCATCCAGTTGGCCTTGATCTGGGAGGGAGGGGGGCGGGGGATGGGTGGGGTGGGGGGGTTAGAGTGACACTTGGCTGCAGGATGAATTGATGCGGGAGACGCTGCTCTGCAGTCAGGACCTCGACATGAGCTACATCACTCTGCCTCATCAGGAACAACAGCAACAACTTTGATAACTGATCAGCTGTTTAAGTCAATTTCTCCCTGTAAAAATGCCAAAAATTTCTCTGAGTCCATCTGTTCAAATAACAGGATTTCCTGCTTCTTTGAGTTTATGTGACAGGAAACTGAATCTCTTTTGGTTTTAGACATTTAGACAAAATGAAACACATGAATTTTAAAGAGAAGAAAATAATTGGCAGATAATATTTTTTATTGCAGTTCAACCTGAATGTCTAGAAACACCTGAGCTCAAGTTTGTGCCTTTAAGACCTTTAATTTTTTATTATCATTAATATTATATCATTATAAGTAAAACTCACGACTTTGTGACTTTATATGTTCATAATCCTCAAAGTTTCCTCTCTAAAAAAAAGACTTTTAACTGATGTTTGTGATAAAAAAAAAAACAGCAGTTTATTACCCTGACTTTACAGTAATCATAGCACAAGTCTCAAATATGAAAATGATGATGACATGAGGGGCACAAACGGAGACTGACCACACCCATGAATATTTCAGTAGGCAAATTTGTGAGGGAGAAAGATTTGGAAAAAGGGGGGTTAGAAAATAGGGGCTTTTAAGCTGCTGCCACTTCAATTTAGGAGATGAGAATGAGTCTACTGAATAATGGATCTATTCATTGGTTCGGAGAAGAAAGAGGAGCAACAGAGTTGATATCAGTCTGGACTTAAACCCCTGGACCTCTGGGGTTTCTCCGCAGTAGCAGGGGGGCTGTTTGAATCTGCCATTTATCAGCTTAGGCCTAATCAAAACCAGGCCTTCCGCAGCCTCGTCCTTTCACATGCAAAACCTTACATTCGTATCTAGTCAACTTGACTTGTTAAAGCTTGATTGATCAAAAAAAAAAACCCTGCAGGCCGGCTTCGCGCATCTGTTTGCAAATATCTGCTGAGAAGAAGCTGCGGGACGAGGATCTGGAGTCGCACACGCAGCCGCCGCTCGGCCCGCATGAGACCCAGGCGGGGATTTAAAGTCCTCTGTCTTCAAAAAGACGCCACGCATTCACACAGTGGCTGGATCAGCGCGCCGGGTCGGTCTGTTGGAGTGAAACGGCAGCTTGTGCGGCACGCCGGCGGAGGTTGGGGTTCAGTGGCCATCTGGAGGAGAGTTAGCTGTTGACCCGTGGTGACTTCAGTGACACCGGCAACACAGATACCAAAATATTTATTAAGAGTGTCCCACGGTGGTTCATTCCGCTCTGGACTCGCTGATCAGAAGCATCCAGGTGAGTCTGTGGCGAGCTTTTAAATTCATCATCATCTCTCACAATCAAACACCACAGATGCAATCATGGGTTAACTTCACCCATACCCACTGGTAGAAAACCACCCAAGAAAAAGTGGTTATTTTCATCCAGTAACCCAACAGTAACATAAAAACTGTGCCAAACAACATACACCAGAAAACAAAATCAAATCCATAGTAAATAATCAAAATCTGCACCAAAATTGAACGGTCTGTTCTCCGGCCCAGGACCAAACCCTCCATCAAATCCGGTGCAAATCATTTCAGTACTTGTTGCACAACCCTGCTGATAAATAAACAGATATGGGTGAAAACCAAGCGGCAACATCCGAGGCTGGAAACTGAAGCCAAAATGGTAAAAACAAAAAGTGCAGTTCTTCGACTGGCTCCAGCAGTGACTCTGTCCCCATAGACTCACATGTTAAAATGTCCAACTGTAATCTTAAGGAATCTTAATTTACCCGTTCGCAAGTTCTGCATAATTGAGGGCGTGCCGCTTTGGGTGACAGGTGGGTGAGCGTATGCACAAAGGTGCTGCCAAGACGGCAACGGTGGAGCAGCCCACTCTGAGCTTCAGAGAACTAAAGGTAACGTTTTATCAGTGATTTACTGGGAAAACAATGACAAAAAAAAGAGGTGAAATTATTATTTTGAGGAGAATATATTTTAAAATAAGATCAATCTTACACCGTTACTGTTCCTATAAATCATGACGTTGGGTCATTAGGATAAACTGTGGAAAAGACATCAGAGTTGAAGTGGGTTCAACCTCAACATCAGCCCTGAGTGCAGCCCTGCTTGTTCTTAGCTGCACTGCTGCTTTCTCTGCAACACACACACACACACACACACACACACACACACACACACACACACACACACACACACACACACACTGCAGCGGTGGTGCTGGAGGAGGTCGGGGGGTCCCTGGCTGAGGGGAGCTCCGTCAGGGAATCAGCCGGACAAAAGGTGCAGTGGAGTGAGAGATTGAGGGAGGAAGCGAGGGCGGGTGGAGGAGCGGGACAAAGCCGAGGCAGTAAAGCCTCCTGCCTGATAGCCTTATCTGATTCCACTCCAGCGCTTGATGGCTTTTTTTCCACCCTGCCTTTAAAGCGCACAGGTTGTGCTTTTGGTGTGAAGCCTAGCAGAAAATGTTAATCAAGAGAGGGACTGTGTGGAGAAAGGCGAGAGAAAGGGGAGAGTCACTCTGCAGAGGCCATAATCTGTAATGAGACCGAGGCGATTCAGTTGCAATTGAGAGAGGAAGAATGGGGCCATGATGATGATGAGCAGGGAGGTTCACTCTTTCACTGGCGTTTGTTTTTGTGTTTTGTTCCTTTTCTCTCGCAGTCACTGCTCGCGCACCGGTCTGCAGGCTGCAAACAGCCGCGGGTCACAACTCATTTAACACACACTTGGACGTCAATTTCAATGTCTGCAGCTGACAGATGAAAAACACTGCCGACCGCTCGACTGACAACTATGGTACTCGTCTGTGTATGATTTATATTTGCCCCTTCGGATCAAACCCTCGGCGCACCGACGAAGGCCGGTCGAAAGCCATCAGGTACTGAGCGCTGGCGTCAAACATCTGGGCACATTCACACTTGTTTACTCTTTTTTTGATCAAATAGTTTCTTATTTAAAGCACAATTTTGCCAATTTTAGAGTTGACATAAGAAAACATTTCACCTTGGAGAAGTTGTTTTCTTTTGTAAATGAAAAAAAAAAGGTTGTGTAGAAAAAGATGTTTATATTTCTCAAAACAAGGTGTTAAAAAAGTATCAAACCACGTTCACTTTTTGCCCAGAAATGATCAAAAGATTTCTTTTGGCCACGATAATCTGATAGTGACATCTTTGCTCGGCTCCGTCTGTGACTTGAGTACTTTCTACGTTACGCTGTATATCAGTCGCTCAGTGTCACGATTTGAACCCTGGAGTAAAGCGTTGAGGCTGTAGGATTCCTCATTGCTGTGAGTCTGAAGTGCATCCAGAAGATGATTTATCTTCTTTTGAAATGTGGATAAATGTTCTCAATAGCTGAAATATCTTTATAGCTCGTATTTCCCAAAAACAAAAACTGAGGAGATTTCAAATTTCAGTTGGACTTTCAATCATAATTTTGTTTCATTCAGGCGACGTTCTGGTTCGACTGCTTGTGTTCAGTTTTATAAAACGGAAACAGCAAAACAGTGACTTGTAATCTGTACAGAAACTCAGCTTTACATTATTATCATTGAATAGTCTTGAATCTCGTCCCGCCCTGCTGATCAGTTTGATGCCTTAACTTACAATAAAACACAGTTTACAGTTACACACAAAACAAGCACCTCTATAACTAACTAAAGGGTGTCACACACACAAACACACACAGGGCTCTATTGTGCTTTTAACGTGTTTGTCGCTCTCTTTCCCGCTTAATCCCAGACTTTTGTTTCTGCTCATCATCAACTCTGTATAAAGTATCCCATAATTCCTTTAAACAAAGGTCACATTCAGCGGCAGAGAGTAGGTGACCCCCTTTTTAGTAGCTGGAGAATGTCAGAGTGCAACATGCCCCACATATACAGCATTCACACACACACACACTCACACACACACACACACACACACACACACACACACACACACACACACACACACACACACACACACAGATAAACAGAGTACAAACCGATCTCTAACTGCAGCAGAGTCTGTGAGAAATAGGTTTACGGGAGGTTTTGGGTTTAAGCTCTTAAATATGTGATGATCCTGTAAATCGAGCGCCTCAGCGCGGAGAGACAAAGCCATAAAATATGAAGCGTGGCGCCGCGAGATAAGGACGTTGAGAGGCCTGAGCGCCACAGACAGCAGACCTGTGAACCGGGTCGAGCGGGCGTCGTTTCACAATAGATACACAGCGAGGTGTTGTCGACGGCTTTGTGAAGCCGCCGTATCAAAGGCAAAGACGGAAAAGCTTATCTGATAAAAGTGTTGCAGGAAAAACAGCGGAGGGGACGGTGCAGCTCTGCAGATAAAACAGTCTCGTGTGCACAAGAGGAGCAAGAAATGCATGTGGTCCGAGCTGTTGCAGCTCGGTTTGGACGGAGAAGCATGAAAACTAAAAGGCAGTTCTGTTGTGGTGATAAACTGCAGCTGTTTCAGCATCAATCAGTAAAATAAATGATATGTTTTCAATTAAATAAAGCATCTCACTTCCTCCACCTTCGCCGCCCAGAGAGGAAAGTAAGAACTCTTGTGACTGCAAGAGGTCGCTTGTAAACAAAGGTTTAGGTTTGAAGTGTTTGAGCAAATGACTGAAGCTGTTGTCAGGAACAGTCGTTCAGTTTTCTTTTCACCACAGCCTTCATCTTTACCAGGTTGTTTTAGTTGCATAAACTTAAGTGGCAGAAGAGAAAACATATGTAAATCATTAATGTGGGTTATAACCTTTTTGTTTTAGAAGCTATTATTTTGTCTGTTACCACAGAAGAGCCACAGTTTTACAAATACTGAGGCCTGGTGCAGGAGTATTCAGAGATATTCAGTAACATTCAGTAACATTCAGTAATATTCAGTAATATTCAGTAACATTCAGTAACATTCAGTAATATTCAGTAATATTCAGTAACATTCAGTAACATTCAGTAATATTCAGTGTTCTGCACTGGTGTAAAAATTGTCTTTTCAGAGCAGAATTTGGCAACACGAGATAGAGGGACGGTTTTTCATTAAACGGACACCTGTTGTCTGAGATGTTCATTTATTTTCTATCCATTAAATATAATTGTACGGTGAGATTTCCAGGAAACGCAACTTCTTGTAAGAGGATTGTTCCTTTGTTCAAACACTTACAATGTTCGCAGACATGTGAATAACGGCCGCCTTCTCTCAGACGCAAGAAGGTACGAAGCTTTTACACCGGAAACTGCGGTTTCTCCTGTCAGCAGTTACTGGTTTCTCTCTACCATGACTACGATCTTTCCCTAACCTTAACGAAGTGGTTTCATCTTAACCAGACTTCAGAAAAGAGCTCCGATAAATCATTATATTCAGATATTCAGTCTGTTGCAGCAGCCGGATAAAACTTTTAAAAATCTTTTCACTGTCGACTCGGCAACACGTGCTGCTTTTCTCTTGAGTGGGCAATACAACGTGAAAGAGGGTGACAGAATTTGGACGCATTCTCCTGCAGGCGCTGTTGTTCGCTCCATGAAAACACGACTCCTCCCCCTCACTTGTGTGTGTGTGTGTGTGTGTGTGTGAGTGTGTGTGTGTGTGTGTGTGTGGGTTAAAGCTTTGGTAGGAAAACAAACAAAGACACACGTAGCGGCCACACTCCTGTGTCTGGCTGCACGCCACCAGCCTCACCACAAACCACAACTTACACTTTCCACACACACACACACACACACACAAACACACACACCAATCAGCTCCTGCTGCAGATCCTCACTGATATGCATCCAAATCATCTGCTGTACTGAAACACCAGATCTAGAGATAACCTCACAAAGCAAAATCATCGCTATTATTGCCGCGCCGCTCCTTGACATTGTGCCATTAATAAGGCCATTGTGGAGGAGCGCTCTCTGTTTGGACACCGTATAATAGACTCTTTGACAGATTTACTTTGCTCTTTCTCCCTCTACCCCTTCCTTTTCTCTCTCTCTCTCTCGTGAATACAGCGAGGCATATTCCACGCCGCCGCTCATCAATAGGCGGGCTGTTTGTTTGCCCAGTCATTCTGGACTGATGGTAAATACATAGAGGTATTCCAGAGCAGAGGCTGAGCAAACAGGGGTTACATAAAGGCACTGTACCCGAACGCACACAACGGACATCCTACCACACACACACACACACACACACACACACACATATTCATAAACACCTCACACTCTCGCTTTAAGCTCCCTCCATCTCTCTTTGAAGCAACTGGTCTTTCTTGTTTATTTAGGAGACCTTTTTTTTTTCTTTTTCTTTTAAACAATCAGGCTTCCCCTCCACCCACAGGTATCAGACAGTAATGTAGGGTGCCCTTGTGTGGGCGGGGTCAAAGAGAGGCCGGCTTCAAGGCCGGCAGGTGTTCCACATCAACACCGACATTCGTCAGAGACCTCGGCCCGCAGAGCCCCCGACACCACGCTCTGCCGCTGGTTAACAGGCGCTAAGCTGCTGCTCTATGGCGACACAAAGGAGACGGCAGCTACTTGACATCAGTGTCACCCTGCTCTCCACGCACTTACAGTCTGTTCAGCCCCGCTGGGCGTCACAGGCAGAAATTAATGGAGCTAATCGAGTCCAGAACATACATAAAATCCACACACAGAGGGAGACAATATGGGCCAAATTAACAATAGTAATTACATAATTATATTATCTTTATATCCGGTTGTTAAAGATATTAACTTAAAGGTCCCATATTTACACTTTTCCTGTGTTTTATTTTGAAGTGTTGATCTATAAGAAGATATATTTGTGGTTTTAAGAACCAAAAACCATCTCAGTGTAGTTTTACATCTCCTCTCTCAGGCTTCTCTCTGGAGCTCTAGTAACAACAGGTCAGTCAGCCAATCAGAAGAGAGGAGGCTCTGAGGCTGTCTTCTGATTGGCGGATTGTTTTTGCTGAGATCAAATAAAGATTTCAGGTAAAGAAGAGAAACTAAATCCTGCAAGGTTTGGATGGTGGGTCCAGGTGGGCGGGGCTTGGGGCATTGCTGAGGACGGTGACTGCTTTGTTGTGACATCACAAAGTCACAGGAAGTCCTGACGGCTGGTTTTAAGGCTCAGTGTCTGAATACAGGCTGTGTGCATTTCTCTGTGGACTGAGGCTTTGATACTTTCACAGTGTTAATATAGAAGTTAGACCTGATCTATAATCACACTACACATGGACAGAGACCTTTGGACTATATGAGACCTTTAATATTCATGCTCCTCCCGTTTAGCCAAATACAATAACTGCTTATGTATTAAAAATGTGTATTATTACATCTTATGTATTATTATACATTTTTCATTCCTTCAATATGCCATAACAACTGTGAATCATCTCAATAAGATATGAAAATTTGAAAAAATGTAATTACAGATAGAAACAACGATGTTGAACGAAGCCCCTAGAGCCACTATATATTAGATTTTTGAATATTATTGTTTGGATTAATTTTTTAAGATGATGTTTCTGGAAATGTCATCAGCATGTGGTTGACAAACAAACAGGAAATGAGAGGGAATAAAAAAAAGTCTCTCTGTTTTGGGAATCCTTTGGCAAGTGGTCAGTGTTGGCCCGAAAACAGACAATTATGACCAGTTAGTCCTTTTCAGAGCCTAATGAGGAGCCACAGTCACAAGTGTCTGGAGGAGAGGTAGCGAGCGCACACAAACACACACACACACACACACACACACACACACACACACACACACACACACAAAAATTTGTGTGTATGTGCGAGGACTCACACACGACTAAACAAAAGGACCCCTGGCGAACACTCAGATTTTACCAGGACTCGCTCTTTAAACACTCCACGCCCACAAACACAAGCGCTGACCTCAGACACACCGAACATCGTTTTACCGCCAGTGTCGCCAACGGATTCATCTCCAATCCTTTAAACCTAAATTCAACCAAAACTTTTCCTCGTTAACCCGAACTGCAAAGCTCTACATATGATATCAATACATGGAAACTGATCAGATATGGAAGACAAAATGAGATAATATATAGATAAATATAAGTGAAAGTCAATTATAAATTATTCATCAACATCTATTGTTTAACTTTCTTAATTCAAAGGGATTCTGGCTCATTCTCATCTCCTGAGCCGTGCTCACCTCCAGAGGAGCTTGTTTACTGTAAATGGCACAAACCTAATTCTAACTGTGAACTCCATCGTGAGCCGATATATTCGCTTGTTTGCTGAACAGTGGCCGCTGTGACCACGTGACAGTGGTTCAACAATAGAACCAGCGGAGAGGAGTCATGAAGTCAGCAATCTGACATCAAACTGCAAGAACATTTTTCCAAACATTAGCCACAAATTCAGCTTTTCATTTGTCAGAGGAAGTTTCATCGTCTCAGTCTAAACGCTAAACGGAAATGTATTTACACATCCAGCAGTTAAGGAGCAACTTCCTCTTAGCTCTCCCCGCCAGCTCAAACATCTGGATCAGCTGCTAAACGCTCCACTTCGTTCACCAGCTAGTCTCTCACTGTGTCTGTTTGATGCTGAGCAGGCAGAGCCCCGTTGGCTGTCGGAGCTTTTTAGCTTAAAAATAGCGGGGGGGGGGGGGGGGGGGAGAGAGAGGCAGACACGGGACGGTACAGTTGTGGCTGCACAGATAAACAATGAGCTGAAAGTCAGTAAATGACCACGAGCGCCGTCTCTCACACCTTCGTCATTTGAACTGTCGCTGTGAAAATATTAAAGAAGCAAAGAGCAGCCGACAAGACGTCACAGTGTCAACATAAAACTCAACTTTATTCTCACAAGAATAAAAGTACAAGGACACACACACACACACACACACACACTCACACACACTACAGTCCGTACTCCTGTCCATCAGCAATAACCTTGCTGCAGAATGGAGAGGCCAGCTGCAGCGTTCTTTATCCTGCTTGATTACCGTCTGAACAAACCTGTCCAATCAGTCCCATTCATGTGTGCCAGCACTCACAGGAGAACTCTGACCTGACCGACCTCTGCGCCGGGCCGGCCCCTCAACCTTGACCCTAGGTGTGGATGCTTATTGTGGGACCCGCCGGCCCCAGCGCTCTCACAAAGGCTTGGATGCCAGAAACTAGGCACTTGAGGGAAACTGGAGAACTCCTGGCTAAACTCCTGTTTGGGGAAAAAAAAAAAAAAGCCATTCTAAAAATCAAGTGCTGTAATTGAGGGGAATTTTTTTCCGAGTCGAGAGGAGGGTCTGGTAAATGTGTCAGGGTGTTTGTGTTTTTCCCACATGGTCTATTATGTAAAAACGATGCAAAGAAGAGAGTTGGCAGTTTCAACCAGGGCCTGTTTCCTAACATTTATTCATCTTAATGAGCAACTCTGACCAAAACTGTCCACACTGCAGAGCTAATAAAGTCCTAAGGGGGGGGGGGGGGGCGCTGTTGTTGCTTCAAGTGAAACAGGTGAAATAATGAAATAACATCCAGGAAGACCAGTTAGCTCATCCCAGACACCGAAACGCAGCACAATCCGTCACGCTGATGATCATTTTGTCCTCTGAGATGATCATGAGATATGGCGTTTGCAGGTGTTGCCCCCCCCCCCCCGCCGGACAGGATTATTAGATGCTCAGGTAGGACTGTTGTTTTCATGTGTAAATCTGAAGTGGGGGGGGCGAGGACCATGAGTTTGCTAATTTGTGACTTAATCCTGTGAGATCTGTAAGATTCACTAATTCACTTTAATTATTTTATTTCTTTTGAGGTTAAATTCTTTTCTCATGGAAATCTGACTTTGGGTCGCTCTAAGTTTTCTACAGTGTGTTTCATTATGTCTTACTTCATTATCTATTACCTGATTGTCCATATATTGTCCTGCTTGATTATTCCTTGAGTTGTCAGTTATAAAAAGTTACTGCTTTTCTTTTTCATATGAAATTTCCTTTGCACTTCAGAGCAGCAGTTTTACCAGTAAAATCATGCACGCCTTTCTTTTACTGTTTTGATGAAACTTGTTTTCTACAGTTCTTCCTGCTACGCAAACTTCATAATAAAAACTAACAGCAAGAACCGGGTTTAAAAATGATTTGAAACTACACAATAATAATTTCCATTTCAAAACAAAACTCACAGTCTTCAAAATTGGAGCAGCCTTTGCTGCTGCCTTTCTTGCGAGGCGTGTCGTCCTGCAGTTTGGAAAGCATGTTCAGCACCTTAGTTTTCTTCTCGTCCATCCTCCTTTCGAGACTCTCGGGGCTCCTCCCTCCGTGCCAGGACTCAACTTGGCCCCTCTGTCCTGGATAATTGGGCTCCTCCTCGGTGGGGCCCCCTTCATCTGTGCTGGAACCTGGAGCAGAGAAAATGCAACAAGAAATACATTAAAAATGGAAGGAAGTCTTGCATATGGTGGTGTCTGTTACTCTGTCTGAAACGTATTTATCCCTTAGTACAGGGACTAACTTTTCCAGTGTAAACACACAGTCCTGAACAAGAAAAACCCACATCTGCATTCATGGTCGTCGACGGAAGTAGCCACTTAGTAAAAAGCTCTAAAAACCCATTTCTGGTCCTTTAATAAACACCAATTCTCATCACATTGTTCTCCTAAATGCCACAGTCACATCTCCCTTCAGCCCTTTCAGAGTCTCACTAAGGAACGGACGCTCTCCCTGAAACTTAAACAGCCATCCATTTTGTCACCGACCAGCCAATTAAGAGTCCCATTATCTCTGAATACAAAGTCCACAGAATACACTTCTTGGTGTAGCAGCACCGAGACAAAGAGCTCCATCAATGCAGACTTGAGCTTAAGGAAGGCTGGGATTGTCTCTTACAGCAGTTTCCACTAGAGTTTCGGACCCTTTTCTTCGTCCTACTTTAAAAACACGAGTGTTACTTGTGTTGGCGCATGAGCGATAATTCAAACGTGATACATTTGGAGATGGCTGCATTCATTAAGGAGGAGAAAGCTTGACCGGTGGAGGAGCTGACAGGCAACCTTCCAAAAACACGCAGGCGTGGATTCATTTATCCTGTCAGTGAGCGTGCAGAGGTCAGCGCCGCAGATTGATGGAGCCACGTCTCATTGGACGGGCCGTCTCTTCCGCCACGCTGCACACAATCACGCGCTGCCGTCGGCCGCCTCGTCCCGCTCCAGTCTCAATGTCACCGCAGCGGACGACAGGAGGAGAAATGTGTTCGTCTTCGGGAAACAGATTCATCATTTCTTCTGTGTTTTTTTTCCAGAGGAAACACAAACCTAATGTCCGGGATATCGACAGTGATGTCGTAATAAATAAATAAATAAATGTCACGTGTGAATATTACTTCGAAAACTTTTCATTCAAATGCATCACGTGTAAAGTCAAAACTTCTTTTAATTAGAGATTAGTCTGTTATCTGATTTTACAATTACATGATTACTTGGTGAAAAATGCTCATCATCACAGACTAATGCAGGTGGCCCTGAGAGATCAGTGCACCGCAACTTCAGAAAACACACGCAAATACTCAAACACTGAACACTGACAACAAATGTGCTGTTTTATTTCAGGTTTAAGGTTCTGATGTCAGATTACTGCAAACATCTGCTATACTCCAGAAAAATAGAAACGTGCACACTGTTCTGCTCCGTGGAATATAATCTGAGTAATCTATGAGGTTTATCAGTTCTGTCGTTTTTATTCAAGCACCTGACGTTGAACAAGCTAACTCCAGGTAGCTGCATCATGCTAAGTCACGGAGCTGTTAACTCTTTTAGCCACAACCTTGGCAACATGAAATTTTGTGCAGATTGCAGCATCTCTGTATTTGCTTGTGATGTCTATGTTTTTTGTGCATTTTTTCATGTCAAATCATTAAAGACGTTTTCCTTTGTTTGCTTTGTGTTTTGTCTATTTGCATTTTCTTAAGTTTAGCTGTGTGCTCAGCTGTCAGCGCCACTGTACCGACGCGATGTTGCTTCTTTTGTCAAATCATCACTCTTAAACCCCAAAGATTTTTAATTTACAATCGTATAAAATAGGAAAAAAAAAGTAAAATCTTCACATTCAAGCAGCTAAACTAATGATAAATCACATAAAAGTATCAAATAAAATGTTGATAGTAAAATACTGACTGTAGAAATCAGTTAATCAGCCAATTATTTGAGCAGCGGTTTAAATCTGTAAGTCCAGACTGTTTGTATAATGTACAATCTTTAAAGCAGGGTTGACCTCCGACTAAAATTATTCAGGATTTGGTTTCCTCCTTTTGAAACCCTCCTATCCTAACCTCCAACACGGCCTAATCCATGAATGCACAGTGATTACTGGTCAGTTCAAGCTGGAAACAAGAGCCCATCTAAAAACACACAGAGCAGGTTACCATACCAACCGCAGCATCTGAACACAGCAGATAGCTGGATTTGGCTGCGAGCGGCCAAGTCAAATCCCCTCGCTGATCTCGAAAAGGCCATCCAAGACAATAAACACACACACACACACACACGTATTCACCACCCACAACTCACACTGCCTGTGCCCTTTACACCCACCCCCCCCTCCTCCCTGCAGCATGGTCCGACATCCAGCGCACCAGGCAGAGGCAAGAAGGTTGGACTTGTATCTCTTTCTTTGCATGTTTGAGAAAGGGATGAGCATCAGCGAGACAATTAGCGTGCCGAGGTCTATTCACTGATGCCACCCAGAGCCTTCACTCCTCTATCTGCTGAAAGAATGGCAGAATAGGAGCGGGGCGGAGTAAAAAGGAAAATCCTCGCCAAATTATTATTCATGGGGAGGGGATTTTCCTTTTCAGGCCTCCTTTATCGAAGCCTTTCCCAACACGTCACCCTCTCTATCAGCTCTGACAAGTGCCAATCAAAGGGCTTGAGTCCAGGTTTTTTGGGGAAACGCTGGAGGATTTCGGAGACAATAGCCAACGAGTCCACAGTGGCAGTGGCTTAGAGACAATGGTGACATGGCTACACTGTCAGTGTGTGGTCCTCTGGGGGGAAACGATCCTTGCTTAGTACACGACTAATCTCTGCTTGCGCCATCTCTGTCTTTCTGGAGGCCTAATCTGTGCCGTAGTTTCCTCAGCTTTTCCCGGAACAATCCACCAGGGTCAGTTCAGATTAGTGCTCTTTGTGGCCCCCGCTCGTCGCCACATTCATTTGGACGCTAACATCTTCAGTAGCAGCTGAATGCTAAACTCCGGGGTGAACGCTGAGTGACCGGGGCAGCGGGTGAAAACAGTCATGAAACAATTATGAGGGGAGGGATTACTCTACCTATGAATTCCTGATGAGCGCAAACGGACAAAGGTCTTATCATGAGCTTCTCCGGGGAGCCGCAGCAGCAGCATCTTATCGAGGCCGATTTATGGCTTCGGCTTAATCACAGTATCACGCGGCCATTTTCAATTGATCCAAAGAGGTGGATGATTCATTGATGTGGAACAGGCGTCAGAAAAAATTTAAATGAGTGTCGGTTCACTAGCTTCGAAGTTTGAAAGCTAACCCCTTCCTGGGGAAAGATGATATTCAGTTGCATTATGGGAAATGCAGCATACAGTATTGTCAGAGCTGGACTGATACTGAGGTCTAACTTATTCAGGGTACGTCTCGTGAGATCCCCAGCTTTATGCCACCCCTCAGGTCGTTGAATACAGGAAGTAAAATGTTGCCAGTGAGTCATTGAATTACACTGTTTCCATTTTGGGAAATTGGACCATAAAAAATATATTGAATTTACTATTTATAGTTCCTTTTTGCAATGGTACTAATCAACATACAGATAACTGTTATTGGATTGCTTTGATACTGAAGAAAACTTCAAAACATGATGATTCTCAAGCAACTTCTGGAGTCGGAAGTAAACATGCAACATAATTGGAGACAGTTAAATCTTCAGAAAGTGTCAGTTACAATGAATAATAGAAATATAACTGTATGTTCAGGTTGGACTGTAATTTTTGATGCAAACTGCCGAACTATAATAAGTAACTTTCTGGCATGCACCTGTCCCTTTAACCTCGGGCATCATCTTTACCTCACCACTTGGCTGTCTTCCCTAACTCACCGAGCTCATGTTAACAGATCAACTACCCATCATGCAAATGGTGCCACAAGCCCATTTTCTCAACTGTCTCAGATGCACTGAGTCAAAATGAGGTCATTCCCTCCATTACTTAGGGGCCCTGTTGAATGGTTGAACTGCTTGCACCTCCAGGGGAACCAAATCTCACCTATCCACACAAAGACATGCCACACACTGGGCATCTTTTAGAGACTGCGTGACCTCAGGCGTGACCTCTCCACGCCCTGCTGATGACCCCCTCCCCCCCAGAGGGTGACCATGCCTTTGGCCTCTAAAAGGTCAAAGCGCACAAGCCATCACCCAAATCCTCTAGGTGACATCTTTTTTTTCATGTTTGTCTAATTCTTACAAGGTAGTTAAACGGGGAAAGTTGTTGTTTTAAAATGTAACAGGCTAAAAAAAAATGCATTTTTGCATTTTAAAGCTAGAGGGAATTTTACTCATTGTATGTTGTGACAATGGAGGTACATTGTTTACATTTAACAAGCTAATAAATCAATCATTCTGTTAAAAAAAAAAAGACAGAAAAAAGGGCACTTAAATCGTATAAAACCCATTCACAGCGACGACATGGGTGTGGTCGCTCCTCCCTGACAATCAAGCATCATGTTGCACAGGAGAGTCAACAATTTGGAAAGAATCCAGTTAAACACAGAGAGTAAGGTGACCAGATATCTCCGTTTTTAGTGGCCTGTCCCCGGCTGGAGCTGTCCCTGTAAAAGTCCCTGTTTTTAACTGTGAATTACTACAGTTTCTACTGCTGCGTTTGTTTCAGCCAACAGAGCTTCAAAAATGAGGCTAAACTAAAACAAAACATGCCCAAAGTCCCCCAAGTTACGTCTGAAGAAGTGAAGAAGAAGAAGAAGTCTGACAGAAATGGACTTCACATGACAATATTTATATCCTGGAATACTTTTATGAAAAATGATTTTGGTTCTTTTTATCTGTGGACACTTACGAACTAAAGGAATATAAATAGTTGAGGAATAAAATAGACAATTGGTCTTTGTGACTGCTTCAAAGGTAGTTGTCGTTTTATCAGTCGTACAACAGTTACCATGGTCATAATACATAAAATCAGGACTGTCCCCCTTTTATATTTCGTAGATAAAAACGTTGGATATTCTAATGATATATTGACCATTGAACTGGTAATATCCCCGGGTATCCCTGACGGGTAACTGCCCGCATATTTCAAACATTTTGTACCACATTTGTCTAAATCTGTCGCTCTCAAGCCAAAGCTGAGATAACTCTGATGACATCACTTGACTTATTTATGTTTTGGAAAGTTCCTCCAGAACTACAGAAGATATTATTACACTGGCTGAATGGCACTCCCCGTGACATAACACATTTTGGTGTGTGTTGGTGCTTCCTTTCAGCACCTAAGATCTTATATATAACCTTCTAGGGTGGGGTTATGGGGGTATGGGGCAGGGAGGGTGAGGGTAGTGATACGGGGTTGGGGGGCGAGGGTCATAAGTAAGTATCTAGTATCTATGTATCTATGTTTTGTCATTGAGCCATGTTTTTTTCTTTTGTTTTAGGATATAAAACAATTTAAAAAAAATATAAGGACAATCCCAACAGGATCATTACCACTGCAAGTTTTGTGAAAACTGATGTCAAAACTTTTCACAGCACAGCCTGATTTATAGTTCCATCCTCCTCCACTCCACCTGCATGTATTTCACCAAAAAACACCACAAACACTTAGTGAATAATTAAGCTCAGCAGCCCGACATCAGACACGGAGGATTACAGAGACATATCACTGATATCCTTCGGTCTAAACGGTTAGCTGCAGCACGGCCCTCTTATCAATCTCTCGTATGATGGATGCCTTTGTAACATCCTCCAGGAACACGGCGAGCCACGGACCATTAGTGCTATAGCACAATGACTGATACCGGACAAGTGAGTCACCCAGCGGGGAAAGAAGCAGAACATGATCACAGCCTGACAGACGTGGTCGAATGGAGGTGGGAGGAAAAAGAGTCATCTATTAGCTCGAGGGTGGCTCTCCGTTTCCACGTGGTGACAGTACTTCTGACCTTTCTTCCTGCCAGCTTTTCCAGTGTTTGTGGTCTGTACAGTAAGCGCTGCCTCTGAACCCATCACTCATGAATGTACACAAGCCGGCCACACAGGTGAAGGTGATACTGCGAACCAGCTGGCCCTAGCGGAGGATTAGCGGGCTTAAGTGTACCGGAGGCAAGGGAACGCCAAACACGGCGCTGACAGTGAGGAGACAATGGCTCCTAATAAACCAGAGCTGACAGGGACTGAATGGGCTTTTACCGGATCAGATGCTCGCGGCGAAGACAGGCTCTCGTATTGATTAAGTATTGTCGTTATAGGCCCTTAAAAATGAGAGCCAGTTTTCAACAGAGACGTGGTATGTCATAGCAGCACACACAGATCATGTAGTATGAATATTTTCTGCGTAGATGTGAGGAATACAGTACTGTGATTGGACGGGCAGGGAGAATACGAGGATCTGAACATGTCGTACGATGGACTCTGGTCTATGATCCATGAAGATGGCGAGCCGGAGCCTCCGTCAGACTGATGCTGCGGGGAAGAAGACAGAAACAGTTCAACCACAAGTCAATCAAACGAATTCCTGCTTTAAATTAGCAAATTAAATAAAGTCTCCCGGTCTAATTCTCAGCAACTACCTTATCTACAAATATCTGGTTCTCTGATTAAAAAAACAAAGTCATCATGTTTGACACCTGCAACATGCCCTGAGGAGCAGCGCTCGGATTCTGTGATGCAACTGTTTTCCCGAAAATCAGGAACTTTCTGCTGCTTCCAGTTCAAAAGTCAACGACCCAAACTGGTCTGATGACAAAACCACTCCTAAAAAGAAAAAAGAAAAAGATCCAGATCTGGATGCGGCTCAGATTTTATTGAATGAGGAGTAAGCAGTTGGCCACTCCCTGCAGCACAATAAAAGGCTTCCGGTGGTTTGATGGTAAGAAGCTTTGAATATGAAACGGAGCAGAAAGTCTTCAGTTTTCATTGAATCAGATAACAGCGACAGAAGTCACACAGACTCCACGGCTGTGGAAACGCTGACACCTTCAAATAATGTAGATATTTACATTTTCTGACGGAAATGTATAATTAAGGTACTTTAATTACTTAAAGCTATTAACCGCAGGAACTTTAGCTGAAGTTGAAATAATTACAACTGAACATAAACCTGTAGAGATTCCCCATGTTTTCCAGGTTCAGGAACATATCGACTCAATGAAAAGTCTCAAATACCAGCAGCTCCTCCCACTTTACGACTCCAAACATACCACTGGTTTATCAGCCTCTCTCCATTATAAATAATCCAGTGTGTGAATACTTTCTCCGGCGAGGTGTGTTATGCAAATGGTGGTATGAATCCTGCTCGGAGCACTCCAGCTTCTCATTGTGGTTGGGCATAATTGTGGGGGGCTTATGAGTCTCATTCATGCTTTTCAGGGGCTCTCTCTCTCATCCGTCATAAAGGGGAGATTAATCGTAGATCACGTGGAGCACCTGCGTCCATTCCACTGCAGCCCAGCATGCACAAGCCCTGTTTACCCCCCTGACCCCTCACCCCGCAACCCCTGTCTGATCCTGGTGGTGGTGCATCCTCCAAAAGAATCCCACCGTGTCGGGCGTTTAGCCGAGTGTACCCCCCTGCGACAAGAGCAATGAGTTGGTGTAAAAGGCTGCCTGTTCCCGTACAGTCAACCCCCCCCCCCCACTCCCCCACCCCCTCCGCCCTCCTGCAGCCCGTGACTGATTAACCACACACCTGCTGCACGCCGCGTGCCCTCTGTTATATTGTGTCTCAATTATCAACAACAATTTAGCTCGTTTTACTGGAATGACAGTTATAAATGCATGCCAGTTCAAGTTTATAAAAGGGGGTCTTTGTGTGGGAGGGAGACTGTGTGTACCAGGTTTGGGGTCATTGTCTGATAGGAGTTGATTCTGGAAGATTTAGTGTTTGCTCACGACAAGCCGCAGCGCTGCTTTTGGAGGAAATCTGATAGATGAACGGAGGAGGGGGGTAGAGAGTGAAAAGCAAAAGGGGGCAGCGGCACTCACCGATTTGTTTTCCCGGACTTTCCCTGCGGAGTCACACCTTTCAGAGATGCTGCCAGCTGTGAGGGGCCTCACAACACCTGACAAAACCACACAGGACACAGCGTCAAGCTTAAAGGGAGAGGAGGCAATTGTGTGTGTGCAGTTGTGGTGCAGACGGGCGGGCGGCAGCGGCCGTGTGCGTCCGTGCACGGGTGTACATAAATGTTAGCCCCCCGGCGCACACTTACATGCACACGTGTCTTTTGTGTTTGAGTGTGTGTGCACAGATATGAGTAATGTAGTGTATTAGTTCCAATTATGGCTCTTAATCTCTGAGCAAATAAAGGCAAAAAATGGAGCAACAAAACCCCAGAGGAGCACCTGTCTACAGCAGCGTGCCAGGTGCAAACTTTGTTCTGCAGACACAGAGAGAAAGAGAGAAAGAGAGAGAGAGAGAGAGAGAGAGAGAGAGAGAGAGAGAGAGAGAGAGAGAGAGAGAGAGAGAGAGAGAGAGAGACAGAGAGAGAGAGAGAGACAGAGAGAGAGAGAGAGAGAGAGAGAGAGAGAGAGAGAGATTCAGATTTTCTCTTGTTGTAAACAGCAGTGGCACAGATGCATGAATAAAAATAACAACAGCAGCCACGGTGACCTGTTCTCTTCTTTGCTGGTGGAGAGTTTGTCAGAGTTACAAAAAGCGATCTGTAACCTGGCGCGGAGTTTTGCTTTTATTATTACGGGTTTTCAGATTTCTGCTTCTGTCACAGTGAAGGTGAATATTTACATTAAAATATTCAACAGCATCGCCTCTTTCCAAAAACACCGGCCCTTTTTACTGCGGTCAAACCCATATTTCACACTCAATACGCTTCAATATCCAGGTTATTGATACTTTGCTACATTAATATCCAGTTTTTAAAATACTTTTATGCAGTAAAATCTACATTATTGATACTTTGGTGCATTAATATGAAGGATATAACTGTAACTTAACATCTTCGTGACTTAGTTAGTCTTGAGGTCTAATACTGTGAACAGGACTATGGCAGATTGCTGATATAATGACTTCTCCATTCCCGTACACGCAGCACATGGACCCTGCAGGTGAGCACTGAACAAAGGTGAACTGTGACTGTAGGAAACAGCAAATCTATTCCTGAACGTGTCAGTTCAGTCGAAGCGAATGAGCGTCAGAGTGAATATTCGCCGAGGTGGTTGATAGCGTGACGGCACCACGTCGCAGTCGTTTTGTCCATGTTGTAAACACATGGAAAACTCTTTACGTGTGAGATGTTTCTTTTTAATTTGGTTGAACTGAGCCTTTAAACATCTACTGTGTTTATCTCCCTCTCCCTGTTGTTATCAGACTCTAAACGACACACTCGGCTCAGCTTCTTATCCATTGTCATGTATGCAAAGCTCGGGTTCTAAGTGTCTCCGGCTGTCTTAGTCGGACTTTCCCAGTTAATAATCCACTCCAGCGGTTTGATCTTTATTAATATGGCACATCCTGATATCCCTATAAACCTTTCCTCTCGATTGCCACACCTCTGAAGAAAAGCAGTTAAGAGCTCGCCGCGGCACGCCAGGGAGCAGATGAGAGGCGGTATCACAGCTCGTTAAAAGACAAGCTGCTCGCCGCCATAAAGGCATCGCTTACTCTCAAGGCCGAGCCACGGACTGAGAAAACACACCTCCAGAGTCTTGTTTTTCCCCCAGTCTGGCTCATGTGTTTTCTCCACACACACACACACACACACACACACACACCTGTCTGACTGCTCCCTGTTATTAAAGTGACGGTTTTTGCTTATCAAACGATCTCACTCAAACTGTCAGAGCGGGACGTTCAGACCCAGTGAACTGAGATTACATTTTCCTCTTTTGGCTCCTTTTCCATCTGGTATTAACAAGCCACTTGTCTAAAGTGTATCTGGGTGTTTTTGCAGGATTATATTTAATCCAGGAATTAGCCTGAGTTTATGTTGCTTCCCCACAAATTCCCATGGACGTCACTATCTCCCATAAGGTTTAAGAGCTTTAACTTTGAGAGTCGGATATTTGTTCTGCTTGGAGAACTTTATTTTTTTATTGATTTGACTGTTAAATGTGGAATTTTACTATTGAATCTCTGTCGTGAAGAGCTTTACCTTCTGAGGTCAGTCGTGGGTCGTACTGCATCCTCAGGTTGATCCAGTCCTGCTCTGATGAGAGCTCCTCCTCCGGATCGCAGGGACTCTCCAGGGTCTCAGGCTCCGGTCGGTCCAAGAGGAGCAGCTGGACCCGGGACAGGGAGCCCAGATTCCCTGAGTCACAGCCCACCGTCAGCGCTGCCAGGCCAGGAGACAGCTCTGCAGGGGGAGGCAACAGAGTCTGAAATACTAGACAAATATCCTGCAGCGCTGCAGCACAAAACACATATTCTGAGTTCTGCCCGACAGGTTTGCTTTTGCAAAGACGAGTCACACATAAAAGGAAACAGACACTGATGGGTCTGTCCTGCAGATTCATTAGAAATATAAACCAGATGAATTATCGTAATTCTGTTGGAAAATGATTTTAATATGAGACTGAATGACCCTTTAGAGTCACTGCACTTGCATAAATGTGGAATTCAGATACTTTGCTTTTCTCGTTTTATGTAATTATTTCATCAGTTACTGAAGGTGCAACTGCATCAGACGTCTGCGAGCCGACTCCTTTCCAGCCGTTGGTTTAATAAGATGTATTAAGACACACGTCTAAGAGTATATATACACTGTAAAATATCTGCTACATAATCAAAGCCCACGAATATAAAAACGTGTTTTTACAGATTTTACAACTGTTGACCTTTGAAAATAATCACTCAAGGTTGTAATCAACGACTTGTTGAACCGGTTTATGAAATGACTGTAAATTTCCCTGCCTTCTATCCACACAACCTCCAACCCCCCCCCCACCCCCCCACCCCCCCCCCCCCCCCCCACTCATACCCCCCACTCTCTCTCTCTCGAGCTCCAAAGTTCTCATCGTCACACCCAATTAAAAGCGGATCAGTGACAGTGTGGCTCAGTGCCCATGCAAATCCCCGGCCCACGCTGGCTGGGTGTGGAGCTGCCATTCCTCTCCGAGGGGATTTCACACAACACGCTCCGCTGCAGGTAGCCCCGCTACACACACACACACACACACACACACTCTCTTTCCCAGCAACATCCCAAAAAGCTGCAGAAAAGCCTCGATATCCCCTTTTACATTAGAATAGCTTTCACACACAGAAACTTTTTTTTTTTACTGTGTTATGCAACGTGTCCAGTCTTCTCCCACACACACACACACACACACACACACACACACACACACACACACACACACACACACACACACACACACACACACACACACACACACACAAACACACACACACACACCCTTCTGTGCAGGTTTTTCAGTTGGCCGGTCAGACTCCTATGGGTGTCTGTAGGTGCGCTGATGTTTGGTAAAATAATCCCTGAGGTGAGAAAAAGGAACTGTTGCCTCGGCTGATAAACGAAGGAGTCGTTGAGAGGAAATCCCTGGGATAACTGCGGCTGTAACATAATGTGGCGGGACACACATGCAGTTAGGCCCAGCATTAGTCCGTCATTAGCCAAAAGTAGCCGCAAGAGTGACAGACACTTAGCAAACACTGGTGGCAGATAACAAACGACTACTCTGGTGATTAGGGTGTTGGACACGCTGGTTACCTCCCACACAGGGTCACAGAGACAGAAGAGCACCAGCTTCTCATTCTGACGCCTGATAGGTCGGTAAGGAGCCGATTAAAAACCCAGAATTGGGTAATAAATAACCAAGCAGTGACGGATTTACGGAGAACAGTCAAGAAAGACTTGATTTCAGCAGCAACTGTGGACTTGAGTTCTTCATGGGTCCATTCGGGTTCAGAGCAGCCCAGAACATTCAGTCTGATTCAGTCATTTTCCTGCCGGCGTCTGTGTTCTCTGTTTGGGTCAACCGTATTTGGATCTGGTCTGATTATTATCAGGTCGTTTTCAAACTGTCTGTGAGATTTACTTTGGCTTTGCTGCCTCCAACATGGAGGTAAATTCTGCTCGTTTGTTCGTCAGCAGGATTGCATAAAAAGTACGGAACGGATTTGCACCGAACTCGTTGGAGGGATGTGTCATGGCCCCGGGGGAAGACCCCATTAAAATCCTGGTGCCCATCTTGTTAAAGGGGCGGATTCAAGAAATCACTTTCCTAAACACTGTGACAAACAATCTTCATCAATAATAAATGTTTAAATCTTGATGTAAAAACATAATCAGACATAATAACGGCAGAGAGATCTGTGAGGTTGTATAATCTGCTGCAGACTTGTGTAGAACTGTTGGGCCTTCGTGGAGGTCTGTGCTCGGCCCAGTGTCTTTTCTAGTTCCAACAAATCTGCATGGTTTCAGTTGGTGAGGAAGAAATGACCCTCGAGACACAAAAAGACAACAGGAAGCTTCCTACATCTGAAAAGTGACAACACAGTGTGTCTGCTCAGTGTTTCTCTGCGAGTGCGAATGAGCAGCTTTAATTAAATAATTTAAAATATCAGGGCTGTTTGGAAAACCCCCACGTGCATCAGACAATGAAATATTCCTCTTCATTTCTGCCACTGTGTGATTTAACCTGATAAGACATCTGCATTTCTCAATAAAATCCCTGCTCATTGTGGCTTTAAATCAGCCTCATTCTATACAGATGTAAATCGCGCTTTGTCAGTCTCTGATAAAAATCAGTCTGGAGCATTAGCTCGCGTTCGGCAGAGCATTGGGTTTGAGCCCTGACTTGATGTTATCACGCTGCGGTTGCTGTGGCAGCGGCTGCCCTGATCCTTCCGCATCCTCGGGGCAAAGGTCGCCAGGTTCAGACCGAGGTTGGGGTCAAGCAAGCAGGTTAAACACCTTGTCAGGGATTAGCGGGCTGCGAAGGAGGTGGAGGAAGTCTTCATTGGCTAACGTCTCTCTCCCCAGCTCACTGAACCACCTCCAGGACACACACACACATTTACACATGCTATCTAACACAGGCATACACACACACACACACACACACACACACACACACACACACCACATTTACTCAGCCTTTGTTGGCCAACATGGGCTGATACAAAGACCTGACACAGTGAGTGCTCAGACGAGCCCATCCCTGTCTGCAACCAGGCAGGAGTCACAGAGGAAGGAGAGCACGGCTAATTGAGACATTAATGGAGCCACGCAGAGATGGAAACAACAAATAAACACATTAAGTGCAACACAATGTTGGCGGTCATGACTTTCAATCACGTATTTATGGACCTTTTCCTTTCTGCCACAACATAATGAAGAAGGAGCCAAAATAAAGTCGAAACTTTAATCTGTTCATTGCAAATTTAAAAAAGAAAATACGCTTAATAATCTAACTTTAATCTAAAGATGAACGAGTCTAAAACTGACTAGAAGATGGGCAGGAAATGAATTGACAAAACTGAATCATAAAGGAAAAAAAAGCCAAACAGTCTCTAAATTTTGACTCGAAATTGCAAGATTCGTTTCTTTCCTCCATTTTATCATTTTTTTAATGGAATATTTTCATGTGTTGGACAAAAACACTTTGGGCATTTTGATGAGTATTATTATTTATTTTTTTATTTTATTGACATTCTTTTAAAATGAAAAGAAGAAGAAAGAAAAAAAACAAAATAAAAAAGGAGCTAATTTGTAAATTAGCATTAAACGCCAAGTACAACTGAGGCTGATGGGAATATTATAATGAGCTTTTCATGATAATAATAAGAGCTAGTTTCAGGCTTGTTGGGGTGATGTGTGTGTGTGTGTGTGTGTGTGTGTGTGTGTTTGTGTGTGTGTTTGTACCTGTATCAGGTGAAGGGCAGCCTGAGGAGTCTGACGCAGGGTCCTGAGATGGACAGGAAGTAGACCGAGGGGCGATGGCCTCCAGTTCATCAAACACATGAGACCGACTGCAGCTGAGCTCCGAGTAGCGTGACGCTGCCGTGCCACAGCGTCCTGCAACAGAGTGGGCGTAGTTGTGTTATGATGGTAATCTGGATGATGATGATGAGGATTAGATGTAACTTTAATGATCCACGTGGGCACAGAGGGCTGCTGCGTTAGGAAATAAGTGGATACAGCAAACAAGTGTATGAATAATAATAAAACAACTGAATCATGATTAAATCTTATATTTTCTTACACTAGAAGCAGAATAAGTTGGACTAACTGAATCTATTTTTCTTTAAAATGACAGATTAAACAAACGCTGCAGAGCCTGAGGAATAAAGCTTTTAGGGAACATTGCTGAGCGTTTTTATTAAAGGGCACTTAAGGGTTAACTGCTGAAGGGAAAACTAGGTGACCTTACGTTGCCTGTACTGTCTTGTAATTGGCTGATTTGCAAGTTATTGTTTGTTTACTCCACTGGCAGATTTCACAAAACACAAAATTCTTCAAAATATAATAAACTTTCTACAGTGCACTCGAAATAAAAAAAACAGTCAGTATCATAAATAATAATAAATGTCATTATAAATGTGTCAGATTCTTCTCAATATATATGCTAAAGAGTAATGCATCAAATTTCAGTTTCTCCACTTGTTGTGGTTCCAGTAAAGCTCGGGGATGGAGTCCGGATCGGGAACTAATGAGATGTAAATAAACAAAGAAAAGCACAGAAGCCGGCGGCTAGAGGAAACGCTCCTGGGGGACGTTGTCTGATGCGCTGATATCAGACTATAAATCTGGGCTGGATGTTGTTGTGGGCTTAGTTAAAGCCTTTCCAGGTTTTACACTACGACAAGTGGACAAAACAACCCCGGGACCTCCAGGAGAGAAGCCACACAGGTGAGGTATTCAGGTCTGTCAAGAGGACGGCGTTACAGTCGGAACCTCGGGGGCGAAAGGAGTCTCATCTCACCTTCAATAAACACAGAGCAAGAAGCTCTGCCCTTAAGCTCTAATTACCGCAGACCTCACTCAAAGGAATGGCAAAAAGTGTCACGCTAATCACTTATTACTTATCTCCTCTCAAACCATCAAAACAAAACTATTTCACCCTGCCTGGTTTAGGAATCAGAGGATTAGCGAGTGAAACAGTTTCACCGGGTGGTGTGTTTTGTCATCGTCCTGAAAGAGGCTTGTTGAGGCTTTTCTCACATTAGAAATGCAGAACAGCTCGGCCTCCGGACAAAAGGATAATATATACAGAGGCTCTAAAAGGAAAAGGCAAACTCAGCTCCTCCGCGTCTGCCCACACGGCCGGGTATAAATGTACACGCCGAGTAGAGCGGTGACACGCACACACACCGCCGCACTATTGTGCACTTGAGCGGCTCGGCGCTCTACTCACGGAGACAATGGAGGGACTTGACTTGACACTTCAAAGCGCATTGCTGCTGTCAACTCAGCTGTCATTCTCAGCCGACGAGGGCCGCGCCGAGTCAGGGCCAGTTTTTTCGGGGAGGTTAAGGGGTGGTGGCGGGAGGTCACCGAGTGTGATACCACAGAGTTAGAGACAGACAAGGCCTTGTGTGTGTGCCGGTGGCCCTCTTTTCCTGGTCACAGTGCCGGGACCGAGTGGAGAGGCCAGGCCGGGCCGGGCCGGTGCCCCCACCTCATTGTCCGGGACAGTTACACTCTAGAGATGTTGCTCAAAAGAGGTCGGCCCGGGGTCAGTCTGTGGATTGTAGGGGATCTGAGAAAAACCATGAGTTTGGGGGGGGGGGGTCACAGAGGGCTGAGTGAGATGAGGAAACTCCCATCAGCCTCTGGAAGCATATACAGTACAGAAATCACACACAGGGTTACAATAATACCTGATCACAACATCCTCATCTACTGAGCCAATTCTCAAAGACAGAAGAAGAGGAACATCTCTGTATAAAACTTCTTCAAAGATCAACTGGGTCTTGATTCATTAAGTTTTAGCCATCGTCCCTTATAGTGACAATAACAACGTACACACCAAGGTAGCTGTTGAGATCTGGGAACGTGGCAAGACAGCTCAAAGTCAGTGCGACAAGGCAAGAATCCCCCTGAGCTAAAGCAACATTTACACAACACACAGCGATTTTCTAAAAGCGGAGGGCGGTGAAGAAATCTCCAGCTCTTGTTCAGCGCAAAAAAATGACCTCTAATTTCATCTGAAGGCGGGATGAGACGTCAGCGGTCTGAGTGACACGGATCGAGTGGGCAACATGTTCTCGGAAAGCTGCAGTGGAGACGTCGTGGTACAAAGTGAGAGTTCAGTGCTGAAGCTTCTTTAACTTCAGAAGATCAACAGCTCGACTCGACTTCACTCGTCTTTTGTGGTTTCCATCGGGCAAGAAGTTGTAGCTAGCACCTGATACGTTTGGGTGATACTGTAAGACACTGATTGGTCAGAGAGTATTAACCGATGTAGAGGTCATGAACTACAATCTGAGCTGGATGAACCCAATCCCAGTTTATAGACCGGCGAAAATACAAGGTAAGCGCTAGTCAGTCACGCGAGGGTGTTAGGAGAGGGGCAGCTCTCGGACGGGATGAGGCTTCAAGAGATTCTTGCAGATAGAGAGGGACGCCTCTTCTCCTGATTACCTTTCGGTAACTTGTTTCCCCATCAGGGAACCACAGAGCAGAAGAGTCTGGACTGAGATTGTCTGACAGTGCCAGATGAGGAGGGGCGTATGGCTGCGTGACCGAGCTCAAGTAAAACATTTTTGGTGCAAACACCTTCAAATAAAGTGATTTTAGGTGAAAGGTTGGTGTGTTTACAACCTGTTGCGCATCTTGCCTTAGCGACGCCGCTGTGTCAGCAGTTACTTCGCTGAGAACAGTGTTATGATGATGACGGCCGCGACTCCAAAAAATAAGACAGGAGCTGAAATAAACCCAGACTTATCCTTTAAGCTTTACACGCCGCAGCATTGAGGCCGCATTGAGCTCGAATCGCCTCCATCTGCGGTGAAATAAATGAACCAGTGACACTCGCTCTGTGTCTGCCATGAAGAGAACAGCGTGCTCCGATACAGCATGGGCCCCCCTGCAGGACAGCACCACACAGAGAACAGTAGATGTCTCTGATAGAAAAGAGAAAATCCCTACACAATTTCCACATTGTTTGCTTTCTTTCATAAAGTTCTCGGAGGAGTCAGATGTCAGTGGCCCCCGTCCTTTATCCCCATTGGGAACGGTAAATTAGTGGCCGCAGGAAAGCCGCGGAGGTATTCTATTGTGGCGGTGCTCCTCAGTGTTCTGCCGTCAGCGAGCGGTGGTCAGTGTGGATTTATGACCATCGGCTACACGTCTCCCTCTCAGAGTCCAGAGAATAGCGAAGGCACGGGGGAGCCGGGGCCTGAGAGCCACGGCACACGAGGTAGGGACCTCGCCTTCTATTGTTGGGGCCCTCATGCCTTTGAACAAGGAATCAAACGGTACCAGCTTTTCATCAAAAGCCTTCCTTTCTATTGCTGATTTAGAGGAAAAAGAAAAGCTTTCTGCGTTATTTATTACGTGGTGGGAGGAGGCGGGGGGAGAAAAAAACAGGCTGACAGCAACGCTTTCACAATGTGCGGACGGGGGCAGGAGCATCTGAACGCCTCACTATAGAAGCAGGCTTTGATTTCACTGTGTCTGGCCCCGGGCTCTTTGTTTACGGGTGGATGTCCAACCATGTTCAGGACAATCAGGGTGTAAGAACGTGGGCAGGAGCACAGCGCCAGGCGGGGTGGGGGTGTCAGGTGGGGGGTGCGAACGGTCCATGTGTGGCTGGCAGAGCTCATTTCTCACCTCTGACGGGGGAGATGGGCGGCAGGACAGGCCAGCGATGACTCTCCAGCCCGCTCGCTGCAGGGGAAGGGGTCAGCTTTGCTCCTGACCCTGAGCGGGGAGTGGTCCTCTGGGGACTTGGGCAGGAAGACCAAGTGGCTGAGGGGAAAGTCAGTGTAACACGGCCATGATCAGAGTCCAAAGAGGGGTCGAGACCAGGACCTACCGCCGCACCTGGGTGCAGATGTTCTGATGCTTTTGTGCTTCTGCTCAGAGGTTTATCCGAATCAGGGTGGAGGCCTGAAGCCGAGCGAGACGAGAGCGGTTTGGTTCGGCCGAAGAGCGGCTCGTAGAGAGGAGGGTTGGCGCTGGCGATCGTTGGGGATCGGTGAGGGTTGGATCCAGCTGGAGGGTGAGAGGCCAGAGGTAACTGCACCACTGGAGAAGGCTGGGGAGGGCGGAAACAACCACCTCCCTCTGAGTCCCAGTCCCTGATATCTGCTGCAAAAACACAGAAGGAAGTCTGTCAATCAAATCTGATCAAACCACACCCACCTGTTGCAGCAGATAATTGAGTTATTGCCTGTTAAAGTCTTAATTAATACTTTTAAAGTGGAAGCTGAAACATCTGCATGTTACTGAGTGAAAAACTTATGTGTTCTCCAGTTTGTGTTGAGTCTAAGATATAGGGATGTTTCTGCACATCATCATAAATGAAATTGTGAAGGGCATTTTTTCCTTATTAAAAATATAATCAATTATTAAAATGATCCACTGATGGTAATTCCACCGTCACTGTAGAGGTTTTACCGGACAGGATGCTGCTCCTGCCGCTGGTGAGGTCGGTGCTCCGGCTGAATAAACTGGAAGGTGGACGACTTAAATCTGAGAGCGACCCCTGGGAGAGGGAGGTCGGTGACGCCGGGTGCTCTAACCCAGCGGCCCCGGGGTGCAGCAGCAGTTCCCGGTGCGGCTCCGTGATGACGGACGCCGCAGCAGCTCGTGCTGCTTTCTCCCTCTCCTGAGATTCATCTTCCTCCTGTGGAGCGGGATGAGAGAGGGAGGGAGATGCTGGCACAGTGCTCGGGTTGATTTCTTTTCTTCCAGAGTGGAGGGGCAGGGTGTTGTGGTGAGGGGGAGTTGGATTGATGGTGGATGGCGGTGGGGCGGCGGGGAGAAGAGGACATGGAACAACAACAGCAGAGCGCCGTCTCTCGTTCTGCACAGCACTTCTTCTCCTGTCTGGACTGAGACGGAAGGATCCTTCAACAACAAAACAAAAGACAAAAACAAAGTGAGTGAGTGTTTCATTCAAGGTGATTTTCCGTGATTCTAAATGTGGGCGTGGCTTCTGAACGGTCAAGCCTGCTTGTGACAACTTTGGTTCCCACTTTTCCTCAGTCCTGGAGCACACACTTGTTTCCCTGCTGGGTGGGACGAGCCGCCAACAAAGGCAGCGAAAAATCGCCCCACTGGAGCAGCTGCCTGTTTCCCAACTCAGCGTTCACAATAGTAATCAGAGCTGAGGGCAGCGGAGCACGCATCCACACCGCGTTTATCATGATATGATGTCAGCCACAGGTGTCCTATCAACACATTCAGCAAGTGCTCGAGGAACGCCAGCGGCCGCGTTGCCAGATCGGTTGTTTCTTTCATTTGAATTCATGGGTAAAATGTTCATATGACAGACGAACCAAATTACATGTAAGTGAATTACAAATAGATTATTATTGGGTCAGCTCTGTGAGAAACCTTAAATCTGCTCATACAGGTGAAGATGCATACTCTTTAAGCCTTGGTTGCCTAGTTACAGTAATAAAACAGAAGAGCAGAGGCATCTATCTTATAGATGTACCTGTTGGTTATATTCCAGTTAATTGATTGATTATTTAGTCTATAAAATGATGGAAAATAGTAGAAAAATAACCAAGTTCCCAGATCTCTCATGATTGCTCTCAATATATATAAAACATCTGAGGATCCGGAGCTCAAGATTGTTTTTTGTCTTTTCTGTCAGAAAATGCATAAAAATGCCCACACACAGAGCAAACGTAAACCACTTGTAGCACTGTTTTATCCCTCTATCTTCCCTTCTTCACCTCCCCTGCTCCAGCTCCTGTTCCTGACTACGAACACCTCCTTTCATCCCTCTGAGATTCTCTTCCTCAAGCATCAACTCCATCCAGCGCCGCCCATTTCCCTTTCGCCTTCTCCATTCTTCCCTCTTTGCCGTTTCACACCCCTTTCTCTCTTTTTTTGTTGACCACAGTGTGTGTGTGTGTGTGTGTGTGTGTGCGTGTGTGCATGAGGGAGGGAGGGAGGCGTGAGGAGGGGTGGAGGGTGTCAGACAATCTGCTCTTGTTTCGTGGGGGTCTGCCGCCGAGAGGAGTCAGCACAGGGGGATAAAGAGAACACACTGGAGAGCACATTTCTGCACTGCCTCCTCTTACAATGCCCTGCCATTCCCATCTGTTACACACACACACACACGCACACACACACAAGTGTACGTGAACTGGTGCATGTGTGTATTGGTGTGTGTGCTGATGTGCATATGAATGACATGTGTCAGAGCGCAAAGCCACGGCGTTGGGCGCAGCACGTTTCTTCAGGGAGCAGGGTTAAGGGCGATTGTGAGGGAGCCGACCACCATATGGTAGAATAATTAGTATTAGACCCCAGTGCTGAGAAATACCCCCCTCCTCAGTTATACACACACACACACACACACACACACACACACACACACACACACACACACACACACACACACCCCAGCACGCTGAAAGCAGCGCCCTGCTGGGGAGCTGAGGTGTGTGCTGGGGGAAATGCCTTCACATCAGAGGCTGGGCTCTGAAAGGAGCGGCAGGTCTCCCGGCCCCGGGCCTTTCACTCCCAGCAGAGGACCACCAGGAGGGCGGCGCTGTGGGCACTTCCTTGCCAGAGAGGACGGCCAAGATTTGCGCTTAACCAAACACAACCACAGAGGGAGATTAAGAGCTAACGACGAGCTTGGTGGCCCGTACCTCCACTGCTCCAGGAGAAGAAGAAAAGGCGAGAAAAATTGTTAATGAGCAGGGCTGCGGAGTCAAAGGAGTCAGTGCCCTCCTCCTGGTGGTGTGAAAGCACCAGGTGTTTTGTTGATAAGCCTCACCCTCCGGCGCTTGGGTCTTTGGGGCAGCGAGGATGTGTGTATGCAGCGTCTTCCCCTGGGGTGGAGGCTGCACTCTGGACTTGGTGCTCAGGAAACAAGGAGGTCTGAAGTCTTCAGGACGAGCTTTCATATGAGACAAGAAGCGCGGACACAGCAAGGGACGACAAACTGGACGAGCCTGGGCCTGAGAGAAGAAAAAAACTTTAGTGTGGGGCAAATAATATTTTCACTTTTCTATAACAAATGCTTGTAATTGTTTTAAATAAATAAAAACAGATACAGCAAATAAATAATTATAAAATAAATGAATAAATAATAAAAAATCTAATAAAGAGGAAAAAATAATGAAATAAAAAAGGATTACAATAACTAAATTAATTATTAATTAATTAATTAATTAAAGTGGGAAAAAAGTAAATTACAATTAAAAAAAGTGTATAAATAAAGATTGATTAAAAAAAGATAAATTTGAGTAGAACTATAATAAATAAATATCTAAATAAAAACTATTAAGAATAAGTAAATTAACAAATAAATAAGAAAATAACAATACAATGAGTAAATAAGTACATTAAAATAATAAATATGAAAAAAAACAACTATAAAAAGTAAATTTAAATGTATTATTTATACAAGATAGATCTGACAATTTAAAAGATTCAATCCAAACAGCCTATTACAAATGAAATAAAAAAATATCAAATAATAATAATAATAATAATAATAATAATAGTAGAACAAAAAATGAGTAAATAATCAAAATAAATTACAAAAAAATATATATATCAAATGTCCTGTAACTAAAAGATGAATGAAAGTTGACTAAATAAAATAAAAAGGAACTTAATATAAAATTAAAAAATGTTTTTAATAAAGTACATGTTTGTATAAACACAGATGTTTTTCTCCCATCTAACCTTTCAACAGCCTGTGGTGATTGACAGTTAATCAACACACAAGACAAAAGTCACTGTGGAAAACAAGTGTGTGCCATGCCATCGCCAAAATAAAAGCCTGAATGAAAAACCCTGCTGTGGCCTGTACTGTTTGTAGAGGGAGATTTCAAATGATGCACGGTAGCACCGCTGCCCCCTTGTGTTGACAAAACAGATCACACATCTCCTGCTCGGCACACAAAGTGACACCAGCTTTGTGTTCTTCCAACCACAACCTGCCGCCGGCTTGAAAGGAAGGAGGCAGAACATGATCTGCAGGGTGATAAAACCCTCCAGAGTACACTGTCGGGACACGGCAGGTAAAAGCAGGCGGGACGGTCAATATTGAAAATGTGGAGAGACGGACGACCGCCTGCAGGAGGCCAGCCAGTGAAAAACCAGTGACTCATTCAGTCCGTCTCTGGCCTTTAGAGAGCAAACACTTGTAATAAACGGCCCGCAGGACGCGGGGCTTTTATTTGGCTTGGATTTAAGCCGCATCTGAAGTTCAGCTCCTCACCCTTTTAACACACAATCAAAACAAACAGAAAACGCAGAAATACAACATCTGTCTGAGTACAATGATGAACCAAGAGACCTTCAGACAGAGAGTGAAAAAGGGGGGGTGGTGGAGATGGTGGAGGAAGGTGGGGTCACTGTCTGTGACTCACACAGGGAGGATCAGCTTTTAAATCCCTGCACCATCTCCACTGATTCCCTCCTCTCAGATCTGGAGGCTTTAAAGATTTGCATTCTTCTGATGTAAAGAGGGAGAAGTGAGGTAGAAACGGCAGAACAAGAGCCGGTGTTTGGGGGGGGGGGGGGGGGGGGGGGCTTTCTCCTCCACGCTCCTCTTCCTCCCCTACGGCCTCCCCATTACCTGTCGCTCAGGCCCGTCAAAAGGCTGAGGAGGGCTTTGTGAGGCTAGACTCAGCTGCTGTTATCAAACTCGTGACCTTCTGCAGAACGGGTCTGGGCACGCACGTCTCACGTAGGTCTGCGCCATTACAACCCACGCAGAGGCTCTTTTAATGCATCCATACACGCCAATGCAATCGCACATCGCGTACAGGACAAAGCCGCGTGTCCTTTAAACACACACATTGATGTTTCTTATCGCACACGGTCACGCTGATGAGTTCTCTGTGCAAGATCGAGCCCTAAAGAGCCGTTTACACTGTCTGCATTAAACCAGTAAAGGTTTACATACTGCTTACGAAACGCTAAGTAGTGACTACAGTAAAGTGTTACCTCATCTTCTCCAAGCTCGTATCTGGTTGGATCTTGTTAAATTTGGGTCTTATTTTCTACGTTGTGGCCATATAATAGTAAGATCTGAGAACATGACAACCTGAATCTTGCTAAAAAAAGAAGACTGATGGGGCAAAAAACTACTTTAGCGTATGTGTCGTAGCTGTTCGCACGCTGCCGACATTTTGGGGTGAGCTCACTTTCAGTTTTACCTCCAAAAAAAGTTGTTAATCAGGTTGAAGCTGCAACTTCTTCCCCTGTTTGACTTTATCATTGTAATGATGCTGAGTACAGTGTCATCATACACAACAGAAATAATGTAATGAAATGGGATTGTCTCTTGATACTGTGATTTTACCATGTTTCTTTAGCTTGTTGTCATATTTTTATCACACGTTACTCCATGTTTGAATATTTTAAGCTCTCCTCTAATTGAGTCCCAACCCAGCTTCACTAATTTACTGTACATGGTATTAATGTATGCATCTTTTCATGCTCGTCCCGAACGTCATCTGAACAGGAAATGCAATGGTTATACTACTACAAATGAATCTAATAATAGAGGGTGGATATTGTTTCTGGAGAATCCAGCTTCAAATTCATATTCACAACGACTGAAGTCAGAAGTACAGTTGGTTTGCTGCACGGCTCGTGACTGGAAAAGGAGTTAACGTTGCTGTAACCTGTCAACGAGCGGGACATGTCCAGCAGTGACAGGAGGTAATACTGTCGTTTCTGTAGACACCCATGACACTCGTGTGGGCTCCTTCGGGCCCTTGCAGGCCCCCAGGAAACAGGCTGACCTCCTGGCGTCAGGCAACCCACACGCTGTCCTCACACAGCCAGAACTGGCTAATGTCATTATGGGCCTGTTTGTGGTCAACAGCTCCCTGATTGAGATGTACAAGTAGCACTGCTCAATGAATGTAGGAAGTCTATTAGTTAGTCAGAGTCCCAGATGGCCTGCAGAGGACAGACTTGCGTGTGCTCCTTCACCCCCCCTCACCTCTAAACACACACACACACACACACACACACACACACACACACACACACACACACACACACACACACACACACTTAATTACACTGCCTCCGAGTGAACCCTCTGACAGGCGGACGACTACGAGCAAAGACAGAAGTGTGTCTATGTCCCAGTGTCTGCAGGAACAGAGAATTCTTCACAGAGCTGATACACAAGAAAGCCAGGCTTAGGCCCTAACAAGGTTAAACCCCAGAAAAAAAAAGTGACTTTTTAAATCATGGAGATTTGTGTTTCTGCGGGGTGTAATTAGCTTTGCTGTGGGGGAGGAGGGAGGGGTGGATGAAGGGTCGGGATACTGGCGAAGGGGGCCGGCGAGAGGCAAAGCGGGGGACGACGACAGTGGGGCGCATTGTGGAGTCCGGCGGATTCAGGGGAGTAAATCTGATTATCAGCTCGTGTCAGAAGCCAGGCTCAGATGCAGCTTAGCATTCAGAGCAACTTTCTACTTTCGATGGTGAGACAATGACCCCGCTTTACAGGCCCACGCAGCCCCAGAGGGCCTATCGACTCCGCCCACACCCCCCCATCCCAAACCCCCCACATCCTGAAACAACACAACCCAACGCAGCAAAGTACAGCATGACGGCTGATACAGCATTACTTACAGTGTTGGAGGAAGAACTTTTTTGTTTGAGTAAAAGTAGCAACGCTAAAGTGTAAAAACACAAATTAAAGTCGTGTTCCTTCGTTCTGTTACCACCCTTTACAAGGTGTTTATAAGTCACAACTGATGGCGTTATTAATGTACAATAAATTATTAAATGATGCTTTACAGATCAGTTATAAACCTTTAGGTCGCCTAGGTTTGAAAATCTCCTTTGGTAAATGTTGATCCTTCCTGTTTTGCAGTATTGCCGTTAAAAACTTGGTAATCCATTAATCAATGCTGATGGAGTTCCTGTTTTCTAATAACCCATCAAGTCATACATGTTTTAATCCTTCAAGTCGTTCAGTGGTTGATGCCAATTAGTTGTTGATAAATGATTTCGGTCCAGATAACAATCCAATCAAAGGATCCAATTTTCAAAACCAAACGTTATTCTTCTTAATGGCTTAAACTGATCGATGAAGTATCAGTAAATCATTGATAAAGTCATCATTTATTATATTATTGGATTATTACTGATGCATTAATGTGTAAACAGCATTTTAATGTTAACACTGGTATCCACTATCCATATACTAATATCTTGTATGCAAAATAACTTGAAACTAAAGCTGTCCACGAAAAGCAGAGGGGTAAACAGGTAAATAAAGATGTTTTCCACCCTGCGGGCGCCGCCGCCTTGTTTGGGCACCTGTGCGTTCTCGTCCTGCACCGTCCCACAGCAGCTCGTGTCCCAGGTGACCGGAGCGGGAGCTCTGCTGCCTATATAAAGCAGACTGCTGGGTCAACAGCCTCTTGTCGCCCGCCTGTCTGTTTAGACGGGGGGGAAAACCCTCGTTGTAAAAGCAGTGTCACCGTATGACGGGGGCAGTTTTACCATCACAATGCCGCCCCGTGATTTATTAGATATAGCAGGAGCGCAGCAGAAACGGAGGGTGGCAGAGGGCGATGCCAGGCCCTGATGAACTCGCTGAATGCAGAAGTGCTGAAGGCAGTCGAGGATGTAAATGAGGCTGTAAGGACCGGCGAGCGTCTTTGTCTGCCGACTTTACTTGTTTGTTTAACCAGAGACCAAGACAGGAAGCCAGCCCACACAACTCTGCTGTCCCCATGGCAACCCCACTGTTAATTGTGGCACATCCACTCCCAGACTCTTTTGAGCAAAGGGGAGAGGTGGAGACTTGTGAGTGTTGGAGGAGAGAGAAAGGAGAGTGTGTGTGTGTGTGTGTGTGTGTGTGTGTGTGTGTGTGTCTCTTTATTTTCACTAGGCAAGAATATTGGGATTTTGTTCAACTTTTGAAAAGTTTTACTGAATTTGAACTTTACACATAAGTTTAATATCAGATGAATCATTTGTGTCATTTATCAACAAACATGGGCTGATATTTCTAATTGATTAGTTATTAACCCTTTATGAACTGTATATAAACATCTCACGACTTATAACAGACTGTAATGTATCTATGAAGCAGCTGTAGGGACATTTTAACTCTTCATAATGTACAGTATTTATTTACATTTGTTCACATTTATTTATTTGTTTACATACATTTATTTACAACTTTAGTTTTATGTTATTACAAATGTGTGTTACTATATTGTCATTCATTGTTTATCGGTTATTGTTCCCACAGGAGGCGTTTTAGTTGTTAACTACTAACTGATAAACACTTAGCTGCCTACAGCTACATTATACTGTGTCATATATTAATCATTAATGAAATGTTTATAACCTGTTTATAAATGCTAAATAGGGGGGTGTTTAAAATAAAGTGTTATCAGTGATTAATCAGTAATTGTAAATATATCTGACGGACTTGTTGCAACCCTTTGACTGCTCTGGGAGTTTGCATGGATCAATCCATGAAACTAAATGCGATGGGCCTCGTGCAAAAATCATTAGTACAAAGAGATTTGTTCTTAAGGGGTTCGTACGAGTGATTTAAGAAAACTTGTATCATTCATCAGTTTTCTCGTCTTCAGCTGTTTCTCTTGGGTACAAAGTCAAATCATAAGAGATCTAGATCTGTTATAAGTCAAGGGAAACACACTTGTTTGACATAGCAATAATAAAGCTTTATAAATCTGGATTTTAAATGTTACTAAGATCAACTAAAATAAAAAACATTAAATAATATAAATCTATGTAAAAACAACAGGCTCAGGATCTTTATGCAGGTGAACATCCTCTGTTATAACACCTGACAGTGGGTCATCACCTGTCACGGGAGGTCTCCTCTCCTTTATGATCCATGACATGGAAAACATCCAACATTATATCAAACCAGGTGATGCGTATCAGGTCAAAACAAAAGGTTTATTCAGTCCAGAGAGTTTGGTCGCTCGTGTTTGGGAGAACTCGTACATACAAACCTCACAGAAAAATGTTTAGAGAGATTTAAGATGAGAATGAAAAAAGGAAAATGTTGTTGAATTAATTTGAGCACTCACGGTGAAGTGGCAGAGTCCTCTATCCCACAAGATGGCCTTGTTGACAAAAGACACATAAACGGGTCTCTGCAAGAAACAGAAAAGAAGCCGAATAAGTACAAAAAAAAAAAAAAAAAAAGTTATTGATTACAGATGGGAATTTAAAAACAGATCTATTGGAGCCAGATTGAGATTGATCAGTCAAAAGAGTTCATAGATGAACTGCTTTCAGTAGCTCAATCTCCTGCTCCGTGGGCCGCCAGGCTGGGAACAATGACTGAATCCTGGCACAACAAACATAAAGCCACACAGTGAGAGGGCTCTCCAGAGACATTTAAACCCCCACCACTGCATTAATAACCCCTCTGTCTTGATTACTGAGCTGCTGTGAAACACCTCCAGTGGTTTGAGCTCCTGCAGCCGAGGCCGAGGACTCGATGATGGAGTGTGCTCTCCCACGCAGCCACTTTCCAACATCTGCTCAGTGTACACACACGTCTGTTCCTTATCTCTTCCCCCTTTTCTTCTTAACATGTAGCTTCCTCAGGAGTGTGGTGGTCCTATGGTCAGGGTGCATCAGTTTGACCCGCGGAGCAGGGGGTTGGGGGGTTGGGGGGGGGTCACTGTGTTAACTCATCAATCAATGGAGACACTTCACCGGCCAGTAGACAGCAGTCAGCACAGCAGCTCATCCATCTCTCAGCTCCCAGAAGCACCGAGTCAGCTCGAGAGCCCGTCCACTCCAGGGAGCAAGAGAGCAGATCCTCCCAGGACTCACCCTTCATTCATGGGCTGTAACCCCAGACCAGAGTGGGTGACAGGGGGCAAAATGGGCTCGCAGGGTGAGAGGACAATGGAGCTTGATGTGTGTATACGTGTGTGTGTTTCCCTTTCCTTTGGAGTGCACTGGTGTGAAGCTTTTTGCCAGCTTGTGCCAGACTCTCAAACCCATTCAGTGCCACTATGAGAGGCTAGAGGCCAGCATCAGGTCTGGCCATCTCACCGCCTTTGTCTGCTGGCTGCGTTTAGGCCGTACCTGTTGTATTTAACAAAGCACATCACGTATGATTATGCACATTATGGCGGAAAAACCTCACAAGCTCTCCATCCTTAATAGAAGACTTAATTGCAGCCCAATAATGAACCGTCAGGGAACAGCAACCAATTTCCCTGCAAATCATGGGTGCTTGTGGCCCAGTGACCTTGTTGTTACTAATTATATGCTGAATGTGAAATCAAGTACATTTTCAGACAGTAGAGGATGAAGTGGCTGGGGGTTGGGTCGGCCTGTGGAAACAAAGTAGAGAAATTATGGGAAGTGAAACAGAAAATAAGGCAAAAGAAAAAAGGGCAAAATTCAAATGAATGAGGAAATTAAGGAGAAAAGCGTTGCGTAAATTTTTAATCAAAAAAAATGTTTTTTAAGTATTATATTTTCACTATTGTGAACTGCAACTCTACACTTGCAACTTTCAGTTGACAATTTGCTAAACCCATTTGTAGGCTATTTCTCCACTAAGTTGCAAACATTAGCATGCCCTGCTAACTAGCTTGCTACCTACAGTCGTAGTCTAAGTAAGCGTTACGGCCATGCCTAAGGAACTCTTTATTACCAAACTACATTTTGTTTGACAACAGATTAAATAAATTTAAAAAACCTTCCCCTTACTGAAAACTCATCCACTGTGTAGCATTTCTTTTACCATGTGGAAGCTAGCACTGGATGCTATCTGAGTGTAGGCTAACGTTAGCTGCACTGGTCTGCTCTTTAGACAAGTTTACACTCTAGTAACTGCAACCACACTCCTTACACAAGATAGATATTTTCTCTTTTACTGTTTAAAATGAAACCAACGACATAATAATAATATAAAAAGTATAAATCTAACCTCTGTCTTGCTTGTCCAAGTATGTAAGCTAAGCAGCTAAAGAGTGAAATTATAAAATCTGCTACCTGTAATCATCATTTCAGCCAACAAAGTTGATGGCTGCCAGCTAGAGATGAGAGGACTGCTTTTGCCCACCTGTTTCTGAAATCAACAACGACATTGTGTCTTTGATCTGCTGCCGTTATAAATGGCAACTGCATATGTGCCATGTGAGAACAGAAAGCTTGAGAGACGTAGCAGTAACCATAACAGTACTGTGATTACAGGCCTAACTGTCAATTACACATTGTGAAACTAGCTATTGTATTTGACAAAACAATTTCATCAAAAGGTTTATTTTAGGTCTACTTACTGGAGCTTTCTATCTCATCACACCATCTACCTCAGCATATAGGGGTTTGCTTTATTTTAAGATGCTGACTTCTTGTTTGTTGCAGCATTTTTCCGAGAAGTTAAAAAAGAAAAAAAAATGCTCATGTAAAATTGAACATGTAAGATTAAATATCGCAAATCTCTAAAAACTACTGTTTCCAAGATCAAAAGGGAACTTTCAGTCTCAGTTTTTCCGCCCACATAGAAGAAAAGTCCTCAGCGTGCTCATAAGAAATGGAAATCTGAACATCTGCAATTACAACTGGGAAAAACCCCATTTGCTGATGAAGATCCAGATGTTTCAACTTCTGTTTCAAATGTCAAGACTTTCAACTTTCAATCTCAACAGATACAGTATGATTGTGTTAGTTTGATGACACATGAATATACAACAAAAAGCCAGGCCAATAATAAAGCTGCTGCTCCATTAGCTCAAACAAAATTGCATCAGTCAATGGCCTCGCTCTGCCTTTGATGTCATGGTTTGACCCATCATCACAAATACAACACATAATCCCATAGAGGGTTTGTCTAAAGTGATTGCTGCTCCTCTTTTCCTTGTTCAATTCAGATGATGAGATTAGGCAGATTCCTGGCAGATGGGCTTTCCAGAGTGCATGTGTCGACGGCGTGTGTCCCCCCTTTTCCACGCAAACTCCACCTCAGGGTACTTCCTGTCAGATCCATTGAGCGCAGAACGGCGTGGGCTGGCGGGACCAAAGAGGACAGGAAGTGCTGTGCTGCTGGTCTGAGCCAGCAGGGGGAAATATGGTCAAATATGGCCTTTCTTATCAATAAAGAGTAGGTGGGAGGGGCTGGATCAAATTACCAATTTGGAGCTAATCACCAAAGTGGTGGCTGGTCTTTGCTTTATCCCCTCTCCCATTCTGCTTTCTCCTCTCTCTGGTGATTCCTGCCGCCATCTGTCTGTCTTTCTCAGGGGAGCTCTTCCCTCTCTCCTGAGCACGACACTGGATGCTTTATTAATTCTGTTTCACCTGATTACACCCTGTCTGTGAGTCAGGGCACATTAAAAGGCATTTAATCAACGTTTAATTGAGGGAGCAGGGAGCCGGAGATCAGAGCTCCATCCTGGTGAGGTCAGCACCAAGGACGCACTAACACACATCATGCAGATCAATCCGGGTAACAAACAGAAGTAAACAAGCTGCCTCTACTTTTTAAGCCCTTAAATGTTGAAATATATTACACACCAAGCAGTTACAGAGAAACATTGCCATACGTGTGGAGTGGAGTTTCTAACCACCTGATGAATGTTTAGTCCAGGATTCGCTCTCTGTTTTTTCTGGTCTCTACCAAGTCCTGAGAAGAAACATCTGGCTCTCTAGCTAAATGCTAAACTATGTTCACCAGCTAGTCTCGAACTACTCGCTAATTCTGCACATAATTATCGTTGTTTTTACTGAAACCAGCTACTTCCTGCAGTTGAAACTGACGCTATGAGGGCATGGAAACCTCTGTATAGCTGAGATCAGCTGCAGATTCAGATAATAAATCTGCGGAGTCATCACTACAAGCGTCCCCCTTTTCACATTGTCACGTTGTCATTTAATACATAGTGATGTTTTTTTTCCCCAAGTCTATATCATCACTAATTTTTAAAAACGAGAATGTTTAACTCCCACATTCACAAGGACTATCCTGAACTTTCGGGGGGGGGGGGGGGGACGACGACAGCCGACCACGATAACCCAAATGTTAATGTGTTCGGTTGGACTCTGCCACCACAGCAATGGCAGCACCACTTGACCAGCCACCGGATTCGTCTATAAACCAACTAAGATTGAGACAAAAGAGCGACACAGTTCCTAAAGCGGAGACAAAACTTTAAAAGCACACCACAGGAACTCGGCAATGCAGCGCAACACAACGGATGAGGAGATCCAGTTCAGAAGACAATCAAGCAAACGGCCGAGCTATCAATGGCAAACAAAAGGCGAGGGTGACCACCTCAGCATGTCTTTGGCCAGGTTAGAGTCAGACACAGAATAGGAGAGCACCCAGATTGAGAAAGAGAAAGCCCGGGGTCAGCTATAATGAGCCATGAATGTGAGCATCCGACCAATCCTGTTTAATGGAGTTCATCCCTGGAAAGGTTTCGTTCCTGCCATGCACCGGTGTTTGTGTGTGTTCATATTGGGGTCCGGGTCAGGGGGCTGCAAGGACTCTGTGACCCTGAAATGAGCTCTGGGAGTCAGTGGGGATCCCTGCTGATAGGACAGAGCTCCTTTTATGCTTTAATCTGCAAGCAAGAAGGATCAATATGGCAACTATTGGCGCTGGGATTGTGTGTAGGAGTAAGCGGCCCAGCCATTTTAGACGTCTCACAGGGGGTTGGCGCACCCTGACAAAAGCACAGCCCCGCTGCCACCACCAGTCACAATGACCTGTGGGACAGTGACACACCAGCAGCTAACCTACTTAACATTCATTAGTGTCAGAGAGGTGGACAGATGCTCCGGGTCTTACGGATCTTCTCTCTCATGTTCTCTACATGGGGCTCATTCAGCAGCGTTTGACGTGTCTTTCATTTGGGATATTGGAGTTGTGGGCGGTGGCGGCAGTAGGCCCCATCAGCTGTGGATTTAGGAAGAGCTGGGTGGGCATGGAGGGACTCACCCTGTGCGCGTGCTGTGCAGAACGGGGGCCGTCAGGCGACCAGGTGCTCGTGCTGACGGGATGCCTGGGCCGAGCCAGAAGTCTCAAAGGACGCTTGAAATCCTGATTTCTGGAACGTCTGTTTTCCCAATGACGCTCCAGTGCTCCTGTTCTGTCGACAGCAGACATATTCAACGAGCTCTAGTCTTTCATTTCACTCATTTTCACCAGTAAAATCCTGAAGTCTCCACGTTTTCTGCTGTATACCTTCAGTCTTTGTAGCTGAGTGATTTAAGGGTAGAGGAACTGGGCAATGCCTCTCTGTGGGAGGCAAAAAAAATGCAGTCTATTTAAACAGCTTATGGCTGTTAATAATTACCATCCTGCTAAACTGGTGCAAGTCTCTCATGCACATCGATTCCTTGGCAAACACAGAAGCACAGAACAAGATTCCCATCTGAGTTTGCTACAAATTTTCAGGCAAATAATGAACATCAACTTCCATATTTCTTCCAGATGCAACATGAAAACAAGGCCTTCAACAAACCAAAGCTTTCAATTAAGGAGTGAACAGCACTGTAGCCCCACACAGTGACAGAGGCCAGAGCAGAAATCAGGACCAGCTGGACAGAGAGAAGGCTTTTCAGCCCGACTTCCAGACACAACATGGATCAGGTTCTGGGCTGCTATACAGCAGCATAAATCTCATGGCCCTAATTACATTACAGGGCATATAGTGGCAAGTGCTGTGGAAACAATGGACCCAATCAATTCCACAAATCAGACCTCACTACTGTGTGCATGTTCTGAACAGCCCTCTATCTGTATCTGCCATCAAAGCTCATTATCTAGAGTGTGTCTTGGTTCTGAGGTTCTTCATCCTCAGATTTGTAGTTCTGGAAAATCTTAGTAAATATGCTCTTGGTGTAACATTAACCAAGGAGCAGTCAGTCAGTGTTTTCCATGGTGACCAGACCAAACACTTGGCAGCCACCCCCACACAACCCATGCCCCACTTCTACTACATCTACTACTTTCAACTTCTTTTTTTCCCCTTTTTTTTTTTTAAATCCTGTGACATTTGTCTTCTGCAAAATTTGCAAAAACAAAGCGCCTTCTTTAATTAAATTATTCTGAAAATCCACCGACTATAGCAACACAACTTGTGACATGACCTCCTCCCTTCCTGAAGCACACTCTGCCTGAGATCTCCCTCTGTTCGACTCTACGGGGGCCCTGCAGTGCACTTTGGGTAATCCAGATGCCACAATAACAGTTGCTAAGACACTGCCAGAAAATGCATTGTGTGAGCGGAAGTATATGGTTGAAAATCGCAGTATTTTGTGAATTTTTTTTTTTTTTCTTTTAGAGTCAGTCAGTGGATCCTTGTTTCAATCCCTTTGTATCTTTTACAACATGTTTAATACACGTCTGTTTACAGCATTGGATAATCAGTACGATAAAAACTAATGGAAATATCTAGATTTTTAGAGCTTTTCCGGCGCCTGCTGAACATTAAAAAAATAAAAAATCACACTATGACAGCGGTGAATCATAACAGTAAAGCTGTGGGCTGGAAAACCAAAACAATGAGCCGAAAACACTAACGCTGCTGAAAATCTTCTGTGGTTTCATCACTATAAGCAACAGCTTTCACATACAAGTAGATTGATCATGATTATTTCTTAATATGATATAATTTTTTATCTTCTCTCTCTATTAGAGAAGAAGAAAAAAGTAAAAACTTACAACTGATAAAAACACCTGGCTAACACAGTGAATATTTCTGTTAAAATAAAATTAAAACACTTTAAAGATGAATTTTTTTTGTTTTAATTTCAAGCTTTTTTCTCAATTAGACTAAAAAATAGTCAAGAAAGGTTAATTTGGATGGTACACATCTGCAAAAGCACAAACACACACACACACACACACACACACACACACAAATAAACACATACATCAGCACACAAAGCTGACAAAGCTTCTCACAAAACACATAAAAATACCATTACAAGGGCTTTCATGCTGTTCTAAGGAAAGCAGCCCTGCCCACTGCGTGCTGCCCTTTGTCGGCTGCGGGACCCAGAATCAAAGAGCGTTGACCTGCGCCGGCTCTGCCCGGTAGGCCTGCAGGCAGTCCTGCTCTGACTCCAGTTACTGGTTGCCATGCCATGCTGGGACCCCCCCCCCCCCCCCTCCCACCCCCCAGTTACCTCCGCTATTTCCGCATCTCATCAATCTGTCAGCTAAGCCCTTTGACACGCAGCACAATATGGTCCCAGCATTTCTCAGTTCATGTCCCCTCTTTTCAATATGGTCCCAGCATTTCATGATTAGTCAGCTCATCCAAGAGGTCTGCTCCCCTGGTGCCTCGGCACCAAGGGAGGGGGTCAGCAGCAAATACAGTTGCTATCGGCGATAGGAGTGTTCAGGCCTGATCATCAGCCAGAGATGTATTTTAAATCTTTGCACATTAAAATTAATAGTTTGACAGATACTGAAAATGTACTTATATGTGCGTGTAACAACATTAGCAAGTAACAAGTAATAAATCATTACTTTCACTATTATTAAGAGTTGTATGGATGTAATGCCAAGGGCCACACCTGCTGTATCTTTGGGCTCCTACATATCAAACTTCATTACATCATCCTGATATAGATATCGATTCATTATTTTTCTGGTGCGGTGTATTGATAGATTTTATGACAGACCTGCACACGCCTAAAAATTTTTTTACAAAAATGTATCGTCCAGGCAACAAGTTCTCACAGCGTTGAGAGTCTGACCAAGTTGGAAAATGTCTGTGAAAGCTGCTGAACCTGCACCAGGTTTTTTCTGACACAGATGAAAGGTTGAGATGTTTGTTTGTTCTTTCAGATCCGTAGCCTCCTATTGTGATTGAATTAGAAGTGCTACTTGTGCATATTTACAGCTGAAGTGCTTATAATTAAAGAAGCTATTTCTAAGTCTTTGCTATCGCTACATATAGCTAACGTTAGCATTAACAGCTGTTGATTTACCAGTCTAGAACAATTGCGATTTCAGCATTAAACTTCAAACTTCCTTCTTCCTTTACTCACCAAGAGCTGTCACCAGAGAAGGAAAACCACCCTTTTGTTTTGCTTCTAAGACGGCATGGTAACCCGCCTGCCGCGGCCCGTCACTTTCCCATACCGAGTCACTGTAGTATCCAGTCTGCCCAGAACAAGTGGCAGCTCAGTGGACGTATTATAACCTCTTGTATTGTAAACACAGCGACGGCTGAAGATCTCTGCAAGACTGGTAAAGTAAACAGCTGTTAATGCTAACGTTAGCTATGTAGCAATACAAAAACTGTCTTAAATGTTACTGTGTTGGTTAAACTTAACTCCTCACTACAAACTTTTAACTTTGATTAATTGCTTTTGAATTTTACATTCAGATTTCTGCACAGTACCTTTATCTACACATACCAGTAAACTTAAAAACTAATGGCACTTCCACCTCAGTGTGATGTTAAATCCAAGCACAAATGCATACAGCATTTTGCAGATGTGCTAAAGAATACAGATGTATGTAAGAGTTGGTCACCTGTGCATATGGCCAACAGTTTCATGGAGGAGAGGGAGGTGAAAAAGAAAGAGCGAGAGAGAGAGAGTGTGTATTCCTGTTTTGTGATCCCTGCCGCTGGACTGGACTCACTCGAGAACACACCATTCAATTTATTTTCAAGTAAGGATGAAAGGAAGACTCCAAACTATGCATGTAGTCTATTCACTGGTGACGCTCTTTAAAGAAAGAAAAAAAAGACAGCAAAAAGAGTTGGAAAAGGGTGGAGGGGTGGAGCGCTGCATAAATTTTACATACACAAGGCAGCAGACAAAGTGATTGTTGCTTCCCCCCAAACTTTTTTTTCTCCCCCCAGAAAACACTTTCCTTGCTGAATAGGCACCTATTAGTGACTCCATTATGGGCACAGGGCTCTTGAATGGCTCCTCACTGTGCGTCTTTATCATAGTCAGGCCGTGAATACAGGCAGCCCCCCCCTCCTGCAGCCCAACCAAGCTCCTTACAGCCTGTATTGATAGGTGCTGTGGTGCTGCTGATGATGGGTGAGGCAGGCGGGGTTAGAGGGGTTTGGGGTGGGGGAGAGAGAGAGAGAGAGAGAGAGAGAGGTGGGCTGCCACTCTCACCCCCTGTTGTGTGCTCCAGGTGTGGTGGGTTAAGCGTAGCGCTCCACAGCCTCTATTGTGCTGCACACTTTTTCTTTACCACTTGTTCCACAAAAAAAAAAAAAAAAAAATGGATGCAGTGTTTTACATGCATTAGCTGATCTCCATAATGCCATTCCCCCACCCCTGCTGCACCCCGAAAACAAGTCAGGCCTGCGGCGAATCGCTGCACACCGCCTCAGAGCCCTGTATTGTTGCTGGATTATTCAGGAGTTAGCTGAAAGAAAGACAGGGAGAGTGGGGTGTCTGTACTTTATCTCCAGGGGAGACAGGGGCTAAAGAAGGAGCTTCTTTAGAGGAGTGAGTTACTGCGGCGAAAAGCCCGAAAACACCTGCAGAAGACAAGCGCAGGGAGGCCGAGGCAAGGAACCCCCCTATTGTTTGTCTTTACTTTACTCGCCTCCCGTCCGAGTTACTGTAAACCAGCTTCCTCTGAAAGGAGCGGCGCCTATTTATCACAAGTTCTGTCTCATAACCTGTCACGACGTTATCACCTCGCTCGGCGTGCACGAGCCCCCGCCGCACTGACAGAGCCATCAAGATTGTTAGCTTGCTTCAATCATCAATATCTGTGTGCCTGCGTCAGTGAAAGCATGATTCATTCAGCTTTGAAGTTATGTGTGTGCTCGCAGTTGAAGGAGGGAGAGACAGAGAGTTAGCGAGACTTTATGATGAATATGGAAGCATTGTTCAGCCATGCTTACCTCCACAGGGAACCATCTGCTCCCTGTCAATGCATCACCTGCTCGTCTGAGCCGTCTCCAGGGCAACAAGGGGTGGGGGGATTAGGAGAGGTTATGGCTTTGATGGGAGGGGCCGTCGCTGGGGACAGAGAGGAGGTTGACTGGAGGAGGGGGGGGTGGTAGAGGGGCTGATGGGAGAAAGGCGAATGTCGTCCTCTGCTGGCAGAGAGAGTTACAACAGGGGTTTGCCCATTACTTAACATGTACTGAAGATACACATCAACATAAAACAAAAGACATACTGACATTTTACTTAGAAATATTACGTAGGAGGACTTTAAATAAAGGGAATATATGTTTTGGAGGAAGTGGTTCCGATACAACCTGTTGATGGAGACGTCTGTAAAGGAGCACTGAACACATGATGTTCACTTTACTCCGAAAACAGCTGCAATAACTCATCAGGTTCATCTCAGCTTCAGCTTAATGTGAGTGGGGTTTGAAGGCAGGGACGGTGTCTAATGAAACAATGCTATCCAGGTGCATTATGGGAATTGTTTGATCCAGTATCTTTGGAGTTTAAACCCAAACCAGGGACAAAAAAATAAATAAAATCAGGATATCTCGTCATGTGCTGCTTTAATTTTGACCATTTTATGGAAGTGCATTTCATTTATATTTCATAAATTGTTTTTTTCGTTTTGGAGAAATCTTATTACATCGTGTCTGAATTATTGTTCATCTTTGAGTCTCTTCATGCCGTTACTCTTGTTATTGCACGTTACATTTTGTTGTCTTCACTATAAAAGTAAAGTAAAATCAAAATAATGTTAAAATCTTTTATTTTCTTGTTGTTTTCTCTGGTAGAAGAGCCAGTTAAGTGACATTTTGGAAGTCCTGGAAAAAACTGGGATTTAGTATTTTACTGGAGGATACTTTGACTTTGAACCCTGGTTATTTAAACTTCACACCTGTTATGTTTTACTATTAAAGGAGACTAATACATTTTCATGTAGGGGTCATGATTTATGAGCTAAACTCATTTCTGTGACGTAAAGAGGAATTTATTACCTCCTTCACCATCTCTGTGAGATTCATATCATCCATCATAAAAAAAGAAAAAACATTTATCTACAGTGAGGAAATGACTCGTCAAACTCAAGCATGATTAGCAGCTGCAGAGTGACGGTCCTGTGCTGTGTGTGTTTGCTCTCAGCAGTCCATACAGGAACATCAGGTGTCGTGCGACGGGCAGCAGCGTGAACGTCAGTCAGTCGCAGAGTTCTCATTAAGTCTCCGTGTTCCTCCACCTACACAGCACTGTACATTCTGCCAGTGACGGCTGGGTAAACACACACCTGAGGACAGCTCTCAAAGGCAAACACACGGGAGTTGGAACACGCCTGATGAGTGAGGCGGGGGGGGTTTTAACAGGTTTAGCGCTTTTAACAGGTTTTACTGAGTGATGAGGTAAAATGTTTACGTGTAAATTCTTGGGTTGGCTACTGTAGGAAAAGAAAAACACTAGAGTTCCTTCCAGAGATATTCCACTACTTACTCCAGTGCTCCAGAGTAATTTAATCTCTATTGAAATCGGGACATTTGAATTTCAAAGGCGGGAATTACACAAGATGAAATGTTTAATCAGGATTGAAACGTGTAAGTTTCAACCTGCAGATGCAACAATCGCACAGACGTGTTCATACATGCAAAAGCACAAAAGTGCATGTTAATGAGTGGAGCCTGCAGGTTGCATAAGGCCACAATAAGCTCCACCCATCAGGTGGTTAGGGCAACCTGTAGCTACGTATGCCCCTTACCCTGGCGTCTGACACTTCCAGGTGATGTGAGGACAAAATACCCCCCCGGGACTCGGTGTGGCCCCGAGGAGCCGTCGGCCACACTCAGATGCTCACCTGGAGCCGCCCTCCGCAGACGCTGGGTGACACGGAGAAAGTCTGAGTGACAGGTGAAAGTGACCAGGGTGACACGGGGAGGAAACACCTTTTGTGTTTGGTCAGAGAGCCGGGGAGGGCGGTGACCCGGGTCCCCCCGCCGACGAGATCATCAGCCTGAGGGGACGGAGAAGCCGCCGTCAGGGAGAGAGAGAGGGAGAGGGAGGGTCAGGATCACTGTCTCTTTACATCACAACCACCAACACATTAACATGTAATCCCCTTCAGTTAGGGGCCTCAGGTCTTCCCCCTTAAACAAACTCTTGAAAACAACACACCAATCTAATCTTCATCTTGCTGTGTAGGAAACCAATAAGCCGAAGCCCAACGGCAATTACAGAGCAGTCACTCGCCAGTAACACTACACTTCCTTGTTATGAGTTCCACAATCTGCAGAGAGGGTGAAACAGCTGTGACGCCCCAGAAGAGCATTTATAGCATGTTAATATCAAATAAGATCACATTTAAATTGGGGGGGGGGGGGGGGGGGGGGTATGAATGTCTGGAAAAGTCAGGTGATCACCCAATCAGGGTTCATCCTCTGGACACCTGGCCAGTCGATCCAGTACTAAGTGAGCTATTTCAGTTTGGATGAAACCGGTGGACTGACCTGACAAACATCTCCAGCCCTACATGACGTGTGAAGTGCGCCTTCACGTCATGACACCTCTTAATATTCCCCTCTCTCACTCTGACACCGGGGCCCAATTTACGGCTCTTCCCCTGGATGAGATGTTGATCCTGGGAGAGTTCCTGTCAGGGCCACGTGTAGGGGGGGGGGGGGGGGGGGCCCGGCCAGGGGAAGGGAGGTGACTTTTTTCCTGGGTGTAAAATTCAATTATCCAGCGGGTGAGCGTGTCTGAGCGTGTCTGTTGTCAGCAACGGGGCGGACGGCTGCCCGTTCCCAGCGTGCGACAAGGGGGTTAAGAACCACAGAAAGGCCTCCATTATCCCGAGTGAGAACGGCCCATGTGGCTGGCTGCACGGCCCCCGCACTCATTCACTCCCCTTTACAACAGCACTGCCGAAAGCCTCAAAGTTTCATTCTCTTTTTCTCTGCTCCCACTCCTTCTCCCTCTGCCCCCCCTCCCACCCTCTTCTCTTGCTCTCCTCTCTCAGAAAAGAGTCTCCACAATGCTGCTGGAAGGCTGGAGTGGATTCTTCAGCACCCCTGTGGACAGTGCACATGTGGACAACAATCACAAGATGTCCGTCAACTAGTCCATTAATCAACGATGTCCCATGAAAGCACAATTAGAAACCTCACAACTCTATAAGCGATTATCATCTCTAAGCACCCCTGCTACTCCATCCTGCACAGCCCTGCTCTGTGCCGGAGTCGCTTCCCTCCTCCAACTGCACTTCTTCTCAATAATGATGGGGGGAAAAAAAAACTGGAGTTGCATAATCATGACAAAGGCAAAAAAAAAAAAAAAGATAATTTTTTTTTAAACCAGGACAGCTGCAGCATGTAAAAGAGCTCATTCCTTGCAGTCTGAACACATCAGACAGTGCGAGTGACTCGCATCTGGCTGGTCATTAGAGTGAGAATGGACCTTCAGTGTGAGTGTGAATAAGACGGAGGCCCGACGGAGAAAAGCAATCGTGGGACGCACACTGCACCACTTCTTGTGATAAATGAGCAATTGTGTCCATCGCCATTAATGACAGTAGATGACGCAGTGGGGAGCTCTCCGTCCGACACTGAGGAACCCTGGGAGTTTCACGTGACATCACGTCCCGAAACGGGGTCCATCTGACAAATACCGAGCAGTGGAGACGACACATAACACAGGAAACCTCTATGAATCCCTGGTGGCTGCTGCAGTACGCTTACAGTATGTGTGCATTTCAATTAGCGGCAGCTCGCAGGCAACTTGTGGCCGAGCGACAAGCTGCGAAACCCGGAGCAACGTTCATCTGGAGTCGGTTTTGTGACCGGCAACAATTAGCTGAAAGATGCTCAAATGTTTTTGTAGAGAGGAAGAGGAAGTAGGTGACAATTCTCCGGGAAGGGGGGGGGGGGGGGGTTTCATCACTACAAACATTACATAAGAAAATATTGATTAGTGCAGCTTTAATTGTCCATTAAATAACACCCCCAGCAGAACAGAAGGACACACCATATAAAATATATGCAAATACTGAACGACCTATAAAAGGATTCCAGAAGTTGAACACAAACTTGTTGTCAAACTCGATTCCTTAATATCCTGATGTACGGTGTATGAAAGTCCATACTGAATGAGCTCACTAAGATCACCATGTTTTACAACAAAAAGTCTATTTAGATCTTTTTTTTTTATATTCTCTTTTTAAATTTTTACCTTTTTGATTGTGAGAGTAGAGCAGAGTACGTGCTGTGTGGATCACTTTAGTAAGGTATCTAGTTGAGGATGATATTAAAAAGTCAATCTAACCGCATCAGCTACGATCAGTTTCTGTCACGAGATTGTTCGGAGAAATCTTTTTCTCAACTGGCGAACAGCTGGATGTTTCAAAGTGCTGCTCTCTCTCTGTGTGTGTGTGTGTGTGTGTGTGTGTGTGTGTGTGTGTGTGTGTGTGTGTGTGTGTGTGTGTGTGTGTGTGTGTGTGTGTGTGTGTGTGTGTGTGTGTTGGACTGGTGACGTTCTCTCTGTATTATCAACCCTACACTGCCCTCATGTGGCACCTGTGGATTCCTCTCACTGTCAGGTGTGATGATGGCAGCAGCTTCATTCCTTCACTTATTTTTTTCACATTAGGTATTTTTTAAATATTACCTGCATAATTACCGACCTCACAGAGGAGGCTACACAAGATACACAGCATTTACTCTTCCTGAGTTAATTCAGACTGACAATCACAAGCTACACCAACAACACCATAAACAATGAGTGACAGTGTAAGAACTTAACAGGCTCTCATGATCCCAGTGAGCCTCGTATTTCAAAATGACATGGCCGACATGTTCTAACAAAACTGCTGCTAGAAGTAACTTTGATTGTAAGAGCTCAACAAGCATTCGTCAGATTAAGGTTTGGGATTGATGATGCATGAGAGACACGCTGCAGACTGAACTCAGCGTAAACTGATGAAACCACCTGGATCATAGTGGATTTTGGCCACACCTTGTGGTACAAACGGGTAAATTCACAGTCTAAAAAGGGCAGAACTGCTCGTCTGTGGCCTCCACAACTGTCTGGAAGTGGCAGACGCTGAGTTTCCCCTCTGCATCAATCAATCAAACTGAAAAACTATTATTATATCAATGGTGTTATTATTGTTTTTGGAATAATTTTGAGTCTTTTCATCCCATGATCCTGTTGAGACAAGGTCACGTCACTGTCATTTGTGCCTGACTGAACAGACGATAAGCTGCTTGAAACTGACGACCATTTCATTCTTAATTAGTTCTAATTAACAGTTTATTATGGCAGATTTTCGTTTGGTCATGTGTTCAGCTTGTTGGAGGTTGATTCAGGATACCGAGGTGATGACTTCAGTATCTTTAGGATTTTAATGGCCGCAGTAATGTTACACACAAACTATACATGGTAAATTTAAATGACACAAAGGGTTTTGAAGATTGAAGAGTTTTCAGTGTGGAGAAGTTGGAACTGCATTATGGTCAAACTGTAAGTTTATATAATTATAAAATGTGAAAAATCTGGTTGACTACGATCCTGGTTATAATTGTTAGTTTGAAAAAAAACTAAATTCCTTCTACAATTTCCTCATATGTATTCGTACCAATATTTAAAGTATATTTATTACTGCTGTTATTGCATTGAACACCTTGGAGGTGCACTATAATAAGTTAATCAGGTTGATGCGTTTTTACTGGTGGGTTGTTCTGTCAAGTATAACAAAATGGAAAATGATAAGCGGGTTAGGTCAGTAAGTTCAAAGATCAAAGATATTTTTGACAAACCAACAAAAAAAAAAAGTTAAATCCTTTGCTTATTGTCATATTTTTCACATTTCAAATAAATGAAATTTGCTGTTTAACACCCAGAACATCAGGAAACTCTGTTACACAATGTCAGGTGGTCGGTTAACACCATACTGCTGCAGTGCTGCCGTCATGCGTTAACCACTGATGTCTGTGGCACCTGAAGACCACTGAGGCTTCATCAGGCTGCACTAATTATTATCAATTTATTAGGAACACTATACTGAGGCTGAGTAGTTCCTCCCTTTGCTCTCAAACAGCTTCAGTTCTTCATGCCATGGATTCCAAAACATATTGGAAACATTCCTTTGGGATTCTGTGACATGATAACATCGCATCTTTTCTGCAGATTTTTTAGCTGCACATTCATGCTGGGGGATCTACTGTTCGACCACATATATAAGGTGTTCGACTGGATTCAGATCTGGTGAAAGGGGCAGGGCACTGAAGCAAGTAATAATCAGAGTCCTTGGAACAAACGAGGAGAACATGCAACACTGCAAGAAAGAACCAGGGTTGAAGCTGAACCCAGGCGCTTCTTGCTGTTGTCTTCCTGCCTAGACTTTACGGCGAGAGCTAGCCGCCAGGCAGCTAGCTCTTGCCCCCAGTTGCAGCCTTGTCTGAACGACTTAGCCCCCGGTTCAAATAAGGCTCAAAATGATTTTGAGCAATATTTGTAGTTGTAAATATAACTTTGTAAACCTGGAAAATAAATCTGCATGAGAAATTCAAGTTTGTGCATGTGAAAACAAACAGATGTGTGTTTGTTGAGACAGTGTGAATCAAAACTGAACAAATGATCAGTGGTAAGGTACAACAAAGACACAGGGAAAGAAGAAATGCTTTTGTGGACGTCTGTCTACAGAGATAAAAAGCAGAAAACTGCAAAACTCAGTGTGCAACATTCCCAGTGTGTGACACACTGTGGGAACTTTTGACCAGAGTTTTACAGTTTTCTTCTCTGTATCGCGACACAGATGTTGACAAATTCATTTCTTCTTTTACAGTGTCTTTGTTCGACCTCAACACTGATCATTTGTGGAGTTTTGATTCAGACTTTCAACAAATACAAATCTCTCTGACACAAGCGCAATTGTTTCACATATGCAAACTTGAATTTTTTAAAGCAGATTTATCTTACAGGTTTACAAAGGTTGATTAACAACTACAAACATTAGAATTATTTGTGAACATCACTTTACAAGCTCAAAATCATTTTGACCCTAATTTGAGCCTAGGTACATGTATAATTACTGTTATGTGTGTGTATATAATAAATTATGAGGATAGATATGAATATTATGAGATAAATGCAAGAAAAAGAAGGGTAAACAACTAGAGGTGTGATAAGAAATCAATGTACACACACTATATAACCAACAAATTCAGTAGTACAAATACGGATATATTGTAAAATACATATCCAATATAGGCAGTGGTATATTCATTATTAAGAATCAGCAGTATGACTGGCTCAGGTCCTGATAAAGACAGACGAATGCTGAAATCTGAGAAATGTCAAGACTTAGTGCACTTTCAATCATGGCTCATCTCCTTACAGTAATGTAAAGTGGTTACAACATGGTGAAGTTATCGACGTGTATTCACTCGGTCTACTGGGTCCATACAATCTCAAGTTACAGTCATCAGTTACAAAATGAGCCTAAAGTCACTGACGTCACTAGCTGTACAACAGCCGAGAGCAACAGACACAACCGCTACTAACCGCTAAAACGTCCTTCGACAACGTCAATATCACCACCTGAAATGTTTGTCGGTACGGTTTGTCAATCGTTGCACTGAATATACTTTTAGCTAAAGAGCTAACATTGATGCTACTCACCGGGCTAACAGGAAAGTTGCGAGCTCGGCATCAAACCGCATCTCTTTCCTCTCAGGAGCCGTCTCCAGCGGCGTAAAGCCACACCGAGATTTACTCGTGTTGCTTCTTTTCTTTGCCGTTGAACGTGGTTTCTTGTCGGGAGCGGTCCTTCGGGATACAGATGAATATCGCCTTTTAGGAGGTTCAGCCATTCCTGTGTTTCTGTGATGCTATCCTCAAGCGCTGCCGGAAGTTGTTCTTCTTCGTGGGACTGAGGGCAGACTTGCCGCGCCACTGACTCACACAGCGTCTAGCGTCACAAAGTGGTATTACAACACAAGACAGGTCGGTGATGGCCGGTGCGCATGCGCATTTCAGTAGATGACTGAAATACAACAGATGGAAATCTTGACATCATCACTGTAGCCGCTTCACACACTTGATCGTGTTAAAAACTAAAGTTCTGGCCAGATCTTATATTGCACCTTAACAGCACAACCACAAAAGCTGACATTTAAAAGTAAAGCTACATGTTCTTTGCCCACATTGCAAACTAACTTACAGTTTTGACACTTACTTAAAACAAAGACATTGAGCTTAATTTGACTGATATTGACACATTTGATGCATACAAAACATTTTTATTTGCTTTTACAGTATATAAATCTATGCTTGGAATATAAAAGACAATCATGCTTTCCCTTATACTTACATTCAATTTGACGTTTGTACTTGCATTCAGGCCAGTAGATGTTGCACTATTCACACGAAGCATCAAGATATAAACCCTTTGCGGAACCACTTTGCTGAGTATGTAAAACCTCAGACGCTGTGAGACTCACATCCAGTACCAGGCAGTTGATTTCTGCAAGCAAAAAAGATACAACAGCCCGGGAAATTTTACTCACCGAGTATTTCACTTACTGACAGAGCCAGGTTTCAGTTCACTACTGCCATGTTGGTTTCTTGGTTCTTGGGTATGGCAGTCATGGAGCTGTCTCCCCAGTCACCGTATGTCGGCAGTCTTTATGTTACGACCCAGCTAGGGGAAAAGGGAAGCAACATAAAACCAATGCAATAACCAACCCAGAAACACAAGAAGCAGCACCCCTGTTCCTAATGTGTCCAACAGTCTTTTTCTAAGGGTGTGATGCACAATCAGAATTTTAAACCTAGCCCAGTCCCCAACAATCACTACCAGCATCTCAAACCAAATCACAAATTACACACAAATGTTAACAAAGGCGGTACATAGGCGAGCTGCCTATCATGTCAGCCGCCACTAATGATGTGCGGCCGGGCTCTTAATCTTTCTTCCTCTGATGCTGAAACGGCAGCAGCTGTGGTGAGGGCTGACAGGGTCATTGCTGCACCAATAGGAGAAGCCGTGGAGTCGGAGGCTCCTCCTCTCTGCTCCAACAAGGACAAGTAATCCATCAGCAGCAACAGGCTGTAATAACAAGAACAACTGTAGAGAGAGTCTTTGCTATGCACGGCCGCCTACACCGGCTACACCGGCTACCTGACCGCAGCAGGCTCCTGGATACGTGGTGCAAAGTCGCTGCTGACACAGTTAGCATTCATAATTCGAGGTAAACTTTTTATCTTAGTGTTAAAATAATCTTAGTAATTGCATGCATGTCCACATTTGGTAAATATCACATATATGAGGAGAAAGCTTGTAATATTAGCTGAAGTTACTGTGTGTAAGCTAACTGTGTGGTGTAACCGCTTGTATTAAAACCATAGACCGAGGGAAAACATGTTATAACGTGTTTTAAAATGAGTTCTGCAAAGCAAAGGAGACATCACCAAACTTAGTGTTAACAGAGACAGCGGTTGTCAATGTCGGTAAGTCACGGTCACTAAACGATCCCGTTATTACAGTGAACTGTTGTGTCTGGATGCGCTGTTAAAGAGCAGAGCAGCGGACGTGTGTGCCGTGTTTGTTCATATTAAGTTGTGTTATGTCGGCTAGTTTTCAGCTCTAGTTCATTTCATTATTGATGACAGGAGTCAAAACATCTGTTGGAATGAGGGGAAAAACATCTTATATGGGGATGATAATAATAATGATAAAAGTATTAAACAACATCTTATTTCTTTTCCCCCCAGATGCACCAAGGATCCAGCTGATTACTGGCAGTTTGAAGGAGGATCTTTCTTCATCTGCTGCGTTCCACCGTCACTTCTGGTAAAGATTCATTGACCTTTGTGGCATGTTTTGATTTGACTTATTAATACACTGTATAGTTGGGATTCTGACATAAAAGATAGTATAATGTTTTTCCACATATGTTGTCAGAACTATATGGAGAATACTGTGGAAAACAAAATAAAACTGAATTGGAAGATACAAGCTAAAAAACAACAGACCACCCCCCCCTCAGCTCCACAGCCCCCCTCTTTCAGAGGTGACATCATCACCTCCTCATTATAGGAAAACCAATGGAGAAATGCCAGTTTTAGTTTTTCAGATCATCCCGGGGCTCTGAAGAATTTATGAATAACTGGTTGATATTGTAAATTTACATCTGAATATATTAAATAAAAGTGTTATAAAGTCAATAGTGGTGTGTATGTTATTTGTAATTAAGTTTCCAACCCCACTTTAGTTAAAAGACTACATACAGAGACTTAACAATTTAATTTGCATTTCTTGAGTATATTATATTTTATAAGAAATGTAAGAAAATTGATCTGAATCTGAACCATTAAATATTGTATTTAGATTGTGCTTCAGGTTTTAACATTACTTTACAAACTTAAAGATTCAATGTTAACACAAATACTGTAAATTGAAGTTTGAGATGATTTAATCTGTTAAACACATATTTTTTACTTTCTCTTCCAAAACAAAAGGTTTACTTTACAATATTAAGAATGTGTTAATATTTCATTGATTGACACTTAATTTTATTATTAGGAAAAAGTTCCTCTGCAAAAAACTTTAGTGGAGTCACTTTATTAAAGGTGAAAAATCTGTAAAATAACAGTTTTTCTCTGTAGAAATATTAATGAAACTTTATATAAATTTATTGTTTTTACACTTTATTTGAATTAGGATATTTTACTTTCCGCTGCTGCCAGTCATTTGACCGTTTTTTTTACAGTGTCGAGAATCCAATGATTCAACGATTCAACGATAACAGCGCGTTTTCCCACATTTTCTATGCTTATCTACCTGTTGTCATGTCTGTCACGAGCACGAGCACGAGCGCACAAACACAAACAAATAGAGAAAGAAAGTTCGCAGACCCGGGGGCAATCTCAACCCAGCGGTGCACAACAAGAACCAGATGCGCCGTTGTGAATCAGTTTCACAACGAGCATCCCGTGACAGACCGGTGCGGGGGGGGGGGGGGGGGGGGGGGGGGGGGGAGTGGTGGTGTCACGTGGCTCCACGTTAAACCGGGGAGGTTTTTATAGACAGGAGCTGCTCCCAGAAACTTCACCACAGCTCACAGCTCAGCATCAGCGCACACAGGTTGTTTACCTGAAGAGCGAGAAGATGGAAGCTGCGTACAAGAGAGTCAATGGAAACTACGGCCCCGAGGCGGAGACAGACGACCAAGTCATCCGGGTAAATCTGCTTTCTGACTCTGGACATCTTATTATATCTGCTTCATTCATTTATAACTGTCTTTGCATTTTTGCATTTGCTTTTTTTTTTTCCCCAACACTTTTCTTGTTTTGTTTTCGAGAGCAAATCCATCAACTGATTTGTGTTGTTTTTAGTCATGACATGAGCACTGTGAGCAGAAAAAGCAAATAACTGCATGTAATCTTTCATTTACTGAATCACATCAGTGCAGCAACAGTAACAAAGAAAAGTCATAGCTGGAATTTTCCAGGTACAACAGGAGACAAAGCAGGGAACCGCAAAGGTGCCTCAGTGAATAGAAGGCAAAAACAACAAACAGCTGATGTCAATGACCAAATGGACAATATGTGCAGTCATAGGTATGACTACTACACAGGTATTTGGACAGACGGATATAAATTTAAAATGTTTATAAAAGCTAGAGATTAAATAATTACTTGATTGATCAATAATTTGATAATTTGCGTCATTTTTCATGCAGAAAAGCCAACTATTATCGAGTTCCAGCTTCTTAAATATGAGGATTTCCTGCCTTTGTTTGTCTAAAATGCTCATTAATTAATTTAATTTGGGGTTTGGGGAAATTGTGTTGTGCAGTTTTCAATATTTTCTGATATTTTGTACAAAAAAAAAACGTTTATTCAGTTAATCAATACTGAAATTAATCATTAGCCGGAGCCCTTGTAAAAGCCCTCTGGTTTTAAACATGAAGAAATTCCTTCACCGTACTCGAGCAGTCAAGACAAACAAAGTATTTAAGGTTTTTTGTCAGTGGATTTGTTTCAAGAAAAAACTTTAAATTTAATAAATAACCGTCCGGGTTGTGCAGGAATTTCTGCATCTGTAAGATATTCTGCTCCTCTGTGACGCACCTGCAGAAAAAAAAGAAAAAAGTCTGCATGTGTTAATGTTCATTCTCTTATTCGTTAAAAATCCTCTGGTGTGCGGAGCATGTGGTCACGCCAGCGTTACAACCGCTGCCGGGGTCCGCGTCTAAAGGTTAAAGGTGTGAGGGGCTTCAAGCTTTATGATCAGACACCTCAAACGCAGAGTGTCGTGGCTTTCAAATGGATTTCATGCTCTCTCTCTTACATATGGCTGCGCTTAAACACACACACACACACACACACACACACACACACACACACACACACACACAAGGAGAGCCAAGGCCAAATCAAACAGCAATATAGTGATAAGAAAATCTGAGATTTACGGATCATCTTGATTAGGAAAGTGCAGGTGTGAGGTGATGAAAGCTTAGCGTGGGTTTGTTAGCGTTACGTGTGTGACGATCTAAAAATCCATAAACTTGAGCATAAATCCACATTGAAGCCCTTTGTTTTGAGCCTCTACTCTGTCTCTCTCCACAGAAGAGAAGGGGCTCCATGTACCTGGAGGAGGAGACCAACAAGAAGTCAGAGGTGATCTCCTGCATCTTCTCCCTGAAAGAGGAGGTCGGAGCTTTAGCCAAGGCCCTGCGGCTCTTTGAGGTAAACCCCATTTCTCCAGTAACAGCGCACGAACATGCAGTCGCTCCTTCAGCCCTAACGCTTCTCCCGATCTTCAAGCGATCAGCAGCAAAATTTCTCATGACTGTCATGAGCGCACAGCACGAGACTGTTTTTTTTTATCGGCCATTACTCTTGGTCTGGGCCCACACATAGTTAAAATGACACTTTAATGTCCTCAACCATCATCATTAGATCTATTCTTCCTCTCCAGGCTATGAAATAAGTCGCAGTCGGCCCCAGGTGATGCGGCGCAAACTGCGTTTCTTCAGGATGTTGAGAGCAGAAATTCAAGCAGTTCCTCCTGCAGTTAACAACCAGAGAATGTAGGAATGTTAATTTAGTGCTGGGGTGGTTTTAGTCTTCACGTGGTAAAACTAACTACTCCAGGCTGTGGTCAGAAACACATCTTCAAATGACTAAAACTGACTTGTTTATGGAACCAAACAACAATGTTTTAAATAAAGTTGAAATGCATTTGAATCAGAAGAATCCACAAAACAAATGACAAACAACAGGCTGAATGTTTAAAGGGATAGGTTCAACATTTTGGGAAAAAATACAAGGCTACATGCAGCAGCCAGTTAGCTTAGCTTAGCATAAAGACTGTAAATGGCTGATGTGGCTCAGAAAAAAGCAAATAAAAATCCATGTAGCAGAACCTCTAACTTTTGTTTAATCCTCAGGAAAAATTTATTATATAAAATGTTGAGCAATTTTTTTTTATGACACGATGAGGGGCTCAAGCTTCCTCGGGTCTTTCAGGTTCAAAAAGTTATTGATTAACGTTAAACAAGCTCCACATACAGAAATATTTTAAAGCATTTTGATATTAATATATTGCAGCATCACAAAATCTAGTTTATAATTCTAATAGTCACTACATTTAGTCGTAGCTGAGTTCGGGCAGAAGGGAAGCAGGTTTTATACGTGATTTATCTGTAGTTGTTTTTGTGTAGTTTTCACAACCTTTTTCGACCCTTTGAAGAAGGGAACTAAACAAACTGAGCTTATCTCGGCTGTTTGTGTATCAGTCGTGTGCAAACATGACAGGTGGCTCTTTGATCCACTAACCCAGCTCCTCCAGGTGTCCCGCAGCAATGAAACAGCGAACTGATTGAACTAAGTATAGAGCTGCAACGATTAGTCGATCAATCAGTTAGTCGAGGAACAGAAAATAAATAAGCAACTATTTTGATGATCAATTAATCGTCATTTTTCCAACAAAAAAATGCTAAACTTTCAATTTCTTTTATATCAATTTTTAAATTTTTTACCAAGTTTCTCCGGATTTTTTTTGTATTTTCTGACATTTCATAGATAAAACGATTAATCGATGTATCGAGAAATAATGTTAAAACAATATTGATTTTACTAAAGATTAAACAACTCAATAGGATATAAAGTAGTTACAACATTCCCACCATAACCCTCTATAATATTAAAGGGCCACTCCAGCTATTTAGTAATGCACTTTTATAAAGTTGGGAGACTCATAAGAAACAGATTAAAAGAAGAACAATAAAGATTGAAGCAACAGAGCTATTCAGAGATATTCTGGCTTTTAGTCGCTAGTATGTGTGTCCTACGTTTCCCATAATGCAACTCAGTAATGTCTTTCATTAATGCCCACATCTTCTAAATGTTACACCTCGACTTTGTAACACAGGCTTTTGATTTGTAAAGTTTTCAACTTAAGACTCAAGTCCGAGTCGAGCGCACCCTGATGACATCACTATGACATCGTTAGGGTTATGTTATTGCCCTTTAAAATGCTGCTTACATGGTAAAACTTGAGTGATACGTGAAACGTGAAGTACCTGTTGCACTTCTTTGGAATCTGAATGTTTGCAACCACAAGAGGGTCAACGTATCAGTGTGCGTCATGTGTTTTATTCTGTGTCATCGATCTAAACCACCTGTGTGTACGTGACTGCCTCGAAGTAAACACCAACGGTTTAATCTTCAACATCGCCGCCCTATCAAGATTTGCGTTTGCTCTTCCTCCTGCAGGCGAAGCGCAAAGTATGACTCCCGAACATTTTTCAAGAACACAGTCAAAAAGAAAAACCCCCAAAAAAACATGCAACACAACAACAAAACAAAATGTTTTAGATTAAAGAGAAAAAGTCTTTTCCTCAGTCATGTGGGTTTCTTAAGGGGAGGAGCAGATTGTGAGTGGGTTGACTGTGATCAATACCAAATATGTGCCAAATGCTGTTCACCAAATGCAGCAGCAAACATCAGGATCGTCTTTGAACCTATGAGCTCCCACGTTCCCGATCCTCCCCCTGCTCCACCCCCCCCACCCCCCTTCCTCTACTCTCCTCTCATTTCCAGACTTTCTGTTTAAATGATCCCCAAACCATCAGCACACCCCTCATACGGCACTGTAACATTAGCTGACCCCCCACCCCACCCACCCACCCCGACAACACAGCTCTGAAGAGAACACACTGCACGTTCTCCCTGTTGCTCTCCGACCGTGTGCTAAAGTTTAGCCTAGCAGCCGTGGCACCTATCATGTGCTCGTCGTCAAATCTTGTGAATGTCAAATCTCTGTATTTTATCCAGAAAGCCACAAACCAAAAGCCCACCACGCTGTTTATCCGCCTGAGACTCAAAGCACGCATGTGACACGGCAGCGTGGTTATCATGTGACGAGTCAGAGCCACGGGCCGACCTTGACCTCGCATCTCAGCCGGGGCGACGGAAAGGGTTTAATGTCACCTGCATTGCAGTGGAGGGACGGCTCAGACGGGTACTGAACCTGACCAAACGGCCCCTACATGTTACTGGGTTTAGGATTAATGGTTGACTATGTTAAGCTACGTTGAAATATTTATGTTATATGTGCAGAAAAAGCACATTTTGGTTCCAAAACTTATATATATAAGTTAAATAAATAAAAATCACCTGACACTGAACAAACTTGACTGTACAAACATATTAGAATTTAAATGTTAATGCAAAGAATGCACAAAATATTAGGAGGCATCTTCTGCAGCCCCTTTTGCACCATGTGTGTCGTAATTCTCTCAAAGTTTAGTCTAATTATTTGTATCTAGACTAAATCTCCTCTTTTGAAACTTAAAACTTAAAAGGGAAATCATTAATGGATAATGGGTTTTACTTGAGCTCACCTCATTAGTTTTTAAAGACCTGTTTTCATAATATATTCAGTGTAGGTCTTAAAAACGGTTTTATGTATCATATTGAATTTATAGGGAATAGCTACAGGAATGAAGGCAAACAACTGAAATGTTCAACTGGAAAACATTGTTGTTTCTCCTTTAATATGTTCAGAAAGCAACAGTAAATCCACTGACTGTGAAAAGATGATATTACATCACAAAGAGCGACTCATCTTTTCTTTCAAATGCCAACCTGGACACTGTCTTTGGTCGTGTCTGGATCACCCCCAGGGGGAAGCGTGGGCCTTAAAAAAATCTGTTATATATCGAATGGGATCCAGATGGGAGAAAACGGGGGGGGGGGCTGCTCACGCCCTCCTCTTTACTTAGCCTATGGTAGACAGAGAACAACACACTCCCTCTCCCTCCCCAAAAGTTACATAAACAAAAACACATTTTTGATGGTAATTACGACTTAACGATCACGTTGGACATCGGAATCACGTCCAAACAAAAAAAAAAAAATCTGGAAACTTCCCAAAAGTCCTGTGTTCATGCTGCAGAGTGAGAAATGAGCTAAACACCGGCAGGGCAGGGGGATTTATCTGAACCAGTACAATATGTCCTGAATACCTTTACTATGCAAGTCCTGTCCCTGCAGTTCAGTGTCAGTTTGCAGAGAGAGAGTTCAAGGCAGCTCTTACCCAAGGTCAGAGTGGACTGCACTAAGTCTGATAAATAATAACTATCAATTTAACAACCTCACACCGCCCTCTAGTGGTGGAACAAAGTTATTGCTGCAGCAAAAAATATTTGCACTTGCACTATCTTTGTTTACTTTGAACCTTCTGCCTTCGACAGACGGGAAAATTACCTGAAATATACACAGAGAAGACAAAATAAGTTCTGCAAAAACCAAACAACAAACATCAACTGGGCTCTCACCACAGTCTCCTCTGTGCCTCTGTTCCCTGCAGGACAAGGGCATCAACCTGATGCACATCGAGTCCCGTCCGTCGCGGATGAACAAAGACCAGTACGAGTTCTTCATCAGCGTGGACTCCACCTGCTCCCAGGCCTTGGATGAGGTCATTGACGGCCTGCGCACACAAATCAGCGGCCACGTGCACGAGCTGTCACGCAACAAAGAGAAGGATACAGGTCAGACATTGTGTGTGTAGCTGCAGTGAGGACAAGATAAGCATGAAACCTCGAAATAATACAAACACCAGATGTGTAGAAATGGCAGCTGCACATGCGGTGAGGGGAGAGTTGGAAACGATTGTCTGTGCTTTCAAACACAGGAGGATAATTGTGACATGTCACTCACGTTGCTCATTTCTTACCTCTTCGTGATAATGCTAAACTAATGCTGAACGTACACTTTGCATCACTGTTCATGGATCAAGCAAAACTGTCCTCACATCTCAAATTAAACATCATTTAAAAATAAAAAAAACTGGTCCATTTAGAGTTTATCTCATCTGATGTATCATATTGACCAAATAATAATTTCTTGTCATCAAATAATTGGTTCCAAATTGTTCCTCAACTTTTAGGAGTATTGAAATGTTTTTAGATCCTCAGACTCATACCTCAGGGTTTAGTGGATTTTTGATAAAGCTGATGTCACTGATTTATATTTTTAATTAGCAGCTATGCTAGCAGCTCATTGCCAAATGCTAAAAACAGCATGCTAACATGTTTAGCAGGTATAGTTTGGAGATATTTCAGTCTGGGTCAAAGTGGTGGGCCGACACTGCCACCCCCCAGAGGCACACGCAGCTGAAACGATCCATTTATCAACGGAGCACAGTGATGGCTGCTGGCTGGAGGTTTATGAACCCCCCCCCCCCCCACACCCCCCAGCCAGACTTAGTCATGGACAGACAGTGTCGCCGATGAGACTGATGGCCCATCGCCCACATCTAGATCCCCTTTATTAGTTGTTTCCAGAATGACATTAGTTTAGCTACTGAGGACCAACAGGCCTGGCGTGAACAGAGGAGCCCTGTGTCTGGGCCGCACACTAACACGGGGAAGCAGAACATGCCAAGGTCACGGCGGGCTGAGACAGACAGGGCCACCATGGATCATCCTTTGACCCCCACAGAGACACCGAGGTCTACTGGTCAGGGTCAAGTGGACGAGGGGATAGTCGCGGCCTGTTTTGGAGACAGCCTGTTTATAGAGGAGCCTGGCAGGAGCCTATTGTCTTCCCGGGGGCCTCGGGGTAGACCACACTGCACAAATGTAGATTAATGATTGGGCCCCAGTGTTTTTTTTGAGGGTCATAAATCCATATGAACTAGCAGATGCCCCTCGTGTACTGTTCTGTTGAGTGTCAACATGCCACGGCACTGGGGACAAAATCCTATAGGCAAAACATCATCTGCTCGTTCATTTCAGTCACGAATGTCACAATATTCAGGATGTAGTTCACACAGATTTTTAATTGGTCTGTAAAAAATTATAATCTGAGAATAATCTGCAACTAATTTGATAATCAAATGATCATTTGTCCATTTTTAAGATGAAATAAAGAAACAAATGTATCTGTTTTTTACGTCTCCAATATGAAGATTTGCTGCTTTTCTTTTTATTTTATATGATTGTAACTCAAATAAACTTTGAACTGATGATCAGACAAAACAAGGCAGTTGAAGACATCACCTAAATCAATGAATCAAAAAAAAAAAATCAGTAGATTAATCAATAATGAAACCAGCCTTTAAAGTGACGTCTGTGTCTTGTTTGTTTGTTGGATTAAAAGTCCAAAATGATTCAGTTTGCAATGATATAAAACAGACAGAAGCATCACTGGGACTAATTAACAGTTGGTATTTTTGTTTGAAAAAATACTGTAGCGATTAAGTAATCATCGAAATAATTAAAATTTTCTGTTGATTGTGACTTAATCGCCTAATCTTTTCAGATCTGCACAATATGGGATAGATAAATTAGCACCAACTCAAGCCTAAAATACTTTTATTGTTCTACTAACATTGGAAATTTCCATGATTTCTACATGTTCTTCCCTCTGGACAGTGTTTGTGGAATGAATGCTAAATTGATTTGACCTGAATAAACACTATGTTGAATAAAAACACAAATTATCGATGTTTAATAACTGTTATTATCCTCCAGTGCCATGGTTCCCTAATGACATCCAGGACTTGGACCGATTCGCCAACCAGATCCTCAGTTACGGCTCCGAGCTGGATGCGGATCACCCGGTAAAGACTGACTCATCCATCACTGTCTGTGTGCCACATCCTGCCTCTGCATGTGTGTGTGTGTGTGTGTGTGTGTGTTTGTGTGTGAATACGTGTCCACTCACGCCCACACGTCTTATTAAAGACGGGGGCTGCAGAGATGACAGGCCGCACTCTGCCGTCTATTCTAATGGAAACTATCTAGAAACACAAATTGATGTCATTGCTTTAATTGAGCCCCTATAATTATAGATAATTGCTCCCTTTTGCCACCGCCATTAAAGCAAAATGTATTCATCATAAGCTGAAAAACACTCTACAAAGGCTTCATTTGAATATGTATTTGCGTGCTCTTATTAGAGACGGAGTGCATAATGCTGTCAAAGGCCACAGGGTTTAGCCTGAGCAGAGGATTTCCTCTCTTTGATTTAGCTGAGAGTGGCCAGGCTGCGATCATGAGATCTAACATGGCTTTCCTTTGTGTGTGTGTGTGTGTGTGTGTGTGTGTGTGTGTGTGTGTGTGTGTGTGTGTGTGTGTGTGTGTGTGTGTGTGTGTGTGTGTGTGTGTGTGTGTGTTCAGGGCTTCACAGATCCAGTCTACAGAGCCCGCAGGAAGGAGTTCGCCGACATCGCCTACAACTACAGACAGTAACTCTTCTTAAAAATCTCTTTTTTCCCCCTTTTTGCTTTTTTTTTTTTTACAAAAGTCAAAACAGGAATTTCTTTTAAATATTAATGTGGATTTTCTGGCTGATTTCTGTCCTTCCTTTGCCCCTTTGAAAACGATCATAAACAAATTACAAGAGGCCAACGGTGGAGTTAAAGGACCTTGGTCTTTGTGTGTGTAATTGAAAAGTATTGTTCACAGGCACAACAAAGAGCGTCAAGCTGTGAAACGCATTTACATCGCTGTGTAATACTGACAAACAAGGACGTGATTCTGTGTGGAAATAAAGGGCATTATAAGCTTTTTAAAGGGCAAATCTACATTAAAAAGGTTATAAAAGGTCACAGATATCGATAAAAACATATTTATATACACTGTAAACAATTACAGCTTTTTAAATTTAAAGCCCTTATATGTAAATTTTATTTCTGTGATGAGACAATATTATGAATATATCTGTTGAAAACAGTTTGTGTATTAGTGCAACAGTCATTTTTGAAACGACCACTAGGAGTCGCCAAAGTCAGAAACGTTCAAATCCTGCACATTGGTGCTTTAACGAGCTGTTCACCACATTAATCCAATTTTCCTGGTTCTCAAAGGGAAAATACATCTTTATGTGTGTACTTACCCTTCATCACTTTTTACTGTTTATATAGTATTACAATATATAACTTATTTATTTAATGTTTATTTCTAGGGAAAGTCTAAAGCATAGATCACTGCCAGAGACAGAAGGGTCTTAATACTAACATACAACAACCTCGTGTCTCTGTCCCAGTGGCCAAGTCATCCCTCGAGTGGAGTACACAGCGGAGGAGAAGGCCACGTGGGGCACAGTGTTCAAGGAGCTGAAGACTCTGTACCCGACCCACGCCTGCCGCGAACACAACCGCGTCTTCCCCCTGCTGGAGAAATACTGCGGCTACAGGCAGGACAACATCCCACAGCTGGAGGACGTCTCCCGCTTCCTGCAGTGTAAGTGCTGCGCTGTCATCGACCTACAACATTTATATGTGTTAATATGTGTTACACTGTTTAACTCTGTGCTTATGCTGTGATTAATTTTATTGGATTACATGTGAATGTTTTAACAGTCCACAGCAGAGCCTACTTACAACATGTAACTGGTTTCATTTCATAGCTTATACATGTCACTCCTCTTCCTCCTCTCGCCTGCCTCCTAGTCCAGAAACCTCAGGACCGCAATGGAAATGAGTCTAGGATCATATGCAGGATTGTGTTCTGTATTTTCATGTATCGAATAAAGTCACATCACTCATCTGACAAGTAGAAGCCAACAGACCTCTCACCTGTTTACAGTAAAAACTATTATGTCCCTTTTACCTTCCTGCCATGATACACTGTATGAAACATTTACTTATTCATTTTGGAAACCTCTCAGTGCCAATGAAGGAGTCCAGAATCTATTCAAACACTGTACTTCCTCCCTCCTCCTCCTCCTCCTCCTCTTCCTCCTCCTCCTCCCTCCCTCCTCTCTCCAACCACTGTTACTCAACACAACCAAACACTCACCCTCTTCTTCTTCTTCTCCTTCACCTGTCTGCCCCTCTCCTGCAGCGTGCACAGGTTTCCGGCTCCGCCCGGTGGCCGGCCTGCTCTCGTCCCGGGACTTCCTGGCCGGACTCGCCTTCCGCGTCTTCCATTCCACGCAGTACATCCGTCACGGCTCCAAGCCCACGTACACACCTGAGCCGTGAGTGTTTAGTGTCTGAACCCAATCTGTGAAAGAAGGAAAAATACACAACTTATATATAATTAAAGTGTAATTTTTGTTTCTGACACAGGGACATCTGCCATGAGCTCCTGGGACATGTTCCTTTGTTTGCTGACCCGAGTTTTGCCCAGTTCTCACAGGTAATAAAATGTCCCGTCACAGCGTAATTAAAAGTAATTAAAAACAGCACTTGCTTTATTCAGTTACGTAATCCTGAATATATCCACGTAACGCATGAAATTCTGTAACCTTTTATTTTTCTGAATTATTTGCTTGTATAGGAAATTGGACTCGCCTCCCTTGGTGCTCCTGATGAGTACATTGAGAAACTTGCTACTGTGAGTACTGTGCTACTGTGAGAGAAATAATAACACTATATGAACTTTCTTATTTTTAACTTAGTTGCAATGAGACCAGAATAGGTGATTTCATGTCAAGGACGCCCAGAGAAACTCCTTTTGAAATTATTGTATTTGATGTATTTTTAATATCTGTGTGATTAATTTGGGGATTTTAATTACAAAGTAGGATTAGAGGGTTTTAAAGGGTCTTACAGGGTTGTTTCTCCCAAATAAAAAAAAAAAAGAAAAGAAAGTCTCACTTATCTCTTGTGGCGTCGAGCATCAGGATAGTTAAGGTGCTCCATATTTTAATATTATATAATTAATAATATAACATTCATAATTATGTTTTCATTAGTGTATAACCACATGTTTCTATAGAAGCCCAGAGCGGACAAACCAAACACTGGCTCTAGAGAGAGGCTTTTGCTTTTTTTACATTTCCTGAATGGGGCGAGGGGAGGGGTGTTCGGCTGGGTGCAGTCTGCACCCTCACCACTAGATGCCACTAAATCCTCCACACTGATCCTTTAAAGTGAGACGACGTGACACTATGTTACTTTTGCTGAACGGCGTCCGCAAAGTACAATTCGGAGACAATGAAAAATGCTAAAGCTAAAATGCTAAGCTACTGTAACAGAAGCAAAAGTCAGCAAACCATTATACAGCAATATTTACTTCAAGTTTGTTAGCCTTAGCCACCATAAGCTAATGATTGTACTTTTAATGTGACCTGCTAACGCTGTGATCTCAGTAATCTCTAAAACAGGTGTGTTAAAACCTTTGTGCATTAAACAGAAACTATATGCAGGGAAACGTAGCGCAAGAAAATATATATATTATATTTTTATATAGGTGATCTGACACTGAAGCTCCTTCAGTTTTAGGGTTTGTACATGAGATTGTTGATCAACCATCACTGTCTCTGTGAATTCTTGCCTGGGTTTGTTGCATGAATCATATTTCTGTGATTGTATTATTCATGTCCTCAGGTGTACTGGTTCACTGTGGAGTTTGGCCTGTGTAAGCAGGGCTCAGAGATCAAAGCTTACGGAGCTGGCTTGCTTTCATCGTTTGGAGAGCTGCAGGTAAGGAGAGGAGGGGGGCTGATGCAAGTGTTTGAGTCCGTGAAGACAGGGAAACAATATGTACATCGCTTTTAGTGCTGCCTACCCTCCTGCTGACCCCCCCCACCCCATATCTGTTGTTATAACACGTTCACCTTGTTGCACAACCGCAGCGGTGCAGGCAGTGGGTTAGTGGTCCACTCAGATTCAGGTTTAATGTGTCACTGGGGGAGTCGGCCCGCCAGCCCCGGCGGGGTGTGGGTAAAGTGGTTCACTGGGTAAGTGGGGGCAGAGAGAACGACGAGCATGCTCGTTATTGAGGTCACAAGTTACATCAGCCGCCGTCAGCAGAGGATGTGCACTCTGCCGAGTCACATCAACAGAGAAAGAAGCCGAGCCCCAAATCCTGCTGCACTTCCTGTGTCCTGACGGCCGGGAATAGACACACTCATTGAGAAATTGAAATCCCTGAATATATTCTTTTACGCTGTTTTCTTCCAGTACAGTTTGACAGACAAGCCCAGACTCCAGCCCTTTGACCCCGACAAGACCAGCCTCCAGAAATACCCCATCACAGAGTACCAGCCTGTTTACTTTGTTGCTGAGAGCTTTGAAGACGCCAAAGAGAAAGTGAGGTAAGAAATGTTTTGTTTCTTACTCATATTTTGAAGTGTATCTGTTCCATAACTTTATTTTAACACTCAACCTGTTTAACTTTTGTCTCCACAGGAAATTTGCAGGCACCATCCCCAGGCCTTTCACAGTGCGCTACAACCCCTACACCCAGAGCATCGAAGTGCTGGATAACACCCAGCAGCTCAAGAACCTGGCCGACAGCATTGGTAGTATGTATCACACTCACGTCAGCTATTTTTTGTGCACAAAGCTGAACGACACAATCCCCTTTAATTCGGTTAAATGTATTGATTTTGAAAGCAGTGGTTCTGTTTCTTTTCGCTGCTGCGATTACTGCAAAGAGAAACGCACAACGCTGCATCTCGTCATCAGTGTCGTCACTAGACGGCACTTCCCCTTTATATTATTAAACAACAAGACAGTACAAAAACACTGGTTTATTTTGAATTTTTAGAGCTAAAACTGCAAAAATTATGGAAATGTTTAAAAATATAAATATAAGTTGTGTAGCATGAATGTTTAACTTCTGCCTCCCTGTCCTTTTGACCCTCTCGCCACCTCTCAGATTTATCATGTGACCCCCTTCAGCTCTTAAAAGCTCGTCTACACTCGTGTTATGCTCGTGTTTTAATAAGAAATGAAGCAAAGAATCACAATAAAGGGTTGTTTCTCTTGTTTTTTCTTTTGTTTTAGGTGAAATGGGGAAACTGTGTGAAGCCCTGCGGAAACTAGCGTAACTGCACGTGTAATCTGAAGCATCTTTTTTTCATTGGAACAGTCGTTCATTTATTAGACTGCTGGCCTCTTACTGTTACGCTTAGCATGCCTGCAAATTAGCTCTCTTTGTATTAAAGCAAATATGCAAATCAAATAATGGCTTTATTACTGTTATCCAATTAGTAAGATGCGTTCTCTGTGTATTTTAGTTAAGTGAATAAAGTGTAGCCTGTTGCTAATGCAGGACAATAAGGAATGTCTCTTTAACGACATTATTACAGTATAAATGTATACATGCTTTTCAAAATAAGAGGGTTTTGACAATCAACATCTCCTCTGTGACCTCAATGAATTTAAATCCAAATATGTAAACATACAATTTTGCTTCTAATATAATGCAAGACAACTGCAATAAGTGATTTTTTTTCTATGCATTTCAAGCCTAAAAGTCTATTGAGATCATTTTTGTCACTTAAGCTTTCATTTTGCTGTTTTGTATACGCATGAAATGTGAAATAAATGAATATTTCATCCTCTGGCTCTGTCTTCTAATGCTTTCCTACTGATCACTTTTTCATATATCTATTAATATTCTTCTACAAAATTAACAGCGCTCTACAATTTTGAGTTACTTTTTCTATTTCAATTTTACACAATAGGACGGGATGCATTGTTAAACATTAAACTACCCGACGATACATACAGTAGTTTTCTTTCAACTGCATTAACTATAATATTAAACAGCTGCCTGCATGTTGCAACAATAATATTGATCCAAGAATTGAAGTGCATTTAGTGGCTGACATTTTTATACTCACATAAGTAAGTTATTTTTGCTTTGTTGCTTCAGTTCATCCTGTTCAGCTGCTTCCTGCTGTTAGGACTGCACATGCTGTTTGTTTTGTTGTTGTTTTAAAGGCTAATATAATATCTTTTGGCTAACACTGGTACATTTATATTGATGCTGGTCAATGTGCATTGACCCTGGGAAATTAAAATAATGAAAATCTAATTCTGAATGCAGGATTTTTACTAAAGTAAGTGACCTGAATACTTATTGCACAACTCTAATTGATAAAGAGCATCTGATAAACATTTAGAAATCCATCATATATCATCAACAAAATACTAAAAAGCAGATAATGAGGTCAGGGAATTGAGTATTCTTTTATAAATAGGACATGTAACATTTATGTAACTCATAATGACCTTTTTTTGGTTGAATGCATCTGTCATTCACAAAATTTCGATCCCTAATGCATTTTCTGTGCAACCACTGTTATTATGGGCTGTTTTCCCTCCTAATAGCACTGTTTTTGTCCCATAAATAGATGTGATATCATGACGCAAAACATGCCCCACAAAAAGCCAAACACACGTGCTGTGCTTGCGCAACTCATCTCCATAAAGCCCCTCAGATGACAGGGTATTTAAACCTGTCCACTGCACCGGTGATGGCACACACGCACCGTCGGCTCCGGAGTCTCCGTGAAGCCTCCAGCAGAGCGCGCACACATGAAGACGGAAGGCGGGGTGCAGGCCGCGCCGTTCGGCGGGAGGAAGCAGAGTCTGATCGAGGATGCTCGCAGGGAGCGCGGCAGCGGCTCCGCGGGCTCCCCGGGGCCCTCCAGGTACGGAGACGGCTTCGTGTTCGAGGAGAAGGACGGCAGGGTCACTCTGAACGTCCTGTTCGCTCTCAGCAACGAGAAAAACGCGGGATTCTTCAAAACCGGGAAAATATTCGAGGTGAGCCCCAAATAAACAAAGATGGAGGAAGTATTCAGATCATTTACTCCAGGAAAACTGAACTGTGCTGCACTGTAGAAATACTCTGTTCCGCATTCCTGATTTTACTTGAGTTAATGTTATTTTAAACTTAGTTAAAGTATTAAAAGTTAAAGTAATTATGAGGGGAAATGGCCTTTGTGAATGTGAAATATTATATATTTTATTATTATTACCACTGATGCTGTCACATGGAGGAGCTAATTAAAAAAAAATGAATATAGATAATTAAATGTTTTGCATGTGAATTCCTAATGTGAAGTAACTGTCAGTGTTATTATGTTACTGGATCATTATCATTGGTGTATGTCCAGTCGAGTCGAAGCTAATTTAAACTATTTTATACACTGTTTGTAATCTGTATAATTCACAATATTTTGTAAATTAATTATATATTTTATATGCAAATTATTAATCTGAAAGCTAATTTACAAAAAAATAACAATTTGTGTCTCAGCTGATCATAATTTTAGAAAAACAGAGCATGATATACAGCTGTGTTTTATCCAGATGTGGTTTCATCTGAGAAAACAGGCACAAAAAGTCCCTAAAACGCTGATTTCTGTTTTCTATTTTTAGAAATTGCATTTAAAGTTAAAAGCTCCAATCTTGTTTTATGGATGCAGGTTATGGATGTGGTTCAAGAACGAGTCGGGGAGAAAAAAAAGGCCCTAATTTGCATCAATTTAGGCTTTAACATCCAAAAATACAAGCCAATCAACAAGATATTGCTTAACTGATCCAGGTGATAAAACTGTTGTGAAATAAAAGGCAGAGAGAATATTTTATCTCCCATAAGGCCTTTGGATTTCAAGAAATTAAAACAAAATGCATGAAGTTCTTCAGACTAATGACAAAAACTAAACTACAAGATGCAGCTACTTCCCCTCAGCAGCAAATCACCTGTTAGAAAGAATAAAATACCAGAAAGAGTGATTGTATTTGATTGTTTTTGTCTGTTTTTTTTTTTGCTCTTCACAGACGTTTGAAGCTAAACTTCTCCACATCGAGAGTCGACCGGGGAGGAAGTCGAAGAACAGCACGACGGACCTGGAGTTTTTCATGAAGTGTGAAGTTCACAGCTCTGACCTGGACGTTTTCATCAACTCCCTGAAGAGAGTGGTTGATGACGTTCGCTCCATACCGGAGGAAAAAGGCAAGTGCATGGTTTTATTATCACACTCACTGTTTTGTCTTTACAACTATTACAGTTCCTTGCGAGGTACGTACGGATGAGTATATCGTGTGCGATGTTCCTGGCCTCATTTATTCATTGAATACTCCTTTTGAATGTTTCCATATGATAATAAGATGCAACCAGGCCGATTACAAAACCGCTAATTAATTTCTTTTTTTTTTCCTCCCATCAACATCACAGTTCCCTGGTTCCCCCGACAGATAAAAGACCTGGACAGATGCAACATGCTAATAACCAAATTTGATCCAGACATGGATCAGGACCATCCGGTGAGTGTTTATAAATCTGCTGCAAAATATCACAGTTTTACTCACATTTACAGCCAATTCATGTTCATTTAACATCCTTTTTTTTTTGTTGTTGCAGGGATTCAGTGATCCAGAATACAGGAAAAGACGGGCTTATATCTCCGAACTCGCCTTCAGATACAAACAGTGAGTCGGATCTCAAAAAGAAAGTCCCTCCGTGTTCTGAGTATCATTAAAATATCCCGTCATAAATGAATTGTCTTTGTTTCAGCGGGGACCCGTTACCCACGGTGGAGTACACAGCAGAAGAAGTATCCACATGGTGAGAATGAAGTGCACAGTTACAGATGCATTGTGGGCGACGGTTCAGGGCTGCAACGGTGTGATAACACGGTGTGACTGTGTTTTAAATTCAAGGAGGGAGGTTTACCAGCAGCTGCGGAGTATTTACCCGAGTCTGGCCTGTCGTCAGTTCCTGGACGGGCTGCAGCAGCTGGAGAGAGAGTGCGGCTACGGAGAGGACCGCATCCCTCAGCTCAGAGAGGTGTCTGCCTTCCTGAGAGGTGACAAATACAGACACACTACAATGAAAAGAAACTTATAAAGTAAAATTATGAGACATTTTGGTCTATAAAATCTAACAGTGAAAAGTTACGGAGATAGTAAAAGAAGAATTAAGAAAGCTTACTCTCTTCAAAAGACAGAAGATAGTGCTGCAACTAACAATCATTTCAGGCCAAATATTTTCTCCATTAGTTGATATGTCTATAAAATATCAAAAAATAATTAAAATAATAATCTTAAAATGTCTTGTTTTGTCTGAGCAAGCGTCCGAAACCCAAAGATATTCAGTTTACCGTCATAAATGACAAACAAAAGCATTAAATCTTCACATTTAAGAAGCAGCAACCTGCAGGTGTTTGGCTTTTTTGCTTTTAAAAAACTATTAAAGTAGCCAGATTATTTTTTGTCTAATGACTGAATCAAATAATCGACTACTTGTTGCAAATAAGATTAATTTTATTATAAAGAAAGAGAGCGATAATAAATTAGAGGTGTCTGAAAACCTGAAAAAGAATCTGCCTGACAGACATTAAACACACACTGAGGTCATTGTAGTGTTACACTCTAGATACTAGACTATATTTCATTCATCTTTTAGCTCTTCAGCCTTTGAGCTCCATCACTCTCGCACCGACACTTTCTCTCCTCCCTGGTCATTGCAGAGAAAACGGGTTTCCAGCTGCGTCCGGTCGCCGGCCTCTTGTCGGCCAGAGACTTCCTCGCCAGTTTGGCCTTCAGGGTGTTTCAGTGCACACAGTACATCCGACACTCCTCTGCACCCATGCACTCCCCTGAGCCGTGAGTCACTGTTTATCCACTCTTTTTAAATGTATTTATTGATGCACGTATTCAGTCTCTTTCCCCTTTCATTGACTCTGTTCCATCTGCTCTGGCAGAGACTGCTGTCATGAACTTCTCGGCCATATTCCCATGCTGTCAGATAAAGAATTCGCCCAGTTTTCGCAGGTTGGTGGACTGTGCTGCGCTGTATCTTCTTTAATTTCTCTTTAATTTAGTTGTATTTCCTCTAATACTAATTCATCTGAACATTTACAGGAGATTGGACTTGCCTCACTTGGAGCTTCAGATGAGGACATTGAGAAACTATCAACAGTAGGTTTCATTTATCCTTTAAAAAGCAGATTTACAGCCATAAATAAGTAAATTTACATGTAAATTAAGAGGAATTTACATTTGTATACATTTGGAAGTGACTCACTTTGTGCATTTTAATGGATATTCAGTGCCATCTAGTGGCTAAAGCTAATAACTGCACATTATGTTGACCCTCCTTGAGTTCAGGTTTATTTTCGGTGATTCATGGTGTGCTAATTTCAGCACAAACTACTCTATAATCTGATTTATCCTATCAAGTATAAAGCTGCCAAAAGACAAGAAAAATTACACTGAAACCTATAAAAATGCACAAATCCTGAGTGATAATTTCTCAAGATATTATTATAGAACAGTTTGAGGGTGTGAAAAATATAATTTCTGTATTTATACAAAAGAATATGGCAGAAAAAATGTACGAAATACAACTACAGCAGTCTATTCACATGTAAAGTGATTTAAACCGAATTTAATTTTGTGCCTTTTTCATTTAAAGTCTTTTAATGACTGAGTTCAAAGGTTTAACATTTTATTAAAAAACAGTTTTTATGGTCGACAGACATTAAAGAGATGCTGCGTTAAATCTCTACATCACCACTTTCACCTGGTTTTCTCAGCTTGTACATAAATTATAAAAGATGTTACTATAAATAAAACATGCCCGGTGTGTTCGCAGATCAAAAGAGAGACCAGATCCTCGTCCAGGCAGACTGGAAATAATTTTATCTGCTTTTTTTTATTGTGTTCTCCTATTGTAGTTGTACTGGTTCACTGTGGAATTTGGCCTCTGCAAGCAGAACGGAGCAGTGAAAGCTTACGGCGCTGGACTCCTGTCGTCCTACGGAGAGCTGGTTGTAAGTGCCATCTCTCCGTTCACACACAGATTATTTTTACTTGCAGCTTGTTCTCCTCGTTTTATTTGCTTGGCGCGCTCACGGCCTTTGACCTGTTCCTCCAGTACGCTCTGTCCAACGAGCCAGAGTACAAGCCGTTCCACCCAGAGGAGACGGCGGTGCAGCCGTACCAGGACCAGACCTTCCAGCCTGTCTACTTTGTGTCCGAGAGCTTTGAGGATGCAAAGATTAAGTTGAGGTATTTACTCATTACATACAAACATCACATTAAATCTGTTTGTTAAACTTTCCACCCTTATATTACAACAAAATGTGTTTCTAATCAACCTTAACCACTGATTAATAACTTACTCCTGATGCTAATCATTCACTTAATTAGGAGAAATGCCTGTATTTAAAATATTTTACTTAATATTCCTACCTGAGAAATTCATTCTTAACCTTTAGGAACAGTATATGTAAACTCAAAGGCTCACTTACTAGTTTTAGGAGCTTTCAACCAGTTAAAATCAGTTGAACACCACAGGGAGATTTTGGAGCTCATGACCATGAAAACATCCAAAGACTTGCAGAATCTATGCAAAGGAGCATCGATCTTTTTTTAATACTAATCCATGTGCATTCATTCACTCCCACAGGAGGTTCTCTACAACCATCAAGCGTCCCTTTGCGGTTCGCTATGACCCCTTTACCTGCAGCCTGGAGGTTCTGGATCAACCCGGCAAGATCCAAAACGCTCTGAGCCAGATGAGAGAAGACCTGAAGACCCTGCACGGCGCCTTGGAGAAGCTCAGCTCATCTTAAAGACCAGGACCGGACTTCCTGTAGAGATAAAGACAGACGGACACTTGCAAACACGAAGGACAGACATTTGGCCTGTGTAAACGTTGTATATGAGATCGACCATTATGAACAGCACATAAAGAGAATCACAATGTAGTCAGGTTTGTGAGTTTCCACAGGGCCATTTATTTGTGTGTATAATGTATTATGTAAAAGTGCAGATCATGTAAAAAGAAATAAACGTTTATTTTCAAAATGTGAACGTTTTATATTCCAGAAACAGAAAATATATATTTTTTTAAATTAAGGTGCTAAGTGTTGTCCTGCAGGAGGAACAGGAGAGAGAGAGAGAAAGAGAGAGAGAGAGAGAGAGAGAGAGAGAGAGAGAGAACCACTACAATGCAGGGCTTGTAGGCCATTTTCTAGCTTTTAATTCCAAACCGACTATTTCCATTTGGAAAATTCTTGGAACCCATTTATCTTCATGTGTTATTAAGCAAAAGGGAAGGAGCTAATTATGAATGATTTAAGTATCATGTTCCCTCTGCTGGTCAAGGCCAGAGCCAGCACTGAGGCCCAGCACATCAGTAGGGCCAGGTCACCAGAACCTCACAGCCGACCACAGTACGGTCCGCAGGGCCGCGTTGCTGACAGATGCTCTTCTCTCTTCATTTCTCTTCCTCCGTGCGACTGGAGGATTTGGCTTTCGGGCTCTTTTGACGGACGTCCAGCGTTTTGATCTCCACACAGGCGACAATGCATATCAGAGCCGCACATGTCAAAGCTTTCCCTCGAAAAAGACAAATCATCTCCATCTGCAGGACTCATAAAGCATCAACACCATCGGCACGGTGGCTGGCAAACCCTCCCATCGGCCACCTTGTATCGGGAAGCTTTCCCTTCCCATAATTCCACTCTACAGTAAATCAAGCCCCGCTTCAGCCTCCCTGGGAAAACCTGTGTTTGCGGAGTAGAAAAAATTGTGTGTGAAGAGAGAGAGAGAAGGATAAAGCAAGTGGAGGGAAAGAGTGATCTACTGCTTGACAAGTGAGTCGGGACACACACACACACACACACACACACACACACACACACATGCACAAACACACACGGACATACAAACACACACACACACACACACACACACACACGCGCGCACACATACATGCACACTCTCTCTCCAACCAAAAGTCAAACACTTTATAATTCCTTGTATCTCGTTCTACGTCCAGCGCTCTCAAATCCACAAATCCCCATGAAACCACCGCCAGGATCCGAATCTGCTGAGCGCTAAACAAAAGCGGGTCGCCACGGCAACAGGACGACCAGTGAGGGATCCAGCTAGATTCTTGTGCCTCGCGTACTCGCCGCAAATCCCAAACGCTGTATCATCCTGACTCCAACCATAAGTGTTTCCTTTATTGATGTCAGGGCCATCCCATCCCTACGCTGGCTTGGTTGGCTCCTCCGAGCTGGAAGCAGGGTCACGGGGTTCACTTTGCCCTCAGGCCCAAGAACTCAGAAAGGGAAAGACACTCTGTGAGGTGTGAGCAAATCTGAAGATTTAAGGCCTGATAGGGAGCTAATAGTTTTGCGAATGGCTGACAAATCATTTGGTAATGCTTTGTATAACAGCTTCAGTCATTCGAGGGAACAGGTGAGAAGAGGCAGACTGAGTGTGGTTTAACTTGCACAAAAAAGAGAAATGTAAATATGACAATTTGTAGTTTTAGAGGGAGTTTTCCAACAGCTGGCAACATTTTTGTTCGTGTTCACGTTAAACAAATGTAATAACGAGGCGGCCTTCAGGGCAAAGCGCACAAAGCAAGATTGGGGTTAGGCCAGGATGTTTTCCCAGCTCTGCAACATTTGGAAGTCGAAGCACTTCAGCCTGAACCAAAGGTCCATCTATGTTAAGAATAACACCAAGTCCGTCCCATCGTTTTGGTTCTGAAAGCCGGCGGGAGACCTGGGCGATGTGAAAAGGATTGTGGGCTGAAAAGATCACAGCAGCGCAATTACACAGAAACGACAAAAGCAAGAACATCCATCTCTGAGGTGCGGCAGGGTCGACTGACTGGTTGGGCAACGTGCTTCGACTGGACGCACATCTCATCCCAGAGGCTGCGCTGGGACGGACTCCTCCAGGCAAAATAAAACCTGGAAGACCAAAATGACCTGGCACAGAACTGGTACTGACGAGGTAGCCAAGATGAACTTAACTGGTGGTGAGGCTGAACTTTTTTTTGCCAAGGATAGGGAATGATGGAGGGAGCTTATTGCAGCTTTATCTCCCACTGGGGACAAAAGAGTAAGCAAGTAAGAGGTGTTGGTATGTGAGTTTTTTCACTTTGGACAAAGCCAGACTTGCTGTTTTCCACTTTTCACGGTAAGCTAGGCTAAACACGTGTTGACTGCAGCTCTGCAGAGCACAGTCATGAGCTCGATATAAATCTTCTCTTTTGAGTGAGCCTAAAAAAAAGTAGAAATATTCCTTTAATAAGAACAACCATCAGTGGATGGTGGATGCTCCTCTAGAAAGACACCGTTAACTTCACAGCAGTTCAGGCTTAAACAAGATACAAGGTGTTAAACAAGGTGTTAAACAAGGTGTAGTGTTGGAGGTTTCAGTCTTACTAAGCTCCGACAAACACACGGCACATCCTGACTTCAGTCTGACAAGAAACGAGAGACCAAAAGAAAGTTTATCAGCAAATCATAAATATATAATCACGAGTTTCACATCAAGTTAAACAAATGAGATAATGTTGTGTTAAATATATATTCAGCTTTAGAATCGATGGTGGTCTGTATTAGTAAATTAGGTTCGACACGCTTCGACTATCCGTCCCGATAATTCGTGAGAATCAAACCATTTCTCTAATCTCGGTCTCGGAAACAGATTCAATGGAGCATATTTCCGAAAACGAACTATCCCTTAGTGAGAAATCATTGGTTGCCAGATCGAGAAAAGTCCCTTTGGTTGGATGTTTAACCTCGTCAGGCAAAACACTTTAGTTTCCAGTTTAAAAGCGTTTGCACAGACACGGAGATCAATCATCATCCTTCATTAAGGTTTGAGGGGGGAAAAAGCAAATAAGCATATTTAATATAATGTTGAACTATTCCAAACATATGGTGTTTATACTTCTTGATTATTCTTCCATCTCTTTAACTTCTTCAGCTCCGTTTAATGTCCTCCAACATGACCACTTTCAATGTAGTTCATCAGGAAGACCATTCAGTGACTGTCACTAATAAATCCTCAGGGGTTTCTTCTCAGTTGGAGGGGTAACTACACAAACAGGTGTCATACTGGGGAAGGATAAACACCCGGCGAACCAGCAGTCGTTTATTAATAGCCTGCAACTGATCTATATAGTTTTAGTTAGTTCATCCTTCAACTTCCCCAAAAGTGTTTGACGAGCGAATCTACTGTTTAGATGATCAACAGACTCCACCCGAGAGTAGTAATGGAGCACTTTTGGGCCGAGTCGCTTCCACTCATCAAGATCAACATAATCACTTCATTCTGGGAAAGCATCGCAAACAAACCAGCCGTGAGATTAAATCAAACACCGGCCTCAAAGAGCTCTAATCTCTTTCTTTGTTTCCCCTCATATCATGCTCCTCATTATTTTTATTTGCTCTCTTTTTGTTGAGCCCCGGGCTTAAAGTTGGCAGGGCCGCAGAAGAACTATCTGAGGGGGAGATTAGGAGAAAGTTGGTGAGGATTTTAAGGCGGTCTGATCTCTCTTTCATCCATTTCACAGTTTGTTATTAGTCCACACACACCACTACCGCAAGAGATCAAACTGTTTGTGAAGCACAATAGCTTCATTCAGGTTACATCAAAGGTAACATCGAGGCCCGGGGCAGTGACATCTGCGGACGTGCTTCCAGGAAAGAGGTGAGTTTGTAAGAGGTCCAAGACAGATCGTATGTTGCAGAAATCACCTCACAGATAAAATGGATTGAAATCTTCATGCAGTTCTGCTCGTCGGCCATCAGATGGTGTCCTTGAGTCACTGGGATTTGTGAAGCCACTGAGATTCATGACGCATGTCTCAAAAGGAAACTGGCTCAGTTAGCGATTCCAGTGCCCTCTATGGCTGCTTTTATACTCTTTGGAGAGCACTCAGAGTGTGCACAGATGAAAATGGCAGCCTCTTGCTCAGACACTGACATCTCCCGTGTTACATGCAGCTGCTCCAGCACCACTTGCACCTTAAGCACAGCAAACGCAGGGAGTGGAGACCACATTGGACTTGTTCAAACAAGAGTGGACCAGGAGAGCGGTAGCATGTTATGCTTTGTGGATGGCGGTTAACGCGCCCTGTCCAAGAAATATACAAGGTTGACGAACTGGTTTGAAAGAGTGGAGGTCTCTACGGCCTGTGCTCGCTCCGTTCTGTCGTGCAGAGACATCGTTGCACAATACGACCTAGTGTTTCGTCTGACATATACATTAATAAAGTACAATAAACGGCTCTGTTAGACACTCAAGTATGAATGCACATTCATCCAACGCTACACCCTTGAAGATTAAGTACATCTGTGGAAACAAGTGATCAGCTGTCACCTCGGATGATTCATGATCACGTTAATTAAATGAGTGCCCTGTGCAGCTTAGCCGGCGTACGACTGAAAGTGGAGATGGTGGTTTCTCACACGTGGCCTTCCTGTGACAGTACAATGAGTCCTTGTTTTACCGGAGGATGTTACAAGTTCCTGCCGAATCACCCTTCGTCTTCCATGTTTGGTCTGTGGAGCATTGATAATTATCCTCCAAGGTAAGGTAACGCGCATCTCCTCCTCTCCCTGCATCCTCACCAACCGCTCAGTTCACATGCCATGCAGTGGCAGGTGACCTGAAATGGCCTCAGACTCCCAATGCTTCCCAGGGTTTTTCCTATGATTACATTTCATACAACCCTGTTAACCTACCCACCCCACCCCACCCCCACGCAGGGTTTGCCCAACATTGGCGCACGGCTAGACCTCCTAGTTTCTCCTCACCTTAACCTTTCTGTGGATTCACTTCACTCCACGGCAGGTGGACCAGCCCATACAAAGATATATCTCTGACATGATTCAAAGTCTGTCATGGATAGTGATAAAACTGAGAAACAGTAAGAGAGAGAGAACACCTGTAGTATGATGATCATGTTGACTGGTGAAGTGGAGATTTGGCACCGAAGCCTCGGCACATTCCTTTGAACTACAGCTCTCTTGGCAGGACATAACAGACAACTGATGTAACTCACTCTTCGGAGAAAAGAAAAGTGAGCCCTTCGCAGAGACCAGACCAGCCTGCTGTTTATCTGTAGCTGACCTGAAGGGGTAGTCAGAAATATGTATATAAAAAAACAAAACAAGAAAAGCTCAAATATGCAGCCAATTTCCATAAAAACTCACCAGTTACTCAGAAAAATATTTTATTGAACATTTACTAGAATAGAAACAGAGGATCTAGTTATCCACCGTGGATTGTGCCGCAGAGACGTCTACATCTCAGTCATCCAAAAGCAAAGTTTCCTGTCGCCGCCGATCACGCAGAGCGGAAGCGTCCGGTGCCAGCTGAGGCCCGATCCTACCGGTGCTGATCCGATCATCACTGGCTGTAACAACATCGATATGTGACATGAGACCGGAGCTGTAAAGAACATTAAAAAGATAATGATCTGAACTGTGAAAAGCATCTGACTGACCTGTGGGTGGCCAAGATGGTGGATGAGTAACTGACTACTGATTTTTCCTGGACAACCAGTGGTGGCGAAGAGGTTTTCATTGGCGCGAGACCACCTGAAGAGGAGAATAACATCCGCTTGAATGTCATCACATGCTGTAAAACTGCTTGAATATAATATCAACGGTTAAAGCTAATGATTTTCAGACTTGTACCCGTTGACAACTTAGAAAGATGAATCGGTTTCCTTACTTGAATAACCGTGCTTTATCTATGTGCGCTGGCCTTTTTTCTTGCGGGTAACTGCAAACAGTGAGAACAAGGTTTAGACATATCGCATATCGATACATCGAGCAGCATCAATAACGTACATCCTCCCTCTCCTCACCTGGAACGAGTGATGTCCCAGATGAGCCAGTCGTTGCCCGCCACAGCGCCGACTTTGATGGTGTTGGTGAGGCACCAGTCGGCCGACATGAGCGGCGACTGTCCGCAGTCCAGAGACAGAATGGCCTGCTGGGTGACCAGGTCGTAGAAGCGAATTGTCCCCTTCTTCTCCGCCACCATTAGCTTGGAGAGGAGAGACGGGTCACTTCAACCAGCAGCTGCACGTTTCCTACTGTTCATCCAACTATTTTCAACAACCGCTTATTGTCTAAGGACTAGAGCCTGCCTCAGCATGTAATGGTGGAGAAAGAGAGCGATCATCAAAGGCAGCGCTAACGGCATCGAGATTCTTCAACAGAAGTGCTTGTCAAAAGGTTGGAAGAGTATCTGAAACAGCCTGCCCCCAAACCTTTCCAGCGCCTGGCCAGGTGTGTGGAGGTGAGACAGGAGAGTAGGCAGGGTGTGAATGGACTGTAACATTATGAATACCGTCGTCGTCATCATCATTGTCGTCCCCATTTAAACCATTTGAGGATATTTCACAGCAAAATGTGTATTATGTTTGGCTTATTTGAGCAGTCGCAGCAACATCAAGTACGTTTGATAACAATCAGGACGTCCGAGCTGAGCGAGGAGCATGGGAGGGTAATTACACAAAGCCCACCAACCACCTCGCAAAAGGTGAGGTCACATCCGCTCCATAACGACCTTCTCTCCTGTCCCAATAATGAAAAAGTTATCTGCAACCAAATCCACTGTCCTGACATCTACTGGCTACTTGGCCTGAGCTATAAACACATGCAGACGCCTAACCTCACACCTGACTGTGTTATCGTCATACTGCTGGTGCATGTACAGGGGTTTGCATGTGGACAACCGACCCAAGAGAGTTTGATCTCATCGTATCAGCATGTACCTAAAAAAAAAACCAAATCCTTCCTACCTTGAAGACCTCCTCTGGGTGCCAGCACACGCTGATGCCCGGAGAGCGCAGTCTGAGAGTGGTGCTTTCATTCCCATCCAGGTTCCACACCCTGTTGAGAAAAAAAAAAAAAAAAAAAAAAGGTTAAAACGAGTATTAAAAATGAACAATAAGATACAGCACAGTTGACGAGGCAGGGCAGAACCTTGTGCGTCTCTTACTAACTAACATCAGGCTTTGTGAAGTTAACCATTTCATTAGATGCTGAAAGTTCTGTGAGAATTCACTGCAAAAAGCCTCTCTGGCCGTCTCATTACCGCGACGGGGTAACAAACACAGGACTTTTAATCAGTTCTAATTAGTAATGTTACAGACTGATTCTCCTCGATATGTGAACCGCTCTTGGCCCAAAAATCCGAAACGTCTTAATTAACAACAAAGATAGGGTTTTAGAGCAGACTTCTAAAAATAGCACTGGATTTTGAGTCACCCCTCAGATGCTTACATAATAGCTGAAAAAGAAAATTCACCTCCCCAAAGATTTCTTTCAATGCAAAACATGATGACGTAGTTCCTTCTCCAGAAAGCTTTTGTGTGGTAAATATAAGGTTGCATGTTTCTTCGTTACCGTATGCCAATATATTCTTTTTAAAAAAAAAAGAAAAGAGTTGTTTCTTCTTCTGGTTCTGTTTGCTGCAGAATTCATCCTCAACTTTTCCCCCCGAGTTTGTGGCTCAATGCGAGACACGTGTCTAACGGGCTTTTATGGCGCACAACGGGGGCAATGATAGACGGCGTGTTTTCATCCAAGTTCATGTTTGCTCCTGATTTCTCCAACTGCTGCAAGTTGTGCACAAGTGATGTACGGGGTCTTCAAGCTTTTCCAGGGAAAACGGGTTCTTTTCTCAGATCTGGGCCCTGAGCTGTGAAGACAGACAGACTTATGCTGGATTCCTCTTACAGGGAAAACGCCAGCTTCGCATTACATTGAGCTATGATAGCAGGGGCAGAAGGGGGGAGGAGGAGGAGGAGGAGGTGGTGGGGGGGGGGACATCACCCTCGCCTGACTCGGCGTTACGCTCCACTCACATTACAGCAAATGTTTCGCTGTGGGCGGCCCGCTGCCATTCATTTTCTGTGGAGTACAGAGAGGGCAGCAGAACGCACGTCAGTTGAGGAAGAGCAGGGGAGAGAAGTTGAACAGTATCCTACTTTATGCAAATGAAACAGAGAGGTCATGCAAGCAAACGCAGACCGAGAAATCAAACATTGTGTGAGGATTATGACCGATCTTCATTAAAATAATAGCCAATTCTGCAGCTAAATAAGACATGTGATAGCAAACGCAGCTGAGAAACACCACGGATGTAATGAATCACTTGGACGAAGGGAGCTGCGGTTCCTGAGACCTGGATCTATGGTTAACCACATCTGAACGATCCCTGAACTAGAAGAAAAGGTGGGGATGGGGGAGCAGGGGCAGGGGGTGGGAGGCTACAAGTGTTTCTGGGAATATAAAACAAACGCTTGTGAAGCATGGGAAGGCGCTGACTGATGAGGTCATGCAGAAGACATCATCTAATAAAGCCCAAAAAGTACCTCCAAAGACCATCTAAATGTCAAGTGTGTTGTTGGAGAGATTGATGTCCTCAGTGGTGCGGTGTAGGGGAGGATATGCCCCGTCTCAGATGAAGACCTCAGTAAACACTCAACTTTTCCTGCCTCGTCTCCCCTGCAGCAGGATAGAGCCCTGTCGAAACTCTGGGCTTCTTTCCTTTGCCCATGTGCAGACTCAGCCAGAGCCTCCACCATGGAGCATGAGTGGGGCTGAGAGGGGGGAGGGGGGGTAGAAAAACCCCCAGACCACATCAGGAAAACAACGACTAAACCCTATTCTTTAAGACCACTAGCCAAGCGGAGCTCAATTGCACGCTACACCACCAACGGCCAAACTTTGGTCAACCACTCTGCCCTTCAAATGGAGAGCACCGGCTCCCCAAAAAAACATAAACTTTGCCGAAAGAGGTGAAAGACATGAGACACGAAAACACACGTGACCGCCTCTGATAAAACACTGTATAATTGCATAACGCTATATCAAGCAATAACACTCCGCGTCCATGTACAACAGAGTTGAAAAGGACATCTGAAGTCCCGTATTGTGTTATCTAAGTGGGAAAACATCAAGGCCGCAGCGTTACGGTTTGTCAGTGTTTCCCGTACGTGGAGGAAACGGGAAATGCTGTTAGCGTTGTATGATCCGATTTACTGTAGAGAGCAGAGTAAATAATCGAAGGTGACTCTCTGGAGGGAGAGAACTGGAAGAGTCAAACAATACAATCCCATCCCGGTGCCTGGCAGGGTCGCCCTGGTGGAGGTGCACAATGTCTGCATCAGCATGTATCCAAACAGGACCTGCTCAAGATTTAATTTAGATTTGAAACACTAACATTATCTTTTGCAATTTTACTGTTGAGAGAGTTATTGAAAACCGTTTCATATGTTTTTTGGAGCTAGTTTCCTCCCATACATCTGGTGAGTTCAGGGATCCCCTTATAATGCCTCACAGAGATATGCATTTAAAATGAAAAGTGCCTCCTTGTACCTCAAAGGAGACGTCTATAGCTGCTGGGGTGGGTATGTGGAGTAGCTGAACTCATTTCAAGAAATAGAAATAATTTGATTTCAAAAATATATTCAGATATTTCTGTTGAGGAGGAAAATGAAGACACAAATAATGTCACAAATAGGACTGCACAGTACATATCTCCCCGCCTGAGCCAGTTGTAACACCATGTGTTGCATCTGAGAGGACGGAGGAATAGTGCACAGTAAGCTTAAAGTGACAGATAAATGGTTGTAAAGGATAACTGAAAGTATATGGCTCAACTGTTTAAATAGACAGCTAAAACAAATAGCTAAATAGATATCTAAGAGTAATGGCCAAACAGTTGAAATAGAAAACTGCTTGAAATGTCTAAAAAGGGCTAAATTATTTAAATATGTCTAAGAGTAATGGAGAAATGGCTGAAAAGGATAATGCTACCTAAAATAATGGATAAAACTGCTAAAATGGATAAATGCTAAACCTAAAAACCAGTGTCTATATGCTTGAAATAGCTCAATGTAACTGATAAATGTTTAAATTAATAGCTAAATGTCATTTAAAAAAGGATAAATGGCTGAAACATCCCGCTTCTGCACACAAGGGGTAGTACCCCAAATGCAAGTTTTAACAAACCAACCTAAATAATTCAAATGCATGGAAAAAATATTGTATCAATAGCCCCATTTTTTATAACTAACAGTGTTAAATAACATCCAGTTGTTAATCCAGTCATAAGAACTTCTTCAGAACATGACGTTGGGTGGAGCTGATGAAGGGGATGAAGCTAACGGGGCTGTGGCGACAGGTCAGTCTATAAAAAGGTCAGGATGGATATGTTAGAAGCTTGGATGAGGAGATATAAAGCTGTTGTAATATATTTCCCTTACACAACACAAAAGATCAAGAAACGCAGATTATCAGCGAGAACAGAACAAACGCTCGAGACCATACATATAATGAAGCAGCCGTGGCAGGTGTGCGTTCTCCCGAGTTCATCGGCGAACTCAGTCAACCCCAAATCCCCTCAGGACCCTGCAGTGCTCCCTCGTGATCCCTAGGTGGCACATTTCCCCACAGACTCGCTCCCGTCTATACTGATACCACGAGCTGTTTAGACTACGCGAGCCAAATGTAAACTCCCCTGAGGAAGTGGAGTCTGGCTCCCCACCTCGATGCTGCAGCGTCAGGTTGCATGTTGGCAGCGGCAGAGTTCCCACAACTACAGGGGACAGTGATGACAAAGCTAAGCAAACTTATAGTAGAGGCACAGCTGCCAAACCTAACAGAGTGATGGAGAGGTCATGAGCCTATGCATGCAGACATACACTCCCCCCCCCCCCTTTCTGCGAGGACCAGTTTCTTCCTCTCATATCGAGCCTCAGTTTGTGTGGGCTGACTGGAAGGTCCTCTCCTGTTAACTTGATCTATCCCTTGTTCCGCCTCTGTCTTCCTCCCGCGTCCCATATTTTCTCAACATGACAGAATTTAAATCTTTCAGCAGATGGAGCGCACTCCTGTTTTCTCTGGCTGGTCAGTGGAGGGAGGGGAAGAGGAGAGTGGATGGGAGTGGAGGAGACTCATTCTCTCTGTGTGATCTCAGACGGCCTGATGTGGTAGGACAAGGGCACTGAGCAGGACACGACCATCAGAAAGCCAGTGACTATAAATTCCTAACAACTAGCTTGTCCCTCCAGTGAGGCTGTGGAATCTGCTGTCTGTGCACGATACAGTCGGTTATGATGGGGCTACATGGGCTGCATTCAAATGATTTTGAAAAAATGACAGCCCTGACTACAACCCATTACATTTAAAAAGAGATTAATCAGACAAATCAGCCTAAAGTGCATGAACTTTAACTGGTCGTAACAGTGACAACACAAAAATCATCTGTAATCGGAATCAGAAATGTTATTTTCTGATATGTCAAAGAAATTTACCAAATACAGAATCACAATGGTCGGATCTATTGACGTTACCACCACCTACGTTTCTCAAACAGCCTCAATGGGCAAAAACATAACACTTAAACTAACGTAGGAACAATTAATTACTTCAAGAATTATTTTGATAACAGACTAATCCAACCATTCTCTGGTTCTGGTTCCAGCTTCACCGATGTGATGATCTGTTGCTGTCACGTGACTTTCTTTGGTTTCAGACTGCTGAACAAGCCTTTTGAACATGCCACTTTGGACTCTGGGAAACTCTGTGATGCACATTTTTCTCTCAAACATTGGATAGAGAAAATAAAGATACATAATGAAAAGAATGACCAGTTGCAGCCCTACTCTTCACCTCACTGCAACTTTTGGTTTCAATCTGAAGTATCTATCTAGACATTTACTGCACATGAACAGTGTAAGAACAGGGCCCTGTACTGCAACACGGGTTTGCATGTTGCAAGAGAACCAGCCTGCCGATGTAGAGGGGGTTGTCCCTGCAGTGACCCTGGCTACTGACACACTTTTTCCCTCCTCTAGCATTAATTGAAAAGGAAAATTTGGGGACCTTATTATAGGTCCCCCTTAGAGAGGAAAATCTTTCTGCACCTAATTGGATTTCCATATTTAACCAATTAGCTAGGAAAGCTACAAAGCAGCTCTGTGCTTACGCACAGTCACACCGGAGCATGTTGTGCTTAGCATCAAGTTTCACTGTGGAAACACAGTCAGGACTTTCTGCACCATTAACAGAGAACAGAACTGAAAATCAGAAGCTGGGAACGAACGAACGAACGAACGAACACACACACACACACACACACACACACACACACACACACACACACACACACACACACACACACACATACATGCACACACACACACACACACACACACACGCACACAGAAACAAAACGGTTTGGACCTGCAAGTGTGGTCATCACTGACGGAAGCAATTTGTTTCCCCTCTGTGGGCTCGAACACCAAATGGTTAATGTAGCTGGTGTGTCCCTCCATCACCTAGGCAACGGTATAGAAAAACAATATGTAAAACAGCAAACACATGATCAATAAACATTATCCATAAAAATAGAACATTTTCCAGCAAACCCGGGTTCTGCACTCCGGCTGCAGCTCTGCTTTCTGTGTGCACGGCTACATTTGCTGTATCACTAAGTACCAAATGTCAGTGCTAAGTAGAGAAAGTTTGATGCCAACTGACAAGCGCAATTCTGGCCAATGTGCTCCAGATGTTGCACTACCTTGACTTCATGCCTATCCTGAAGATCAGAAGTCAGCAGGCGTAGCTTTCTGTCAGCTGCAGCAGTGCAAAATCTGCAAAGAGGAAAAGAAAGAGAAGATATGAAAATAAACAAAGAAAGAACATCAAAACAGAGTCAGACTGTACAGACCCAATGACAGACAACATCTTGTTCTGCATACATGCCTGCAACCGCCTAGACTGACACCTCTGGCTGAGAGTGTCAGTGTGTGTGGTAGAAACTTGGACGGCGATCAGTGGAAACGCTGCCAGGGAGATTCTAATTGCAAGCTAAGATAAACAGGGAGAAAAACAAGATTCCTCACGCCATTTACGCATGTCTCTGTTCAAAAACCTGTGCAGAGCCAGGCAGAGGACTTTCCCTCTAATCAGTCCTCGTATACACCAGTGCCTGCAATTATTCACACAATTACACTAACTCACTTATGACAAGAAAAACACACACATATCACCAGAATAAACAGACAGCGGTTCACACATTTTCAGTCGCAGGCACAGATGGATTTGGCATGATGTCACTACAAACACCCTTAACGTGCTTCGGGGTATTACTGCTACAGTAGATTAGATTATATTAGGACGGGCCTTTTGTAACCCTACAAATTAGTGTTGTACTTTGGACTGAAGCATGGAACACATTCTGCCTGTTTTTGCTTTTGTTTTCTATAGTTTAATGTCGAAGCCATTTTCTTGACTGACCGCCAATAACCCTGCATTATATATAAAGGCACCATCAAAAGGGGAAACTACTGAACTTCACCAGTGAATTTTAGGTTTGCTGTTTTAAATCACAGTGATTATTGTTTTTGCACAAGACAGAAATGAGAGGCAAAAATGTCTCCTGCAAAAAAAAAAAACCCTCCACAGAGACCTGAAAACACAAACTGAATGCAAATTTTGTGTGAAACAGGAGAACGTTTTAGGCAGAGGGAACATCTTTAAGTGTGGAACTCTCTCAATTGCTTCAACATCTGAATTTTGAAGCCTGACAGATTGTTTTCTTCTCCGAAACATCTTCCATTGCAAGTTCCATTAGCCGTGAGCCTAATGATTTTTACAATGTTTTCGTTTTTTGCTGCACATTCTGGGGAAATATGCTCTGTTGCTTTCTTACTGAGAGTTCAATGAGAATATGACAAGCAGCAGCCAGCAGCCTGTTGTCTTAGCTTAGCATAAAGGCTAGAAAAAGGGGAACCAGTGGGCATTGGCCCTGTCAGAATTTCTTAAATATGGCTTCGAGCACCTCACTATCATGTTTATGAAATATGAGTGTAAAAACGGCAAATTGTGGTTTTATGGGGAGTTATGCGGTGCAACTTTCTTAGCGACCACTGGCTAGGCACAGTTACTTCCTGCAGTCTCCCCTAGTGGCCTGGCAACCACTACCACGACAACAAGACTCCAGGCAAATTAACGTGTTTCCCAAAAAAGTTGGGGTACACAGTTAGCGCAGGGGTTACGTTCTTGGCCGCCGTCTCGGAGAGGGTTTGATTACCAGTAGTTGTATTTTCAGCTTGGTTTGGCGTTCCACCAAACACTGGTTGTGTAAATGGGTTGGAGGCCAGTGAACTGCCCTCAACCATGTCACGACATGAGTGACCCCTAATGGCCGGTCAAGGCACCTGCACAATGGTGTCTGGACTTCAGGGGGACAAAATAACCCCCCCCCCCCACATGTGAAACCCTCCCGGTGACACCCATAAACATACATTAACTCATCAGTTTCTGGCTTCACAGCTCCAGCTGTTTTTGGACAGAAAGAAAAGTCCCTGCTGTTGTTCCACATCATCTTCTTGTTTTTGTTTTTTTTAAAAACCAAAATACTTTCAAACATCCGATGTAACATTTTCTTTCCACAACAGTTCTACTCTCCTTGTTAGCTTGAGTTTTCCATTTCTAAACTAATTTGCCCTGAGAATCACTGTGATTGGTCAGTCACTGCGCAGGCAGGACATGTGTGCAAAACCAGTGAACAAAATGTAATTAAATAAGGCTGTTATTTGTCAGATGGGGTAGACTTCTTGTCTTTGCCATCACTCATGAGTCATGACACAGCAGACTTTTCTGATGAGCAGGTTTTTTTTTTTGTTTTTTGTTTTGTTTGTTTGTTTTTTCAGTAATTCAAAAAAACAAGGAGAGAGACCTGAGGCAATGAGGTTATATGTTGTGTGCAGTACGTGTGATAGCAACTCAGCCGCCAGGCAAAGCTGGGATTTAAAATCCGTTCCGTGCAAACTGCAACATACATTTGGAAAAGCATATCATTTACTGATGGATGTCCATTTCAGTTTTGGCACAGTCACATGCAAGCAGGATTTTCAGTTTACCTGGTGATGCAACTTGCAATCACAGTCTACCTAGGGGCATCCGAGGTCATGATGCCCCAACATGAACTGCAGTGTCCCTGGCTTGAGTCCGACTTTGCATGTTGTTCCCATTTCTCTCCCCCTTCATTCCCTGTCATTACCTGTTCTCTCTCTACCTGTCATTCAGTGAGTTGTCCACTGTATAAAGTTTGTTTATTTGGGAGCATGTCAATTGTTATATGTGGTCTATGTAAGTTTCAACAGTCCTAAGATTTGTTCCCATTACAAGCTGATGTGGTGGTTGGTGGCAGCGCTGCAGCTCGAGCCCCCTTTCCTCCCCTCATCTCTCTCGCTCTCTCTGGGCCCCTGTTTGAGGCGAGCCTGTGAGAACGTTGTACTTTTCCTGGAAGGCACGGCTACGTGCAGATTGAAGGGAGGGATGGAACCAGAGTGGGTAGTCATCAGCGCAATAACATGTGCGCACGTCACAGGGCTGGCTCAAGGGGCCTGTGGAGTAAACCACAGAAGGCTGGGAATTATCGCTGCCTTTCCTTTTCAATTACAGAAAGCCTAAACACCTCTGGAGGGACCGCGGAACCTTCCCATCCCCTGCTCCAATTAGGAGGAAACTCTTGCTTTCTAACAATCTACAGTTAGGCTACTTCCCTCCTGTCCAAGGCCACCTGAAACAACTTGGCTCACATCCTGGCAGCTGCAGTGTGACAGTGATGACTACTTTCACACAGCGTGGCTGCTGAGCTTTCACTACAACTGCCTGTTGTTCTGGTCAGAAGAAGAATGTTTGCGAATAATTATCCTGTTGTGTTAAAAGATATGAATGTCAGGTTTCTGATGTGGAAGTTAAGCATGGCTTAAGACTTTCTAATCCTTTTCCAATGCTCTGATGACCTCTTATATAAGAGGCACTAGAGCTCCGGCTGTTCCACCATACACACCATCTTATGTTGAAATGCTAATAAGGTCATTAATTAAACTGATTAATTACTTAGCAAACACACTTCATATAATCTACGGATAGTTTAGCTGGTAGCGGGCGTGTCCATCGACTGTAGGGTTGATGGTTTGATGCCCAGCTCGTCCTATCTACATGTCAAAGTCAGCCTGAACCTTCAGTGGCTCCTGATGTATGTGTATGGGGGAAACAAACAGAAGTTGTATTGGACAAAAGCATCTGATTGTCAGATTATGCTGCCTCCATTTCTGTCACAGATGAGCTGATGTTGAAATGATGAAAACATGGAGTCATTTGAAAAGTCTTACAAGGTTCATTGTTGGTGGGAAGCTGCAACATGTGAGATGTGCCAGCTGAAACCCATGGCATTCAAGTTGATACTCAAGATACTCAAGTCCAGAAGACAATCAATCAATAGAACGGATAATGTTGATTTGGTAGCCTCCTGCTTTTAAACAGTTGTTCTCAAGTTGTCTTGTTTTGAGATCTTTTTAACTCTTACCTGACACTTAATAACTTCTGACACAAAGTAACCCTCTGATTAGTGCCATCTTTGGGCCAAAATTAAACCCCAAGTGCTACCATGAGTGCAGCTGTGGCAGTGCTGAAAACAAAGCAGCATTACCTGATAGTCGGTATCCTGTCCAGCCGGGATTCAGGGCTCCAGGCAAGAGCATCGACGCGTAAATCGTGATGGAAAACTCGAAGGACATTGAATTCAACTCCCTCAATCTCCATATCCTCCTCCTGTGGGAACAAGCGTGTCTTCATAAAGGATGGAAATCACAGTGCAACAGGTAAACCAGGTTGTGTGAAGCTGCACCTCTAACCTGGAAGAGGCAGGTGCCCACTACCACATACTGGTTTCCACCGTAGGCCAGGAGAGAGGCAGTGGTTCCAGAGCTGAAAGGACTGAACTCCACCACATGGACGTAGTCCTCGCATGCCACTGTGTAGCTGGGACTGCGGCTAGAGTCCTCCTGCATGTTGTGTGTTGTGGTTTGAGTGGCTTAAGATTAGAGCTTCAACTGTTCTATATCAGAATAAAAGAGGACAGAGGACAATTATTCAGTTGTATGCAGAACACAATTACACATTAGCTTGAGTTAAATTTGAGTAAAACAATATAAACTGCTTAGAGATTTTGTGACAATGGTTATATAGGTAGCCATTCCTTTATCTTGTGAATACTGAAAATCAATTAACATAATACAATTTCCAGATTTTCATATAGAGGCAATTAAGTATTTTGATTGTCAGGTCATTAATCTTCTGAATGAACCAAAAATAGATATTCCTGTTTGGCTGTTTTATCCAAAAACAGTTTGAATTCATTTTCTAAAAAATAACTACTAGTTCATTAAATGATGGAGGGCTTTCTCCATAATTTCAACCCCTAGCTTTAGCAGAGCCACAAGTACTGCTTTTTCTAAGTACGTAGACTATAGTGAAATAAGGAAATGTAGACATTTTACTATATAAATGCCCACACAAAACAATACTCAACTGAACCGGATTGTATAGTTTGAGGACTGGTGTCGATATATTCTCAAACGCAGCATAATGCTGACTGCTCATGACCATTTAAATGGAATTAAAATAATAAAATATATAATGAATTCAACATAAAATACTTCTTCAGCCTCTGAACAGTACAGTTAGACAGTTAAATCAGCCACTCTCACAATGTAAGCATTAGATTTGTCAGAGAACGCCAGACCAAACCTCGTTCAAATATTTACTTTTTTTAATATAACTTTGTATATACAGAGGAATACATACGTAATAGGGCATAATATGGGTATTTTTCCTAAACTATATTGGTCACCCATCAATTCGGCAAACAACAATCACACATAGCAGTGGTTTATTTGCTGTAAATTGAACTCTAGTTTAGAAATAGTCCCAATTTAACTACAGAGGGTACACCGATAGCCCCACAACACTACTTAATAACCTTGTGAAGTAAAGTTACACATGCCAAATATATGATGAGACTAACGACTTGTGAGATGCATAACTCTTAAAGTGTCACCTGTGAGTGACAGAGCTAAAACGTGACTACTACCTGGCTCAGATAAGAGTACACAGCAAGCTAGCAATTAGCCAAACAAAGTGTATCTAGCTTGACTTCTCCATTTACCGCTGCGACCGACAAATGAATAACTATCCCTTAGTTCTTACGGTATATTCCTATTCAGAATACAGTACTGAATGTTTTACTTTACCACCTTAATTTTAACTATTTCGATGAGTCAAAGCGTGCGCGCCTTTGGGATGTTTTCAACCTTCTTCCGGCTACGACATGGAACGTACCACTGGGTAGAGATGAAAAGGGGTGATTTCAAGCAACGTAAATGAAAACAACAAAATTACGTCGCAGTTTACAGGCATACGATTGAGTTTCAAAGTTTAACTGGTAATAATCAACACGTTCTAGTATATTACTCGGAAAACTAAATAAAAAGAAATGTAAGGGAAAAGTACTTTTAATCAGGCAGCCCCCCATTGTTGTATACTACAAGCTGATTGGCCAGGGGGCTGCAGACGTCATCGGCAATTTAAAATTTCAAAACATCTGCCTGTTGTCGTGGACGTGTTCAGTTGGAGACTGCTACAATATTAGAGGTTTGCACCATTAAATGAACATTATTTGTGATTTATTGTAGCCAAATACTTAGTAAACACTTATTTATATATATGCATGTAGTGGGAGCTGACAAAAAGACACGAGTCGTATTTTTGGAATAAATTGATTGTAAGTTGACTCAGCAGTACACGCTTGGTTTTCTTTTCAAGGAGAAAACTATGTCATATAGTACTTTTGAATTCACTTTGAAGTCTAATAACTTTATTTTACACCTTCAAATTTACATTTTTATGATTAAAGTCTGTTTTCTGCAGTAAATCCTTATTTTTTCAGGTAAAATTGAAACCTGAATCATGTAAAGTGGTTATCTTTGTTTTAGGTCATGTAATTCAACCATTTTCCTTTTGTGCTGTTTTAGGGAACAATGGAGGCTTTAGGAGACCGTCTGAAGCTTATGGTGAAAACTGTCAGGAGAGAGTGCCACAGGGTTTTACAGTCCGAGAGGACCACCATTCATGGAGCTGATGGCATGCTGATGGTGCTGCAGCTGGCCATTGCAGAAGTGAACAAGCAGGTAACAATTACTTTGCTTTATTCAAACCACCCTCTATTCAGTTAAATACAAAATATTTTATTTGCCTCTCAAGGAGCAATTAGTGGCAAAAAGTTTGCAAACGCAAATGCACACAAACAATTAATTAACACACATAAAAACTGTCTAAAAATACAAATATGATAATGTGAGGAAAGAGCTGAAATACACCGTGTTAACTGCAATGGAAAATCTGTAGCAAGCCAACAATATCCAACACCACAAAGGCACATTATGTTAGTGCAAGTTAATTCATCACTCAAGACAAGGGTAAACCAACTATTTCTTGTGCTGTGGAAATTGATAATCTTACTTGCCTTTTTGGGGACTTATTATCTGGGAATACATCTGTTTTTTTGTCACTCAATTGTCTCTAATTCGTTTGGCAAACGGACATGAACATGGAGAAGTCAAAATACTTTCAATAAAAAAAAGCAATAAAGCATTGAGAACATTCAGATTTACAGCAGCAGTGTTCTTGCTGTAAATCATATGGTGGCCTAAATACAAGGCTGTACATGCCCGATTCACATCATCATGGCATAGTTGAATTGAACCATCAGGCTGACTGTCATCACATCTATAACTGATGACATTACCACTGGTTTCCGGCTGAGACCGCTCATGGCCTGTTTTTGGGCTGCAGGAGAAGGTCTTTCTGCATTTGAACTGATTGGTTCCAGGCCGTCAGTAATTATGGCTGTTCCTTAAACTGTTTTCTCTCTTCCTGTGACAGCATGGTAGAGAGTTCAAAGTGGCTCTGAGTGATGTCCTGATGGCCTGGAAACACTTACTGTTAGGCAAACTCCACCTGCCACCCCCCAACTCTGCACGCTTGGAGAACTATGATCTCATCCTGGAGGCATACGAATCCTTCCTGAAACGCTCCAACACCGTGGACCTGGTTGATATCCTCTTCATGTACAAACAGCTGAGGATCGTAGACTCCGATCCAGAAGAGCTCGTGAGCCCGGTGAGCAGGAGCTGGTTGAAATCAGACTGATGATGTTGATTGTGGATGGTCAGATTGCCTACTGAGTTAGGGATAAGACCAATTAATTTATCTCTAATATTTTTTTTCTATTCTTTTGCCAAGACCCAGCTGTTTGAGCTCCTATCAGGAAACATGGAGGTCTCAGAGTTGCCAGACTCCTCAGTCCCGTCAACGCCATCTAGTAAAGACAGGCCATGCAGCTCACAGGTAGGCCCAGTCCTGCTCTCATGCATTAATAAAAGGTGTAACTTATATCATAAACTCCCATAAAGAAATCCCCTATTTCCACTTTAACCTCTACATTCATATAAAGTGTTTTTAGTAATAAGAAAAGCTGTTTCTCCTGCTGGCAATAATCCATGCATTTACTTTTCCAGTCTTCAGCTTAATTTCTGTCTGGAATCCATCCTGCTCTTATTGACAGGAACTCTATATCATATCACTCAGATTTAAGAGTGCAATGTGAATTCAATTACCAGGCAGATGTTTAAAACACTGCACAATGTGGGGCTGGACAAGTGCTTCTGTAACGGACTCTCTTTCCTCCACTCTTCTGTCACTTGCAAATTTATGAGTTTTTAGTGGAGGCTTGCTGCTGCACTACCAGTTAGGATGATGTAATTTTTGGAGTTTAATACAGGCTGTCAGCTGCTGTTTTTAGCAGTTTTACTCCGGCAGTAAAGCTACTGTCCCTTTTGGTAGCTGATAAACACAACCTGGACTGGCCAAAAGTTTTATCATAGGAATTCTTTGACACTTAGGGAAATGTGTTCATCTGAGAGATGCATGAGAAAATCATTACCACACTCGTATCTGTCCATTTAAATATAAGGCTACAGCCGGCTGCTAGTTAGCTGAGCACAAAGACTCGAAAAAGGGGGAAACTGCTAGCTTAGCTCTGTCTGAAGGTAATACAATCCACCTACTTGCACCACCAGCTCACTGATTAACGCATATCTTGATTTTTAATTAAATTGATTAAACAAATGAGATATAACTTGTTGTCACAGCTTTAGAAGGGCTGGTTGGCAAATTCTGTTACCTTTTGAGAGAGCCACACTAGCTAAGCTAAGCTAACCAGCTGCTGGATATAACCTTTTATATAACTGACAGATGTAAGTGGTATTAATTTTCCCATCTAACTCTCAACAAGAAAGTGATAACTCAATAATGTGTATTCTGTGTATTTTAATAGATGAAAATGGCAGTCAGACGGGTTTTCTGCTCCTATCTGAATCTGCTTGTCAACACCAAGAATGACATGGCCTTGGCACTAACCCTTGACGTCCCCAGTCGCACACTTGGACGACAGGCATTCACCGACATCAAGCACGCTGCACATAACAGCAACACTTCTCTCTTCTTGGTAAGAAACTTCCACACTCAGCATGTCCTCGGGCTTGAGTAATGATGTTTTCGTGCATTACATAACAAGTAAACCAAAACTATGACTTTTTAAATTGGAGTAATCCTCTCTGGTGCAACATTTAGGTCTTCTTTTTTTCATGCTTCTTGCAGGCTGTGACATCTTTTGTGAGGGCCATCCAGCTCGGAGGGAAGGGCTACGCTCCAGCTGAGTCTGACCCACTGAGGAAACATGTCAAAGGCCTGTCTGACTTTGTCCAGTTTCTAGACAACCTGGAAGAAATACTGGGGGAGATTCCTGACCCAAGGTACACAATACAGCTTAATCCAGACTTCCACTCGCTCCCTGTCTTACTGTTGCTTTTGAAGTAAAGCCTCCCCGCTTGTGACAGAATCAGCTGTTCTTGTTGGGAGGCCCGGGATGTGCTCCATTCATCACTGAATTTAAGGAATGAATTGTAAATTCTTGATGGATTCAAGTTCAGTTTTTGACTTCAAATCCAATTTGAATCGAAGTAGGAAAGTAGGTGATAAAGAGTTGCAATTCATCAATTTCATCAACGGGAATAGAACTGAACTAAGAGGAAAACAAAAGACTGTGTTGTACGATATACAGTATATTTTCATGTGATGTAGATATTAATCATTAAATGCATAACAGGGATAGTTTGACTTATTGGGAAATTGGGCATATTCATTTTCTTGCCAAGAGTTAAAGGAGAAGATTGATATCTCTCTCACACCTGTCTGTTGAGTATGAAGCTATAGCTAGCAACCAGTTAGCTTAGCCTAGTATAAAGACTGGAAACAGGAGGAAACAGCTAGCCTGGCTGTGTCCAAAGCTAACCAATTTGCCTACTAGCACCTCCTAATGTTGCTCATTAATATATCTCTCATTATTTTTGATTGGCAGAGCCAGCTGCATTAATATGACCCTGAGGGCTTTAAAAATCTTCCATCTGATGGAAACAATTGCTGATGTTCTGAGAGAGTCTGATGGAATGAATTTATTTGTTTTTTCCTTGGATAGTCTCTACAGCTGTTTGTTTGTGGCCCCGGTCCTGAAGTGCTTTGGAAGATTTACATCATTATGTGTCTGAAGCTGTCCAGACCAGCATTAGACAGCAACTTTGGATCACCATGCGGTATTTCTAGGAACTCATTCAGGACCGGTCCATTTGGTGAACCGATTCCTCGACCTAATGCAGGAGACCATCAAGCCACTTAGAGCTGTTGCAGTCTTCCAGTATGTAGTCCTGCCATAACTATTCAGAATTCGAAAACCACACTAAGTTACAGTTTTGTGGTTTTTAATGGCGCACCGAATGGTTTTCACTAAACATTTCCACTTCTTCTGAATGATAAAACCTTATTTTCTGATAAAATCAAGTATGAATAAAGGAATTGGAATTTCATTTAAACTTTAAAAACTAAATACTAACCAACATGTAGAGCATGTTTCCCTATTTATGGCTGAATTTGAAATAATGTTCAGGCAACAGGCGGAGCTCTGTGGCACCAAAGAATAAGATATATCAGGCTTTAGATACACAGGAAGTAAGATCACACAGACATACCCTTTAAGTTTAGAATGACTGTATCCTTTAGGCTTTTTGAATTGAGAAATTGATGTTGAAATAAAATCATCTTAATAGTTACAGCAGTTTTTTTCCTTTCTATCTATAATGAGGGATAAAACACTAATTTGTAGTAGATGATCCCAAACATTCTGGTAAGAACAATTATCTGTCATTTTCCATTCCAAGTAATGCATCCTTACAAAATTACAAAAATTTAATTTAACTGTGGCTTCATACATTTCCAGAGAAATCGCCCCAAGCCGAGGAGGGGAATAGATTCCCAGAAAAGTCAAGTACGATTGGGTATCTGCCAATGACTGAAGTCAAATACAGTGAAACTCGGGGGGGATTTACGATTTGAGTGGAATTTTCTTTGAATTGTTTCATGTCTTCCTGCAATTCAAGTTCAGGTTAAACTCTGCTTCCTCTGTGGTTGAAGCCGATTTCAATGCTCATTAATTGAATTACATTTCAGAAAGCTGAACTGAGCTCAGCAGCTCAACTGAGCCCTGCTGCTGCTGTTCATATTTACAGTCGGTGTATCAGCCTTGCAGGCACCTGTGCACTGAAATAATACCTGTGATCATGAAATCCACCTGTCCCGCTGCAGCTTGTTAGTATCCCCTTGAAATCCCTGTAATGACTCCCATCTAAGCTTCTCATGATAACATTTGGATTGCTAAAGCATGGTCATCTTTGCTACATCAAAGCATGTCCTTGTTAAATAACTTGTTCCCCTCACTTTGATGAATTATCATCAAACCTCGAGCTCCACAGATCATTCTCCATACCATTACAGATTATTTTGGATGTCAAGGCCCTTGGCACCACAACAAAAGTGGTTATCAGAAATGATTTAGCCGGTCAATCATGTGAAGGTTGAGCTTTTTGAGGTGAAGCCGTTGGAAGGCAGTCCCAGTAGCGACGTTAGCTTCACTCAGCCGAGCCATAACAACACATTGTGATGTTTGTGTAGTAGTGGATTCGGCTCTCGCTGCTCTTCTGAGGGTTCTCAGTTCATGCGGGCTGATGAGAGCGCTCCACGTCTGATGAGACACTGATGAACCCGGCCAACATGTGTCTTTCAACAGGCAGTGCCTTTACGCTCTCAGCGGAGTACTGTATTTCCTCATACAAACACCTTCTATGGAGAGTTCAGGGCCCCTTGTTCGGTGAACATCTGTTTTCCCAAATGATTCTGTTACTGAGCCCAGGCTCGCTCACATCAGAGCTGGGTCAGGGTTGGACCACCGCCTCTCCACCTTACTGCGATCTTTTCTAACGTGCTTTAGTGCACTTGACTGTTAGAAACCTACAGAAGTGATATGTTGCTATGATTTTTGGACATGCGGCGGGGACAAGCGTGCAAGCATGGGTGAAAATCCCCACAAAGAAACTTTAAAAGAGGAAAATCCTGGAGTTTCTCTGCTGACAGTCCATTGGTGAGCACAGTGACAGTGCCCAGGGTGACTTTAACAGGGATTTGGAGCATATTTTCTGCTTCATAACTGTTAACATTGGCAAAGCTGCGTTACAGTGAAATAAAGCTCAACTGGATGTTAACACCAAAACAATTACTCTGAGCCCTTAAAGTCAGTGTCCAATTAATTGAAAGTGAAGCTGCAGTATATCTCTTGAAGACATTCACACTAAGGCCCTGGCTTTTCTGGGTTTTCAGTTTTAGGAGAGAGTTATTCATGTTGGCAAATATTGGCTGAACTTTTGAACACTATTAATTCCATCCAGATGAAAACCTGTGTGTGTGTTCTGCAGAAGAAAGAGTCGACTCCTTTCCAAAACAAATGCAGGTTTTTTTTTTCTCTCTCTCTCTCTACGTACGGCACAATGCAGCTCTCCCAGCAGATGTCAATGTGAGTGTCACTGTGTTTAATTTCAGTGCATGTGGAGCCAGGCTGGTGACCGCCATCAGGGCAGTGCTGGTGAAGGGACGCAGCAGTGGAGATGAGTTTTACGCTGCCGCCGAAGAGACGACAAAGGAGCTGAAGGAGAGGATCTGCCAGATACACCAGATCCAGAAACAGGCTGCTAACGGAAGCGGGACGGGGATAAGCCCTGCCAGGGTAAAACCTAACCTCTGCTCTGCAGCCACAGTTTTAGCTTTTGTGTCTCTAACTGAAGTCCATACATATATGCAGGAACCACTTCGTCTTCTGTCATAGTCAGCAAGTGATCGTCAGTGCACTGAATCTTAGTTGTGTTGCCATTCCTCTCCAGCCAAAAGCGTACGCAGTGAATCATGCCACGGCGTACGGAGGTCGGGACACTGTGAAGGTGCTGATGACGCTGCTGGACGAAGAAGCCCTGACTCCTCCGTGTCAGAACAAGGCGGACCTGCTGTCTGAGGAGCAGCCCGTCCTCAGTGGAGCCGAGGGGACATGTGTTCTAATGTTGTTCAGGTTGGTTACAGCATGCAGCACAAACTGGCCTCTGTTCTTCTGACAGAACAGTATATTTTTAGACATAACAGTTGTATTTAATGCTGTTATTTAGCAGAATGTGGATGACAATTCACTGGCCATCCTAGCACCATTGGCAGGCCACTATTTTAATTTGTCAAAATCAAATACTGTGGTTTATTACCAAAAAACCTGCAAAACCTCAGCTTTACTCCGTGTTTAGTGCTTATTAGCAAAAGTTAGCATGCTTATATGTGAAATTAATAAGTTACCATTTACCTGCTGTGGAGTACAACCTCACACAGCCACTGTAAACTTTTAATCTTGTTTACTAAACGTGATGCTTTAATAATTAGCCAATTGATCAAAAGAAAATGTATCTTATTTTCATTTCTTACTTTTTTATAATATCTGGTTGTTCCAGCTTTCCAAATGTACATGAATAATTGTTAATCCATTTTAGAAAAATGCAATGGGGGGGGGGGGGGGGGCGTCGCAGTAGCTCACCTGGTGGAGCACTTACCATGACGGCTCAGTCCTTATTGCAGTGGCCCGGGATTGAGCCCGACCTTAGGCCCTGTGCTGCATGTCCTCCCTTCTCTTTCTCCCCGACTCTCCTGCCTCTTTTTCACCACAGCTGTAATTAAGGAAGGAAAATTCACTTTAAAAAAAATTCCATGGTGCATTTACGTTTTCTATAATTTTATAGGCTAAACAATTAATCAGAAAAATAATCCAAGAGATGAATCGATAATGAAAGTGATGCTTAGTCGCAGCACTGTGTGGTAATTTGGCACAGCTGCAATTACAATCTTTTTCCATTCTAATGATGTTATACAGTGAACAAGTGAGTGCTCCCTGGTGCTTATAGATCATAATGGATTAAGAAATATATGCAGAATGATAACAGTATTGTTTTTTATTCTTTAACCATTTCAGTATTGACCAAAAAAAAAAAACCCATATAACCTCACTATGTTGCGCCATAATTTAACACCAGTGTACTATCCGTGCTCCATAGATCATAACAGACAATTCTAAAGGGTCTTAAATGCGCTTGTACACCTTGTAGGAGTCTAACACCAAGCAGTACTGATATTTCGCCATGAAAAAGTGATCACGCAGAGCTTTGAGTTAAGATTTGACCATGTTCACTACTACAAGGATTCAGTCAGTGGGAAAGCCCCTGAACTAGCAATTAGACCAACATGAGACTCTACAACTCTCCACTGAAACCATATGGAGGAAAATCCTCCCACACCACACTGGAACAATTTCTCTGGTCAAACGTCTGAAATAAAAATAATATAATAAAAAAAAATAGCCACTGGCTGTGGTCAGGAGGGAACCTACATTATGTCGGAGGTGGATGACATTGAATGGCTGATAGCCAATCTGTTGTAAAAGCCAAGCATCGGCTCAGTCTGACGTTAGTGAAAACATCTCTTACTTGTTGATTCTGACTGTGTAAAGCTGCGTCAAAGAGAGAATGCTGTTGGTTAGTGTGACCATGTAACCTCCTCGCTTTTTTAATTCATTAACCATGTCTTTGCTTTTCATTGTGGCTTGCTCCTCAGATCCCCTGAAGTGTCTACTGGATCTTCTCCAGAACCCTTAAAGAACCGAGTCCAGAGCCGGCTAGACCTGCTCAAACCCAAGGTAACGTGGGCCCCTCCATCCAAGAGCCCCAAATCCAAACCATCAGTTACTTCAAATTGAATCAGATGTACAAACATTGAAAATAATGTCTTTATATCCTGTAATTTCTCCCTGGTATTATATTATTTATTTGCTTAGCTGAAGCTCACATCTTAACTGAATTCCACCGTTCCCGTTTGCACAGCTGTGTTTTAGCTCTTAGCGTTGGTTTGAGGGTGCCGTTTAAATCCATGGCATAAAATGACTTATTCGTGGGGGATTCAAACCATTAACCAATCCTGATGTTTTCCTATTATTAGGACAGAACCATTTGCTTACAGTGCACAATGTAACATACTGTATATCTGATATCAATATCTCGTCTTCCTGCCTGTGAGCTCAGCTGGTCTTTTTATGTTACATGACATTGGCAGATTCTTCCTCTGCTGCCTGATAATTTTGAGTTTAAAGATGTTACTGTAAGTTTGCTTTTGTTGTTGTGGAATTTTAATGTGTGGAGAAAAGACAATTCAATTATCATAGCATACACTCAGCAAACATATGGGAAAGTAACTTTGTAAATTTACTCAGGTTCTTTACTTAAGTACAAGTACCTTAACATGGTACTGAGATATTTCCATGCCATGCTTCTATTCCACTACATAGCATGACAAATACTGGATTTTTAAGGCCGATAGCATTTACAATAGTGTTTTATATCATCATTTTTAAGAATTTTGACTTTCCAAGTTGCATAATAAGCAGGACATTTTACAGCAGGGCAAACAATAATTAGTTATAATAAGTCTGTAAGACCAAGTTGTGTTTTGTCCAAAAATATCAATTTTACTATGACATAAGACAAAGAAAAATGAAAGAAGTTATCCCATTTGAGAACCTGAAACTATTAAATTTGAAAAGGACAATTCCATTTATTTGAAGGATATAGTTTACAAGTTACTTTTTCCCATAATATCGACATATATTCCGCTATCTGTACCAATATATTCATCAGCTGTACATGTAAAAGTAAACTGCAGCACAGAAATGCCAAACTAGGTTTGAAGTGGTTTATAAACTGTCACCATTAGATAGTTTGGCCACCAGAGAGCACTGACAAGTTGAACCATGTTATGTCCTTCTCAGTGTGTACATTAGTCAAGGTTTTTAAAGAGGAACTCCACTGATTTTCCACATCAAAGTTTGTTTACAGGTCATGCAGAGTACTATTACCTGTCAAAGAAGCTGTACATAGTCTTCTGTGGCTGCAGACGAAGCTGTGTGAAATCTGATTAACAACCTCAACTGATGCCACTTGAGACTAGAGGGTTGTTGGCCCCTAGTAGCATATCACACCCAAATTTCTCACTGCACTATTAGAGTTGCATTGTGGGTAATGTAAGCACCAGGTTTTGACAGGAAGAAGAATGAAAGGGATAAAAAAGACTTATGTCTGTGATTCTGCTGCATCGATTATGACCCTTCTTATTTAAACTGTGTTATAGGATAATGGAATACTAAATCTCTTTATGCTGTTTTATATCAAAAATATTATTGGCTGATATATATAATTTATTTTAAAACGCTGCAATATCAATATCAGTATCAAATACCTAAAAAATCCAATGTCTGTCTAATATAACGGCTATAATGATGTTAACACATCGGTTATAATAATCAGTTATAATAATCCAATAATAAAATACTTATAATATTACACTGAAAGGAGCCATTGTGATACTTTAAATTCATTTTGCAGATAATACTTTCATCATTATACTTGAGTAAAATTTGAAGGCAGGACTTTCAGTTTATGACTGAGTGTTTTTACAGTGTGGTATTGCAACATTTACTTCAGCAAAGGATGTGATTCTTCCACCACTGCGTCCACTCCACAACTGCTGAGTCACCCCAAAAACACCAACAAGACCAGCTTTAGGTTTTAAGGCAGGACTGGTGTTTTAACATGAGGTAGCTCCGCTGTGTGAACTCCTTTTGAACATGTATGCTAAACACATTTTGTGAAATGGCTCCTTTATTTGATTGCGCTAGCAGATGTCATTTTAGCTCCCCACAATCTGGCTGCCTTCCTGTTTGAGTGCGCTGTAATGGTCCCTGGGCAGCTCACCGCTTCCTGAACTCGGTGAGCGGAAGCTTTCTGCATCAATTTCACTTTGAAGATGCCATATCAGTCGCGTAACTCGACTAGCAAGGGAAACTTGAAAGGTTATTGTTTCCTGTTGTCTGCTGAATGACTTTATCCCAACCTTCTCCAGCAGTTTCATCATGCACTGACGTCAACTGGCACACACAGATATGGACAGATTTAGTTTCTGCTTTTGGGACGTTTCCAAATCTTTTCCTCAGTGCCACAGATGATCCAAACAGAAAAAACTTTGAGTAAAGCTCTTAATGCCAATTTAGTGCTGCTCTTCTGTTATGTCAGAAATTATGTTTGTGAAGAGACACGTCTAATTACACAATAATGCCACAGAGTATACGTTTATTTCCTGAGTGACTCCATCATCCTCTGGTGATAATGGTAATGGTGCACCTGTTACTTGTTCTCACTTCTATCACCTGCGTGTGAGAACACATGTCAAAACACAAAGCTGCAGAAATTGCTTGCACCTGGTTTTGGAAGCACTATCAGGAATGTCTTGGTCAGGTGTCTCCAGCGTCGGGTCAGGCGGTGTGCGGGGGTTATTTCAGGACAGCCGTCTTCGGAGGAATGAGGGCCGTCTGACCACACGGTGCCACGTCGGGCTCCCACCTGTTGTAATTGGATTAGATGTTCTCCGTCAGTCATGGTTTGGCCGTGTTCACTCTTCTATCCCCTCCCATTGTTTCAGGGGCGTTCCAGATATGTTTTATTAGCATGCAACCAGGGCAGCATACATTTTTAGCTCCATTATTGAAGTGTGCCTCAGTCTTAGGGTTACTGTTGTTTTAGGTGCTCTTTTAAGAAGTTCTTTTGAAAAGCACAAAGGCTTTGATCCCTTTGTGCTTTACAGGCCCACCCAGCTTTGCTAGCTGTATTTTTTCCCTCAGATTTCTCCTCCCTACTGTGGCCCACTGGCCTGAAGGGTGAAATCCTTGGATTGTGATAATCCCAGGCAGGCGAAGATCAAACAGTGGATGAAAAGCCGTGGATCTGTGTGCCCCAGGGCCAGGATTGTAGTCTTCGGTATCATTCACTTCATTATAACTAACGAGGCTGTCTGAAAAGGCTTTTTAATGAGGTGCCGCACTACTGTCTTGCACATATAAATGTGATTAGATTGAAGGCAACAGTTCCTACTTTTTAAAGTGGTATAAAGTTGTGCTGATGCATGATTTGTCAACTTTTACCAATGACTAATGCACTCATCAGGTGGCTTGTAATCAGCATAAATAGTCGCGCTGTAAAAATACAGAGGGGTAAATTAGCTAATTACAGTAGAAGATGGATTGCCATGGACGTTGGTACAGATATTAATGGTCCCTAGATGGGTTATTACTGGATGGGTTGCCAAGAGTTTTGGCACAGATGGGCAAAATTCCTGTTTGTTAACCTGAAAAACAAATTATCTTCTCACCATTGTCAGCTGTATTTGTGTTTGCTAATTAGCAAGTAAGGCCTCACAGAGCAGCTAGCATGGCTGTAAACATTTGGTGCTTCGCTCTGTCCTGTTGAGCAGTTGAAAATGTGCAGGAGTGGGAAAGCACTTATTGAAATTTTGGTTTGAGTGAAGGATTTTTTTCCCCTTTGTTTCAAAACACCAAAGTAAAAGCCAGAAAGTATGCTTTTTTTTTTTTTTTTTTTTTTAAAAAAGGCAGAAACTTAGTCCACCTGCTGAGATATTAATACTCATCATCAACCATGTCCCCATATCCTATCAGCTGGATCAAAGGGTTTTTTTCTGTTTATTCCAGGCCAGAGACAGAGTCATTCGATCCCAGTTTGCCTGCACATACAAAGATGAAGAGCTGCCGCTCAACCGTGTGCTGGAGTTCCCAAGTACCAGCCAGATTCCCACCTGTGTGCACCCAGCACCTAAACTCAAAACCGCTCCAGCTGTGGAGGAGGAGTGCAGCTCTGGTGTGGAGAGGACAGCCACAGGTACAGACTCAACCTTCATTTCTGGAAATCCTACAGGTACTTTTTGTTCTCTACTGCACGCAGAGAAAAGCTCAAAATGTCAACACAAGCCGTGCAGCGTTCTCTTTCTGCTGGGATATATTTCTGTTTCCTCTGACGCCACACAGCTGGACTGAGGCCCAGGCACACCTTCTCAGCTCCAGCCATGAACCCTTCCCAGTCCCAGCCCTGGGACTGGTACTTACCATTAGCCATTAAATGAATCCCCATTCTATAAAACCTGCACACCCCCACATCTGTAGTAAAAACCAAAAACGCACACACACACTCACACAGACCTTTTGCCCATTTCCCCTTCTGTCTTTTGTTCCGTGGGAATTCAGGCTTGGCTCCATCAGGTTACATGACAAATGTTAAATTTCAGCTTCATAGAATAAACACACGGCCTGCTCCGACTAGCAGCTAACGTCAGCAATTTCGTCACAACATTTTCCTTTTTTCTCCCACCAGTTTTTCACACTTGCTTTTGTTTTGTTTCAATCTTTCCAGCCAAGCCAACCTCTGAATGTCCAAATAAGGAGCAGAGTGGTAGACAACAGGGGGCTGCTCTTGAGCCAAGAAGTGGAAATGCCCAAAGCAGAGGTGCAGGCCCTGGCAATAGAAAGAAAACTGGCATTCAGGTACAGAACAAAGGCAGCAAGAGGAAGCAGGTGGATTCTGACCAACATGGAGAATCAGAGAACCAGCCTCCAGAGAAGAAACGGCCCACTAGTGTCTCAGTCAAAATGCCTGGTAAGAATGTCAATAAGGCCTCGAGTAAGAAGAAGCTGATCGCTGGACAAGGAAAGCTAACCAGCTTTTTCAGAGTCTAATCATCATTTGACAGTATATAGAATGGAATTCAAACAAAGCAGCTGAATGTTGTGCAATAGTTTTCTTCTAGTTCCACTGATAACTGTTAATGCTGCAAATTTGATTTTTTTTTTTTTTTTTTAATTAATCAACTAAAACCCTGATTTTCCTATTTTACCAAGAGTTTGATGAGAAGTCTTCTCAAAGTGGGAGAAACAGCTAGCTTAGCTCCAGTATAGCTGTTTCCCACTAGTTAGTTTCTGTGCTAAACTAAGCTAACCGGCTGCTAGCATTAGCTTCATATTTAGCATACACATCAGGTTTTTGTTCAGACTAAACAAACAAGATAACAGATTTCAATTGGTAGCTTTAAAGATGATGATAGGGGGATTTTGTTACCCATTAAACAGAGCCAAATAGCCATTTCCCCCTATTTCCAGTCTTTATGCTAGCTAAGCTAATTGCCTGTTAGCGATAGTATCATTCTCTCATCTAACTCTTGACCATGAAAGTGAATAAGCATATTTCCCAAAATGTCCTTTATTTGTAAAGTCTATAAAATGTCAGAAAAGGGCAGAAAATAATTTCCAGACCCAATCGTGATATCTTTAAAATCACGTTTTGTCCTACCGAGAGTTCAAAACCTTAAGAAATCCCCTTTAAAGTTAACAGAAAATGCAGGAACTGGCACTGTTTGTAATTTCTGTTTGGTGAATGACTTTAATGATTCACTGATTATGAAAAATTGTTGTTTAATTTTCTATAAATCTGATTAATCATTTCTGCACTAGTTTAAGTGGCTCTTATGCTGTGTGGAAATCCGAGTGGCTACAACGTGAATGGATCAATTTGGTCAGTAAACTTACATCAAGATGAGGCTGATACGTCCTTTTTTGTGTTTTTGAAATGTGTTTCACCAGTAGCTGTACAGTCTATTTAACCTGTAAAATAACACAATGACTCTGTACATATGCAGGCTTTTCATTTTTAATAAATTTTTATTTTGTTTTACATATTTGCACTCTCTTATTTTTTTCAAGGAAATGCATTTCAGTGTTAACACAGGAGGAAAAATTTTTTACAGCACATTCAAGCAAGGGAAGCACCTTCCCAGCAGGGTCGGTACACTCTTCCTATCATACATCGCAGCACTAGGAGAAGGAAGAAAAAGAATACAGAGCATTAGTTAGTATAAACATCAAGGAATTTGAAATGGTTTAGTAAGAATTTTCTTAGAAGCAAGGGTTTTCCGGATACTTACTGTCGAGGTCAGTGTTTCTGCGATCTATTTTCAAACTGTACTCAGCAGGAGTGTGGCTCAAGATTCGTTCTGTGAGCAGAGGAAGGCTTCGGCTAAAGGCCGAGTTCAGCACATGAACACTGCGTCCCTTTTGCCTCATGTCCTGAAACAAAGTACTGATCAGTGATTACATAGATATCATAACACCGCACACACATTACCATACAGCACAATCTGAACCTTGGATCGTCAAGCAGCAAATTTTTTAAGATTATCTTTTCATGTGCAGCACAGGTGTTGGATCTGTCTTTTAGCAGCTGATCTAAGCCACATTAACCCCAAATGGAAGAAATGTGTTTCCCAGTTTTTACTATATCACAATGGCCCGTTTTCTTCCACCGCCCTGGTTTACTCTGACAGCTTTGTTCTCTCCGTCTCGGCTGCCTGCTCTCCATTACCACAGAGATAACCACCATGTTCATGACACACGGGAGACGCAGTCGCCAGATAAACTCTTTACACATAGCAACCAAACGTTTGAGGAAGCACAGCTATATGATCATTCTTCCCACTGTGATTCCAATAAATCTTTATAGGCTTGTGATCATTTGACCTTTTCAGCTAATAGTATTTCCCGGTTTTCCAACACTGCTGTAAAAGATTTCATAGATGTGTATGAAATATAGACAACATTAGACACGAGGCCAATTGAAAAGGGTCAAATGTTCAGGCACAGGATGGAGATAATGTGCTCTTTGTTGTTGTTGAACTATGGTTAGCTAAGGTTGTTTATAGAAAGAACTCTCATACAATGAATAGTTATGATGCATGACTGTCACTGGCAGAATAATACTGGCTGAATGACGGCAAACGGAGAATAGCCAGACAGTTTACTTGGGATAAATTGATATTAATCCAAATAACTGGTAAAATTGAATTGAATTAAGTTGTTTCAATCTAACAACACAATGACAAAAATATTACTTATTTACCTCTTGTGGCAACTAGCCATACAGAAAGTTTTAGTTTTGTTTGTCCAGGTTTTGAGATTTCTGTCTCTATCCCAATACAATGGAAGTTAATGGGTATTAATTTGTTATTCTACAATTAAATTAATCACTTACAGTTTGAGCAAATTTGTGCAATACTATAAATACAATACTACTACTGCAAATTTATAACAGAAAGCCTGAGTTAAAACCTGTAAATGTAGAGTTTGAAAGATGTGGGTTGCAAGTAAGATCTAATTAAACAGGTTATCCAGTTGCATCTTGATAAGCGTAGGAAAAATGCTGGGTTTGTGGACCTTGACCCATATTTTGGACAAAAACTCACAGAAATGAAACTCTCAGAGTACCTCCTATTGATCACACCAGAGCACATTATTATACAAATCACCTGTATTTTGGTTGGTGACTCCGTTGCCACCTTGCACCCTGAGAATGGGCATCTACAGAAAAGTAATTAGAGTGGTGTCATGTTTAACTAACCATAAGTAGCACTTAATGTTGTCGGCTCCAGTTGTTCCAAGGACACTATTTCTGGAGAAAGCCCCTGCTGAATTATTTTCAAAGCCATTTTTCAAAGCTGTGACCACCACCAATTAAAGTTTAGTTACTTACATTGTATTGGGATAAGAGGCTGAAATCTAAGACATGCTTACATGAAAAGCCTGGACAAAGCTAGATACAACTAGAGGTTTGTAAGAAAATATGTGTTTTGAACAATTCCACTTGCTATAATTTTCCCTTTATAAACTGTAACTAATGGCATTATAAACAGTTAGGAATCAGTTCCTTGTATTGCCAGGTTGTGAAAAATCCCTTTGGCTGACCAAATTACTACATGAACTAAACTTGGCAAACAAGCTGGCCTAATACTGGTCTATAAAAGCATTAGTAAAAAGCATTTTTCACTCATGAATAAAACTGCTAGCTACAGCTAGGAAACCCTTTATCATGGATGACTTATTCGATAGTTGTATTGGGTGAAACAACCCTTTAAACAGCTTAAAATTTCAAAAAGTCTTGTGTCACTTACCGAGACCATGATGATTTTAGGGTTCCCATCTTCATCCCTGTCGTTGTTGTCTACCACGAGGCGTCGTCTGTACACGGGAGGAACCATGCCATGCTCAGTCATGGGTTCGTCGACCAGTAACGAACCCAGGCCATCTTGCTCTATTACCCCATCTTCTACTTTAGTTGCAGGCATGGCTGCAGTTACCAAGTGGCTGCTCAGCTCAGAGAACAGCACCAGAGTAAAGAGGACCGAGTGGACAGAGATCATGGTATCTTCAATGTTTAGCTCTACAGACTGTGACTGGTCTTGCCTCACCTAATGACTGTTGAGACCGCGCTCTCAGCTGCTTTATATACTGAGGCAGTGATTTTGCTTGCAACTTATAATTGTTAAACATAAAAACATCATGTCATGAGGTCACAGCAAATGTGCTGTGCTTCCATTAACAGATGTTCCTTTGTAAAGAAACAGGTGAATAGCTTTATTTTGTCTGTTTAGAAGTGTGATGAATTCAAATGGCCAAAAGAGGGGAAATATAGTAGGTAGTAATTCCCTCCACATCACAGAGTGGGGTCAAGAAGATTCACAGGGGGTGAAAGGGCAGGAATTGATTGTGAATCTCTTCTAACAAAATCCACATGCTGAAATGAACCCAGCAGGTGACAGGACAGAGACCCAATAAGTAGTTTTCTCTGAATGGCATCGGTGACTGTACGGAGACGAACTAAATCCTGTGATGGAGCTTTGACAAAGGTCAGTAAACATGTATGAAAACCTCCAAACTGAGACTAATGCCGACAAGCTTTTTGGAGGAAATTAGTCAGTTTAAAGGAATAGTTCAACATTTTCCGAAATATACGTCTGGTGAGAAGATTGATAGGATTCTCATGTCGGTAAATAGCTGTTTAATATCATTTTTGTAATTTTAACATTATCAATAACTAATAGATGAATTAATACCTGTACAAATGGTTATTTCTGTTCAATACATCCATGGTTATAGCAGGACTTGTTTTAGACTGCAATTATTGGGCTTTTGGATTCAGTTTCAAGGTAGCTACCACAAGGGGTTTACCTATTTTGAATGACACTTTTTCTCACACCTTTACTTTGAACTCACTTAACGGGACTCTAAGCACAATGTGGAGCCACACACACACACTATTATGTACACACAAAAATAGAAAACAGCAACACATGAAAAAAATAACAAGATAATCTATTAGTAGTTTTTGAGTACGTTTCTAACTTACCATCTGACAATATTGTTACCACATGTGTTGGTCATTTATTCACCTCTCTATTAGACTCTTGTTATGGTGATTGTTTGTACTGTGATCTAGATGGATATTTATTTTTTTACTTAATTTATTCATTTATAGATTGTTTTAATATGGGGCATGATATACTATTTGGATTTGTAGTAACCTACTTCATATCCCCATCATATATATGTTAACCTCCTGGAATAACTTCTTCATTATTATACAATCTGGAAAAATCTACACATTTTATATAAAAAATAAATCCCTATATTTGATTAATTGGGCTAAATTTGAAATAGACCTTATGGGTGACCTCAATCACAAAAAAAGATCTTTTTAAGGTAAAAGCAATCAACAAAAAAATAATATAAAAGGGTTTTAAAATGTATTCTAGTGACTCTCACTAAAGCCTCATAGCACTATATTCAATTGAGTTGACATATCCCAATATTCAATATTGAAGGAATAAATATCTGTGGCTAAAGGTGTAACAATTCGTTTAAAAGAGTCAAAGAAAGTTTAACTTGCAGTTTTGTTTTGGTCCTGGAGAAACGTTTGGTGGTCAGAGATGAAAGGCAGGCCGCACACAGAGGCTTTCCCGGTCAACAATGGCGCTCAATGACCTGAACGTTCCATGATGCGACTCCATGGTTTCCAGAGGCTTAGCGGCTAGCGGCTAACGGCTAGCGGCTAACGGCTAACGGCTACACACCTTCAGTAGCCAACTTCAGTTTCTCGCAGACACACACGAACTAACATTGACCATACTCAAGTGACATTAGGTAGGGAAATGTGTAGTAATATCTTCACGTACAGCGTCGAGTCGCTCCGTGTTTCCCCGCCCCCTACATTTCGCTTCCGCACCTGCAGCCAATTACAATAAATACCTTTGACTGACAATCTGCATTGACCAATAAAACCATAAGAGCTGAAACTAAAGGTATATTTTGTGTTTTTTATTTGAGCAAAACTCAATATTTGCCTGTAAAAATATTTAGAACTGAGTTACTATAAATTTTTACCACTTATTTACAAATGATCTTTTTCACGATTAACAATCTTAATCAGTCAGGTAACAATTTTTGCCTGAGTTCTAACTTCAGTAGCTTGTTCAGTAGCAAACTTTCAACCCCCTAGCTTTGGTCACTTCGCAAGCCAATCCAGCATCACCTTGAATTCCACTCCACCTTGGGAAGCGATTTACTCGTGTCCCCTAGAAATGAATGGGGTAGAATTTCCAATGAAGTTGAGCTCAGTGGGTCTTCACCAAAACTATACCCTCACGGAGCCACTGGCATGGATGTTGTTGATCTTCTTGTGTAACTCTCAGCAAGATACAAATAAGCAAAATGTCAAATTATTCATTCAAAGGATAACTTGATATCCCACAGCTCTGTGATCAAGCCTTTGGCAGAATTTGATTGATAAGCACCCACATCAAGGTGGCGATCGTCAGCTGATGGTAAAAGGTGGAAGCAAAGCAGAAACCGAAGGGCCGTCATGTTGACATAGCTCCTCACAGGCTTCTTCTCAGCTCCGAAAGCTTACCTTATTAACATCACAGGAGCCGTAGCGCATGGGATGGAGAACTGGGATATGAATAATAGCTATTGAACTCAGTTGAAGTGATTTTACTTGGAGCGGTCAGCCTTTATTTTGTAAGTATTATTGTTGGAGGGCGAGGACTTCTACTGAAGGACTGAACTTGTCCACAGGGGCAAGGCCGTTCCAGCAGAAGCACAACTGAACTTGTGAGCTTCGTGCTCTGTTGTTGTAACCTTTCTCGCTCTTTCTCTCTTACTGATAATGTCTCCCTCCCTTTTCCCACATTTCTCCTGATATAGGCTGTATCCATGAACTGATGTGGACAGTAGATGCACTGGAAATCGCTGCAACGCCACCTGATCCAAAACTTCTGGGCTCTGTCAACTTCCTTGGCAATTACTCTGAAGATTTAATGAACTCTGAGCTGTGGTGAAGGTCTTTATCTGGTAACTGTGATTTTTCCCTGGCCTGAATTTCTAAGAAATCATTACCATAATTCTCTAACAAAGAACATTAGCAAAAAAAAGCCAAGAGTCAAATAATCTTATGAGGACCAGATGTGATTCGGTGGGTATCCATGAACATTATTTACTAAATTGTCATGTTTCCAAAACACAGTTCGTCAAACCTTCAATTTATGCCAGTAAAGTTTATTCAACTACTGTGCTGTCGCTGATTTACAGTTGATCTTGTTTGTAAGTGTTCATAATTGCGTCCAGGTTAGATTCAGCGTCGTGCATGGTTTAAATTTTAAACTCGAGGAAGCTGCAGAGTAGTTATTTCATCAGCTCTGTCAGCTGCTTGCATCACTTGTCAGTCGCCGGTGCTGTATTTCAATCACACCGCCTACAGCTTTGTGCGAAAAGAGACCTCAGAAATCTAGGCCCTATGACATCAGTAGCAGCATTGTTTTATAATCCTCCAGGGGTCAGCACATTATTTCCCCCGTCCTGTATTAACACACTGCCTTTCATCACCAACACTCATCTTTTAATAGAAAAAAAAAAAAAAAAGACAAACACTGTCACAGCACAGAGGAAGCTTTGGTTCCAAGGACATTTGTTGCGCTGATGCTCCACGCATGATGCTTCGTGTCTATGTGTGTGTATTAAGTTGTGCCAGGGGCCGGCGTGCTGCATTCAGCAGAGATGCGGGTGCAAAAGGGGGGGGAGGTGGGCCGCATTTTGGGCAGGATTTTTTTGTTGCCCAGAGAACAGACCATGGTTTCCTGGAACAATGCAGCTGATGAGAGTCTCTCCAAGGAAAATAAGGCTCTGACATCATGGGTTCTTAAAGCACACAGCTGAGCCAACACTCTCTCCTGCTATAATCAAGCCTCAGTGAATTTCCACTGTCGACTGAAATTGAGAAAGAGGGAGAATCTCCTCCAATGGTTTCAACAATTTTTTTTTTTTTTTTTTTTTTTTTTTTACACATGCTTTAATCTAACTGCTAATTTTCCCGTTGTAGCACCAGGCTCACAGTGCACTTGCTAGACTCTTGTGTCTCTGTTTCCATTTACATCTGGCCCTGGCTCATGGTAACAATAAAATGTGACACAAGGCTACTTGTAAATTTGTCATGCTCAACTCATCACAAGCCAAGGCTGGATCCTAGCCGCAGGATCTGAGAATATTGGGGATCAGAGACAACAAATGCTAAATTGACAACAGCAAGGAGCAAAAGTTAAAACCCAGCACAGTGAAATCCTGTGTGTCCTGTTGAAAAAAAAATGAATGGTTGAAGACTGATGAAGCCTTGCAACCACTTTTCCTGTAAAACAACCAGTAGAATAAGTAGTAAAATTGGTGAGTGTAGTAAAACAGACCACAAGGTCATTCAAAAGACAATTGTGTGCTTAAGATGAGGAGTTGAAGAGTGTGGAGAGATTGTGTTTCAGGGCTCAGTCCAAACTCTGTGTCCTTAGATGCACTGGATCCTGAGTGCATGCTGATCAATGGGAAAGGATCGTGTTCTTTCCAGAACCATCCTGGTTCTTGAGGTTATTCAAACAGCTTTGTGTTGCACTTCTTGAGTCACCATGTAATCCAAAATTAGCACATATAAGAAGGTAAACAGAGCAATTTTAAGACATCCTGACGTTTGTATTTTATAATAATTACAACTGGATGATAGTGCACATCCGTATTCACTTTTATAATTGGCTTATTTGTTATGGCTTGGTTAGCCGCCACTGCCCGGGCCTCTCTGCACACAATTTCTCTCTGATTTATTTGAACTCTAAATCTTGCAAGCTTGCAGGCTGCAATTGAACCATTAGGGTGAGATAATTGATTCTGTATTAGTCATCAAGTGGGATGAAATAACATCCAGGATGGCCGGGATGATGAGGACTTTGCCAACCTCCCTGCTGCTCCACATTTTGATCTCTGCTGCGTGTCGGCCAGAGAGCCAATTTATCAGGGTTTGGTTGTTGTCCCATATACATCCGCTTAAAAACTGCTTACAGTGAGTGAGTGAGAGCTCGGCACTGTCACTGCGACCATCCTCCAAAGAGCTGAACATGCAGCTCTGGCCTCAGGGAGCACCACGCCCCGCTCTGTTTGCTTTGGCAGACCCCGCCACCTCTTAGGAAGTATCACTTTGTCATTCAGCACACCCAGCACGCTCAGTTTCATCCTGCACAGTGCACAAAGCCTCAGCTTGAGTTACGGCTTCATCTATAGCCGAAATGCCTTAAAAGATTTGTACATGCTTACGAGAGAGAAACCTCTGCTTTGTAATTATCTGCTGTTTATGTGTCTGAATCCACAGTGTTCCTCATAAAAGCTGTATAGAGTTTACCACTGTAATGTTGCATAATAGAGGGAGTAAAGCCTTTATAGGATGATGTTTCCCCAGAGGTTTTATGAGTGTATGTGCATGCTGTCTGAAAGAACTCTCCAGCCATTCCTGTGATGTTGACAAGTGGTTTATTCAGCAGGAATGGTGAACAATTTGTCAGTATTTTTTTTTTCTACAGAAGGCAATCGAGCACCATAAATAACAGCGCTGTGATCAAACAGTTCCTCGGACAGTGAGCTTTAGGAAATTACATTTTCTTATTTAACACCTCGCGGAGTCGTGAATGTCTCACACACTCAGACCCACATTTTAGGCTTTATTAATTATTTCACACAAGTGACAAACAGAAATATTTGAATGATTCATAGTCATACGATTTGAAGTTGGTTGCTGAAGCTTTCTTCATGGTTGTTCCAAAAATTCCAGATACACCGAGGGACTTTTGTCTGGCTCACTTTACTATCTATTACACAAGCTGTATTTCAGGTACCAGAGACAGTGTGTGAAGGGCGTATTTGTAGCTGCAGTGCAGTTCAGACAGGGATGGCATCAATCGCTATTTAATGATCTGATCGTAGGTTTAGTTTGTGACTTAATAATGCTGAGTGAGGTTTTTCTTCTCATCAAAAAGTCTTTGGTTTGTACTGTATATCTGAAGATCTGGGAGGACCAGTGATGTCTTCCAGCCAGCTTCTTTTTCATTTCAGTCGCCAGGTCGACTGATAAGAGAATTAGAAAGGAATAGACACCAAAGCATGTACGCAAATTCCCATTTTAAAACCTTGATCATTATAGATAAAAACACACCTTTAAAATAACAAATGTTTTGGACAAAATAAATTAAACTCCTGGCTTATTCTTAAAGCGAGACTAGGTAACTTTTGAAAGACGAAAGAACAAAATCTTTCTGTTGCAAATGAAATGTTAAATTCATAAGAAATAAAATGCACTTTAATACACTCAGGGGTTTCGTCGTCAGAGCCTTATTTGGTCTGGTATGACCAGTAGCTAATGCAGGCTAATGTTAGCAAACTTAAAGCAGTAGTTTAAAGTGTTTGGAAATACCATTTCATGCAAACAATTAGATGGGAATATTGATAATGCTGTCATATCTGTAAGCAAAGAAGCCAGAAACCAGTTAGCTTAGCTTAGCATAAAGATTGGAAACAGGAGGAAGTCACTAGCTTGGCTCAACAATTAAAAAACACATGATTGTAAAAACACTGAGGTGTAAAAGAGGGAGGTGGATTTGATTTTGTTAACTTTGGATACAGCCAGGCTAGCAGATTCCTCCCATTTGTAGTTTTTGTGCTAAGCTAACTGGCTACCGCCTTATATTTAATGTATCGATCTTCTCATCTACTCAAAACAAGTTAGCTCATTTCAAACTACTCTTTTATGCTAGACAACACTGAGTACATTTGCTGACTTTGTAGCTCTTTGCTACTTGTGTGCCTGTTACTTAAATTTTAGCATGTTACAGATAACCATGACAACGTCTTTAAAGTATTTGACTAATGTCAATATTGGGTAATGACAGCAACTCCAATGTGTAATGATTGTCCTATAATTATCACTTGTGGCCACAGTGACCGCTTATCAGCAAAAGTTATTTAGTCTCGCTTTAAATGATTTTAATAGTCAATACCATGGCTTCCAGTGAGGTGCATGTACACACACATCTCAGGACAGACAAAAGCACACCATGACTTTTAACAATCTCAATACAATTGGAAGAATCACAGTTCACAGTACTTTTGTCAAGTTATTTGGCATAAGGGATCTATATTGAGAAAATAATTTAAAAACAGTAGAAAAAATAGCATTTTGCCTTCTTGGGACCACGACATGGTATTTTCTTATTTTTAATTCTCCATGCATTCACAGATTTCACACAGATACATTTACTCGCTTACACTACTACCTTATTGAAACAGCTTACAAATAAAAACACTATTAAAATGGTGGCCACAAGGCTGTGCAAAAGGGAAGACCTCCAATGTAAGCCCTGCCATCTGTCTGTCTTAGCCATCTCTTGCAAGTAACAAACTACAAAATAGCACCATTATACAGTGGATAGGATTCTTAATACAGTTTTGTTATATGAAACCATCATGTACAATGAATGATAGCAATGCATAGGTTAACATAAATGGGAGTACTGTTTGATTATACACAGGCAGAGGAGGCAGAGCCAGTTATGAGATGTCTTGGGCGGTTTGTGCGATAAAATGACTGTAAATCCGCTTGGAGGCTAGAACAAACAGCCATGACTGTCAGTCCTCATGCAAGGACTTCTCAGAACTGGCTTTTCGTTTGTGTATGTGTATGTCTGTGTGTGCCTGACCCTTGCTCACAGTTACACAACGCTCATTTACACTGGGTGCTTTGTATGTGTGTTCGTGTACTGCTATATGTGTGCCGTATCTCACATCTCCAGGAGGACTTGTCATTTTCGTTTGCAACATTTACCAAATCGTTTAATCTGTTTATTCCTCTGGTGGACTTTGCAATGGATTCTGTGGAGTTTTGTTATACTCTCGCCATCATGGCGGATAATGCAGTCCAAGTGACAACTGAAGTAGCAAAGTTCTCGGCCTCCCTAAACTAACAAAATATCACAGGCCAAGATCAATCAATCATTAAACTTCTCCATCTAAGTGACTATTGTTGAAGCCTCTCAGTCTTTTGCTTTTAACTTGGGTATTGACAGATTTGGGAACATTTTGTCAGTTCTTCACGAGAACAAGAAAATGATTTTACTCTAGTTGATCCTGGTGGGGTTTTTTTTGTTGTTGTTTTTTTGTTTTTTTTAAGAGCGCTTGTTTACTTGCAGTGACTAAACTTTAATGACTTGCGCTTCAACCTTGAACTCAGGCCTCCAACTCAGACTCAAATGTTGATCACTGTGTAACTGAATTGTTGACAAAAATCTGATTTGGCCACGGTGGTGACATGTGAAAAGGATACAGACGACAAACATTTCGCTTGATTGTCGCCATTTGATTTATTCCATTCACCAATGCCAAATGCACTTTGAATCCACCGAATGACCCATTTCTGACAACCAAACAAGCACCATGTGCAGACTGACCGAAAAAAAAATTTAATTCAGTTTGCTTCTGGGTAATTTGTTTCTCTAGTTTGCACAATCTTATATTTCTAGTACCTACTGTACTTCCCGTCTTCCTCAAAATCCCCTCTAATAGTACTTGATTTGTTGTTATAGAAGTGTTTGGATTGTAGACTCAGTCCTCAGGTTCTCAACACTTCCTGAGGCTTAGGGTGGATTTGGATTGGACTCAAACCTTCTAGCGACTCCATTTAGATATAAGAACCCTGCCTTCAGTCACTGAGAAGTAGGGATTTGACTCGGGCTCAAGGTAAAATAACTACAACAACGTTTAAAGTCTGATAATGAGCCGTCTGGTCTTTGTCCTTTAAAGCAAACCTTTTTTTACTCTTTTAAAAATATCCTCCGTAATGCATGGTGCATGAAAACAAATTCTGAAGGTAAGATAATCAGATTTTAACTCGGGTAGTAACTGTTAAATGTGACTGGTGATAAAAATATCCTGTCTTACCAGAGGAGTGAATCCACTCTCTCAGAGTAAAAAGATTTACCTCCGCAAAGTTCAGGGGACAGGATGGACCACTCATTCAAACACAGCCTGCGGCTCTCTGATTGGCTGAAGCCCAGATCCGTTCCCACCTTTCCTGGAGCCAGGGGATGCTGCAGCTCACACATGGAGGTATAATAAGCTCTTGTTCGTGTCTCAGCAGCTAAACTAGTCTGTTACATTGCATTAACAAAGAATTCCTCCCGATATGGAATGGTGCAGTGTATAAAATAATCACAAGATCCCTCATCAAACCCTTAAACACCACTTAGCTCTCAGGTTTCAATCATTTTGAAGAGCTTTTCGGACCATTGATAGCATCCTCTTTGTTTTGTTTTACAGTGAACCATTCCACAGGGGTACCAGGTAAGGCCACTCCCTTCTCTCTTCCCAAGTCGCTGGGCATTTGTCCATTCGCTCCATCCCTACATTCTGTAATTTCTGCCCCCCGTGTTGCCTCGACTTGAGTTTTTCTGATGCACTTCCTGCAATGAAAAGAAACACATACTTAGACACACAGCAGAGGTAGATCCCAGTTAACTGAACAAGCTTTAGGACTGAAAAACCTGTTAACAGTACAAAACCAACGCTCAGCACTCTTTAGCTTTCGGTAGCGCACCACGAAAGTTAACAACAGTTAACAGCTGACAAGTGAAACCTCCCACCCAGAAGCATGTAGCTTAGCTGATTCAATTTTAAACATTTTACATTGAAAAATAGTAGTAATTCACACAGCAATATCAGCGTTTACAGTGCGACACGATCGACAAATGAATGAACAAATGAGCGATGTGGAAACCACTGCACACCACACCAAACATGACATGCATGCTTCATCTCCAGACCTTTTGCATGCGTCAGTCTGTTATGGTGAGACGCCAGAATTTCAGCACATAATGTACAGTAGCAGAGTGGTGATTCTGCCAGGGGAGCGGGAGTGCCACTGGGTCTACCACAAAAACCACTTAGTTCCTTCTCTTGCTAATGGTTTTCTTTTTTGAGAGAAGGGTAAAAAGCACACGGTCGAATCTTAAAAGGATCACACACTCTCGCAGGTGGGCGACTCGAGGATGAAACAGCAGGGTCCGCATTTAGACCTCAGTTTCTTTATTTAGCCAAGAGATTAAGAGTTCAGAGCTGAGATTGGTTAACCGAATGTCTTCAGAATAACGCTTGTTCAGCTTTTATACTGGTGATATAATAATAAAATAATATAAATACAATGAGAAGCATGAAAAGCATCCATTTGCAACCCTACCTTAAAGGATGAGTGACTATGTCCAGGTAAAGGTCTCTGTGGGATGAAAAAGAAGCCACTTAAGTTGGATGTATTCATTTCCCTTGCTATACAATATACAGATAGTAAACCTCAGCCAAACAACCCCTTGAAATACAAGCTGACAATTTGAAAAATGCACTTAATAAGATGAGAAATTTGATACCACTCATGTCTGTATGCTGAATATTTATCATCAGCTGGTTAGCTTAGCTCAGTATAAAGACTGGATACAGCTAGCCTTGTTCTGTCAAACAGTGTCCAGCCAAGAAACCTCACACACAACCCCAGTAAAGACACAAATTGACGTTTTTGCATCTCAATTTTTGTATTGACTGAACAAAAAGGTTAAAAAAAATGTATATGTAATGTATAAATAACTTGACAAAAGTACTGTGAACTGTGATTCTTCCAATTGTATTGAGATTGTTAAAAGTCATGGTGTGCTTTTGTATGCCTGGTTCTGTTCAAATGTAACCAGCAGCCCTAAAGCTTGCTATGTAACATGTTTTATCTTATTTGTTTAATTCAGACACAATCTAAAAAAGTAAAAATAACAATTTGCGGATTTACGGAGTCTAGACTTTTTCTTGGCTGGGCACCAATTTGCGCAGAGCTAGGCTAGTTCTTTATGCTAAGCTAACCATTCGTTAGCTGTATTTTCAAAAATGCGAGTGCTATCAATCTTCAAATTTAACTCTCAGCACCAAGACAACATATATCATGCGTGCATTACTCAGACAAAAGCTACTAAAACATCAGTCCTATTCTGATGAATGAACCTTTTTTAAAGAGTGCATCTGTTCGGTGCTGTACTCACCTTCTTGTTTTTTGTCTTGTCTGGCTGCTGTGCCGTCCTGCGCTCTGTGCCCTTGTCCACTTTGTGCCCGGTACTAACCTTGGGTGCTCTCGGCATGTCTGTGTGGCGCTGTGCACGCACAGAGCGAGCTGCCTTGCTAGTCTTGGCAGGTGCACAGTACATCTCCAGGCGCCGCAGCTCACAGCTTTGGAAGCAGCATTCGTCAACAATGCCGCGTGACCGCCGTGCATTGGGGCCATAGCCTGTTGGTTTACCTGTTTGAGAAGGACAGCAAGAGGAGTTAGATAACTGAGGAGACAGAAGACGGTTTTGAAACACCACAGCTCCCATTTCAGGGTCATGAATGCCTTCAGTGGTTTTTGTCATTGTCGAGACAAACTGAGCATTAGCTTAAGAGCTCAACAGTGATCATCTAATCATAATTTAGCAACCTTAGGCACAGGACGCCTGTCAGGCTTTGGATTTCCACACATGTTGAAGCAACTGTTCAGTGGTAGTTTCTTTTTTGACCCTCTCTTAAAGCCAAAAATACTACAGCAAAAGTGAAATGAAAAGATTAATGGTGTGTTTATCTGCACGTTAGCATGCCCAGCTAACTAACTTTTCTCCTTGTAGTACAAAGCTAGTGGCTTTTATATTATTTTGTTGGGTTACAGGTTTTTTTAAAAAACCAAACATGTTGACAGCACATATTTCTACACTGTGGGGAAGCCAGTCTATATCAGAGTGTAGGCTAACGTTAGCTGCTCTGTCCTGCATTCCTGGATTTCAGAGAGCTTAGACTTGAGCTAAACCTGAGCAAAATTCATCAACTGAGCAGCCTTTTCTCTTGGAAGCTAAGCAGGTTTATGTACATACATTTTTTTTTAATCTCCTATTGTCAACTTTTTAAAATCTCCTAATGGAAGCCGACAAAATCAGCGACCACCAGCTAAAAAATCAAGCCTGCTTTTTTCTACTTCCCTCCAAACTCAAGGGCTCTTTTTTTTTTTTTTTAATTTACAAAATATTTCAAGTGGCAGATCTTCCCACATCATTGCAAACTGCATATGAACTGTGCGAGAATGGAAAGCTTGACAGGTGTAGCAACTAAGTGGCTTGGGGTTTAGCAAACAGTCGATTCAACTTCTATAAATCAGATTTTATTTTTTCCCCCTCACCAATGCCTCTATCTTTTAGCAGAGTTAATCAAACGAATTGTGGGTAGTGGCCAGACACTACGCTTGTAATAAAGCAGTGATAATGGCCAGGTCATTGGGTCTGATTCCTCTGATATATGAACAGCCTTAATGACATGGATTTCTTGCGTGTAAAATTTACAGCATATCACATTGCACACTATGGACCCTTTCTGGCAGCTGCTTCCCTGTAAAAAAGGTGGTCGCAGTCACCCAAACGCTGAGAATATCATGCTCAGCCATTTTGGCCCAGGTATCTTTTACACACAGGCTCGTCCAGTGAGGCCAAACCACAAGCCCTCTGGGCCCGATCAACCTGCAGAAACAGCCAGGCAGGCTTTGAGGCCACACCCCCGCTGGCTATGCCCCACTGTTCATTCACATTTTCATTTGGCAGAAGCCTGAGCACCCTGAAGACTCACTCAGAGAACATGGATGTTGAGGATGGAGGTATGATGCACCTTTTACGCCAAGGAATGACCATAAGGTAAAGACAGGAAGTCACGGCAAGCAGAGGTGCAGTGGGAATCCTGTTGTTGTAGTCTAATTTAAATGGGTAAAAGACTATTCAAAAGGTGTGACACTCAACTTTTTGACTCAATGGCCACATCAAGTTACCATGACGCCAATACTCGCTTCGCTCTTCAACTCCCTTACCCCCCCCAAAACCCTCCGTCTTTTGGTGGCCTTTAGAAAAACTCACCTTGAGCAATATAGCCCTGATGGGCTTTTCCCTGTTACCAAATGAAATAATAATAATTTAATATGGCATTTACAAGGAGGAAATGCCTTTCCCTCTCAGAGTTAATAGCTCTTGGCTCAGAAGGCTGCCAGTGCTGACAAAGTGCATTAACTTCTGCTCTGTCTGCCTTGTCCTGACAATGTTGTTTTGGACAAAAAGCAGCTTTCATTCAGAAACAGAAGCATCTTTCTCCCCGGACCCCCTGACACAAAGCAGAGGTGAAGCTAATGGAGGTGTGAATGGGAAGAATGAAAAGGGGGGGGTGGGGTGGGGGGGTGGGAACACAATACAGAGGCTTTCATGTTGCACATCAGGTAGAATGATGCTAAAAATACATTGCGCACCTGCATTATTTAGGGAACAGAGGAACTGGATTTACCCAGATCTCAGTCACCCAAAATAGATGTGTTAAATGAAATATCTAGATGACTAACACAAATCTTCATTTAGCTTTTTGACATCTGTATTTTAAAGAAATTCAAATTAGTTGACAGATACACATTTTCCACTGTGTTTTTCATGGTAATTCTTTTCTCTGGTTTCATTCATCTGAACAAACAAAATCTGCTATTTCTCCCCCGTGGTGTGTATCAGTGGGACCAGCCTTGGCAGTTATATTAACACCTGATGTCAAGAAATTTAGAGAAATATGACATTGAGCCCTGGCTGGCGATTATATAATGGCTGCTGAAAGCCAAAAGAGGGGCCGTGCCTCGTTGCCTGGTCTGCTCCAATCCCTCCCAATAAAGCCTTACAAATTAACGTCCGCTATTATTCTGAAAATAGCTTGCAACCCTGCTGCACAAACAGCTGGAAGGGAGAGAAAAATCAGCTGGCACCGGTTGTAACATGTAGGATAATCAGCTAGGGCAGGTTGGGGAAAAACACGCATACAATAATCAGGTCTAAAAGCTTTGGAAGGTTTTAAATACTTCAATTCCATGGATAGCTGCTGTAATCCCTCATAAACAAAGAGTTGTTTCCTCTGACTGTTGTTAAACAAAATAGGGTAAACAACCTTTTCTGCCAGTGCCTCTTGCCTCATGGCCTTCTGCTGTTTGAAATGCATGCTGGGAAGAGGATGCAGGGATCACACATGATGATGAAGGAAGGTTTTCGGGGTCATATCAGAAAGCATGTCTGTGTTCCAGCCAGTACAACCACGGTTGTCACCAAACATCAAGTACCAGTGGGTGTTTTTGGCTCCCTGGCCCCAAGGGGTAATAATGAGCCCATTATGGTTGGCGTACTTACTTGGTCAAGCAACACAAAGGTGAGATTTATGCTTCATCTGCAGAGTTTTCAAACTTTATTTTTCGGTTTTACAAGAGAAAAGACTTTAAGGATCAGGACTAACTGATTTATTTTGCAAAGGTACATCTGGTTAACCACCCCATCTCCATTAACGAGTAGCGCATAGCCACTTCCCTGAACTCTTTTATGGGACCTGGGAAACAGTCCCGAACAGGGCTGTATTTTTTTCACACCGTGCTGTTGTCTGTTTGAACACAGCCTTATGCTGCAGAAGTGGTTTGAAAAGTTTCTGTGGACATTTTGATATGTTCTGGCATATTTTCTTTTTTCCATAACTCTCGCTCGCTTTTGAAATAATTGGTATTTGCTGTGAATCCAAGCTGACTACAGCTGTCGTCCTCCACGAATGAGCAGGCTACAAACTTCACAGAACCACCTCTCAAGTGCTTGATACTATAAAAAGTACTCATTTAAATGATTTACATGAGATGTTAATCTGTCAGCATCCTTCTTAACAGAAAACTATGCAGGAGAATCAACTGCCTTCAACCTGTCAGGATTTAGTTTTTACTAAGTGTTTCATCCGATGCCACTGCATTGCTCTACCTAACATCTTTGGTTTGATTTTTGACAGGCTCAGCACACATAGTGTTCATTCCTCTTGCAATGGTTTTTTCCAGATCCCTACAGAAGCACAAGGGACTCTCCCTACAGAGACTCCTGGAGACCCAACTCTTTGTGAAAGCAGAGAAGGGTGAGTTTTCGTGACATTGAAGTTTTGTTTTTTGGTGTTTCTGCATCCAGATGCACCCAGCCAAGGTCCAAGCATTTACGGAATGACCTCAGCTCACGTCCCGCAAACAATTTAAGCGTTTCCTAGGATTTGACAAATTTAATCCGAAATTACAGCAACACTTTCAAGTGACACTTCATCTCTGCCCGCATTCTCGCTCTCCCTGGTCCCTTCAGGCAGTTTGTGGAGGAGGTGATCGCCTCTGACACAGGGAGGAGCACCTAGGAGCTGCTGGCTAGAATATATAGGCTACACACAGCCAAACGGGTTCCAAGACTGTTTCAGCCAGTTTCAGAAGGAAGTGGCCTGCCACCCTGTTGTGCATTACACCCTGGCCCTCCTTCACCAGAGGTTCCTGTGGTTTTGCATGCTGCTGCAGGCTTTGGTCAGTTTGTCCCTGGGGGTTCCTTCCACAGTCCGACGTCCAAACTGAACCCTAACCAGGAGACGGACACGGCCTTGCGGTGCGTTGCCTCTCATGTTCAGCCAAGCAGCTGTGTCCCCCCCGTCCAGGCATTCGTCAGACGCTGCCGCCACACCTTGCTCAGGGTTGACTGTGAGAAGCATCAAAGAGTGGCCAACCGGGGGCACTCAACAACACCCCAATACACACTCGATCAGCGGGTTTGGCCCATCGATGGCTCCAAGATTGGTCGGCCCATTCCCCATTTCCAAAGTCATTAATCCCCTGTCCCTTAAGGATCCATCCTAGTTTCCACATCTCCCACAAGAAATCTCTCTGCAGCCTGCAGATGTGCAGCCTCCCATGTGCATACATGCTCTGATTCTGCTGTCATTTCAGACCCTACCACTCCTCCCACCTGCCTCCTTTTCCCACCGGTAGACTCCCCCTGACCTGCTCTTCCTCCCCACTCACCTGCTTAATTGTTCCTCATTCTCTCATCAGATCACTGGTATATACACACCGGTCCGTTTCCACTTGTTCTCTGCCAGATTGTCTTTGTTCCATGCGCCTTAGCTTTCCAGCACTCTTCTCTTTGCCTGTCTGTTTTGATCCTTATCATGTTTTGGACCTAGCCTGTGTTTTTTTTGGATTGCGCCTCGGCCCGACCCTTTGTTTGCCTGCTTGGATTTTTGTATCTTCGTATTCTTCTAGGTAAAGACTCTATACTTTTCACATCTGCCTCCTGAGTCATGCTCTTGGGTCCCTTTTCTGAGAACCGTGACACCTCTAAGGAACGGCACTGGAGAGAGATGGCTGGATTCCCCCATTCCAGAGTGGTACAGAAAGCATCTGAGTTTTACAGCTTGGTCATGGTCAATAAAGAACAGTGGATTCTTGGAGCCGGCGCTCTGCTCTTCCTGCAAAGTGTCAGGCAGTTTACGGCTAGGCAGGGACTATAAGAGCTGCTAAAGTGCTGGAAACTACCCCTTTATCACTGGTACCACAAAGAGTTTATGGCATGAGTGAAGTGTTCCTCACATTACTGTGCAGTGACACTAAAATCTTATCCAAATGTATTCCAACCAGAATTCAAAGTGTGGCTCACAACATCATCAATATATATCAAAATAGATTTATTGAGGGTAGATTTTTGGCAAGACATTTTTGGGGGAAATTATTGAATTATATAAAAAGGAAAAGAACCAAAGGCTATTTTTAGTAAATGTATGGATGTTAATGTTCAATACCTTTGTTGGTTCTTAAATGAATTGGGTCAAAGTTATGTATAATAAATTCCTCCAGTAGGTTTTGTTAGTGAAACATTAGTGACAAATATTAGAAGATATTCAGGACATTTGTAAGTAAGGTTAATTTGGACAAAGTTGTTTCACATCATTGGGTCTTAAAACTCTGAACCGGTCCATAATTTTTCCTGATAAAAGGAAAACTTGAAGGCCTAAGGTTAATAAAGTCAATACAAGTGACAGTACTCAACAACATGTAGGATTCCTTGGTGGCCAGTTGGTATCTATCACAATATATCACATTATCAAGGGTGTTTGATCATCATATCTAATTTTGTTGGCAACTGAAACAATGAACTGGAGTTGAAGATATTTCATTGGGGGCCTAGACAGGGTTATTCCTGCTCACCGTATCTATTTTTGTGCAAACGTTGGCAGTAAAGTGAGAACAAGTGATCAACAATGTGCAGGATTCTTTGGTTTCTTCACAGCTGGAATGTGAAACGCAAGACAATTTAAGAGACAAGGTGAAGGTAAAGAAGAAAGAACGCCAAAAAAGTCCAGAATATCAACTATAAATCTTGGTGATCTCTCCACTCATGCAACCAGATATGTCCTCATTTTTCTTTGTAGAGGTCTGACATTATGTAATTGGATTAAACTGATGAAGAGTTTCAAAAGGTAAAGTAGTGTTTAGGCCCTGAGTGTCCTCAAATCCCTCGTGTCTCAACTTCACCTAATGCACAGATCTAAATCTGGAGGATGCCTGTCCGTCCTCTTCGTGAGATGCCTCTTTGTTCCACTGAGCAGTAATTCACAGAAGGGTCGGAGGTTTTTAACTTCAGGTCTTAATAGGAAAACGACACCTTTTTGCAGTGATGGAGAAGACACAGGAGGTCTTTCTTCAGATCTCAGCGCCTTCCGCTGTGTGTTCAAGTCCAGTGTAAAACTAGGGAGGGAGGGAAGGAGGGAGGGGATGGGGAGGGGGGGGGTGTCCTTATCATCCTGTAATCCACATAATCCCCTGCTGCTGAGGGACAAGGCCTAGCTATGTGTGTGTTTGAGTGCGTGCATGTGTGCGTGCATGCATGTGACGTGCTGTTTACACATTCTACCTCTCTCTCCGGCTCTAGTGGCTTTGAATAAAATTGACAGGGATGAATATTGAAGAGGAAGTCTCATCAATGGCTGCTAAAAGCAATTTTCCTCCCCTTTCCTTTCCACCTTCAATTCACATGCCATAAATACAAGCCAAAACACCTAAAAAAACAATTACCATGTTTCACATTTGGCTACTCTTTTTTTTTATAAGAACTTCATGTACCAGCAGTTAAGTCTTGGCCAAAACTGTTGGATTATTCCATCTTGTTGTAATTCATGAGAGTTTGGGTATCATTCATTTTTCAGAAATCAACAGTAAGATTATATATTTCATGCTCACTCTAGAATAAGTGAGAATATTTCAGCATGAACTAAAAGTGACTTAGGACATGGAGCTACTTAGCACTTACACTTAAGCCAAAAAAACTCCCATAACAGATCTGATTCATGGAATGAACATCCCAGTGAAATCACCCCACGGTCCTGCCTGCTAAAGCATTACAAAGACAACTGAGGATTTCTAGGTCAGGCTAATAATTGGAAAAACTGACTAAGGTTGTGGATTTTTTTTCTGTTTCTGAGACCGCAGTTTGTTTCATTACCTTAAAAAAAAAAAAAAAAAAAAAAAAAAAAGAAAAGAATTTCCACCAGCTAGTATTTAGCATTTCTGTCGGGGGTTGGAAATCTGCAGTCTTCAAATGCAAGTGTGCTACTTTACTGGTGACATGCGTAAGGTGGATTGGCAAAAGCACTCGCTGCACAGAAAGCCCACTGTCGTTGCAACACTGTCTTTGGACACATTATCAATCAGAGGGTTGCCAAGTTCAACATTACCAGACAGGAGGGGAAGAGTTCAGGGAAAGGAGCACGCCTCCTTTGGCCAGGCCGTTAACACTGCTGTGTCCTATAGACGACAGAACCCAAATGGATTCTCCAGATATTTTATGCAAACAGCCACTGGTACATGTGGCGACCGAAGGAGAGGAGGAGAAGAAAAAGGAATGACAGCGAGAATATGAGAGAGAAAGAGAAACCGAGGAAGACAGGGAACAGCATATTTTCCAAGGCACAGCACCCTGCTGCTCAAACCTCATCGTCTTTTCAGAAAAAGGATGGAGTGTTCGTGAAATACACCTCTTTTTCAACACAGGAAAATGTGGCATTGATAGATGGACGCTGTGCAGTTCAGTGACTGTTCAGTGTAAGGTAATGCGGGAAAGACAAATACGTTCCCCCTACCACAAAAGGGTCTGTTCCTGTTTAAGAAGTGTATCCTGCATCAGGATTCATGAGTTACATTGGCTTCTATTCAACACTTTCTCTCAAGATGAATATGGACAGTGGTGCTACACCTCTATAGCCTGGGAGAAACATTTATAAGTCTGTAGTATAAATCCGCTATCAGTAGCCAACACTTCGTCACATTCTCACATCATCCAATCTCTGGACACCCTCATACCTTGTCAAAATCTTAAACATTTCATCAGTTTTTGGCAACAGCTGGAGACACTTCCTGGGACCAATTCACAAACCTTCACACTGATATAAACATTACCCAAGGATCTGCTAGTGAGTTTGACTTTTAAGAAAAAGGTTGATGAAAATCTGTTAATATCACCGTCTTTAAAATCCAAGTCAAGTTAGTCTTGAAGAGTTGATTCTTCTATTGTTTAGAACCTTTGACTGCATGCTGAAGCTACCCAGAACCAAAATAATGACTGATGACTGCGGACAAATTGAGTTTACAAACAAAAATTTAAGGTCTGCATTTACTAAAATGTAATATTTGATCATGCTGCCCATAATCTTCCACTGCCTCTCAGCCTAAATGAAGAGAACATGGCCATTTGTACAAGAGAAGTGCTGCAGCAGAGAGAATCCAAAGACCAAAAAGTCTTAACTGGCAGAAAACTGGCAATCGAGCAGGCTGTCATGACCACTTCACAGCATGTGGGTGTTGCCAGGAGCATCTGGACGAACAAGACTCGCAGCTTTGCAGCAGCTTGGTGGCTCTCCAACAGCTCTCTGGCAAATGCTGCACAAAAAAGGCCCGATGTAGAGAATGATGTTGACTGGTCCTGGAAAAGCTGCATGCAGGGGTGGAGGAATTTGGCAGAAGGGTGGGGAGCAGCAGCAAGGTGCATGGTGACCCAACTGCCAGAGAGAACGCTGATATTGGATGATTCTGCAAAAAATCTCATTACGTTTAAAGACATTTTTGGGCCTTTCTATTCGGACGATTTAAGATAATTTATGAGTACAATGCCTTACCGTAACCAACAATAGTGTTGTGTTATGTAATGTTATATGTCATGCAACTGAAACACCTGGTTAATCTTAGGGGAAGGATTTGGGTTAGCTCTAATATTGGTGTGTGTGCCTGGAAACAACCTCTGCTATCACTTCCACACCTTTACTACAGCTACATATAGATTCTTTCTTAATTGGCACAAACAGTTGACACTGGGCTTGAACTGCGTGCCGCGAAATCATCCAATATAACTGTAACTCTAAGGCACACTGAGCTCTGCATGAACAAGAAGTGAGTGTGCAGGCAACAAACCTAAGAGCTCAGAATTAGGTGCATATTAGATAATTCTGCACCACAGATAGAAATTTTCCATCCAATGCGAGTGTAAAAAAAAAAAAAGTAGTGCACATTTAATGTTTGAATTGTTATAAACCACAACAAAGTATGTTCTATCTTTAACCATACCGTACACTGTCATGCAAAGACATCGTAGATAAATGTTGGTATTGGAAACATCGTCATCAAATGTAATCTGAGGTTTTACAGAATCGTCCAGTGTCAGCGTTCTTGTCTGGCAATAGTGTTGGTCAGTCACAGTCGCTGCGATGCAACATCATGCCTCTCTGCTGATACAGCCTTATACAACCAATCAATATCTCTCATTTAGCTCAAGAGAACAGCGTTAGATCACAACTTCAGCTCTTTCGTTAAAGCACGTCACTGTTGGTACCATCGCCATGTGCTAAAACCTGCATCAGGTCCCATATGCACAGGTGTCAACAGCAAAAATTTGGATGATGAAAAGATCATGAAGACATTCACATTGCGTGCCAAGATCATTTATAACTTATTAACCAACATTTCTTTGGAAAAACAACAAATTGGCAGCGGCCTCTGTTTATGAATTAGCTCCAGATAAGAGTGCTGTCTGTGAACACTAACAATCTGTGGTCCAGGTTTCAGCAATGCTAGCAGGGAGGCTCCAGGGAGCTTTGGTTCAGACTCAAATATCTCACCAACTACTGGATGGATTACCATTGGTTCACACATTCATGTTCCTCAGAGGATGGACCTTAAAGATTTTGTTGATCGGATCCCCTGAGTTTTCCTCATGCGCCACCCTGAGGTTTTGTGTGAAATGTCTCGACCAATATTAGATGGATTCAGATTAAATTTAAAACTATACAATATGTTAATTTTTTACTCCATTATCAGATCAAACATTTCCATTTGTCTAATACTTGTTTGTCCAGGTTTATGATCAACCACGAACAAAACTATTGACGTTCCCATCAACCTCTGCTTTACTTTCTGTTCAGTGCTAATTAGCAAGTTTAGCTCCAAGGACTGCTGTTTGCAACACAGCACAGTCTAATTTGTTATTATCTCACTAATAAAATGTACTCATACTATTTGGGGTTTTAATGGCTTTACATTTTCATGACGATACACTGGCAACTACTTCATTATTCCCACCGCTATACAGAGACTTGGATTCAAAGACTGGGCCCCTCCTGGCCCCTAATCCTCCATCAGTCACCAGGTTCTTGAGAAGGTGTATCTATGAACCATTCCAGGTTCAGGTTAAGGTGAAAGCAATCAATTACTGGAAAAGAGAGCGACTGCAAATGCACTATAGATGCTGCTGATTTCCAACAGAAATCTTATATCTTCTTCTTTCTGAAATTGGCAGCTGACAAAGTCTACCACATGTGGAAAATCTTTCATAACTTTGGGACTGAACCAGACCATTAATAATGGATTGTTATGTCAAAACTGCACAGGAGTCAGAAGCATGATCAATTATTAGAAAAGCTTTAAAAAAAAAAAAGCATTGTATCTCCACCAAGGACATTTGGTGAAAAGTGTCTTAATTGATGGATGTCAGCCAAAAAAATGTGAATAATGAGGTTATAAACTTCAGCCGTGGAGTGTTGGAGCCAGATATACTGCTAATGTACGGTCACACTGTCCGTCTCTGACAGAAAGATCAGGATACATGTCCTGAGAAACACTGGCTGCCGGTGGAACATTGCACCTAACCTCGGTAGCTCCATATATCCTGTGCTGCTCTGGGCTGGGTTGTACCCTTAATGGAAAAATTTGAGATTTAAATCCTGGATTCTTGGTGGAGGGTTTTCTTTGGGTAGCTTTCCCTTCTCTGGTGGAAAAAAGAAAAAACTTCACGGCAACATTTAGTTTCTACCCCTCCTTTTTCTCAGAGATAGTCAGCCAAATTCCACTTAAAGCCCTTTGCCCGTGGGCAAAACTGTGATCTGCCACCAATAATATAGTTACTTATCTTTATTCTATATTTCATTTAGGTGTCCTGTTCAAAATCTGGGCTTCAGTCCACAAATGAGAGTGGAACAAGGAAAGAAAAGGGATGAATGTGGACTTAGAGAGAAGATGTAACAGTGGAAGAGGAATGAATGAAGGAAGAAAGAGAACACTGATGCAAGGGAAAGTCAAGACAAGATGTCAAACTGGCTGCTTTTTTATTTATGAGCTCGCTGGAGGTGGAGAGCTCTGGGACAGATACAGCCAACCTTTATGAATAAATAAAAAGGTGCACTTACTGAAATAAAAGCCTCTCTCTCCACACACAAACTGCAGCGTGTCGACCAGCTCCGCCCCGCACAGGGTCTCTGGGCCCGCCCCTGTTGCCGTCGGAGTCAGGGTGAGGACACACAGCAGTAGTGAGAGGGTGTGGCTACAGGAGATACAGCACATCGCACTCTGCGCACAGGGAGAGAGGGGAGAGCTTTAACATTTTCACTGCTGTTCGAGGCAGAGCATCATCAAAGAGAGATTTACATTTAATCACAAATTCAAGCAAAAAAAAAAAAAAAAAAAAAAAGATGTCACTTTTAAAGTCTCTTTTCTTCACGCACTGCTGGCTGTTGAGCATTTCTGCTGTGACGCTGCATGTGGCTCAGCATCTTGCTCAATGGCACATCAGTAATAGCAGTTTTACACATTTTCCCACATAAGAATAAACCCAGTGAGCTTAAGGCTTCTTCTTCAACATCCAGCCTGTTTCCTCTGTAAAAGAGGAAAAGGGGGAAGAAAAGAGAAATAAAAGTGGCCGCTGCCACAGATGGTAAGTTTACAGGGTTTTGGAGGAAAACGTATTAAATTCAAACTTCCACTTGATGCCAGCGTCAAACAGGAGGCTGACCGGCTCTGATGCTCCGGAGCGCCTGTGCGCAACCGAGCAGAGCGCGTCCAAATTGGAAACACACTTTCCTCCTTATCATCTGGCTACTCAGCGCCTGTGTATGACCTAATCAGCCAACAACAGTCCACATTAATCAGGGAAATTTAAAAACCTATCTTTAATGAGCAGCTGCTAACGAGGATTCAGCATTGCCCCCCTGTGCCAAAACGCAGCTGTCAGCCCATTATTACGCACTAAACTAAACTCAAAGTGATTCAAAATTTAAAAAAGCAGAATAAAAGATGTTAGAAAAAAAGCGCCAGGGATCTTTCCGATCCAAAATGTGAGATGGAAAACGGCTCTCCCGCCAAACCCAGCGGAGGAAGCAGAGTGGGCCAAATATACATAATAAAGAGAGTAAACACGGGACATTATCCATCTACATCACAACCCCAGCCGCACGGTCCCGACGCCCAGAAGTATTTCATGTTAAGCTCCCCTCTCTCTTCACCCCGCAGCATCAGGTTAGATATTTAGCTCTTAATAATGCAGACTCAGCAGTAATTACTTTGAAAGTTGCAGAGCTGCATTAGAGCTTTCTGGTGAAAAAGAGCGCAGGGCGCACAGAGAGACCGAGGATGAAAAACCCATTCATCCGAGCAGAGAAAACTCATGCACAATGCATGTCAACATCTCCAAAAGAAAAGTCAATTAAAGCCAAATGGGGACATTCTGTCATTATCAACACAGCATGCAGGACAGCTGCTTCAATAACTGAATAAAAAGGATAAAAAAATCAGAGTAAATCCTCATTAAACGTGCATTACAAAGCTGTAAAAATATAAATAATTATTGTTTCAGTTTAAACTAGGTAAGGATGCTCTGTGCAAATAGTGAGCAAGTGAAGAACCAAGGTGAAATCTATAGTGTCAAAGGAAATCAGGTAAGTTACCTTGAAGACATCACATAAATGCCACTGAAAGGAAAGAGCGCTAGACATCCCCACGGGTCTCCGCAAGTCAAAGCCCGGCGAAAATGAACTTGTTTGAAGTCATTAAAAAACGGGGAGAAAAGAGGATGAGATGCGGGCAATGTCACATCTCAATATTCCGACTTTGTTCCATTGCGCAGGCTCGTTTTGGAGAAGTGAGATTTAGCGAACAGGAGACGGATTTAGAGAGAAAATCCCTCACATTTATCTACATTACACAGACATTTTCAACAGGAAACAGCTGGGGCAGCATTTGCCTCCTACTCGTCCTAAGTTATTCATTAAGGATTTTGGGCACATATTCAAATAACGTCATTTCTCTTTTTTTCTCAGAACGGGATTGAATTTTGATCTCTCTAAGACTTGGTTAGTAGTTCAGATCAAGATAGAAAAAGCGCCGCTGCCCCACCAGCAGCAGCTCAGCACTCATATAACACACCGTTTTATGCGCTGAAAGCTCATGGAGGAGAAGTTAAAGACAAGCTGGAGGTTATGATATGACTGTTGGTTGTTGTGCGTAATTTGGCACTGCGTAATCCAGCAGCCAGTCTATCCAAAGTCTGACCTGATCAAGGGTAAAATAAATCATTAAAAACACTTTTCCACTTAGTCAACAGTGTGCTACTAACACGAATATCTAATAAAAAGCTTAATAAAAAGATGAATACACGTGCAATGGAGTCAATGTGGAAGAAAAACTTATTGTAAAACAAAGCTAGAGATAACCAGAGAGACACATTGAAGGTCCTTCTTTCTAAACTCTTTGCCTCTGTGCAGGATTTGCTGCTTTTCTGCACACTGTCACTGTGATTTATTGTAATAAATCAGTCAGTGCTGTTGGTTTCCTCGGCTCATTCTCAGTCAATACAAGCAGGTTTGTCTGCAAATGACATCTGATGCTTCTGTGAACTGAGAGGCTGATGTGAAAAAAAGACTGGAAAAACAAAAACACATGGGGATTCATGGTGAAGAAGACATTACTTCATATTTTTCATATTTCATATTTCAGCCACCACTTTTGGAGCACACTACAGAGTGTGTGTCCAAAGTGTGTTCGCACTGTGACACGGGGGGGGGGGGGGGGGGGGGGAGAAAAAAAAAAGCAGCAATGACAGAGCAAAGCTTCACACGAGGCGAGGGCTTAAAGAGAGTTTTCAGCCAGGACGGGATATCAACACTGATCCAGTCACTAAACATGAGATCAGTGCTGTGACCCAATCATAAAACGGGACAGCAGCGCGCATCCCAGCATGCTCGGCCAGGGTGTGTAAGTGCATCACAAGCGAGGACGGATCCAAAGGGGACCGAGGGCTAGAGACACGCAACAGTTAGGGTTGTTGGGGTAAAGTGGGTCAAAACACAAGCACGATCAAATGTCCCCATGTGACACGGACGCCACTGAATCACACTCGTGGTACAGAGGCTGCAGGGCCCACTCCTATCTTAACTTAACTGAAATTTGTGGTTCCCAACATGAGCATCGGGACCCACGAAGGGGTCGCGAGTTAAAATCTGAAAGGTCACAAGACAGAGGCCACGGAAAATTAAGTTTATGGTCTCCGATTTTTTTTCAAATCTTTGCTTTTTTGTGTCAAAAAATTTCACACAATAATGTAAGAGGGGAAAACGTTGACTGAGCTAAGTCTCATAGTTTTACTAGGCTGTTAGTTGCTAGACAAAATTAATCAGCATCAATACAAAACATGTATTTTGCTTCTTTCTGATGCACAAATTTGTTTATTTATTTGCTTCATTTTTGTAAAAATATTGGATTAATTTCAGTTACGACCTGAGGAAAGTTGAGAACCACTGAGCTAAATGACTAACGCTGCCTAATCTCGTGGTTTTACATTAGAGAACAATTAGTCGGTTAAACGATTCGTCGGTCAACAGAAAAATTTACATCGCAATCCGTCATAATCCGCAACACCTCCGGTTGCCGCCGTAACAGCAAGTGCGGCCTAATACGACAGCAAACTCTTGTTGAGCAGCTGCTTTGTCAAAAAATATGATAGAAAAGCAACTTGTGTATGAGTTTGCAGTGCAGCCAAAAAATTCACCGAGTTTAAATAAAGACTTGCATTTAACAACATATCTGCATTCAAAAGAACCGGCTCTTTGGTTTCATTAATAGTTTTTCACGGCTTTCCAACGACGTCTACCTTCAGGTTTTACTGCCACGCATGCAGGTCCTTGACCTCAATCTGTGACCCGACTTATCGCCTTCTCAGGACTGCTGCTGGGAGACGAGATGTGCACCGGACCACGTCTACGTTCGCCTCCCCTGGTGGACTGCGTCACTGCCAGGAGCTGCTGATACAACGCGGAATATGATGATGATGCTCCTCTGATTAGAGGGACAAAGCTGCTTTCAGACCAGAGGATGACCTTGTTAGCATCAGATCAGGGACGTGGCTGGTCACTGACGCCCATAAGCCTCTCTGTCAGTAGCTGATCTTAGATGTGAAATTATCTCATCTTTCACTGCCTCTTGACATTAAAGCTCCCACAATGTAGCGTGTAAATGCTTCATCACAGATTTTCCTGTTATCACTGTAGCTGTGGTCTGGCAGTGTTCATATTGATGAAGGGCTTGTGCAGTACATCTGCTGATGCAGTAGTAGGAAGAAGAAGGGGGGTGGGGGGGTGGGGGTGGTGGAGGGTGGGTAGGTGGGTGGGGTGGGGGGGTGCGGGGGGGGGGCTGACCTTCCCTTGTTCGCGGTCTCTAATGCCCAATGCTCTGAACTGTCTTGGTGCCAGGTTTCTCTCCCTCTCTCCCTCCCTCGCTCTGACTCGCTTTTCTCTTCGGTCTTCTCTTCTTTTGAGCCCCCCACCACCATCACCATCTCCCCTCCCCCAACAACCCCCCCCCCCCACACACACACACACACACACAGCCTTGTCTAAGGAGACATCCGCCCCAGTGAACTCATTGACCAGGGAAAGGCTTGTTTTCACTCCCTTCTGGTGTAGGAAGGAGAAAGTGTTCGCTGCAAAAAATGTCCATCTCTGCAAGTCATTCTGATCAGGAGAGAATCTCAGAGTCACACATATTCTTTATCAGGAAGTGTTTAAAATACGTATCATATGGATAGTTTCACTCATTTGTAATGCATTCCCACTTTTTAAAGGTTTTCTTTCTCTAGTTTAGTGTTATTTTATAACTGGATTAGTGATCTGCCTTATTTAAACACAGTTATACTTACAAAAGACTATTATTGCAACAAATCTGGCAACAAGCAGAGTTGTATCACCCCATCTGGAACAACCTTCACATGTTAACAAAAAGCAAGACAAATTAAAGACTTGCAGAGATGGACACTTTTTGCAGCGTTAACAGCATCCCGTCTGGTCTCTCCTGCCAAACAAATGTCCAAGTCAGACGGATACACAGATACAGACAGCGGTGCAGAATGCAAATGAATGCAAGTGGATGAAAGTGAGAGGACGGAGGAATAATTAGAGTGGAAGAAAAACGAGATAAAGCTTTTGGTTTTTGCAAAAAAAAAAAAAAAAAAAAAAAAAAAGCCCGCGTGAACACCACAGCGGCGAGGGAGGATGGAGGGCTGTGTGTGGGGATTGCAGGGCTGGTACCCAAGATGGGAGGGAATGTGTGAGGCTGGGGATATGTCTGGGCACACACACAGGTTCACTTGAGGAAACACACACATGCAAGCGCACACACGTACACACACTTGATTAGGAGAGCAATCCTCCTCTATTCTCTTGATTAGTCTGAGGGTTTTCCAGCTCAGTGGGTTCTCTGTGTTATATTCCCTCCTCTATCCACTGACTAAAACAAAAAAGCTTTGCAAAAACAATGAAAGTGGGGTATCTATTGCAAGTGATTGTAGGGGTAATTTGTGATTTTTTTTTCTTTTCTTTTTTTAAATGTGTGTATTACTTTCCCAAAGCTTGGTGGTTATGCAGGGTAATGTGTGTGGCACTGTTGTCCATGCATTCAGAGCAGATATTGTTATCAAAGCCCTGTGCTGTGCCATACGCTGTTCATATGGAAGAAATAAAGGTTCGTCATGGAGCAAACGCAAGAAATGGGGCGCTTGTTTTAATACGCTATGTTTCCGTAGTAACACGCAGGGGTCACAGTATTTTGGCAAAAAGGTCAGGAAATTCCGTGGTGCCTGTTGATGATCAAAACCTACTTTTTCAAAAATATCTCTGGTACAGTTTAACTGTTTGTGATCGCTGAGGAACATGTTGGATGTGGCAGGGTATCACATCAGTTACAGGAAACTAAACCTCGAGGTTGAACGACAGATACATGAAAACAATAGAGACACATCCTGGTTGTGATTTACTATATGTTTTGTTGTTACCAGTCTATTCGGCTAATTTGATTGTGACTTGGTCTGTGTAGCTGAACATTGAACATTCATTTAAATCTAAACAATGCTTGCAAAAAAAAAAACCCCACTGCACATTACCTGCTCTACACTAGACAGACAGTTAGCTGCTAGCTGGTGAACATAGTTTCACATTAAGCAGCTGAAAAGTTACATATTTCCATCAGGAGTTGGTGGAGACCAAAACAAAGCTAAAACAAGAAGGAATATTGGACTTATATTCACCAGGTGGACACAAACACAACTCAAAGTGTATGCTAATGTTGCTCCATAAACAGGCAACTATTTGGGCAATAGCCAACACTGACCATAACACTTCTTCCACTGCTCCTGAAGATTTTGCGATTGCTACAAAGCTAATGTTAGCATTAACAGCTGTTCACTTACTAGTCTAGAAGAAATGCTGCCAGTTGAGCGTCAAACTTCTTTACTTTACTCGCCAAGAGCTGTCAACAGTGGTTCCTATTTTCCATTTCTCTTTCTCTTCTTTTTCTTCTACCGAAGCTACCATGCTAACCAGCTAGCTCGTGCCCAGCTGGATTGTTTAGTCACTTAATTAATATCACAGGAGCGGGAGTCACGTTAATCCGAACATCAGCACAGCTGTGCGGCCTCGTACCGTGTGATACTGCTTTTATACAAAAATTATACGAGTTATACCTTTTTACTTAAATAAGCAACAACAGATTATGATTTGTTTGTTTATTTCATCATTTATTTGGCTACGACAACACAAATACTTCCGCTACTGGACCGGCACTTAACTGTTGCTAAGCAACACGTAAACATTGTCCTGACCTGCACAGTGCACACTAGCTTGCTACTTTGTCTGCACATCACCTCAGGTATCAAGGCTTGTTCCCTTCATCCTCTTCTGACGACCATACATTCATTTAATTCAAATGATATATCTCTGGAAATATTTTCATCTTTGCAAAGTTTGTTAGAATCTAAGATAGATAAACACCGTTAATGTAACGCTAATTAACAGTCAATAAAACACCTGTAAAGCGGAGTGATACAAGTAAGTTAAAAGTCCCAGTGCTGTTATACTTTATATCAGCACTCATGGAATGACTCTCGTCCAATCAAATTACTTGTTCGGGAACTAACTGTTGTATATTTTCTGATAGTGAGTCACTGTCTTTGCGCTGAGCTATGTTAGCTAGTTGCTGTTGGTAGCTTCATATTTACCTTACAAACATGAGAGTGGTATCAATATTCGCATTGTCTAATGTCTGACAAAGCGCCACAGCCAAAATGTCAAACTATTTTTAAGACAAAAACGTGTCTAGCTATCACTTAAGTGTGGAGATGAACTGTGATTTCCTTGATTTGTTTTCTTTTCAAATTGTTTGACTTTTAAAGGCCTGAATGCATCCTGTACTTCAAAATAAAGTAGCAAAAAACGTTTGTGCAACAGAATGGAGTTTTCTGTTTTATATTTTCAATCTTGTGACCTCTCAGATTGAGGTTGGCATCACAGAGCCCCAAAGAGGCCACGTCAACTGCAGGTGCATTGGTCATACAAGTCCTGGACTATCAGGGCAACATATGGCACAAACTATAACATGAACACCCCAGTGACTGTGTTTTCATTGGTGACTTAGGTCCAGTTTCATGGAGTTTTTCCATTATTCTGTCTACCCCCCCCCCCCCCCCCCCCCCCCGTACGTGTGACACCACAATAATCTCAAGACTTGTTTGAGCGTGCAAGCATTGCATCTGCTACAAAATCCAGGAATGTTCCACTGAATCGGGAACAAAAACACAAAACAAATACTTGAACAATAGCATGTACGGTAATTGCAGCCTTAATATGTGGTTGCAGTAAACACAACTGATCCTGGATAGACAAGCCACAGACAAGAGTCAGATATCCAAAAAAAAAGATGCGCAGATTCAGATCTTTTTAGTGTCAGTGATACTGCAGCGAACCGTCTGTCCCGTCTGGCTTTGCTCATAATGTGCTGCCTCATTCTGCAGTTAGAGCTGGACCCGGGCCTAAGCGAGATGCCTCAAAGCATGCAGGGAAGTGTGCTGTTTGTGCTGTTTACTTATCCCACAATGACGAGTGGTTTCGGGGGGTAAGGGCCACCGGTCGCTGGCTCTCTCCTGCTGGCTGAGGAGTGGGTGCGGTACTCCTTTCTGCCAACCACCTGGCACCAGGGAGGCTATGTCTAGGAAAGAGACCTCTGCCAGGCCTCAATTACGGGGGGAATAATCCAGGACACACTGAAGCAATTACAGCCCCATATAAATCAATATGCTTTGGGTTAAAAAGTGATCTGCTCCCAACACTCTGGAGAAGCTCTGACTCAGTCGGCCTTTGATTTTTCTGAGAGATGGGAGCAGTTTCCCTGGAAATGGGCAGGGATGCTGCTGTAGCTGCTGCCGCTGTGGTTTCAACTGTCACTCAGACTGGGTAAACAGTCAGGTGACACAGACTGTGAGGAAGAGCAGAGGGTAAATATTGATTTGCAGTCACTGAGCCTGTATAAACAATTGTTGGGAAATTTATGTTGCATAAAGTAAAAAATCTGCATAAACAAACAATGCATTGCCCTGCAAATGACAACGTAAACACGTCTCTCTGCGTGTATTCCTTTTTACTGAGAATTGAAATACAGATGTTAATGAAGGATGAAAAAACTGTATTATTTATGTATTAGGAAGCTCGCAGGGTCCTCAATCCTCCAACACAAGCGGTGGCAGCAGGGGGCAACACTGACAGCTTACCCTCCCTGAAGTACGGCTGCCGAGCCCCCGATCATCATTAGTACTGCTATACTGCCATCTTCTGGTTAAACAGCACTACTGACTAATCGCTGGACAACAGTTTGTATGTCCCCTATTCCAGCAGGTTTTCAGTGTGTTGTGTTTTCTCATTGGAAAAATTACAAAATGAAGTATAGTCAAAAAGCAACAAATTGTGGATGGTGGTGAAACAGCTTTTTTTTTTTTGCTCCTTTAAACCCCAGAAAACAAAAAATAACTTTGGAAAACATCAAGTCTGTTTGTGAAGTTTAATTTGGAGTCACATTTTGATTGAATCACGTGTTAACTGCAAGAAAAATCATATAGTATACTGTTTACAGTTAGTATATAGTGTTCAACTGGGACACACTGGTACTTTGATAAACACATTAATACAACCTCAAACAATTTTTGAAATAGTTACTCTACTTTTTATTACCAACAATTATTTTCACTATTGATTAACCTGTTGATTCATAGCCAATAAATCGATTAGTGGATCAAAAGAAAATTAATCAGTAACTATTAATAACATTTGATTAATTTTAACATTTGATTCATCTTTTGAGTTGCTGACAGTAAATTAAACATCTTTGGTTTTATACTGTTAATCGGACAAAACCAGATATTTACACGTTATCTTGGTCTCTAAGATTATTCAATAATAATAAATAATTTAGTTTTAGCTCTGAATCAAATGATCTAAGATTTTACAGAACAATCAAAAACATCCATCACAATTTCCCACAGCCCAGGGTGACATCTTTAAATGTCGTTTTGTCCGACCAACAGTTTGCAGCCAAAATCATTTAATATAAAATGAAGAATCAGATTCTGAAACTGGAGAAACTAGAAGTTACTTAAAACTTCTGTCAATCTTTACAGAAGCTTCACTTAAAAACGAAGAGTGCAAGAATTGAACTCATGATTTTATTTTATTTCATAAAGCATTGTAAGCAGAAATCATACACATGCCTTATAGATCATCAATATGCCTCACAGAACATGTGAATCAACAGTGAAGCGACAACGGGAACAGAAATAACTTACAGATTGGTCAAAATCAAATAACAAATTAATAACCAGGAAATGAAGAGTATTTTTGGTGACCACATGAGAAAACTTCATCATTGTATAAAAGAAAACAAACTGCATTAAAACAAAAGGATTTTTTACTGCAGTACGACCTCCACTTCATCAGGGAATGAAGGTTCGATTTTCACGGCGTGAGTGAGCGAGTGTTCCCAGAGGGATTTTTTCTGGAGGAACGCTAACCCACACTCCTCACATATGTAGCTCTTTGGCTTCCCGGCGTGAGTCCGCCTGTGTTTCTTCATGTGATACGACAACCTGAAGCCTTTATCGCATATGTCACATTTAAACGGCTTCTCTCCCGTGTGGATGCGCATGTGTGACTTCAAATATCCCGACTGGATGAAGGCTTTGCCGCACACCTCGCACTTGTACGGCCGCTCGCCGGTGTGGTACCTGTTGTGCAGCCGGAGCTCGTTGGCGGTCAGGAAGGTCTTCCCGCACACGGTGCACTGGTGAGGCCTCTCGCCCGTGTGGATGAGCTCGTGCCTCTTCAGCGACGTCTCTTTCATGAACTGCTTCCCGCAGCTGTTGCAGGGATACCGGACGCCCATGTGGATTTGTTCGATGTGGTTCGTCAGCTGCAGCCTTGTGCGATAAGTCATGTCGCAGTCTGTGCACGCCCAGGGTTTCTCCTCAGAGTGGGTTCCCATGTGGACCGTGAGCTCTGAGGCTGAGCGGTAACACTTCCCACACTGCCAGCACAGGAAGGGCTTCTCCCCTGTGTGTTTCCTCAGGTGAACCGTGAGACAGTTGGACGACCTGAACTTCTCTGGACACAGGTTACAAATGTAAGGGAACTCTCCTTTGTGGATTCTCTGGTGGATGGCGAGGTAGGACAGCTGGATGAAGGTCTTGTCACATTGCGCGCAGGGATACGGGCCGGTGAAGTTGTGCTGCTTGTCGTAGTGTTCCCTCAAGCGTCTCAGCAAGGTGAAAGTCTTGTCGCACATCGTGCACTGCATCGGCCTGTGCATCAGTTTGTGCCTCTCGAAGGCGGCCTCGTTCGCCAGTATCTTCCCGCACTCTTTGCAGTAAAGCGGGTTGTGGATCCTCTGGTGCACTTTGAGCATGGTCATGCTTTTGAACTCTTTCCCACAGTTGTCACATTTCATGATTTCCCTAACGTCCACTTTGCACACGTTCTCCTGGTGCTCCTTCAAAGCCGACAGGTATTCAAAGTGTTTGCCGCAGTTTGAACACCACACGGGTATCTTCAGCGGTTGCCCCTGTTGGGTGTCGGCGCTGGTCATTTCGCTTTGGCTGGGCCCCGCCCTCGGCTCCTTTTTCCACAAGAACCGTGTGATTTTCTTGTGACAGATGGCGTAAATCTGGTGTCGCTTCAGCCCGTGCATGTGTTTAAAACGCTTCTTGCAGTGGACGCAATGATACGGCCGATCGTCCGTGTGACACTGTATGTGCCTGTTTAGTGTTTTGACACTGTCGAACGCCCTGGAACACACAGGACACACTTTCAGGGCTTTTTTGTTGACTTTTTGCACAGGTGCAGACGGGGACTCCTCGGTTGTGTCCGCGGGCACCTCCAGATTACTTTCTTTTTTATCAAGGCTACTAGTGTCGTCACAATTGCGAGTGTCTGCTTCAGCCAAAATCTGTTCCACTGTCTTGCTCTGCTCCTCTCTGATCCCCTCGTGGCCGTGAATGATCTGATGCTTCTTCAATGTGTCCTTGTACTTGAAACCCTTCTCGCAAGTGACGCAAATGAAAGGACGCTCTTCCGAGTGAGACCGTAAATGCTTTGCGATGTCTGCGGTGCAAGGTAAGATCCTGCTGCAGATGGGGCAGATTTTACCCTCCGTCGACCCCTCTGAAGGCGGCTGTGGATTTGGTCGCTGTGTCTCTTTCCTCTTTGGCTTTTTCAGCTCTCTGCTCTTACAAATCTCCTTCTGGTGTCTCTTTAAGACATAAGGATTCTTGAATTTCTTCTCACAGAAAGAACATTTATACGGTCGGTCCTCTGAGTGGGACTTCATGTGGCGATCCATGTCGACTCGGCGGGCAAAATACTTCCCACACAGACCGCAGTTTTTGTTTTCTGACATCATGTCAGAGGTGCTGGGATCCCCTGGGTCTTCTTCTTTAGAGTTGCTGCTCAGCTCTTCCTTTTCATGAACGCGCATGTTGTGTCGGTTCATGTCGTAATGGTCCCTGAATCGTTTGTCACAGTTTGCGCACTTGTACCTGAGATCCCGATTTTCAGAATGAATTTCCTGGTGTCGTCTCATGGCCGCAGCCCGAAGGAATGTCTTATTGCACACAGGACACGTCTTATTGTTGGGGTATTTCTTTCTTTGCCTCTTAGCTGTCAACGAGTCATTCTCTTTTAAAGCTTTTCTTTTTAGCTGCAGCCTCTTGCTTTGTTTTAGTGGTTGAAAAGCTGCTGGCTTTAAGGCGTCACCAACGTCCTCGTCTGTCCCTTCTCCGGCTGTCTCCTCCTCGTTCACTTCATTTTCCTCCTGAATGTCAGGCTCAACCAACGGCTGTTCAATCTGTATGTAGTCCAACAGAGTCACAGTCTCACCCTCCACCTGGACAGTCATACACCCCTGCATCTGCTCTGATGGAGGCTGTAGCTGTATTTGATCCGCATCGATCACAACCTTCTCCAGCTGAGGGAGGGACAATGAAGAGAGGATGCAATTCCCAAAAGAAGACGGAATGGTTTGAGTTTCATCTGTGTGGAGAAGAAGAATCCCATTATAAGGTATAAACATCATTTACACATTTCATTTTGTACGCTGACATGCACATTAGTGCCAGAGAGTGAAGACATGAACCTATTTTCAGATACAATGGCATGTGTGAGATTTTCTTCAGCTGTTTTGCTGATTTCCCTCTACAGATCCGTTATAAAGTATAAACTGCAGCGAGCTTGATTTATTATTACTGGAGAAGTAATTTACCTCTGACTAATATAAAAATGAACCTCACTGTCTGCATCTCCACAGTTTTCTTTTTTCTTCTTGGACACCCAACACTGCCCTCCTCTCTTTTATTTAATCAACTTTGAGGATATTCATTTAGTCTGTTTTCTTCATTGTGAATCACAGCGCTCGACGTCTCAGGTCTGTGTTTCAAAGTTATGAAATAAACCCGACTCGACTGATCTCCTGAGCTTTTATTAATCTTGGTTTGGTTTATCAAACTAACTCAAAACATGATGGATTCCTTCAAAGTATTTCAGCTGAATCTCAGGTTTTGAGAAACCAGGAAAAGGTTTTCATCTGCTCATTATCTTGATACTGAAGTGCATGTAAACAAACTCATTTACCAGTAATTTAAGGGATAAAATCAGATGTATTTTTGCATATTTGACCCACAGACAAAGACAATACAGGCAGCGCAGATGAGACTCACCAGATAAATCGAAATGTCCAAGTGTTGTGTGATACAGGAGCACAGCTTTCAGATGCTGCAGGTCAGGAACCGAGTGCACACACTCCTCCAGGGCAGATGGGACAGCGCAGAGCATGGACGCCGTCTACAGAAGAGACAGAGGATTACAGTAACAAACCTTAGAGAATATGTTGTGCTGCTTTATTGATGTGCTGAAGAATAATCCAGTGTCCTACTTTCAACTTCAATCATGACAGAGAATTAACATAAACCGAATGTTTACTCTGCCTACAACCAGGTTCCCCTCATTATTTTTTTATGGTGGGTGACAAACTAACCGGTTACTCAAGGGTTAGTGTCCCACATAGGTTCCAGTACCTGCTGGATGTCTGGTACTGGGAGAAGCTTCTCCAGTCTGGACAGGAAATCAAGCATTAGCACCTGCAGAGCGCTGTCGTATTCAGGCCCAAAATCTGTCGGGAAGACATCCTGGAGGGAGGGAGGGAGGGAGAGAGAGAGAGAGAGAGATATAAAATCACTGTTGAAGAAAAATTAACAGCAACTGTACATATCACATGTTTGTGGGACACTTAAACATTAAAAAAATCACAAACCTGGAAAAACTTCTCCTTCTCTTCAGAGTCTTTCAACAACAATTCAATCTGATCCACAAAGTTCGACTCTGGAAACACAACCTCTGCAAAACATGGCTGGAAAAAAAACCCAAAAACAAAACAGTTGTAGTTTAAGAAGAAAGAAAAATAATTGGATGTAAAATATGACACATGCTTCAGACCTGCAACTAACCTGCGCTGCCCAAGTGGATACGAGGGTTTTGATCTGTTCCAGGTGCAGCTCGATGGTTTCTCTGTCAGTTATCTGCTCGGCTTGACACAACTCAAGAACCACCTGCAACATATGATTTCACCTCAAGGTGAATACAGCATATTATAGGATTCAGAGCGGGAACATTCAGATGAGACATACAGGTGCTTTGAATTTTGATGTGGTGTTGGTATTATTATAGCCATTACAAAAAAGTGTATCAAGGTGACTGCTAGAATGCATAACAATAGGTTTGTACACTTTGTTTTGACAGCTTAACATCTGCAGGGGAGAAACCAAACTGCTGCCGTTGTCATTTTCCGCCCTTCCCCTGAGTTTCCTTTTGAATCATTAAAACTTTCTGCTAAACACTCAAACAGTCTTACCCGTGCTCTGAGGCCCAGAAGGAGCTGAGCTTTCTGATCTGCATTCAGTAGTTCAGGTACAATTTCTGTCACAGTGCTGATGAACTCCTCCACCATCCCATAGTCGTGCACATTTCCTCTCTGCACCACCTGCCACATGGCTGCAGACGCCAGGCGCAGCGGGGGTATGAAGAGACGCAGAGACGGCAGCAGAAGGGGATGATCTGGAAAATATATCACAATGTGCATGTGATTAAACAGAAATATGCTCAGAGTCCATGGATATGCTGATGTTTTATGAGCACTGGGCTTTTATTAAAGGACAAATAGCAGCAAATCCTTTGTTTACTTTCTACGTCTATGTGTCTGACTGCATCAACATTCTGTATCTCTCCTGAAGTCTAAGTCTGTAACAGGAAGTGTTTAATATTAAACTTTATTCTTCATATACACTTTATGTTACTTTCTGTACAGATATGTTTTATTCTAATAATTATGATTTACTTTCAGTTTTAAGTTTAGCTGTTTCCGTGAGCCTATGTTTAGTCTAATGAATGTATCAATTAATCAATTGCAACAAAAAAAAAAATCTTGTTTCTCATATATGACAATGAACTAACTTTAGGTTTGGAAATGATAACAGGCATCTTTCAATATTTCCTGACATTTTACAGGCACAATGAGTTATCAATTATAAATCGAGAAAAAAAAAAATCAGCTGATCAAACAATAATGAAATAATCCTTAATGCAGCCTTAGTGTAATGTTTCTGGAGGTGAACTGGCATTTAATACCAGCTTTTGTCAATCCAGGTTTATATCAGCCTGAAAAAACAAACACTAGTCACAACAAAGGTGACAGCAATTTCTGGAAGCTTCTCTTTGCACCACAATTATGCAAATTAACTCTAAAAATAGGACACATCACTTATTTTACAGCACATCCATTACCAGATTATTCTTCTTGGTGACCCTGGGTCAGAAACAAGATGTGGGAAACCCTGTAGCCTTCATATACTAATCAAATACCACAGATTACATAGAGAGCTTTATCCTTCTTTGTGTACAACCCCAAAAAGCCCAACCACCATCCTGCTCAGCTCAAATGTATGTTAATTAGTATGCAGTTATTTGATTAGTCATATTTATTTGGGAATATGTCCAAGTTGATCCCAATATTACCTGAAATAATGTCAGTACGAAACCTAGATTTTGTCACATGGCTCCAAAACCTGGTCTGCTGGTTTAACATTCCCAAACAAAAGTATAATTAGCGATACCACCACAATAACTAACCAACAGTGAACCTCTGGTTTTTGAGGCTCCTGGTGGGCCATCCACTACACAGCCTGGTTGCCTTCAGGGACTGGCACGTGTGTCGTAATAACGACTCACAGCACATTAGCGCTCCAACTTAGTGGTAAACATGGCTGCAACGGAGGTGACTTTCCATGCTATCCAAGTAGTGTGAAAATGGTAAAGGTGGTGCATTTCTTTTGAAATGACATCGCTATTTGTTTTGATATTTTGCTTAAGTAAACGTGTGGCTGTATGTCTATTTTAAAGCCTGTCCGACTTTCAGGCGCTAGCTGTTTTGTATTTTTGTTTTTAGCCATTAGCTAGTTGAAGCCCGCGAATGCAGCACCTGTCAGCCGTTACAGCGCTCATTTTCAGCTGCTATCTGATCTACGTGGACAGTGAACTGCCACTGACTGTCAAGTTAAAGCGTTTATGTTATGATAAATAATATCAGGACTGACTGTTTGCTAACTAGCTTAGCTGCCGTTAAGCTCCTTCCCTTGACTACAGCACACATCAGCTCTTTGGCGCTGTAACGCAGCACAAAGCCACCGCCATCTCAGAGCGGGGTACGCCATGTTCAAAATCGGGCGCACACAATCCAAAAGAAAACGTGATATCTCACTGTGGGTGACACTTGTCTGAATTATCTTCAGCTTACCGTTTTCGGCGCGTTGAGGACTCTCCATTTTAACTCGTAAAGTGTTCAGTTAGCGAAGCAAATCAACTCGGGGTTGTTGTGAGTCGACGTCCGCCCGACCCTGCGGTGCAAGTTGGCGGCGGGGAGGAAGGGCGGCTCGATATTCTGATAGGTGTGCGCAGGCGTAGTCACTAATTTACGTCTCATTCAGTTGCCGCGGGCTTTTACGGGTACATGTCTCCCCACACGACCTGCCGAGCCATCTGTTTAGTTAATTTCAATCAAGAAAACTACTGTGCGTGACAATTACACCAACTTTGGGCCTGGCAGCAAAGGAAAGCTGTTTCTCTTCTTCGTCTGTGAAATGTCAAGCATACATAAAGTAGTTTTGGTTTGTACTCCCCCTAGTGGCCATATGAGGAAATGAGCCCAAACATTTAATGCGAAGAGGCGTCTTCAGTAGAAAATACAACACATTCTTTCTGTTTGGTATAAATATAAAAATATAATTATTAAATTTAGTCAAATATCTACTGTTTGTAATCATGTTTCATGTTTTATTCAATGTGGCACTAACATTTTTAAGGAAACTTTATATCAGCTTTCAGAAACACATACAAATGTGCCAGGAAACATACTTCAAGCACATCACATAAAGTAAAACCACCTCAGAGACATTTCATGTAAATTATTTCTTTTGTATAAAAATGTAAATATGACACTTATTTTGTAAGATTTTATTCCAAGACAAACATCTCCAGTTGCCAATACAGCAAATTCTTCCTATTTGTTAGAAAGAAAGGTTAAATAAGTCATTTAACTCTTTAAGCATCTTGATAAATTATTGTTTTAGTGATTGCATGCTGTCTGTTGAGTGTTTAAACTCAGAATAAATGTGTAAGCAGAAGAAAAAGGGGACCAAAGTGGAGAGGAAAGAATCTAAAACCACGAACCATCAGGAAAGGCCAGACTAACTTTACTTCAGCAACAAAATATGTGATATTAAATAGAGACATATTCATTTATTGTGGTGTAAAGAAAACCAGAAGACAATTCGAAATGGCCTCGTTGTAAACCTAATTTATCTACTCACATATATAAATAAATAAGTGTAATTTAACTTGCATGACTACAGTGGTATCATTCTTTCCTTCAGTATCTTCTGTGCAGTGTGTATCTTTGTGGAGAGAGAGAGAGAGAGAGAGAGAGAGAGAGAAGGACCCTCCCCCCCCCAAAAAAAAATAATTTGAATCACAGCCAAACTCTCCTCCAGACTTTTTTATGACCTTGTATTTCTTCATCAGCCTGACAGCAGACAGTCCGCTGGCTTTGTGAGGGAGCTGTCATGACTTTCAGTATCTCCAGTCATTTGCTGGGTTGAAGTGAAGGGACTGATAAAACACCCTGGTGCTGGGCTGCAGCCAGATTTGTTCACATTTTTATTCAGGGGATGCTGCAGTGTCCTTGTAAAAGAACAAAGCTATTCCAAACTCACGGCTTTCATCTGTGATTTCTCTGTTACTGTATATACTATTATATTATAGTAAGTTTTACAATGTTTAAATGTCTTTTATTCTTTAAACTGTAGATCAAGTCAAATATAGGGACTCCTACAAGAAGCATTTGCCATTATTTGATAAAAAATTGTTTGCATGAGTGTTTATTTATGAGCTTTTCTTACAAATAAACAGTGCAAGATTAAATGTTCCTCGTCCATCAGCTGCCACACACCTTTTATGTGAGCTATTGCTCCATATTCCCCTCCCTCCTCCTCATGATGGCTTTTAAATTAAAACTGAATGTCTGTCATTCTGAGTTTGGTCATCTATTTCTTAAAGTATGAGTCTGGTGATATTTGATATTGTTATTTATTTTCTTTCTTATTTTTATCTTGCTGTCAACATAAACCAACTGTTATTTGATCTGTGTATCTAAAGCCACCGTGTATCTTAATGTTCTGTGTTATAGAGCTCCAGTGTTGTCCTGTACTATTAACAACACGTTTGCACTGGGCGAAATGTTCCTTCATTATCACTTTAGTTTATACACTGAAGCTGCTGCTGGAAATACTCACTAGAGCACTAAATGTGTGTTAATCCACAGCTGAAAATAGTACCCAACAAATGCACTGTTTACTCTTTTTTTATGAAACTGTGTTAGAAACTACTGTGCTCAGCTGTTTTAGGAATTTACTAATCCTTTTTAAAAACTTAAACTTCTTATTTGTGACCTGTTTTTTAAGGATTAAATGGGCTTGTTGCTGTGCGCCTCAGTCAGTGGAGTAATACAGTTTGTTTTGGTCTTTTCATGGAAGTTGCAGTAACTGTACTGACAGTAATGCAAGTTGAAGAGTCCACAGCTGTTCTAGTTGCTCTGTGAGCTTGTAAATGCTCATTGTAAAGAAATGAATAAAACATTGATGAAAGCTGAAGTCCAAAAGTTCTTGCTTGATTTTTGATTTGGTCACACAAAAATAATTAGCAACTAGAATCACCTCCTCGTGGTCGTATCCCTCCGCCACTCGGACTAGTTTCAGGTTACATCCCTGTTTATCCAGAGTCGTATAAAATATTAAAACAGTTGTGTGAAATTTGTCATAATTGCTGTTTGAAGTCTTGAGAAATGGCTAAAAAGTGTTTTCTGGGATCACCTTGACCTTTGACCTTTGACCACCAAAATCTAAGCAATTCATCCTTGAGTTAAATGAACATTCGTGCAAAATCTGAAGGGACTCCCTTGAGGAGTTTTGGAGATATTGCGTTCACAAGCTCAAAACCACATTTTGTGAGGACACACTGACCTTTGACCTTTGACCCTCAAAATCAAATCAGTTCATCCTTGAGTCCGGTGGAAAATTTTTACTAAATTTGTAGAAGTTCAGTCAAGGTGTTGCTGAGATACCGTGCTCACGGGAACGGGAAGGACAACCCGAAAACCATATGCAGCAGTAAACACCAACTAAAAACATCAGTATCTGCAGGAGATGAAAGGTCACGGGATGAAAGGTCACGGGATTCATCCTCCGGGGAACATGAACGCACCAAAATCTGTGTCGTCTCGTTGAGATATTTGACTGGAAAAGAAAGAAAGTTTTTACCAGCTGGAGATCACAAAAGATTAGAGGTTTCCTCCCCCCAACGTACCGTGAATATCAGCATCAGTTCATGTCAAATTCATCCGACAGTTTAAATACTGCACAAACAAAATACGGTTTAAACTGTGGTCGTTTATTAGCTGTCCACAAAAGCATGTCATGGAACGACAGAAACTGTAGCACGAGTGTAACATTCCTCTTTGTTGTTATACTCCACCACATCCCTGCTTCTCACACCATGTATAATTTATATTTCATATATATATATATATTTTGTACAATATACATGTTCTCATCAAAGGAAAAAAAAAAAGAAAAAGAAAAAGAATTTGCAAAAAGTTCATCCCCCACGTGGATTTGAAATCTAGTGAACAGCCCATGCATGTTTCCACTGCTTCTAGGAGAAATCGTTGTTTATTACCAGGAACAAATACGCAGGCAAATAAATGCTCAGACAACTAAAGGGGGAGAGTCCTGTTCAACAGAGCTGGTGTACAGAGCACATTCTCAACAACATTAAACAAGAAGAGCCATGCGAACCGACATTTACTCTACGGCTTTGACCCAGTTTCGAATCAAAAGCGCCAGTACAGGTGGGGCGGGGCGGGGTGGGGTGGTGGTGGTGGTGGGGGCAAGCTAAAGTTCGTCTATTGCTAATGACATAACATTCAGACTGATAGAAACAGAGACAAGCTTCAAGTCTCTCATCTGGTAATGTTAAAGCCATATTCAGCTGCTGTTGGTCACAACGAGACTCAAACCTAAGCTTACAGTTCAAATACTAATGCTTCTGATTGTGTGAGGCTACAGTAACACTAGCACAAAAAGTGCTTGACATCATTATGAACCTTTTTACCTCTGCGGAGACAAAACGGTTTGCATCTTTAAGTTACATTTCACATTTAAATAGTAAGTTTCAGATGTGTGGGCGTGTGTAATGATTCAGTTTATGCAGTAAAAGTGAATGTTTCTCAACCAGAGTTTAGTCTAAGTAACAGCTTCAGTGAAAAGCTATCAGGGTAAAATCAACAGACTGGCAGTCTATACGGTAGAAATAGTCTTTTAAAATGAGTGAAATACATTTAAAATAAAACACACGGTGGGATGTCACAAGAATACAAAGAAAAAGAATATATTCAGGCTTTTTTCAGTCACTCGTTTGTCCGTTATGTGTCTTTCAATTCACATTTATATTATAGCTCCGTATCCTGTGGCATATTATTCATTGTACTCGTCAAAATAATACAGTCCGATGGAAATATTGCTTGATTTCAAAACTTTAAAGCATCTTTTTATATAATCATTTTCACTTTTGTAAAACAAAATAGCTGTGGAATGTAAAATAAAATATATAGTGCTATGTATGTAGGTAAGAAAATAAAGTCGTAGGATAATATCTATATTTCACTTTCTGTAACTATTTACAGAACTTAAAACCAGCTCGTATATTCCTATATGTTTCTCTTCTCTCTTAGACTGTATTTTTTTTTGGCCCAAAACAAATATTTAAGTAATTTTGAGTGTGCTACAATATCTGAAGTCATAAGCTTTGTCTGTTCTCTGAAGGTACAGTCAGATTCATGTAGAAACAACCACCACAAACTATGAGGACACTTTCGAGACGTTTGCATTGTAAGCTGTTAGAAACAGAGGGAAGCATCTTCTTTTGGTTTTGTTGCTGGACTGGAGACGTTGCACATTTTGTAAATATCCGACTTTTGTTGCATTGTTACATTCATAAAATAGACCGTATGGTTTCTTCCTAAATCAAGAAGTGTTGTGTCTGAGCGAGAAGGTCATGGTCGGGTCAAACGGGGATTCTTCAGATTTTATTAAACGATTTAGATCGAGCGACTTTAAACTCCAGAGGGAGTCCGCTTTAGCATTTGGTCCTTTTCCGGAACCGGAAACCAAGGCGTTATCTAAATGCACAGCAGGCGGGCAGGTGCGGAGGAAAAAATGTCATTAACACGAAACAAAAAGTCAAATGTGTGAATACTTTCAGCACCGGGTTCATTACAGACGCAACATCTCAGGCGTCAAACGGACAATACGAACACAACACGTCTCTACACTAAAGCCACAGGCTGGAACAACCAATCAAATTCTCAAAACACCTGAGCCAATACATCATCAATAACTGATGTAAACACCACAATGTCAAAATTAATAGAATACAAATGAAACATGGACTTTTTTATTGTCTGATCTGCCTCTCTACTCACTTTTTTTTAAACATATAAAATCTGTTTATTTTGCATCTTTTATTTTGAAAAAAAAGAAAAGATTTTCATTTTTTCCTCTACGGGTCTTTGGCTCAGGTGTTTGGGATTTTGTTCCGCCTTTGTTTTGGCTTTATTTAAATTCTTTAAAGCTTCAGATTGTGTTTCTCAGTTTCTTCCAAACTGTAATCTTTAAGTTCAACCCCCTGTTCAACACAAAACATCATTTCTGAAATACTCCTTAGTTAACTTCTCCCTCTTTTCCTTCAATCAAAAACAGTTGTGACTCTTCTGCACCGACGATTCAACCAGCTGTTTCATCCACTACTCCTGTGCAGATGTTGGGAGTTGGGCAACATCAAGATAAACAGCTGGTGGAGCTAATTCCTCCAAAAACAATGTGGATAACATGATGAAATGTTTTCATGATCTCCAATGAACTTTTAGCTTTAATCGATTTTTATCCACCAACTTTTCCAATTTTTTCTTTTTGCCCAGTTTTCGACTTTATGTATTTATTTAGTTTTAAAACAGGCAGATTTTTTGGGTCACGTTTGTCTGTTAACGTTGCGTCTCTAATAAATCCAGTGCTGCTTGTTACTGATAAATTCAGATGAGGTGAAATTTAAAAACAAAAGGTGACAGAGATCTACCCTGATCATTTGGAATGTATCAGAAACAGCGAAACGATGTGAAGGAACGTCCTTCGATTGGACTTCAACTGGAACAATCAACATCCTACTCAGCCCTACCCATCTACACAGACAGCACACCTACGGCGAGAGGGAGGGGTCGTACGAAACAGATTAAACATGCAACTTTGCATAAACAGAGACATACAGCAGGAACGAACTGTTCAGGGAGCACATTCAATGAGACTGTTGTCTTCAGCCAAGCGAGTGTAGGAGAATACTGTACATCAGTTTACAAAAGAAAAATAAAAAGAACGACCAGCACGATGACTTTCAGGACGTATTTACACTTTGCTTTAAATATCTTTAAGAGAAATTCCCTGTCAAAATCCATCTCCAGACCCGGCTCAGTCCAGTCTGTTTTGCAGTAGATACAAAGTTAATAAGCAGCGTTTTCCCTCACTTCCCCTTTTTTTTGGCGAAATTGGTTCGTGAAGTAAGCTCTGCATAAAAAGCAATATCAGGGCAGCTCAGTGGAGGAGGTGTCATGCAAAAGAAAAATAAAATAAAAAATAAAAAAAATAAAAAGAAATAAACCCGACAGTGCTCGTGGAGTTACCACAAGTTAATTTCCCAGTTGGACATCCGTGTTTCAAGCGTACGTCAGCATAGATTTCACTGAGTGGGCCGCCTCGAGTCTGAATCAGCGCTGCGGTGTCGGCCACGGTGGAAGTTCCTGTGATCAGTTTGGCCTCTGCACACAGTAGATATATAACACAGTGAAACGAATCCAACATAGAAGTGACAGAATGAAATGGAAAGAAGTTCAAACAAGTCCGCCTAAAATCTGTCTGCTGGCATTGCTACGAGTCACTTTTATTGGTTGTATAGTAGGATTATATTTATGTTTTGGCATGTGTGAAACTTTCTACTGCGATGGCATCCACTTCCATACAGTGATGTTATTTGTAAACTGAAGTCTCATATCAGAGATGATGAGAAAGCTGCTTTTATTGAGTTAAAATTCTACTCTACCTTTTAAGCAAAAAAGGTGTACAGTATGTATTTCATGCATGTATTCTATATGAAATACGATAGAAAGTTTTATAATCATGGTTAGGTCTAAGTGATACTGCTGGGTCAGGTCACTTTATTGTTTGTGTGACAGTTTTTTTTTTTTTTAACTGTATGGGGTGTGATGTGATCAGTGGGAGCCATCAGGACGACGAGTTCAAGCCTCCGACGAAGCGGGAAAAGTTTCTCCGCTTTCGTCTCGTACGCCAACATGAACCCCTCCGTTGGCTGCAACGGGCAGAATTAAAGGGAATCCCTGACATAAAAACTCCTCTTCAGCAGTGGGGCTGGGACCAGGTGGGAGGGAGGTGGGGGGGGGGCTGTAATGGCGGGACACTGGTGATGGTGTTACATGGATGCTGCGGCTGGATCGGAGCGCTCCGGAGGAGGACGGCGTCACACCACGGAGCCCTTGGAGGTGGAGAGGTGGATGGAGTGGATGCGCGTGGCCAGAGTCTTCTCCAGGTCGAGCAGGATGTCGGAGCAGATGCCGGGGCTGGACGCGGGGCTCTCGGCGGGGGGAGGTTCGTACAGAAGCTGCTTGAAGCTGTCGAGTTCGATCAGCAGCACCATGTTCTTCAGGAAATAGCCCTCGATGAAAGCCGTGAGCTCCGTGGCGCCAAGGAACTGCAAGAAAAAAACGAAGATGGCGAAGAGAGCGGTTAACTGCTTTGGAAGCTGCATTAAAACAACTACGTGTAAATGTGTTTGAGACAATCTTAATGAAAGGTGCAGCGTTGTTGTTTCTTTCAGCTCATTGATGCTGCAGCTCGAAGGCGCCAAAGTCAGACATTTTCAAATTCTTCATGCTGCGGCTTTAATGAAAACATTAAAATCGGATCATTTTCATGACAGAAAGTCCAGAAAAAGTGCAATAATTTGGGGGGGCAGGAGCACAGCATAAATAATAAAGTCGTTCCCTCTCTGGTCCCCAAAACCAAAGTCTGAAAACTAAATTGCATTTAAAGTGAAATCATGACAGTGAACTGAAGGTCACTCGAGGTCAAAACGACAAACAAAAGAATCTTTCTCCTCAAAAAGTGCCAATTAATCCCGAGGTGAAACTACGAACAACAGACAAACAAAAAGACGCCGCAGATTCAAGAAGAACAGTGAGAAAATGGTGAAAAAGAAAATGGACAACTACTCCATTTAAAGAATTCACAGAAATACTCACAGCAACAAGGCCAGCAGGTTCAACTGTCACACGTCAGATACAAACAGTGACTAAGAGAGAAAAAGGTTTGGAGGCCGAAGCTTTCAGAAAGCTGTTCCTGCACTCCTGGGAACATAGGACACTTTAAAACCAATCAGTTTTTACAGAGCGTTCCCTGAACGCATCACTGTGAGAGCAATGGGAGCGAACCTGAACTCAAACACTGAAGTTATTGCCTGTTAAAACCAAAACAATGAGACTGAAGATGCTAAACATCTGCAGAGGCGAGCGGAGCCGGGTGATAACGGGAAAATGAAAAGCGACACCTTTCACATTACACTGTCTTTAGATCGTCGTCACATAAAACTATTGATTAGTGCGGCTTTTAAAAACAGCTGTAACAGGCAGTGTGAGTGTTTCATCAATATTTAATATCACATTTTTATGAATCCACAGGGGCCTGTTAGTGAGAGTGTGTGAGAGTTTATTACAGGAACATATTTGCTCTGTTTTACGACAACTTGACAAATAATTTAATCTGTTCCCAGAAGGAAGTGCTCACCTTGGCGTGTTTGTAGAGGTCCACGCAGGTTTCGGTGGTGATGTTCTTGGAGCAGATGATCTCACAGTGTCTCTGAAGGGCCTCTAGTTGGAAGAATTTGGCTGCAGACAGGAGCTGCGGGGGAACAGTACAGCCGCACAGAATGAGGCACAGGACTCGGGATTAGAAACGCTAATACCAGCGCTGTCGCTCAGCAGGCGTCGGTTAAGTCTGTCTTACCTCCATAACTTCAGTGTTGCGTATGTGCAACGACTCGGTGCCTCCACAGTACAGATACTGCATGACCAGCTGAAACACAACACAACAGGCTTCAGTCTGTATCATAATCTACATTTCTTTTAGTTTTGTAATGTTACTAATCTTTACTGTTTTGGTTGTGGGAGTTTTTCTGAATCCAAATTTAATTAATATAAAGGAAATTAACTTGAAATGACTCATTTAGATTTAATACATTTCAGGTTTGGCTCAGGAACATTTACTTAAAGTAATAAAAACATCCCGAACTCGTCACTAGTATCGACAAATAAAAGGTTAAGATATTGATGTTTAGATACTGATTCCAGAGCTCATCAATACTCACTCACAGAAAGTTAATTATTCTGTTATTAATCATTAGGTGAGTCACCTTGGATCCTATTTAACGATTTCCTGACACACCGCAGTTTAAACTACTGATTGGAAAATAACCAACAGATCAATTGATGATAAAAACCAATAATCAGTAGATGGCAGTAGATAAATCCAACCAGGCTGATGTAGCTGACACCTGTAGCTCATCACAGATACAGTAAATCAGTATCTGCACCTACATTCAACGTTTTTGTTATCGTCAAACAAATCCCATGAAAATACTTTCTGACTTCCATATCCTGTCTATTTATTTATCTATTTATTTTAGCAAACGTTACTCAGACTGGAGGAAATGCATTTGTTGGGAACTATTTTCAGCTCCAGATTAAAACCAATGTGACGCTCTTTTCATGGGGAGAAATAACAGAACGGAAACTATCAGACTGAGTGTGTGAGGTCATTTAGAAACAGAGCTGTCATCACATACTTTATTTAAATAAAATAATCCTGCACACAGTAAAACATCCTGGTCACAACTCTTTCAGGAATATATATTTGTAATGTGTTGATTGTCGATTTGAGGACTTTTATTAGCAGGTAATAGAATAAAGTTCTTACGTGGAATATATTGTACTTGACATGGCTGATTTCAATACAGGTGTTTTCTGCTGCTGGTCGGTTTTGTAGCAGCGACTTGAACCTGGATGACAGAGGAGAACTCAGGGGGACATCACAGCTGTTTTGTACGTGGAAAAAAATAAAGATAAAAGACACAAAAAAAAAAAAAAAATGCAGCAATAAACATAAGGGCGAAATGTTCCGGTTACCTGGGTGACGCTGTAAACAGCAAAACTTTATGTGCATAAAATGGTTTCCCCTCCACCAGGAAAGTAACGTCCGACATCTCCTTGTTGTTCAGGAAGTGAGGGTCTGAAAAAAAAGGAAAGATGATGACAATGAAAACTCAATAAAAACATTGTAATGATGCATCATTATTCACGTCTCCTACAGCGTGGATGCAGAACAGCAAACAGCAGAAGATTAAGCTAATGTGGTCATTAATTACTCTCGGGGCGATTCATCACTTAGCGATCAGCGCCACGTTATCGAAATACAACTATTTCCATTTGAGAGGAATTGTAAAAACGCAGCCAATTTGGATTTGATATCCGCTGCTTTTTAGATGCGTCTCAAAGAGCATCCTTGAGTACTGTGATGAATTAATTAGCTGTCAAAGATTTTTCAAGCTTTAATCGTCTTCACACACAAAATAACAAACCGTTTGTCATTGTATTTTCACCCTGTTGATAAACAGACACTAGGTGGTGCTGCAGCACAGTCACTGAGGCTTTCACAGCTTCCTCTTGCTCTAATTAAAAACAACATCTGAAAAATAAAAAGAAAAAAAATGGAAATGTGGAAATGTCTGTGACCTTCCCGACTTCAAAGGAGCTTTTAATACCAGATTAAACTGATAAATCACATCATCAGTGACGTGGGAACAAAAAATATCTGCTTGGAAAACAAACCGAGACCATGAAGGTTCAAAATTTTAAAGAACTCTGGAGGATAAACTGTTTGTTGCAGATCGTTTTCCTTCTCTGTGCTTCGGAGTCACACAGACGCCTCGGCTTCATGTGTAAAATAATTAAACAAATAATTATAAAACAAACTTTTTTTCACTTCTTCTTTAGGTATTTTATTCTTCTCTGCAGACCGTGTTAAAACCTCATGTAGATAAGTGGTAAAACCTAGAACTGTGACAAACATGACAGAAAACTGGAGTTACTACAAAGTATTAATGTGTTGTATTACAGTGGCCATGCATCAGGAAATACATTCATTCTGTTATTGTTAAAAATGTTATGAAGCAGATTTGGGAGGGTCAGTCACAGGTGATTATCATGCAGCAGATGAAGATCAGTTGTAATTAAACATGTTTTTTTAGCTGCTGTCAGCAGAAATCTGAACGTCTTCACTTCATCAACAATTCTCATTAAATGAAAATCACGAAGCATCGAGCTGATAAAACAGTTTTTGAGCTGCTGAAGAAGATAAGGGTTAATCTTGGGTCGGGGGTGTTTCAATTCTGAAAAACTGAACAAAGAATTTAATTACACTGTGATATTTCCCAAATGTTGAGAATAAATTGTTGTATTAGTCAATAAAGTGGAGTGATATTAATGTAATTAACATTTGCCTTTTTGTGATTTTAAAGGGCCGAACGAGAGAGTTTATAAAAGCTGCTGAAGAAAGACCAGGAACATGTTTCCTCGTATTAAATCAGCTTGATTGACATGTGATCTCCGACCTCGCCAAAGTGGGAGACAAACCCCCCCCCCCAGAAAAACAAGAATCCCCTGGTTTCCCACTGTGATTCAGACCCTGCCGTCACTCCCTCGTCACTCGGCTTCCTTTAGCGCAGGAAGCACAGGAGAGCGTTGAGGAGCAGCCACTATTTTTAACCGGCTCTCTTACCTAAGCGCGAGGTCTGTTTCTTCTTGATCTCTGTCAGCTTAGGGATGGGGAAGGGCCCGTAGCACTGGGTGAAGATAACCGACAGCTGCTGGCTTATCACCTCATTCTGCAAACACACACCAGCACGAGTGAGGGCACAAACTTCACACAGATTACGGTTCCGCGGCCTCTGAGTTATTCAGGACCAAATTTCATGCAAATGTATGATAATATGGTTTAGAATGCAACTAAATATATGCAAATGTGAGTATTAATGTCACCGTTGCACATGAGCACAGGACAGTTTGTATTCCCAGCAAACCCAGCCTCACTCTGTCTGATGTTTCCCTAACAAGCACTTTGTTTACATGCAGGTGAGAGAAAGCCCCGGTGACCTTGCTGGTGCGGAGGATCTGGAACATGAGCGGCAGGCCGTGCGTGATCAGCTCCTCGGTGTACTCCTCCTCCTGGATGCAGCTGAAGTCTTTGAGCAGGCCCTGGATCAGCGGCCGGCGGTGCTGGATGAAGCAGGTGCGCAGGGACTCGAGCCAGGTGTGCAGCGTCCAGGGCACGCCTGGGAACACCACCACACGGAGAAGTAAATACACACTTACGGCAGAAAGGGAAAGTCTGCACGTCTGAGCGGTTTCAAGGGGCGAGAGAACCGACCATGTTTCCATCACTTTATGGCGTTAGTGCGAGTTTTGAAGGGCAACTGCACGGTGAGTGTTGGATTAGTGGAAAGTCGGAGGCTCCGGTGGGAATAAAAAAAAAAAAAAAAGCAGCAATATAATCAAAGGATGTCCTGTTAGAAAAAAATGACTGTAATGTTCAGCAACAATATGATGAGCAGTGAATGATGTGCGCATGAAATCAACGTAAATCATGGCGTGACGGGGGGAGCTCCGAGTTTCAACAGCGCGGCTGAAATTATTAGATGATTAACTGAGTGGAAAATTCATTGATAGGTCATTTATCAACCAAACATTCACTCGTTTGAGCCGCTCACATTTGAGGATTTGCTGCTTTTTGATGTTTTATATCATCGTGAATTCGTTATCTTTGAGTTTCAGACTGCTGCTCGGACAAAAAGTGCAAATTAAAGTTTTCACCTTGGGCGCTGGGACGTTTTCATGGGCATTTTTCACTATTTTCTGAAACAAAATTCAATAGCTGAGATTAAAAGTGTAATTCTTGCAAACAGTAGTTGACAATCTTATAATATTTAGTTATAATCCCCTGTAAAACCACAGGATGTTGCTTTTACACTTTGTTTTATGTACTGACAAAACAAACAGGATATAATGTGTTGATTAATGAGCTTTCCAGGTTCCTGTAGGTGGATTTGTTTCCACAGAGCCAGGCTAGCTGTTTCCATTTGTTTCCAGCCTTTGTGCTAAGCTAAGCTAACTGGCTAGCGTCATACCTATCGCACAGACACGAGAGGGTCATCGATCCTCTCGTGTCTTACTCTTGCCAAGAGAATAAAATATCAAACTATTCCTTTCCTGTCTATAACTCCATCTGCTGAGGAACACTGTGATGCAACCAACAGCTGGACCGTGTGGCGAAACTGTTTTGTCACTTAAAATCAATTAAACCAAATCAACAGCCACACGAGGTCCTGTGCCCGATGAAGTGGACGATGTCGGGCTGACAGCTGATGATTGCCACGTCTACAAGATGAGCAGCGCTCGAGGACACCTTTTCATAATCGTGTTCACACCTTTTGGCCCGGGCTATTATCGCCTCGGATATAAAAAGTCCCGCTTCGGAGACAGTTTCATGGTTGGATGAGTAGCGGTGATTGCTGAGGGTGTGTACAGGACAGCACAGGACTGGACAGGACGGGACAGGACAGGCACAGCATGAGCACAGCTCCAGGACAGCTGGAGGCAGCACAGAGCGAGGCATGTGTGCCAGTGAAGCATGTATTAGTAAATCTGACCTAAGCTGCGGATGTCTATGGTGATGTCCACATGGCCGTGCTCTGCGCTATGGTACATGGCCTCTCTCAGGGCTCTCAGTTTGGCCTTTCCTGTTCGCAGGGTCCCTCCGCTGTTAGCCTGCAGAGCCAACCTCTTCTCCCCGGGATCCGAACCCTCGGCCAGGATCTCCTCCAGGGACAGCACATCCCCCTTCTCCTTCTCCGACTGCGACAGGAGCCTCCGAAACACATTCCTGGAGGGGAAGAGGGAGACGATAAAGACACAGATGGAGATTAAAGGAAAGCAGAGCGATAAGACTGAATGGCAGATGGTTTTATGGTCGGGGGGCAAGAGGTAAAAAGAGAAGGAAGCTTCGGGGAGAAACAGGAAGGCCTGGGGTCAGTCGTAGGAGGAAAAGCTGTGAGGTGGATGATCACAGGCCGGAAAACGGATCTAAATTTGACCTACACATTCTGAGTTAACTCCACGTTAAGCTCATTCAGCTCTGATGACACTCCAAATATTCTCATGCACTTAACGAAGCACAATTGCGTCCTCTGAACCGGGTCCGCAGAGTCGTAAATGTAGAAGCTGAAAGTGATTCTCTTGCTTTGTTTTTAGTCTGTAAACTCATCACAACGTGGCACGGTTTCTGCTCCGGGATGACGCAGCAGTAACAGATGGACTCCTCTGAAGAAGAATAGACTTCAGCTGTTTACATTAACATATACAGTGTGATCACAGCTTCAGGACGCATCAGTGAACCATCTGCTTCAGCAAGGAGGCGCTGGCGTTTCGGACATCCTGTCCCTCGCTGTGACGTCTCTATCTTTGCACACTTTCCTTCCTCTGAAATGATTCTTAGATGTTTTGGTGACTAGCTTAAAAGCTAACAAGATATAACCTGCAAGAAAAACAAGTCTGGAACAAGTTGAAGGTTTATTTTTTCCTCTTTTGGTGGAGGCTCGCTAATTTTTTCTGCTAATTTCAGCTTAATGTGTTGAGATAAAAACAGATCAATCTTTTCTTAGAATCTTTCAAAACTTCTAAAAAGAGGAACTTGAAAGAGCGAGCCGTGTTTTGTACCTTTTCATCATTGTGCCTGAGCAACTGCGTGTGAGAACTTCTCACCTCCTCTCCTGTGCAGTTTGAACCTCGCTCACAACACGCTGCAGCATGATCATCATACCATAATTGATTGTCTTAATAATGCTGCATTGTGTTGTTGGCTTGCGCCTCCACTCCACTTCCTAGCAGCTCTCACTGCCCTGAATGTTAATGGGCTTTATCTTACTCAGCTGCAGGGAAACGATGTCACACTGAAGCCGTAAGTGGCTCTGAGCAGACTGCGGCGCTTATCGTCGCCTGCTGTCCGACAGGGAAACTGAGATATCTGCCTCTCATACGCTGCAGGATTTGGTGGGAGGGAGAACGACCGGGGCAGAGCGTGTAAACGGATCAACGCCGTGGTAATAGATATACGCATCACTGGTGGTTGGCACATGTGTGTGTGTGTGTGTGTGTGTGTTACCTGTGGCCATGTGCTGCTGCCAGGCTGTATGAGTTCATGTCTCCCAGCGGGGCGGAGGAGATGCCGTTTCGACACATGGTCCCGATCATGGGGTCCGCCCCTCGTTCCAAAAGCAAACTCACCAACTCAAAGTTACCTGAAGAGCAAAACACTCAGATGACGCTTCAGTACATTTACTCTAGTACTATTCTGAGCTACTCTATTATTTCTGTTCTTTTTTTACCTTCCTGTATTTACATTTGACAACTTTACTTACTGTGTAGGATGAGATTTTACATTTAAATCAGCTTCAATTTGACCAGTTATACCAGGATAATGACTTTATGTTACTAGAACTTCACGAGACATTTGAGGAAAGTTGTTGTTTTACACTAATTTCCACAATTTAAGAATTCGATTCAGTTTAACAGATTTTGACATTTTTCTTTCTCGTGCAAGATTCCTTTAATTTGACAAAACAGGAAATGAGATGAAGGGAAACACATTCAAGATCATAAGAAAAGACACATTACAGTCCAGAAATGTATTAAGTGACTGGATACAGGTGGTAAAAAAAGTGTGTTAAAGTTTCATGTTCTCAGTGTTTGTTCTATAATAAACTGAAAAATACATTTACTGACATTTACTTTTTGTTCTGCAGAAGAAACACTTTACATACATTTACTTGGACTTTTACTTGTAGTGGAGTATTTCTACAGTCTGGTATTGGTACTTCTACTCATGTAAAAGGATCTGAAAACTTCTTCCGCCACTGATGTTTGTGTTTCGAAGGGAGGCGCTTCAGGTGTACAATAAAACAAAATACAAATCATCAAATTACCCTTTTCACATTCACTGAATTCCATATTGCAGCTTTAAATGGAATCGAGTGACGAGAGCAGCGAGATCTGCTGAAGAAAAAAAACCCAGAAACTACCGTAGTAAAGGCGATTAATACCAACACTTCAGACGTTATCTGACACCATGGAGACTCTGCTCTGTGCGCCGCTTATTTGAGCTTTTTACATCCCAGTGAAGTTAATGTCACAGTAAAAACAGTCAGAAAAAGAGTCTGAACCTGCATTTAAATAATTCTGTGCTTGGAAAGTTTCCTCACTCTTTGCTATTCATTAACACAAATTACCTCTGGGATTGTGGTCTTTACTTCGGCTACATTATTTATTATTTCATGAGTAGGATGTTAATAGCGGTTCATTAGCCCCGGCTGTGTGTTTTCATCTCGTTACCGTGGCAACGTGGGGGCGTGCGCACACCTTAAAGAGACACTCCCGTACACCACCTGTTGTGTTTTGATTTATATTTACATTGATTCACATCTACTGCACAGATATGAGAGACTCCGAACAATTTCAGACTTTTCTTTAAACGCACGTTCGGTTCTGCTCCGACGGACACTTTAAAGCCCGTTCTGACTGACGGATTTAAATATACCTGCTGCAGGTTCGTTCATACATGGCTGCACAAGTACACAGCGGCGCAACCCTGAGAGGCAGCATCTAAAATCCACCGCCGTCCTGAATCCGAGATCGTAATTGAAAGTGATGAATTAATTAGATGATTAAAGCAGAGTAAGAATGCCTTCTGGTGAGCTTAGAATCAAACATGTCACGACTAATCCCTCATACGCTTCGTCAGGAATGAGAATACTTGGGTCAAATGTTCACATCAGGAAGGCTGTGTGTGTGTGTGTGTGTGTGTGTGTGTGTGTGTGTGTGTGTGTGTGTGTTATTACCTGCAGCAGAGGCCAGCTGAAGCGGGGTCTCTGTGTAGTTCTCCGCCCCATCCTGCAGGGCGCCCTCCACATTCGCTCTATTATCCAGCAACAACTGTGGCGGGGATGGGAAGAGGTGGAGAGGGGGGGAGAAGGGGGGAGGAGGGGGGGGGGGCACAAACCAGGAGGGAGAGAAGGGAGGAAGAAAACAGGCGAGGGGGAGACGGTGTGTTACAATCAGGCTTGGCAGGAGGGAAAAGCCTCAACTGCTGGAAACCTAAACCACCTCATTTAGAGACTGTCCGAGCTCTGGACATTAAACACTCTCCTAGCTGCACTTCCTCATCAGGTTCTGTCTGGGGCGAGTTATTGTTGGTGTCGAGCTGAAAAAGGAAAAATCAAAATGGCTTCTTTTTCTATCACCCCCCCCCCCCCCTCCACCTCCCACCCACCCCCAAAAAACAAAAAACTCTGATTGCAGTGGTGCAGATTAATAATTGAGAAAATCCTGAAGGCTGCTCATCAGGCTGTCAGCCAGAGTCAGCTCGTAGAGTTACTACTGCAAGAGAATCTATTATATATTACAACTGAACAGAACTGAACAAAACACTGAAATTTGGCATCCCTGCGGCTGTGTATCAGGCTGGCTGAGGTCTGCTCTGTTTTCGCTTGCCTCTGGAAATTCCTCCCTGCTGCTGTAGGACCAATCCTCAGATCCAGTTCTGGTGAAAACCAGGGGACTGGGTGACTCATCTACACATCTGAAGAGCATACATTATTAAAAACAAACTCGGTCTGGAGAGTTCGCCTCGATCGGGTCGTCTCCACAAAGAAATCATTACTGCACAAATAGGATCAAGAAGGAGAAATAAAAAGGACACACTGGCATTGTTATTATTATTATTATTATTATTATTATTATGAGGCACCATAATAATAATCATCATCATCATTATCATCCTCATTTTGGTGCAAAGGTCACGGCAAGGGCCACAGGTTAATGGTTACAGGTCATAAACGTCACTACCTGCACGACAGGGACGTGTCCGTGTAACACGGCGAAAGTGAGTGGCGTCCCCTGGCGCGTTTCAGGATAAACTGAGGGGTGCTTGTTTACTGTGCTTGGCACCTGGGAAGTCATAGGTGAGGTTCAGGGAGAGAGATATACAGCCATTAACATTCACAGCTCAGGGCGAGGGGCGGGGGGCTGGGGGGGGGGGGGGGGGGGGGGGGAGGAGGAGCGAGAAGCAGTATGCAGGAGGAGAAGTGTAAGCGAAGGAGGGCAGGATGGCAGAGGGTGATTTTTTTTCCCTCTTGAGTTTCACTTCTGTTCTACGTCTCATCTGAATCGTCGGTGTCAACGTGACGCGGTTACTGAGTATATCTGCCCGGGCACGGCCCTGTGACCACACGCCGTACTATCTGCCCAGCTCCATCTCTAAATAGGGTTTCATTTCATTTCAAAGAGGGAATGAAACCGGAGAGAAAATACAACACAGGCGAAGACTACAGACACTGACGAGACGGGCGCTGCTGACTCATGAAGAAAAACCGGCGGCAGAGTCGAATTAAAGAGCCACGATGCTGCTCCGCGATTTCTACAGTGGCTTTTTATCACAGAGTGAATTAAAGAAATGATTTCTAAATGTCGCCCGGAGGAGGCCTCTTCCACACGCATGTTTAATATAATGTCACGTTTCATTCCAGCTGCGATGCTAAACAACGCTGGGACTGTTGGTGTTTTTTGTCTTCACGGCGATGAATTATTAATTACTTCATAATATCAGTCAGTTTCAGCACAAACAGACGGCGTCACTGGCTGCGATATATTCAAACATAAAGACTCTGGAGTGTCATTTTAACAAAATGCTTTAAATAGTGATAATCAGGGATGTGCGGCAGCGTCTGCTTTAACTTTACTTAAAGGCTCAGAGGGATTTTTCTCTTTTCAAGCTGTTTATTTTGAAGGATCTTTCGAGGCAAAAATATTTCACAAGAAAAAAAAAGTCTGATTTAAAGGAAAATCTGTTAAAAAAATACAAATATTTTGACTTTCGTATCCATTTAATCACCCTGAGACCAAAACCAAGACATTGGTTTAGGAAAACAAACAACATTTATTGAATCGTGGCTCATAGATTATTTAATTAAGTCATTAGATAAATTATTTCAGACATAAAAACATCTGCATGGCCATGACTCCATTAGAAATACATGGGAAATGAGCAGTTTATCAGCACATAAACTCAGGTAGCACTTTGCTTTTGAGTCGACACACCTGCACTAAACACAAGCACTAAACCATCGGAGCAACCACAGGAGTCAACAGTGAGGTCACTGTGGGGGAGGAGAGTCCATGAGGCTTTTTCTATTCTTGCATGTTCTTGTTGCCAACTGAGACTGAAGCAGCTGCACACACACACACACACACACACACACACACACACACACATTCACACACTGCAGACAAAAAGCAACATAGCTCCACTGTTACTTTTTCTTACTTCAACACAATATATAAATGCAATGAGGTTCATGCTTCACGTACAGTCAGCGGGAGCGAGTTACATAAGTGCACACTCTCGTACGACAGCGATGCATTTTTGATGTGGTGTAAAGGAAAAACAGCTGCTGCACGTCTACAGTGTTAAAAATGTAACATGTAATGAAGTAACTGCCCCGCGCACTGGGGGAGTATCAGTGGATTATTATTCCGTATCAGCGCCGGGACAAACTATCATTGTTACTGTGCGAGTGGTCCTTGTTTGTTGTTTCTTATCAGTGCACTTCATGTAATGAGCTGCCAGGAGAACAGAGAGCATGCCGAGAGCAGGTGAGACAATGGAGACAGAGGGGGAAGGGGCGGAGGGGGGGGAGAGAGGGGTGACACAAAGCTGGTTCATCGTTTTCACTGGTACACAGAAACAAATGAACATATTGGACAGATACATCAACAAAAAACAAAAAAAAATAAAAATGTGGAACCAATGTGACGTTTACTGCGTTTCACAGACTTTTTACGGGGCGACACTGACCTCGCTGTTGATGTCGGCTCCGGCGTCGAGCAGCATCTGGACCATGGCCTCGTCGCCGCGGACACAGGCGTACATGAGCGGGGTCATCCCCTGCAGGAGGGAGGACGGGAGGGGGGGGGGTTACTCCTATTACATACGATATACAAAACGCAACACGACAGAAACAATCTCTAAAAACACTAGAGCGCAAAAGTTTTCATGTGCAGATTTTCTCCTGTGTGTCGTCCTGATGAACTGAGCAGCGCTCCTGATGGGAGTGTTTCTCACAGTGAAGGTTGTTGTGTGCAGCCCGGTACAGACCAGGACTTGTGGAGGGACCTGCTTGTCAGAGATAGTTAGACAGGTGGGTGTGTGGGACGCCTATCACCCTGCCAGTCGCCTTCACAATGAAGCTCAGATTGAGTTTTGTCTCTGATGTTCAAGTTTCCCTTCGTCGGCCACTAACAGAGAAAGTGAGAACAGATTGGATAAAAGACTTCTAACTCCTTTCTGTCAGGGACTATACCTTCTATTAAAATAAAGAGTTAGAACCTCTTTTCTATCAATCACAAACTTCTTGTTTTGTTATATGAAAGAAGTAAAGAAATGTACTTTCCACTATTTCCTCTAAAATGTTGAATACTTTTCTATAAACTAAAAACAAACCAAAAAAGCTCGTCACACTGACTACATCTCCGGAGCAGAGCAGATACTAATGTTTGACCTTGGGTTATTTGGTCAAGGTGAGAAATAGGGATACATTTTTCGTATTGTATTGCCTCGGAGTCTGAATCCATCTCCGTGCTTTGAGTGTGTGCTCCACTTTCCTCCCACGGTCCAAACACACCCAGGCTCGGTGGACTTTAAACTCTTAACTCCCCTCAGCATCTAAGTGGTGTGAATGTGAGGGCATGTGCGGTAGCTCTGCGATGGACTGGCGGTCCTGTGGCCTAATGGATTCTGGGACTTTAACTGTTCTGGAGAAAAAACTAAAACACATGAAAGACTGTGGCTTTTGAGTTCTTTAGATTTACTGATTATCTATCTAAAAGGGTTGAATTCAATCATATAAATAATAAGACAATTATTGTACAGCTAGTAATACAAAATACACATCTGACGGTTTTATTGCAGCTTTAGAAAGACTCATGATCGGACGCTTGTTGTGTTGAGAAACAAATTACTATTCTCTATCTATCACGTCTATTCATTATCGTACCGAACAAACACCCATGACATTACATTGTGAGGGCTCACGCTTTGGTCATTTCTGTTAACCATACCATAAGAAATGTGAACATGGATTTGTGTGCTATCAGCAAAGCCCTGAGGAGCCCATTAGCCGTTCTATAAGGAGCTCACCAGCAGCTGTGCTCATTACTTCAACGGGGGAAACCAACGCAAATACATTTAGTCCCCGAGTCTCTCTTTACGTAATGTTCTTTAAATCACCATTCTGTCATAAGGAACCTCTGAAGTGCCATATGTGGAAGATATAAGTTCACTAATCAGCTCCGTGCCTAAAGGATTGCACTCGAATAAACTCGGTATTCCTACATAACATGCAGCCCATCCTGTCAATCAGAGGCTTTTCCAGCGGTTTGCTCTCAAGTTCTAATTTTCTCAAAATAACCGACAAGAGCGACAACAGAGGCGAGCTGCAAAACTCCTCCCGTAACATCATATATCTCTGCATGCCACCATATGCACCGAGCACTCTCTTGAGCCTGACGAGCCCACACACATTACGCTCCGAGCGGCGTGGCCAAGCTTCACTCAAGTGTTATTGCAAAGAGGAAATGAAATAACGAAAGAACTTTAATGTAAAGCGAGCGTCCCGTGCACCAGGCGGTCCGGACTAAAGCGGAGAATGTTTTCCAGTGTGTTTTTTTGGACGAGATTTCCATAAAACAGACTTCAATCATATGCCTGATCTGAGCCGTTATGTTCAACAGAGGCCTTTTTTACGACCGGCTCGTAACACAGCACAGCATTTTATGTTGAGGGCTCACATCCCTTTGTGGTGATTCATCCTTAAACATTTCCTGGACGCCGATCTACTTAATCAGCAGACGGCTGCAGGGCGATAGATGACTGACCCCGATGATCATCACGATGAGTTCAAATGCCTCTCAGCCGTGATGACAGACAGCAGATTTCACTTTATCGCTCCTGTAACGCTGTCTGGTCCCCTGCACCATTTAGACTTTTACAAAGGGAGTAAAAGCCTGTGTGTCACCACGGCGACATATTTATGTGAGGAGTGAGGAGGAAAAGTGTCAATACAATTTGTTATACTGATAAGGACGTGCAAATACCGAAAGGGAACTCAGGTCTCTTCCAGTTGAACGATCTGACTGAATGTGGCATGAATCAACCTGCTAGAAATCAGAGTCAGTGTTTTTTAAAAGACAAATCTTACGTTAGAAACAAACTCAAAAAAGGGGCTTAAGTACAAACACAAACCCTGAGTGGAAACCTGCTAAAAGTTTCTTAATTGAACTTAATCAGGCACAGCTTTCTGACCATGGAAAATCAGATTGCACTATTAACTTCCACTTAGTGCAAGGAACAACCGATATCTCCACTGACAGGGGAATTTAGAAATTCCCAAATGACATTAACACTTGGATGCAGTAAAGCCGAGATATCGACCCGACGGTCAAAGCAAAACCCATCAAAGCTCAAGGCCGGGAAAAGTGCTGCAGTATGACGAGATCATTCTTTTCCTCCCTCATCTTTTGGATGAACAGTGGAGTTATAATGCAAAGCTACTGTCAGTCTCTTTATATCTGTATGTGGATTAACGTCAATCTACGATCTTTTAGACGTTTTTTGCAAACGTGTGTATTCGCAGAAGTATTCAGACCCTTTTGCTGTTTGCTTTTATTATCCCTGAGATGAGTCTAGATCTCGACTGTAGTCCACCCGTGGCAAAATGAACTGACGGGACACCTTTGGATAGAAGGTCTAACAATCCACACTGCGAGTCAGAACAAAAACCCTGAAGTCCTAGAAACTCTCTGTAGAGCTTTGTGATGAAATTGTGTTGGCCCACAGATCGGGGCAAAGGGTATAAAACCATTTCTAAAGCTTTGAGTGTTTCCAGGAGCACGGTGACCTCAATAATCCTGAAATGGAAAAGGTCTGGAACCATCAGGACTCGTTCAGCCAAACTGAGTGACCAGGGCGAGAAGGGCTTCGCTCTGTCACCGTCTTTTATTGAGTTTTATCCATTTAAAATTAAATCTGTTTATCAATCAGTAATGAAAAGAATCATTTGCTGCAGCCTGATTTTGATCCAGTCTAAATAATGTGAATTTTGAAAAGTTGCATCATGGCACAAGAATGTAGCACATTGCATTACTCACAGGGAGCAGTCTGTGCCCAGCATGTGTGAGAACTGGGACGGGTTGCCAGGTAATACTGGTTAGAAAATCACAATTCATTGCTCATCGCTCTCCACTATGCCCGTGTAGGTGTGTGATGTCAACGCTGTGCATACGTGTAGGAGTGTGTGTGTTAAGTGCCAGACCTGCTCGCTCATGCTGTTGATGCCATCAGGCCCCAGCAGGTTCACGGCCTGCTTGACCAGGTCCGTCCGTCCGCAGTTGAGCATCCTGAAGCCCAGATCCTGCAGGAACTTGGCCTCCGTGGAGGCTGCGTCCAGCTTTCGGGTGGCACAGAAGCAATCCTCCGCTCTGCAGACGGAATAAACAGATCCATTACTGTGATTAGGTGGGGGCTTATCTCAGAAATGGATTTTGTCGATCCGTGGGTATACATCTCCGCCGCACACCGGAGGAAACACAAAACGACTGCCGCTCTGCTTTTTCGCAACTTAAACTCTTGGTGTCATAAAATGAATGGTTCATATAAAAAAAAAATTGAACTGTTTGCTCACAAAGTCATTTCACTAGAGTTTGCATTTGTTAACATATCATTTTCCTTTGCGTGCTTCTTGTTCTCTACTTTCCTTATTTCCTAAAGTAGCTTTTCTCCAGGTAAAGCTTCTGCTATGACTCATTATTACTCATTCACGTCTCCCTGAAAAGCCTGTTAATCCACGCTGAGAACAGCTGTCACTGCTGAAGTTTCCACGGGGTCACAGAGGAACCTCTTCATGATGTTTGTCAATGTCTTGTTAGTTATGTGCTGAATTTTAATTTCTTTTGGCAGAGAGAGTGGAGAGAGACAGGGAAGGCAGGAGAGAGGGAGGGGAGGACATGCAGTAAAGGGCTGGATTTAAACCCCAGCCACTGTGGCGAGGACTCAGCCTCAAAGGTCTCACACAGTCTAAAGGTAGATGTCCATGTGTTGTTTGATTATAAAGCAGGTCTAGCTTCTATATTAATACTGTGAAAGTATCAAAGCCTCAGTCCACAGAGGAATGCACACAGCCTGTATTCAGACACTGAGCTTTAAAATCAGAAGAGAGGCTCAGAGCCTCCTCTCTTCTGATTGGCTCACTGACCTGTTGTTGCTAGAGCTCCAGAGAGAAGCCGGAGAGAGGAGATGTAAAACTACACTGAGATGAAAATATATCTTCTTATGGATCAACACTTCAAAATAAAACACAGGAGAAGTGTAACATATGGGACCTCAGTCTCATCTGCTCTCTGTTATGATGACAGTTTGGATATCTTGCTTTTATAACAAGCATGTTATAATTATTTCTAGTCAAAAAAAGAGGGCTAGATTTATAGGTGCACATCATAACTTTCCTGAGGATGTGTGCATACAGTAGTTGGACCTGTTGTGTGACCGCTGGGATATTTCTGAGATAATGGGCTCACGGGCAAAAGTTTATTGGTGATGCAACACTTCCAGAACCAAGAAAGACTGTGGCTGATATTCTCACTTGGTATTTTCTTGCAATACAGGTGTCACAAACCTGAATCCCTCCCCACAGTTACAGTTTGGTGTCATTCACTGGGGTGCAGCTAAAGCAGTGAGGTTATTTCTACCTCCACAAGCAGCTGGGTTGTTGCCCTACGACCACGTTATGAGAATCATAATCTTACTTTATTTGTCGTGGTTCGCAGTCCACGCCGGGGAGCAGCAGCCTGGCGGCCTGCCTCACGTCGTCGCTGTCCACGGAGAAGCTTCGTCGATGCTCAGTGTGCGCGACCGCCACCCGGATCCACTCCATCAGCGGAGGCAGTACCAGGAACGGCCTGCAGAGGAAACGCACGCGTCAGATTAGGTTTTCTCCAGGTAAAACGGGTTTCACAGTGTGTGCTCTATTCACCTTTCAAATAAAATCATTTAATATAGACTGTGGTCCAACATTGATAGCCACAAACTTTCTAATTAAAGATGCCCTTACAGATGACTCAAAAGACAGCTACACCACATCAGTATTCATAATTTAGGACTCAGACAGTCCAGAACAGAAAGAGATCTAGATGCTGAAACCTCCCTAAATGCTGTTATTACCTCCTTTAATCAAAATCAGTAATGGGTCTTTGCCTGGCTGACATGTTCATATTTCATCATTTCTTTCTAGGACTAGTGTGTGTGTGTGTATGTGTGTGTGTGTGTGTGTGTGTGCCAGCGTACCTATCCAACAGAGCTCCTTCCCATCATTACACACCTAGCAACACTCCACCGAGCCAACAGGGGACATGTCGCAGGTCCACTGTGGGTCATGCCTTATAAACTGCTATAATTATGTCTAAAAGCCTCTGATGAATTGATTTTAAATTTAGCCGAGAGGGAACCTGCAGGCGTTCGAGTGTTAAAGTTCAGGTGGTGGTGTGTGTGTGTGGGCACAGTGCACGGCCGTGTACAGGCCTGCAGACGTTTAACCCCTTAAATATCTTTATATTACCATATAAAATAAAACAGACTTGAGACTTAATTAACAGCTATATATATTTTATTATAACTTGCAAGCTAATTATTGCCTGGCGCCAGCTCTGTACTTCATGCACAGTCACAAGAGCGGGATTAAATCAATCTTCTCATCGAACTCTCGGCGAGAAAGTGAATAAAAGTGTTTCCCAAAATGTCCATCGATTCCTTTAATGTCCTTCCATCCACGTATATGTATTTTTTAAAGTTATTTTTAGGCATTTCGCCTTTATTGTGATAGTGACAGTGAGAGAGAGAGAGAGCTGGATTCAAACCCGGCCTTAATGGTGTGCAGCTAACCAGGTAAGGTACTGAGGCGCCCCCATCCTTTTACACTTAACTGAGCGTTAAATGAGGCAAGCTCTCTGTTCTCACACAGCACATGATGCAGTTTACAACGATGGCAGTGGCAGATTACCACTTCAAATCCAGTAACCGTTGAAAGAATGCGTTCTTGATTTCAGATAAAGGAGGACAAAAGCAGCCTTTTCTTTTCTACTCTGTTGCTGCTGAGTTTGACAGCTACAGCGAGTGTTGTCTTTGGCAGCTGCAGCTACAGCTTTAAAAATTGGTTGAAAACGCCGCGTCCTTGACTCCTGGATGTTTCTCTCGTGGTTTTTTCTTACGGCTGAGGCTGAGGCTTCGTGTCCCGGGCAGAAAGTCAACATCCTCGTCCATTGTAGATGATGTAGAAGTGAAGGAGGAGCACTTCAGGATTAAAACTAAGTCACGTGTTCGGCAAACATAACTTCCTGTAACTGTGACTGGGGCTGCTGGAGAATAGACTGTGTGCAGAGCTGCTAACATTAGCCTAAACTCTAATAGCATCCAGGACTTGTTTCCATACAGTGGAGAAATACTGTGGCTGTTGAGAAAAGACCAGCTGGGCCTCGGAGCTGACAAGCTATGATTGGGTAATTGCTGTTTGTGGGAGGAGTTTAGTGAACGATCATTTAGTATAGATAAGGTCTGATCAGCAGCTGTTTTTGACAACTTTAACAGTTAAATTAAATATTCCAACGAACTGTCGCTATATCCGGCGCCCGGCGACGGCACAACATCTGCACTTGTTCAACCTGAACCACTCTGAAACCGCATTATGATGCGACGCCTCAGTCCCGCTGTGCAGTGGCTTATTCCATCCTCAGAGGATGAGATTACAAAGTCTCACATCGCCCAGCAATCAGCTCACCGAGCTCCACTGGGGCGGACTGAGCTCTAACTGCCAAAACCCTGGGGAAAAAAAATATTAGTCAGGTATTTATCATAAGTGCAAGGTGACTATTTTATCTTGGAACAAGGTTTATGAGAAACCTCTCGGAGTGAAATGCTGAGCAAGTTGTCGGTGCTCTCGGATTTTCGCTCAGTCACAGTAACTTCATACCACAATGTGGAGGAAAGAAAAAACCCAGCAATAATGCTCTTATTATATTCAGCTGTCTCAAGTATAAAACTGTCCTCATATAACAAATCCAATAATTCTGTTTGGTAAAATGTTTGTATTTAAAGCTTGAGAACTACTTTGAGCTTTGAGTTTTAATAAAACAAAAATCACAAAGCCAATTTGTTTTAGAAGAAATAATTACGACAAACCATAAAGTAGCACAACACAATATGAAATGGAAAAAAAAAAATTGCACTAACGAAGGATGGGAACATATAACATTTTAAATATGCGCCAACTGTCATTTACTCTCTGCGACTGTCAATCTACTTATTGGAAATACTAAAAGGATCCCACAAAATGTTATTTATTGTGGTATTCTTTATTCTTTAATTTGATTTTTGTGATGTCACCAACTCGCCACATATATAAATAAAAACCTAATGAAAACTTTAATATTTCCTGCATGAAAATGGGACTGAGCAAAGACATTTTTCACATGTCACTATGTTTTACAGTAATTTACATTTGCAGCATGAGTCACCTACTTCTTTATGTTTACAAATGAAAACAATCATCGATAACAGATTTATTTCCTCTATCGATTAACTGCTTCATTAAGTTCTTGATTCTTCACTGTGAAACGTTTCCGGACGCACAGAAACAGGCACGACACACACTGTTCTCCTGGACGGGATAAAGTTCGTAGATGTGAATGATTTTCATGAGTCCGTCCGCTGGCAGAGCGCCCTCAGTAAATCCTGCTCGTTCATAATAATTATCCTCTCGGGCTCATAGACACGGCTCTTTCTCTACTCCACATTAGTGAACTAATGACAAAGAGAACAACCTTGGGACACGTCCAACATGAGCTTTCTGTAGCGTCTGTCCCTTAAAGCAGGTCGTTGGCAGACAGGACTCGCTTCAAAAACTCTTTTCAGGAGGTTCTCATTAGGCAGATATGAAAAATTTTTTTTTCCCCCTCATTTGCAGTTAGTGAATACAGCCTTTTTATGGACTCAGTGATTCACATACAACATTTGTACTTATTCTTCAAGAGACATAATGGTAGAGTTACGGGTTATTCTGACTCAGCCGATCCCAATTGAGATGATAATAAAACTATTTTCCTTTGAAACCATGAAGTAGCCTCGGATGCACATCAGAAAACTTTAAAACATTAAATTAAATGGGCTAATTTCACGTTATAGTCGGATAATTATATTACAAATCCGTCAGTAACGATCCCCTGCAGAGCTTCTTCTCCCTCATGACCCGCCGGCAAAGATAATTTCTCCAAAAAATTATTTCAAACAGAAGTCAAGTCAGTTTTATTTATATAGCAGCAAATCATAAGAGAGGTTATCTCAGGGCATTTTTCATATAGAGCAGGTCTAGACTGTATTCTTTACGATATCACACTTGGTGACAGTGGCAAGGAAAAACCTCAGGATGCACTGGGGGAGGGGGGGGGGCAGAACCAAGCAGAACCCAACTGAGAGAGACCATTAGGGGCCGTTATGTTTACTGTGTATGCAGCTGCCTGGTCCTTCTGCAAATTTGCTGCGAGCGCATGTTTAATCAGAGCAGCAGCTTTTAGATATCGACGCTCTGTGTTTGACAAGTCTACACTCTGTGTGCATCAGTTGCTCATGCCACGAGCAGAGCTATCTTTGTCTTTACACCTACAGTCTGCCAGGGAATTTGAACTCCTGGACTGTCCTCCCTTTTCCCAGAGCTTGTGCTTTAACTGTCTGCTTCCTGAAAGGCATATTTACAGTGGAGGTTTGAAAAAAGATGGCGCCGCACGTTCCTGAATGAAAACGCTGAGGGTGATGTTGTTGTCCATCGATGCAGACGGCAGGCCTGCAGCGACAACCAACACCCAGAGACCTGCCAGTGTAACAATTCCTCCTTTCGAGTCAACGTCTGGGACCAAATGCTGAATATAATAGTCTTCATATTTCTTACAGACTTCAAAGATTGGAGTGATTAACTGGTTTTCTTCTTCTCTGGGTAATTTAACTTCATGTTGACATTCAAAACTCAGATGTAAAAGTCATTTCGGCAATTTACTTCCCTTCAATAAGTTTTCACCTAACAGAGGCTTATCTGAGGCTTCGCAAAACAACCCCAAAAGATTACTTTACCTCATTTACTCATAGTCTGTCTCCCTCTTATCCCACTGTGTTATTCAGGCCCTTTTCCACTCGTCTTCAACCTTTCAGCAGAATACTAAATAGAGAATTTTCTCTGCGGGGGCCCGAGAGCCTGCTGACATGTCACTCCGCCTGACATTCCTCTTGCTCCCCAGGGTGGTCAAGATGGAGTTTTATCTCTTAAGAGCGGAGGAAAGATGTTGGAATATCTGTCCATCCGTCCATCCGAGTGAAGTCCCTCTGGTTCCCATCAATCTGCTAAACGCCTGGGGAGGTGTCAGCGATGACCAGCCCACGCAGCATCTTACCGGATCGCTTGTGGGGCGAAAAACTCGTGCAAGAAAAGTAGGAATGTCTGTACAAACCTTTAACAACACTTTACAAAATATTCTCGCTGTAGCGTGCCCACGAACTGACAGCTGCAGTTTGAGAGGATGTATGTGTCTGCATATCAAGATGGAGAGCGTTTGGAAGTCGTGCCGGCTCGACGTAGCGCTTTTACGGTGTGTGAGGAGTGCCAGAAATGTGGGCGATGGACATTTTGGGAGATTGGATTTTAACTTACACAAACATTTGTCAGACACAGAAATCATCTTACTTCTTGATTTATAGCTCGATAAGTGGAGGCAGAGGGCCTCATATCATTGAGTGCAAACTCGCTAATTGACTAAAGTGAATGGTGAAGAAGGAGCTCTTGTCAAGAAGTTTTGGCTCATTTCCTTTGTACTAGTTCAGGGACGCCCTCCAAAGTCTGAATTTCAAGATGAATACATTATGAGCGGACACCAGAGCCTGTTCCAGCTCAAAACCTTCAAAAAATGCAGTTTTCTTTTGACTGATTTCATTATTTACAACCATATATATAATTCATGTAATATCATGTTACTTTGTCATATTGTTCAGATTATTGTATCACTCCCTGCTAAATAAATGGAAATAATGAAAACCAGAAATAAAAGGCACAGATTCTTCTCGTGAGCTCTGTGGAACTTACACACATATAATTATCGTTAACCTTGTGCACCACTTGTTTCTACACCTCATCGGCTGTTGGAAGGTAAATTTCTGGAGATAAATCTGACATTTATTGACTTGTTAGATTAACTTGCTGAATGCATTAATAGTGTTGGTCTCTTCAAGGCCAGACCATCCCACGCAGGAGCCTCCATTCACGAATTTTCTTTCCACCTTCTGAGTTTGAACTTGACCATCAAGATTATTTCTGAGCAGCTCTGTGAGAAGAAGTGATGCAAACTGGTAAAATCCCTCACTGGCTTCATCGCTGGGCTCCAGATTCAACTAATGTCCTTCACTAAACTACTTTGTTCAAAAAATACTTTCTCTCAGCTTTTTACCAGGCAGGTCAACACAGTGTAAAAAGCCACAGCACAAATACAAAAGCAACAACACAAATACAAAAGCAACAACACAAATGCAAAAGCCACAATACAAATGCAAAAGCAACAACACCAATGCAAAAGCCACTTTTGCACAGGTGTTGCTGCTTTTGTACGTTGTATGTTGTGGTTTTTATATTTGTGTTGTGACTTTAGCATTTGTGTAGTTGCTTTTGTATTTGTGTTGTGGCTTTTTACACTGTGTTGAACATTCAAGGACACCATAGTTTCTGCTCTTATTGGTGACAGATTGTCTCTATGAGAAAAACTCTTAAGTACGACTGAAGGAAACAAAATAATCAGATGTAAAAACAAGCGTCATCACTTCCTGGGTTACTGTCGGACTCACCTCTCAGTCTGTAAGGTGACTTTGGACGGCTCAACGTTTGGGTTCTCCCATTCCATCTGTGGGCAGTGCATGAAGTAACACAGGGTGTAGAGGGCCTCGGGCTCCCAGTGCACCGTGGTGGTCGTGGTGGTGGGGGTGGGGGTGGTGGCGTTGGTCTTCTGGTGGACCGGAGTCCCGTTGCTGGGGTTTTTGATGTGCAGCGGCTGCAGGTGGTGCATGGCCCTGGACACCAAATCACCTGGAAGATATTTATTTATTTTTTTACATATGAGAACAGCACATGATATGCTACTCATACAGAGTGACACAAGGAGAAATTCATTACACATGAAATGCTAGTCTTAATAACAAAGTCCTACGCATTACTCTCAAAACTCAGATCCATTTCCTACACCATTCATTTGACACATGAGTACTCACAGCACTTTTATGATGATGTAGAGACGCACTGCTTCATTCACACACCCTCTGATTCATCGTACATTTAGTCATACACATATGCCCACACACTCCTTGCCGAGTGGGAAAATGCTGCCTTGAAATTAAATCATATAGAAGTGTGAGCTCTTATTCTGTTGTCACTTTTATCTTTAGCTCTTATTTTTCTCTCGTTGTTGTCTCTTCCATTTTCTTACGCGACCAACTACTAAGTCACAGTGAAACTACAATATCAGTGTCAGTGTGTGTGTGTGTGTGTGTGTGCTAAATGTCAAATGAATGTGGGAAGCATTTTAAACCTTGTGAGCTTCCTGCCATGATAATTGTTACTGTAGGAGAATCATCCTTTAATCAATTTGTAGGGACAAAAATCTTTTTACAAAGACTTGGTTTTTGCCTCTGGAACAGTCAGGTTTAGAAATGTAGTGCCAACAGCTACAATAACACACACACACACACACACACACACACACACACACACACACACACACACACACACACACACACACACACACACACACAAACTGTACAGTTTTCTGTGAAAACTACACAAGCCACAGAGATAAAGTCAACCTTTTTTTCTCAGCAACATTTTCTGCTTCTTCCTTGATAAATGTGGTTCACTGCTCTTACTATGAAACTATTCAAAGCTGCGCCTTGTCACAGCAAGAACAGCAGAAAAATGAAAGTCTAAAGAAATTTTTACAATCCTAATAGTTTTTGCACTCCGGAGGAGGTTTGAATTTCAACTTCTGAAATTCAATACGTCTCTACAACACCGGCAGATATTCAGCGCTGACGTTGGGAAAGTCATAATTCTCTGATTTAGGATTTTGGCAGCTTCACGGCAGCTTATCGATCGGGTCATTAGTGATATGTTTAAGAATAACGATGTTGCTCTGAGAGGGGAAAATACTGCAGTGCGAGCCTGCAGGGTGGATTCCTCTGAAAAAATTAATACCCCTTATTGATCTAATTATTTACTTGGTTTACTGGAACGCTGGGGGTTTGTAGACGGACATGGACACAGAGTCTGACGCATGGGAAACAGACTACACCACCGCCTGTGTGTGTGTGTGTGTGTGTTAGTGAAAATATGAAGCTGTGATCTGCAGCAACACACACACACACACACACACACACACACACACACACAGATTCTCTCCCTGATCTTGTTTGATTGTTTGTTCCAAAAATACCCAGTGTGAGTCAAGTTGGCCCGTCTTGAAACCTCATTCCTTAGACAGAATGACACGGTGAGTCTAAGCCCAGGGTTCTCCATCTGTCAGACTAAAGACCCCTGACAGAGTTCACAGGCAGTCAGACGTAAACAGAGCACGCTGCTCTCGGCACAGTTTGCACTCCGGCTCCAGGGAGCCTCATAGACACTTACTGAGAAAGAATTAAACACATCAATATATAATTAAGTGAATCAAGCCCCGTTTCCACGACTGTGTTGAAGTGATTGAAGACACACGGCGGGATCAGGCTACCTCTGTCCTGGTGCGACATGTTAAACTAACATAATTATAAATGGTCACTAAGTTCAAGGAGTTAGATGCAGAAATCATGATTAGTGTACCATGGATTTATACTTAACACAAATGGTTAACTGGAGTCCTGCCATTAAATATCTACAGTGTAAATTTGGTTCAGCGTTGGATTTCACCCTCTGACAGAACCAGACAGATGTACGGTGTGTGTTTGTTGTGCTTTAATTATATTCAACACACTAGAATGTGTTTACATTCTTTCATTTACTTTGCAAAATACAGTGACGCATGTGCTACAACTAATTCCTATTTCGCCTCGTCTTAAACCTGAAGAGGAGACTAATGCCATTCAAGCTCTGTGTTTACCTTTTTTATTTACTGTGATCAAGTGCAGTGAGCAGAAGAATGGCTTTGTTGAGTGTGTGTTACTGAAAAAGGAAAACACTACAGAGTAACGCCGTTGTCACTATCGACAGTCTCCACCGGCGTTAGAAACTCAAGCAGCCGTGGTCAACAGGTTCAAGATCTTAAGGTCACCATGTGGTATCTCTGTGCACAACTATAAATCCAACTTAACACCAGTTTGTTTAAGGTTTGTGTAACGTGTGATAAAGTCTGCAACGGGAGTTTCCTGTTTCCTACTGACAGTCAACATTATTTTTGTTTTTTTAAAACTGTTACGACAATTAAATTAAATTAAAATTAAATTAAATTGCTTCCCAACCTTAAAGAGGCTATTTGTAAGAGCTACTTGAGCTTCAGCCATTGTTGCGTTTACAAGACAAGAGGTTATAATACGCCCTCTGAGCAGCGCCGAGTCTGCAGGGCGGATTGGAGGCTACAGTGACAGGGCTAGCTGGTTAGCATGCTAACTTCAGTAGAAGAGAAGACGTGATAGAGACTAGACTTAACATTACTGTTGCTTTCCAACACTGGAAACAGCTTTTGGTGAGTAAAGGAATGACGTTTTTAATGCTGAACTCACAACGTTTCTTCTAGACTGGTAAGTAAACAGCTGCTAATGCTAACGTTAGCTATGTAGCAATAGCAAAACTTACAAATAGCTCCTTTAATAAAGTCGTGTTTGTGCCTAAACTGAACCAAACCCGACCCATTACTATTAATTCGCAGATACAGAAGTACAGATGTATTTTGTTGTGTAATCTGTTGGATTTATACAATGTGTTTCTTTCTACAACCACAAGTACAAGAAAACGCTTGCTTGTTAAAATGAATTAAAAGTTTTGATAATTTGTAAATCATGTAAGTCATTTAGCAACAACAATGCTAAACACTGCCTTGGTCCAACTTCTCAAATGTGGAGATTTATTGATTTTCTCTGGTTAATACAATTGTAGATTATACAACCTTCAGGGTTTGAACTGCTGACCACACACAACCTTGGGCTCTAGGAAACGTGCATTTTCATTCATTTCTAACTTTATAAAAAAAATCAATATAGAAATCATTAAATACAGCAATCATTACTTGTCGCTCTACAGAGGTGCTCGTATACATATGATTCAAGACTGTGCTACACTCTGCAGCTTGCACACTCTGTTTGCTATGCATGTCTGGTGCTCAGTCGCATTTAGCTTGAAACCTCAAGCAGGTGAAATAAACTGAGCATAGAAAACCTTTCCACTCCAGATACTCAGGAAGTCCCCGTGCTACTCAGTGTGTGCTTATGCAGTGTGCTACTGGCCTGAATGTTAAGAGGAAGAGTGAGACATTAATAAAGATTAAGGAGACAAAACTAAAAAAGAAAAAGGGACTGAAATATGCATTTACATTAAGAAACACCACGCTCAGTGGGGGGGTGGGGGGGTGGGGGTTTGTAACCGATAAAAGAGACGACAGAGCACAACTCCTAGAACTGACAACGCTCCCCTGGGGTTTGCAGAGCTGCTGAGCAGAAACAGAATTCTGTAATCGCATGACGTCCATAAATAATGGCCCACATTTATTTATCTATTTTTTTTTTACCACAACAAACTTTAGAGGCAGCCACCAAGCAAACGTTTAAACCACCGCTGTCCCTCTGAGCTATAGCCAGCACCGCCGCGGTTGATCATCAAGCTTTCTTTGCCTTCATTAATTGTTCTTGTGACTTTGGTTTCGTCAGCAGGACAACATTTGCTCCCGTCTCCTTTGCTGTAATTATCTAAGCAACACTCCTATGGGGTTCATGCTTCATCTCATTTGAATTAATCATAGGGGACAGCTTCGTGTCTTCCTTTCTCCAAGCCAAGTCCTTCCCACTTGGAAGGACTCATTACAGAACAAAACTTTGTTCCCTATTCCCAGAGAAGAAATGGTGAAACAGCATAGAGAAAAAAAAAAGAAAACTCCCTGATATAATGAAATGTCAACACTTCAAAACACGGCAGCTACAAAACCTATACTTACCTTGTCTTCATCTACTGGTACAAGTTTTGTGATGCAAAGTTTTCACATAATAAATTATTGTCACCTAATAAGTAAAGGGGTCAACAAAGTTATTACAATTTATCCTGAGGGCGGGGCATGAACAGCGGTAGCAAACTTCATGACAATCCATCTCATATTTGCTGAGATATTTCACTCAAAACCACAAACATTGACCAAACACTGAGGATATCAATACCAAATAATTGGTATATATTCCAATTAGTGGCGCCAAATGAAAGGTCTGGGGATGACCTGAGTCGGTAGCATTCATCCTCCGCAGGCCATAAAATGTCTGACCAAAGTGTCATGGCAATCCTCCAACAGTAGTTAAGATATTTCAGTCTGGACCGCAACGCTGCACCTGCATTATGAAATGTCTTACAGCGACGACAAAACCGATAATCACTTGTCTTTGTCGACTGATACATTACAATCAACGCGTAAGAACTAATGTAAATTTTGGGGTTCGATGTTTTCCTGTCAGTAATAATCTCCACAAATCACTACTGTGACTCCACAAAAACATAATGTCAAACGCAGCAGGCAGAGCAGCAAGGCTTCATCAATACAAACCAAAGGCAGCCTCCTGGCACTGAAGTATACAGACTTTAGTATATTCACCTGAAGTGCACTGTTCAGATGTTAACACCTCACCAGCTGCAGCTATTTAAAGTCAACTTGAAGGGTTATCTTCTCCACCTGGTGAAAGCATATAGGGCCAGGTTAAGGTTTTATAACATACTTCATTTCACACCATGTATTTTTTTTAATCCGTAAATATCCTCTCTTCAACAGCTACAAGTAAACACAGTGTAATTATGTTCTCATAATGGGATGCCACAGGGAATGTGGTTTGAGTCACTACATTTGTCTTGCAATACAGTGTAAAAGCACAAACCCAAACAGGATTATTACAACTAATTATGAGTCTAATAATATGCCTCGTAAAGTATTACATATTTGAAAGTGGCTACAGTATATGAGGAGCAGATTAACAACATTCAGATTTCATTTCAGCAATTTTGTTTTCTCAGAATATATTTTATATGAGCGTATTTACTTTGACTTTGACTGTTGTCTTGCTCTCTCTACTGATAAGTTATTAATGTGAATATGTTTGTGCAAACTAAGACCCTAGTAACCCGACTAACATCAGTAGTGGTTTAATAGGTCTTGTCTTTTGTTGTTATGGGGAAATTATGCACATTTATTTTTTACAAAGTTTGAATTCTTCAATACCCAGGAGTCATGTACTGTGTCATTAGTAAATGATGCACTCCTCCATCAGCCCACAACACACACTCCTCTCAGTGCATGTGTGGGATGGAGGTGATGTCAAGGTTACTCACTCTTATTTGCACAAATTTTCTTTTACTCCTCCGTTGATATTAAAAAATTTACCAGTTTTGTCAACACTGTGTGAATCTGCTGATCTAGAAATTTCATATTTTGCATCTCATGTGTGGCTGTTTTTTTTTTTTTTTTGATTCCTTTGTATCTTTTCTTTTTGATAAGATTTGTTGTCCCCCCCCCCCCCCCCCCCTCCTCCAGTTGGTGCAGAATCAGGGAGGATATGGTGGAAATTATTAATTGGAGTCCTGATAGGATTCAGGGTGCAAGTTCAGGACACTCATCTCCAGCAGCTGCTCAGCACGGAGGCCCTTCTGTGAGGCGAAAGCATGAATCCATCAAAAGAGCAAAGCTTTTAATGAAAATGAGATGGAGATGAAGATGCATGGCTGAGTTTGGTATCATTTTTATCTTTCAACAGTAGTTGGGAAAAGCATAATTTAATGTTACATCATGTTTCTGTTGCATCGGGACATAATCCTCCGAGTGCGGTCTCCATCTTTGAATCAAACCGTTTTGATTTTATCCACATGAAACTTGGATGTTGGTGTTAAATTTATTTCCTACATTGTGAAAACATGACGTTATATAACATTATAACATAATACATTATGAGACCGGTGAGAATGAATCACAACAGTAAAGTTGTGAGTGAAAACAAAAAGCTTAAAGACACTAAAATGCTTCATCAGGCTCATTGAAACTGCGGATCAAAAGTTCAATATGAGCGACCCCTCTCACATACCACACAATTATTATACATTTATTGATTATTATTGATATTTTTATTGATTACATTAAAAAAGTAAGGATGCAAAACCACTCTTAGGAGTGTTTCCTCTTATGCACATAAAAGAAAATGATTATCTTAAGTTGAAAATTACCAATAGCTATAAACACATCTGTTTCATGTTTTGTATTAGAACTACCTTAAATTGCATTGTCCCTGTTAAATCAATAAACTAAACTAACAGTTTTAAATTGAACACATGTAAGTTTGTGTGATGACCAACTTTACTCCTTCGTGGTGTTTAAATTGAAGGATTTAAATGAAAATGAAACTCTGACTCATATCGTTTTTAACGCAGCACACCTCATTAAAGCAAGCAATAAACGATAAGTATAACATCAGCCAACGAGTCTGAAATCCAGCCAGACAAAGTGAGGGAAACCAACTTCTTATCAAATGTGACCTGAGATAATCACAGTGAGAAAACTTTTGTGTGGAGGAATGGAGATGGAAGATTCCTCCGCCGTCCTCTGACACGCTGTCATGGCCTATAGCTCCCCGGGGGCCGAACTGAGGACATTTAATCATCACTTGGTAATATGACCGACTCACAGCTCTGCCTTTGGGGCGCATTAGCAATTCCATGGCAACTATTAATCACAGTCAATTACAGGACATGTCATCATCAACACAGAACTGGTAGACACTTTTACCAGCACTGCTCAAGTGGAAATTAATCACCAGCAGACACGTTTAATATTGGGCATGTGGGGGAAGGTCAGTGATAAGCGCCTGTGTTTGAATAGACAGGGGATCGGGTGACAGATCCAGAACAGCAGCTACCTTTTAAACATATGAGTGCTCTCAGCTTGGAGGTTTTATAATCCAGAATCACACTTTCATAGTAACCTGGCTCTGACGCAATCAGAGGCCGAGTGACCATCTGGAGTAGCGGGAGTTTATCTGCTGGGCTGGTCGACCTGTGAGCCAAACAGGAATGAGACAAAAACAGCATAAATATAACTGAACGTGTTTTATTTTCTTGTCTTCTCTGGGAGGAAAACAGGCTCCAGAGGGAAGAGAGGGAGGGATGTTCGTCAGGGAACTGCTAATCCATCCTTGTCTTTTTACACACTGAACTCGTCGGTACTGTAACTCGCTGTTTGTGTTCTGGATAAACAGGAACATGGAAAAAGCTGCAGGACGCCAACTGCAAAAGGTGGGGCCGAAAAAAAGGGAGAACAAATAAAGTGCTACACGATGATTCATTCATTTTGAAGCACCAGACATCAGAGCAGCACGAGTGATGTTCCAGCTATTAAGCTGCCCTGGGCTGCTCAAAATATCAGACACTACTCACATGCTGGTACGCTCACACAAATGGCCGAGGCAGTAAGTTTAAATATAGCAAAGATATAATGAAAGATATTTTTCACCTATTACCTCAAAATCACACTATTTGAGAGTCTGTGCACAAATAACTCACAATGCAAAGGTTCCAGTAATCAGTGTTTTTATATTGGTCGCTCATTGTGATTCCACAGAGAGTTTGTATGAAACTTATGAAATGTAGCTGCTGAAGAGACAGATATTTTTTTGTCAAAGTTTCTGGAGCCCAAAACAGAGCTAAAGGGCGAGTGAATAATTCACTTGTGATAAAAAAGATTCAAGGAATAAGGATTTATATAGTAAGATACTAATATATATGTGTGCAGTGAAATTCACCCTAAAGAGGATTTGCTAAAACCACAGCAGCACGAGGTTTCTGGTCCAGATATAAGTTTGCAGTGATCGTAGGGATGATGTTGTTGGCCAGTGTTTCCGTGACGATTGTCAACACTTCCACAGACTCACGGCGTCACTCACTGTAACAGGGTGCGTCTCTCGGCTTGCTTTGGAGTCCTTCTTCCCCCCTAGTGGCCAGAATCGAGCAGTGCAGCTTTAAATGTTTCTTATGCTGATACTGTAACTTTGGTTAAAAACTTACCTACTGTACAGTGTTTATCCAGCCACTGCATCACTAAATACTGTGTATCTGGAGGCAGGGACTGCCAGCAGCACGACACCATCTGTCTCACCCCCAGGATCCAGTGACAATGGGGTACAGAATAACTCACTGAAATATTTGGTTTTGAATTATAAATGATCGTATCCCATTTCTGAACAGATTACATGTGTTATAGAGAGTTTAGATCTAGTGAGCGAGATCTCCATTTTCTTCTTCTGGGATGTATTTATTATTGAATAGAATATCAGGGCCAATCTGGGTCATACTGTCCAGGCTCATTTCTTTTCTTTTTTACTCCCAGTCGTCCACTGACGGATGAGGATCCCATGATGCTGCAAAATATTATTGATACTACTGGTACAGCAGAGAATATCGCTGCTGCTATTTTTTGGACAGTAAGATGTCCCACAGCTGTCTGGTGCAGCTGTACTTTGATGGACTGATGACTACGATGAAACAACAGCAGAAAAAAGCCCAGTGCACTGAAAGAAAGATGCGATGGCTCATTTGTAAAAGTCCCAGCGATCCCCTGGAATAAGTCTCTTCATTAACAACTATTATGAAAACCAGGGGAAACAATACAAGGGCCTTCTTGATAATGACTTCTCTCAGTCTGAAGAGGTTTCTGAACCGTAGCTTCATTTTCGCTCATCATTTTATTTGAGTTTTTCCAAATATTTCCAGTCCGTGGTGGAAATGGAGCAGGAGATTACACACACTATCTCTCTCGTCGTATTGTCATCATCTTTCCTGCAACTCACAGGAGGGGACTTCTAAATGGATGCCACTTTATTCAGTTTAATGGCTCTTTTAGGGACTTTAATGGCTCTTCTGTGGAGATCTGCAGAAGCGCTACTGCAGACCGCTGCAGTGTATAATAAATAACCTTACTATGTGTGGTCTTGATTATCCGCTGTGTCAAATGTACTTAAATAAAACTGCAGCATTCACATTTCAGTTGAGAGCTTATTTCTCTTCCTTTTCTTTTGATATGCGTCACAGTTACAGGAAGGCCGGGGATGACTAGACCCTCTAATTACAGAAAAAAACAAATCAAACCAAATGAAAAGTACATGTTGTAAAGAAATATCAGGGTACTTGTGCGCTCTGCATGGTACTCGTGTACAGCACAGAAAAGTGTAGGCACAGAAAAAGAAACAACAACTGCGATGACGCAACTTTAACAAGTCTACAACAACACCAGCAGCTCTGCGAGGCCGTACTCTGGCACAGAGCTGCTTCGATGGCAGTGCTGATTTACCTTGCCACATTAGCATGCTAACAAGTGCATTATAGACACTGTAGCGTACAGTTAGCATAACGTTTATGGCCCAGAATAACAATAAAAGCATAAAGCTGAGATGAGAGATGATAGCAGGTAGTTTGCTGATGAGGCTTTTATAAATTTATTGTATTAAATTTATATATTTAAGGCTCACCTGAAGTATATCCACGTGCTTTCATTCAAGCAGCCCAGTTACTCAAAAACTGATATTTATCACACCCCAATTAACGTCTTAATATAACCTTGTGATAACGCTCCAGCTCATTAAGGGTTGACTAAATAAAAAGCCTTCTTACAGTAAATGAATCATGACTCAATGATAAACCGACTGCCTGAGGACTTGAAGGAGGATACGGCTCTTGATGACAGAAGTTCAGTCACAATTCCAACAGCTTTCAGGCCCCTCTGTGAAGTCCCCTTTCATCAAAGCGCTGCTGCAAACAGCTGCCGGTATTTGTCTCCAAACAGTTGCCCTGTCTTTCTCTCTCTCTCTCTCTCTCTATCCTTTTTTTTTTTCTGGAAACAGTGAGATGAGAAGTAAGAGCAGCCTGTTCAATTCACCGCCTTATTACCCCAAAACTTCCATTAGCCTTCTGGGCTTCCTCCAAAACACTCAATTAGTGCGTCTGCATTATCTCTCACCACCAGCGCCGCCGTAAAGGCAGCGTCTACGGTGTCGAGTCCGTTTCACTGCAGCAGGACTCCGGTGTAAAGTGGATGTTTAAACTTCAGCTGCTCCCTCATCCACTGAAGTCACTGGTAGACAAGGAGCTGAGAGAGAGGCGGGCTCGAGTATCCTCGACTCTCGCATGTCGGGCTGATGGGTAATAATTATTAATGACGAACATCTGCCTGCGGGTGCTGCACCTCTCCGGAGAGGTGTCGCACACTTGGAGAGTGCGACATCATGGCACCATGGCATGATCGGACGTCCGCATCAACGAGACTTTTAAAACTGAGGCCAGTTGGTGGTAATTAAATTCAAGAGTCCTCAGTTAAAGTTTGTGTCCTTGTGGAGCGAACCTCTCAAGAAGATGTGACGAACAAGCATCATTACAGTTTCAAATTGCTCCTGTGTTTGATTTTGCATGATCAGTTGCGGGGCTGTAAAAACGGAGTGTCGTTTGGGTGTGATGGGTCTTTCTTTAAGTGAATCTTTGGCTCTCATTCGTTTTTCCCCCACTCGCTGCTGCTGCTGGCCAACTGTGACCATGTGATGTGTTCTCAGCTGGCGAGTAAACTGCTGAGATGTTTATCTACCGCCTGTCCTTGTTCTTTCTTTGTGTTTTGTGTTTTTTATATCAGTTCTTTAGAAATTTTGTCAACGGATTACAGAGGACAAAAGAACAGCCAGTAACAGTTTTGAATGGAGTCCCAAGGTGAACAACGAATCCAAGAATGCAAAGTCAATACTTGCTAGAAAATATTCTCTCCAAATATTCATGGAGAAAGAAGTGTAATGTAGTCGAGGTCCTGTGTTTAGACACGTTGACCTCTGTAGCTGGGACGTGATGTGTTTTTCTGGCACAGATTCCCAAGATCTATTGAGACAGAACACACATTTTCTAAAAGGCAGCATAGATGCAAAGACGCTAGTGGATACAAAGAGTCACAGGTCGGACGTCCAGTCTGAAAGGAAAAGAGTTCAACTTGAGAAAAAATGTGTCTTATCCAAAGGCTTCATGACTCAAGCTCAGGAGCAGGAACAGCTTCCCAACTTTATTTCTTTTTACTGAAGCTATGTGACGTTTAAACTGAGTCAAGTAATAAAACCAAGACGCCATGTTTTTTTTTGGCTGCATCACTCCATTAAAAGGGAAATGTTGTCGACGTACGTCATACTTCGCAAATACGTATCTGGTGTCTTTGGGAAGTTTGCGCCGGTGGAAGATGATCTGAAAAATACCAAAAACATGTTTATAGGGAAGTTAGCATCCCCCGACTGAGAATTACTTTCAGATCTTAATCCGCCTTCTGTCTTTATGCTGAAGTTACACCATATATAATTGTTGTTTCCATGTTAAATGACGGTCGTTGAATGTGATGCAAGTACTTACAATTAGCTGCTGTTGAAACAAACCTAAAGTCTTCCAGCTTTGACCTTGACGTCATTTGACCTTGAAATGACGCCATTAAATAGCCATGAACAAGAACACTAGCTCGTATATCTGAGTAATTCACCCAGAAAACACAGCCTTACGTCTTTCCTTTTGAAAAATACTGGCGTCATTCTTCACGCAGCTCTTTAATCTCTACTTTAATCTTTGCAGCACTGAGCGAGTGGGATCCTGTGGCAGGTACCGGGGGACATTAAACCATTATACAATAATGAATCCAGCCTCACGTAATTACTGCAGCGTGTGGCAACAGAGTACAAGAGTTTCCAGCATGCATCTACTTTGCAAGATGAAGAGGTATGTGTGTGTGTGTGTGTGTGTGTGTGTGTGTGTGTGTGTGTGTGTGTGTGTGTTGTGTCTTTGGAGGGATTGTGAGGTGAGTTGTTTGTGTCAGCATGCCCTCGCCGTCCTCCTAAAGGTGGCGGGAGACAGATAAGGAAAATGGACGCAATCCTGGTCCAGTGACTGAATGAGCCGGCCTCATCTTTAAAGCTCAGTCTACAATTTATTTATTTATTTTTTCTAAATCAGTGACTGTAAGATGGACAGACACGGGGATGTGAATGGCACTGCAGAGGACGGAGGAAGTGCAGAGGACGAAAATGACAGCAGGAACTTTTCCCTCTAGCTTTAGTTTTGACATGTCCATTAGAGACGCCGGAAAGGACATGAGGGCGACTATCATCAGTAGCTGAAGTGGTCGAGTAAGGAAAATGTGTTTATTTGTTTAAAAACACACCTTAAAACTGAGGCCACATCATGTCATCAGCTGACGAGATAATGGTTCTTATGAGCTCTTATCATCTTAAGAGATAAAACAGTAAATCTGACTCATTTTCCTGTTTTTTTTCCTTTTCTATCACTCATGCTGAGAAATGGGTCAGACCGTAGGAGATTAGGAAAGATGATGCATGGTGGAGTAGGAGACGTATTTTAACTCTAATATAATAAAAAATGAGAATAGAACGGACGGCCTCAAGATGAAATGTTACACCTCCCTCCGAATCTCCTCGGCCGGTGTGTGTGTGAAGCTATCCCATTATCCCACATTCACACACACAGAGTGGGATAATGGAGCAGAGACGATGGGAGAGTAGTCTGAGTCACAGCTTTAAAAAGCGGTGATATTAATGAAATCTGGGTGAAATGTAGGTTGTTAAAAAAAGAATGGGAAAGGGTATTCTTTTTAATAATCATTCATCATGAGAATAATGCCTGTTTGTGGAAAGAAATTTGAAGCGTATGGTCGTAAAACAAGCGTAAGCAGATGCTCAACATCCAACCCCAGCCAAGATTATAGTTAGTCAGGTATTCAGTAAGCAATCACTTCCTGGAAAAAGAGAAAATAAAATCCCACTGCTGTGCAATTTTCTGTGCCTCTCTCAAACTCCTGCAGCTTTGCAGGGAGGAGAGGAGGGATTCCTCCATTTGTGAAACCAACTCAGCCCTGAAGAATAAGCACCTTTCCTCTCTGCCTGTGCACAGCAGAATACACCGTGACTCATTTCTCAAGCTGGCTATTGTCAGCCTGGGAAAATACAGAGCGAGCGAAAGCCCGAGAAAAACATCAACGGATCATCAAAAGACTCAAAAGATGATAATTATGTGTTTAGTCATCATATGAAAAAACTGATGATTTAGTCTATGTGTCTTAAAATTGTAATCCTTTAGATTTCACTCCACTCCTTATTCTGGTGACACCAATGGTTACTATGGTAACAGAAAGTGGAGATTAATACAAAAGCAAACACTTGTTGAGCAGCGACGACCAGGGACGGGTTCTGAAAGCCGGTGGTCTCCCTCCTTATCTTTTATCTGCCCTCACCTCGTTAGCGGACTGTTGCTGCCTCTGGTTAAAAGGACGGACATCACAGGCAGCAGATCGGATCATCTGTTGTAGCTAATTAATACTAATTAATAACTGCTAAAATGTGATGCTCTCTGAAGCACACGGACCGGCACAAGACGCTGTGTTTTGGTAGTTCAACAGGGGCCGACAGACTGGCGACTCTTCTCTACGCTCTCACTTATCACCTCCGTCGATTTAAGAATTCAACAGCAGTGAATCAGGATCTTGTTGTGTGGAGTAAGCAGCTTGTGAAATACATGAAGCTAAAGCTACAAAACAAAAGGTGATTAGAGGTCTGAGTTATTTCAGCCTTTAGTTACTTGTAGATGTTGAGGAGTAAACATAATAAGATTCAATAAAGAAATTAAAAAGATTTCCATTTCCATTTCCTTCTCTTATTTCTTAGGTAACACTTCATTAAAAGAGCTGGGTCACATGCTTTCATTTCCTGAAACCTCCTCAGTATGTGAAGGCATTTTGAATCCAGAATGGGAGTGACGAACTGCCAATAAAATCTGTTTTACAGAGTGAAACTGCCAAGTTTAAATAGTATCAAATATGTGGTTTGATTTCAGGAAAATCTTAAGTTCATACTTGAAATATTTGCCATCCTCTGCGGTGGAGGCACACCCAGCTTCAGGAATGGAGGGCCCCATTGTTTGAGGCCTGGACTGGATTACATTACGCTGTTTATTTGCCCAGTGGCTGCTCTCTGACCCGCGGGCCAGCCGCCGCGCTGACAGATGAACGGCCTTTCTCTGTCACACCTGGTCACAATATGTCAGTTCAGCGCCTATAGACCCTATACGCCGCGCACATTACGCGGCACATGAAGACAAACGGAGAGAAAGTTATTCCTCATGGCCGAGTGTCAGGAGAGATGAGGAAAAGAGCAAACACACAGAGCATCAACTGTCCAGATCTGCTGCCGGCGATCTGCTCTCCTCGCCGCGGACAAAGACATGAAATATGAGCGCGAGAGATGAGCAGGGAGATAATGGTGACCTCAGAAATAAAAGACTTATTTCTCCACCTCCAGAGAATGAAATTATGGATATAGTGATGAATGTTGCTCTTTAACAGCCTCTTCTATTATCCATTAATTACCGAACAAGTCGGGTGTGAAATTGTCCTGACAACTGGCTCTGTGTGGATGCTTTACTTTCAAGCCATCTTGTTTATCGTTCAGGTATTGAGCTAATAGGCTAAAATCGATTTTAATTTAAAACTATCTGAACGTGTTGACACCATGCAGATTTCTAATGCTTTGTGTGGGGACACAGTGTCCGACCGTGAAACACCTGCTTCCTGTCATCGATCTGTTCCAAGTGTCTGCTGTGATGCTAGAGGTGGAGTGCGTAGCATTTTTTATATTAACCTATCATTAGCACATTATTTCTTATTATGAACATTAGGATAATTAGCGTAAATCAATCCAGGCCCCCACTGAGATGACTGACATCCTCTATCAGCCTGCAGTTTGCATTATGCATTGAGTGCCGCAGGCGTTTACATACACACACACAGGAAATCTGCTTATTCTTATATTTTGACAGTAACCTGATTTCTGTAACGTACAAAAACAGGAAACCTGGCGTCCTTGGACTCTGCAGGAATCCTGCAGGATCAGTTTGCAACACAAACATTGAGACTCTTTGTCTTGCTCTCAGCACCAGCGCTAAGAGGGATCTACAGATCTACTAACATGAAACACAGACAGCGTATAATCAGTGTCATGTTGGGACTGCCTTCCAGTTGCAATATTAAATGTGAAGAATGGTAAAACCGTTTTCTTGACACAACATATTTATGATAGAGTCATTAGTTTTGCAGGTATTTGGTCATAAACTGTGTAAAGTAAGTTTTGGACAAGCAAATATTTGACCCAGTGATGTCAGAATTAAATCAAGATTCATCCCCTGGGCATCGACATGTCCTGGTGGTGGCGAGTTCACAGAAACCCACACTGTAAAAAAATACAGTCATACAGACATACTCATTTTTTGTCGTTTCATGAAAAACATGACATGACATAAACTTGCTGTGTGTCTTTAATACAAGCGAAGGCAAGTCCTGGTTGTTTCTTTTCATAACAATGAAAACAATGTTAATTATGAGGAAGATTAGAACTGAATTCAGTCAAAATATAAGTCCACTTCATTTGAAAATATACATTCAATTGCTGCCTTAAAAAACATGAGTAAACTGAACGTGAAATGACAATTGGTATGAAGACAGTTGAAGTTATCTTAACTTGAAATAGTGATTTGAAACAGTGTGGAAGTGAATGTTTGTTTAACAAGATAAAGCAGGGATTCTTGAATGGATGTAACATCGTTGATGATAGTTAAACAACTTGCACACGTTCACTTTCTGGGTTTGAACAAAGATCATCTTCAACGTTTTTTAAGACAGCAATTGAAGTTAAGTTTTTTAAGTTGAACCACGTGAATAATTTTTTACAGTGCATCCGATAGTTATGATATATTTCAGTCTGGACCGAATATCTGACAGCCTGACATTAAAATCCCTGGAGTTGTGCTGCTACCACGGCTCAACATTTCATTTGGGTGTTTCTTTACTGGACAAATAAAGATGTAAAAATCACGGAGGACGGCTGCTGGAGAGCTGTGTTGAGGATGTGCATGTCATTGATGTGTCTGACGTCCCTCCTGAGATCCCTGGGTAATTGCAGCCCAATGCTCACTTGTAAATATCTTATCAAAAGAGTGAAATCACCACAGTGCATTAGCAGTTCGCTCAACACTGCCTCTTTATTTGGAGCCAGAAGATGGTCGGAGTGTTTTCTTTTATTTTTAGCGACTGTTTTTTGAAATAACTTTTCTTCCCCCCCTGAGGATTTTGAGGCGTAGTCAGACCTTGTTTCTCTACATTGAAATTTATTTTGAAAAGGTGTTTATTATATTTTCTTTCAGACCACCTGCTTTTCTTTTCTTTTTTTCTTCTTTTTTTCTTTAATACATGTGGTGAGGTGGAGGAGCGATTTCCACATCGCACAGACAACCACACTACATCTCTCTGAGATGTAATAACCACTGGTATTTATTTATCTGCAACTCCCTTGTTGGGAAAATTGCCATCTTATATCTCATCTTCACTGCTCTGGCTCATTTTTCAGCCGCTCCAGTGGCAGACTAATGTTTCAGGAAACCCATACCAGACCTTCTTTAGTTTATTCCAGCACTCTGAAGGAATCATCTGTGAAATCACCTAAACATGAAACATGCAGCTGAGGTGTTAATCATCTGTTAGTCTGCTCTATTAATGACTGTTCTAGTCATTTTTATGTCTTTTCTATTGGATCTTTTAACAGTGCATTTGCTGTATTACTGTATGAAAAATGGTTGAACATGAACAATTTTAATCCAGTGAAATAAACACAGTCACACTTGCCTTCCCCCATTTTTGTGTAATCTTAAAGCGTAACACTGGGGGTTATTCTGTGTTTTTGTTTCTTGTCAACAAATCCCATGAAAATACCAAATACAATATTGACTCTCCCGCCCTCGTCTGTGACACAGATCATTTATTCTCCCTGTGTTTCTGATGTGAATCTTTCAAAGTAGGTCAAGCATATGTAGTTTGATTTTTAAAAAAGGTTTGTCAGTTTCCTAAAACAGCTGGGCTCTGGAGCTTTTACCAAATGTCACTCAAACAGGGGTAAGTAGTGTTTTAAACTGGTGACTCATTTTTTTTTTTAAATTTTCCTTGTGTGTTATTTTTATTGTTTGTTATTTAAATTCTTTATGGATTATCTGTTGAATTGTTTTTATTATGTTTTTCAAATTCACATGAACAAATAAAAGGTAAATAAATAAATACATTTGTTGGGGACTATTTTCTGCGGTGGAATAATACACTGATGTGTTCTTCTTATACATCGGTTTTGGATACATAGAAAATGTTTGTTGTTAGGATCAATTCACTGCTACTTTAGATCTTCTGATGTGGTTTGTTGACAGTTTGAAAAATACAGAATATCATCAGCCTTTTAATGCATGCGTGGCTGCTTCGATACAAGCAGCGCTTCACATGACAGCTGTTTGATAAATAACTTGTCTGTAGTTAAAAAATGTCAGAAATGAGACGAGAAAGTTGCAGCAAATCAGATCCTTTAAGGTTCTCGCACAGGCAGATGGTGGAACATGCTAAAAGTAGCGCCCCTTAATGCAGTCATCATACACTTCATAAGCAGATCCACACTCCTGTTATTCAGCGGTTCGTTCACTGTGGATCAATCTGTTCACATAACGCAGCGTGAGGTGAAAATCATGCCACCGGAACCATCTGAAATCCCCTGAATGTCTGCGAGCTGTTGGCCGCCGCCGCTGCCGCATTATGAGCCACATGTCGACCTCTGGCAGCGTTTGACTGGCCGACCCCGGAGGTGAGGAAGCCCAGCTGAGGCAGCGCGGCAGAGGGAGTCGCACACACGGTGCAGTGAGCAGGAATCAAACAGCAGCCGGCGCTGCTTTTTCTGCCTTCTGATCCGAGCGCGTGAACAGAAATGCCTTTAATGTTTTGGACTGATATGTTCACATTAGCAGGGATAAACACAGGAGAGCCGCTTCAGGAAGCTTATTAGCATTTCCAACAGCAATTACAAGAAGGTGCACTCACTTATTTGCTTTTATGCTTAATGTATGTCTTACTGGTGCACTCCCTGCTATGGAATAATTGATTTGTGCAGACACATGTTACTAAAAGCCTCATCTTGTTGCTCTGCTGTTATTTACATCAGATTTTCTCTCTTCTTATACACCAAAGTCTCTCAGCTGTTATAATGAGCGGCCTGCAGAAGGGTTAAAATGCTTTTTGCCTTATTAATTCTGTGTGCATTTCACAACACTGATTTCCCACATCTCTCTCTTCTCGTCAAAGTAATGAGACCGTTTTCTGTTTTGTAAATCCTTCCTCCTAGAGCCTGTTAATGAGCAGAACTATTGGCGACTGTATTATATATGATATAACGTTACTTTTTCCCCATTATCAAGGTGGTGTAATGGATTATTTTAATTTATAGCTACTGGTTACCGAGCCCCTGGTGGTACTGGTACTTGCATTTGGCAGAATTTGAACAGAGCTGATCCATGTCGCTTTTAAACCTTATACTAATCTATTGAACAACATTAGTGTGGTGGTAACCGATGCCCAGAAACAGCTTCTGTCAAGCAGAACAGGAGATAGACGAGCGTTGGCAGAAAACAAACTCATGAACGTCAGGGGAAAACTGTGGAGGTCTTCTCATTATTTTGAATTTACCTCATGGAAAGATAAGAATATCACAGTGAGATGGAGGTTGTGTCCAGGTCTGAGAAACCTCAAATCTGCTTGTTCAGAGGTTTTTGTTGTTTGATTGTCACGTTTTTTTTTTTTTTTTTTTTAACAATGTAATTAAAAAGTCCAGTGATTAGTGGTGGGAATAGAGTGATCCCTTCACAATTATGATAAACACAACTTATTGATCAATTCATTTTCTGATACTAAACCTCCTGCAACACTGTCAACATGAGCTCCTGAGTTTCACTCTTTCGCTCCATCTCCAAAATGTTTTTGATAACTTTAATAATGATGCTTTAGAGTTAGAGACTCCTGCAGCATGATCCACGTCTGTGCTTTCTATCTGTACATTCTGGTATAAGCAAAAAATAATAACTTAAACACAGCCTTCACTTGCAGCCAGCATGGTTACCTGTTTAACCGCCCTAGCAACAAATGAAAGCTGTATATGGTCAGGTATATTTTTTTTTAAAATACAGAGCAAATGAACAGACAGAGTGGTTTAAAACTGGCTGTTTTAATACTTTTTTCAGAATTAAAGTGGGTTAACTTTAACAATTCATCATAACCACTGTGAGACCGAGTTACCTGCTGTTACCTGTAGCTGCTTTTCTCCAGCTACAAACTTTTCAGAGCCACCGTTCAAGTCCACAGGGAGTAAGAACAAGATATTCAAGACAGGTTTCCGGTTTAAATAGCATAAAACAGAAGGAATTATTAGCAACATGAACATAGCAAATTTAGTTAATTACTATCTCACTGTGTTTTGGCTCCGGGCTCAGACTGTGAATATCTCCAGTCTTATTCTTATTCATAATGTAGGAGTAGTAGTGGTGGTGGTTATGGGATTATTTTGTGTCATTATATACCATAAATGTAAATGCATCATCTTTTCTTGTGGCAATTTTATCTCAGTCCAGATGTTAAGGACGAACCGCCTCCAGGATGAATCACTAATGCGACATAACACGTATGTCGGTGATAGCATTTACTGGAAAAGATGATAAGTTCTTACTCTAATCAATGATGCATGGTGAATTACTGGTTTATGATGTGCCACGGGGGCAAATGTGCACAGAGGCAAACACACAGATACGCATTTGTGCAAATGTCTGGGGGGGTATGAGATCTAATATGCAACGGTGGGGGGGGCGAGGATGAGTGTGGAGGTGGCAGTAGGAAGGGGGGTGTCGGGAGTTAAAGGTTGAGCCCCTCCTTTCAAGTTGAGGTTAAAAGCCTCTGAGGCGGTGACCTTGGATTTTAAAAAGGTCCCCGGGCGGGACTCATAAACAGGTGTTAGAACAGCTGTAATAGAACAGTTCCTGGCAGCAGTGTGTCGGTGGAGGAGGGAGGAGGAAGTGACGGATGAAGACAAGGGTGAGCGGACAATTGAGTAGCGCGGTGGTGGGGAGGGGTGGGGATGGCCTCGGACCACCATGACAGCACACAGGGATGGGGAGTGTGCATTCCTTCACATTAATGGGGCTATTTGGAAAATGGATAAGGAAATAAGTCGTGGAACAGATCAAGTTTAATGTGCAGAACAATTACTGCTGCATTTATAATGTGCTGGACGCTGAACTTACATAGTGTTGCTCATCAAACATTAGCTTCTGCGGGCCAATTACTGTAGCCCTAAGTCGCTAATATTTCATGTCAATATTTAATATTTTTAAATTAGAATTTTTTTCGTTTATTCCATTTTTTAATAGAACTCACAAGAATTTATAGAATTTAATTTCAGCTGGATAGAAAAGGTTCAAAAAGAGCATTTAAATGGATCATTATGTGCCCTTTAAACTCAGTTTTCCAAGTACAGACTGTTAATAAAACTCCATTATTATTCTAATACCAGCTAATGTTGAAGGAGGCAGGTTTTTAGCTTAAGTTGGAAGCTACACTAAATGACTGGCTGATATTGGATCTTTACCATGAAGCAAGCGGCTCAGTCTCCACCAGGTGATCATATGTGCTGTAGATATTGAAGAGTTTTTATAATTCATGCATTATCTTTGTGAAAGTCTGTGAACTACAACACAAAACAGTGAAAATATGCAACATGGAGCTGAGAGACTGATCTTAATATTAACTGAATCTGATCAGTTATGAATTCCACATGTAGTTTGCATCCATTAAATGCCACAGGGAGTAATTAAATGTCATCAGTTAACATTGATGTCTCAAGAGCAGCTTGAAAATATTTCTGAATTTTTTCTCTAAATCTAATCTTATAGTCATTTTGTGTGAAGATGCTTGTCGCCAACGGAAAATGTTACTGCATCAAAATTAATTGGTCAAAAGTTTCAAACAGAGTTTCTAAAGTTAAAGCAGAGAACAAATAAAAAGATAATGAAGATAAAACAATGAATCAATGAATCTTAAATCGTGAATTTAATCTAAATGTATGACTCTGACTGTGACTCACTCATGACGTCTTTCTACAGAGGAAATCAAATCTTGTTCGGTATAAAGTTTGTTGCGACACTGGTTCAGAAGTTGCACCTGCAGGTTGCTTCTCTTTCACCTTCAGTCCAGTTCATCCAGTTTGAGTCTGGAGACTTGTCTACTTTCATTATTTTCTATAAATGAGGGATTTTTATACATGTAATACAGTAGTTTTACAGTGTCCCACGGCAACTGCTGAAGACCATCTTTGAACAGAGACAGCGGAGGGAGATCCCCCAAAATAACAGGTGGTTGTGTGGGAGGAAAAGTTTTGTCACAAATATTTTTCAAATACCAGAATAGGGAAATCTGAAAACTTATTTTCATGCATAAATAAATTAGGACTTTTGTATTCATATTTTGTTTCTCTCCTACTGGGTTGAAATTCTCAGACACGCACCGCGAACTGAATAATGATGGTTAAACTGCACTCACTCAGCTCTGCGATGCTTCCAACCCGGGTCGCGAGCAGCGACTGTTCCAGCGTGCGGAGCTCGGCCTGAGTGTATCCATGACCCTCTCCGCCCCTCCCGGAGCGCTGCTGGTCCCGGTGCAGGTTCAGACTCTCCGGCAGGCTCAGCACACCTGCAGACAGTGCACAGCAGAGGCAAGAGGTCAAACAGAGGAGAGACTTATGAATCCTATATTGGCTCGAACTACCAGAAAAAGTTTTCCCTCAGCAGCACATTTCAGCTTCTCGCTTTATGCTGATGTCAAATGAATCACCAGCTCTGGAATAACAAGGGGATGCAAACTGTAGGAAGTGTAGAAAAAGCAGGGGGAAAACACCAATCAGCACTTTCAGTATATCCAAAGCAGAGTTGGTAAAGTGGAGTTTTAAAAAAAAAAAAAACCCATGTTCATTTCACATGCAGCAGCTCCAGAGCAAACATTTCTTTAAAAGGATTTAACAAGGAGACACAGTTGCAGGTTAATAACACAATGTACCTCTTGACTCTTTGAGACCAGCCCAGGCGGTATCATGAATACAAACTCCGACTGAACATTTTAATGAACGGGAGTCTGATTCATTTTGTCTCTGGTGATGCGCGGCGGGTCTTTTACACAAAGGTTTCTGTCAACGTCGAAATTACACGACTCAAAGTGCAGAATTTTAGCAGAGCTGCTTACGATCTGTGAAATAAATCGTCTCTTCGCTGAAACTCGAGGCCTCTTGTAGCTCGATATCACTCTCCTCTCGACTTCTACTTCATCGCTTGAATTCTAATTGAGCCAATTAGGTTGCGAGCCACATTTGTTACTTCAAAGCTGTGAATCCAAAGCATGGCCTTGAACATAAGCAGCGCTGGGATGTGTGTTTCCCTTTTACATAACATCTTGTAGTGATCACAGGTGTGTTTAGTGTGCATGCTTTTTTTTCTCTCTCCCTGCAAACAAGGTGCAGCAGATAATGTTGGCTGAAGAGGATTAATCCATTTAGGTGCTGTTACTGTAGCCAGGCTTTGTTTAGCTGCAGAGAATGGCTTGTGACAGATGGGATATTGAGTTTTTTTTTTTGCTACAGGAGAATGGAAAGCAATACCCCGCCGAGTGCTAATCCTAATGACACGGCGCATGGGGATACGCCGTTTCCCCAACAAATAGTAATTACAACATGGAGGAACTTAGTCAATTTTGTCTGTGTTTGATGCCAACACATAAGACAAAAGGCCCATGCAGCAGCCACAGGCTCACGAGCCTCATTTAGCAGGAGTTTTCCCGACAGGGAGTTCTCCAGCTCCGGATTCCTCCCACCATCTCTTCTTCCCACAGCGTCCAGCCCAAGAATTCCAGTATTCCCCAGTCGGAGTCCCGCTCCCGCTTCTTCCCACAGCCTTTTTCCGTGGAGGTCGGCTTCTTTTAGAACACACAGTAATTATTATAACAGCTTTTTCCATTGCTGTTCGACCGCTGAGCAGTATTGATGGAGCAGCTGGTATTAGGGTGTGTCTCAAATGGAATTGCTTGAGTGAAATATGTGACGCTGAAACAATAACGGATTGTTTTGGTCGGCAGTTTTGTTCCGCTGCTGTCTTGCAAAGAGAAGACAGGTTCCTCAGAGAGCACTGATTTGGAGATTTGCTGGTGTTTTTTTTTTTTCCAGACCTTATTCATTTCATTTGAAGGTGTAATCAGGAGCTGCTTCACACTGAAATATAGTGATTGAAAAGCTCTTGGAATCAGATTTATGGAACCTCCAAATTAAAAAAAAAAAACACATTCAAACACTTTTTGTTACTTTCCCAAAACCAACAATTTTGCTCTTCGTATGTTCCTATTTCAAGCTTTTATTCTTCACACAACTACTGGTCTTTTTGTTCAAGGAAAAGAAAATGGTTAGCCATGTTTCCAATCCATAGATATACAGAAGATACATACTGGGGCAGTGGGATGCGATGAAGAGGAAGCTACGATGTGATGCCTTTAGACGAGGTAGGATGCAGTTTGTTTCCAGGGGACCCTTAAAGTTAGGTGTTTGGTATGAAATGAGCTGAGCTAACTGTTTTTTTTGGCTGCTTGGGGAAAGTGTATACGAGCTGTAAACACAACTCTGACATTTTAGCACCTCTTAAGTTGATGCAGTGAACTTCGCAAACTCTTCCCTCATTTCACATGCAGCAGATGCAGAGCGGCATTAACATTCACTTGAAGTTGTGTTTCTGGACACCTGATAATTTAAGTCGCCCTCTCCCCCCAAACCCTTAGAGAAATAGCTGTAAACAGTCGCCTGCTGTGTGTGTGGAAATGACACAGTGAGAGTGAACCAGAAGGATAAAGTTGCAGAGGAATTGCAGAGTTGACTGAGGGTTTGTTATTAGGGGGGTTTAACGTTTGCAACGAACTGCGACTGAACCGAACCATCGATGTGGAGACTCGTTACATCCCTACTTGTTCCAACATCTTGCACATACACGTAGCCACTCAACTAATGGTTGATTTTTATAAATACTGATCATAGCAGCTTTAACTTTATAATCTCAAACTGTGATAAGGTCGACTACATCTGTTCAATGAATAAACATGATTCCAGGAATTTATACAGCTAAACTGGGAGTAAAGCGTGTTTTTCTAAACAAGAGTAAACAGCTTTGCCCTGCACTAGGTTCAGCACTGCAAACGCCTAGGGAGAGCAAAGCTCAAAAAAGCAGAAGCAGAGTTAAACCTCTGAAAGAAGACTTCAGACAGCTGACGGCAAACAGAAAAGCGAGGATTCCTCAGACCTCGGGTAAAAAGGAAGCTGTCAGTGCCTCTCCATCTCCTGTCGCAGAGAAATCTCCTCTAATCACTGAAGCCATATTGGCTTTCACAGAGATTTTGCACTTGTATGTTTTGTGTGTGTGTGTGTGTGTGTGTGTGTGTTGGGGGGGAAACAGGTTTAAATAATTCACGGTGCTCTCTGTAATCACAGACTCCCATCTTTTGCTGTTAGCCAACTTCGCCCCCCCCCAACTGCCCAAACTGTTCTTTTAATATAATTCTGGGGTGCCGGGGAGCCCTTTGCTGAATTATTCATCCCGTCAGATCAAGACGTATAAACAAGTCTGCAGCTCTCTCTTTCCTCACCTCCCACTCCCTCTACATGTTATCTCTCACTAACACTTGGCTTCTCCACATAGAAAAAAAAAAAAAAAAGTAGGAATATTTGATCCTAGGTGGTGTTTGTGTAATAAACATCAGAGGTGAGAAAGAAGCCAGCCTGGCCCCCTTGGAGATGAAGAAGCAAAAAAAAAAAGAAGAAAGGAAGAGGCGGGGATGCTGACACAAACGTCTGATTAAAAAATGACAAGCAACATGAGACTCAGAGGCGTAACAGGCGTGTTTTATAACCTCATATTTCTGTGTCACTTCAACCACATCTCTCCGTGACCTCCGAGGCAATTGGATGAGCTCAGCAGAATATATCTACGTACACTTCAGAAACAGTCTAATCCCAGATAAACAGATATAACCTGCGTTTTCTATTCCGGGGCTCCCTGCATCTCTATTGCTGTCGGGCAGATGAAGACGGGAGACTGGGTCACGGGGACAAGACTACTTTAGAGCTCAAAGCGTCTGTACCGAACTCCCCTGAGTCACCTCCGCAGAAATACTGCTGCTCATGCAAGTCGTCGTAAATAATGTAGAGAATATTGAGCTGTGCAGGCAAATACACACACACACACACACACACACACACACACACACACACCACACACACACACACACACACACACACACACACACACGACAGCTTTCTGTACAGGAATAGATCATTCCAGAAAAAGGCTTGGACAATTATTTTTGCAGAAAAGCAGAGGCGAAAAAAATAAAGACACAAAAACTCACACAGCCTGGATCAAAGCAATTAATAACTCACACAGCTTGAAACTGTAAAACAAAGATGCCACTCTTTGATACTACCCAGCTTTAAAGCCTTGAGCTGCCAATACGTTAACGAAGCGACTTCTCAGCCACATTTTTGATGTTTACACGAGTCTGATGAAGTGAAAACGGTTCAAAAAGAAGCGACACAATAACACAATGCAGGATTCCCCTCAATCCACAGAGATATACAGAGGATGCAACAGTCAAAAAGAGAAGAAAATTTGACTTCCCAAGGTATGTTATCCAAACGCATCTTGCTCAGTGGGTCATGGTTGAGGAAGAAGAGGAAACTCAAGGCCCGGATGCATTTAAAATTAGAGATCGACCGATATGGTTTTTTCAGGGCCGATACCGATACCGATTATTAGTAGTCAAGGAGGCCGATAACCGATATTTGGAGCCGATATTTATTTGCAATAAAAGGGAAAATATTGGCGTGAAAATTTTGAATAATGGAAAAATTCCACTTAACTTTGTTCAAATGCCTTTAATCATATGTTTATTTAACAGCTTTTCAGATTTGCAACATGTTAAAGTTTTTTTTTTCTTAGACAATAGATATCTTTGTTTTAAAATTCTAACAAAAAATGCAGGGAACTCCCAGGCTCAGCAGCATGTCTTATAAAGTTAAATGAAAACTTAAACAAATAAATAGCTCACTAAAGTTTTCTACAGTAAATAAAGTTTTCCAAAATTTCAATATAACTGAAATGTTAATCTTTCACTTATCTTTGTTTTAAGTTCAAACAAAAACAAAAAGTGCAAGGAGTTCCCAGGGTCAGCAGCATCTCTTATAAAGTTAACTGAAAATTTAAATAAATAAATAAATAGTTCCCTGAAGTTTGCAGTTTGAAGAATGCAGTTCATGTAGGCTTTATGATGCAGTTACATTATGTCTTAAGTCTTGAACAGCAATATCCTGCTCCTCTCTACAAGAAACTATCAAAGACAGCTTCAGGACACACTTCATCTAACAATATGTCATTTTCTGCTGCTTGGGATCTCTCAATCAACACAGAAAAAGGTAAAGTACTTGGTAGTTAAACAGCCATTATTGCCCTACAGTTTTCACTCAGACAGACGGTACTTGCTGTCAGTTTCTGCAGCTTCTCATGTGGCTTACACAAACACAAACACAAACACACACACACACACACTATTCACTAGCCATCCCCTCAACGTGCTTCCCTGCAATCTCTCTCTCTCTCTGTGTCTCTCTTTCTCACACACACTTCTTACTTTTATAACTATTTCAGTATCAATGTTATCAGTAACCTTGTTTCAAGTGATTAAACACTAAATAGCCTAAAGCATCTTCACTTTAATAATCAGTGTTTATCGTAGGAACAGACAGCTGCCGCCAACGTCTTGGGCCTCACAGTAACGTTAGTAGTCGTGAGTTGTAGAGTTTCTCATGTGACTTCCACACAAACACACACTATTCTCTACCATAACAGACAGTCTCCCCATTGCTACAGTCTGCTGAGCATCTAGAGCCGCGGACCGATGGGTTAACGTTACGCTAAAAGCTAACCAGCCTTCACCTCGACGGGCTTCCCTGCAATAAAACCGGACATATCGATATTATCAGCAACCTTGTTTCAAGTGATTAACAGGCACGTCTGGAGGGACTGCGAGCAGCAGAGCTGCCGCTTATGTTTATATAACGTTAATGGGCTCACAGTAATCTTACTAGTAGTTGTGAGTTGTAGAGGACTGGGATTTTTATTACAATTTCGGGAAACTCTGCTGCCTTAACTTACCTTCAAAACAAGTATTTGCTCTCCGGACCTTCTCCACCGTGTGTGTAAGGACTGTTCATGCACCGCTTACACTGCTGATTGGCTGTTACCGTGGCTCTGCTTGTAACCAATCAGATGGTGCTGTGGGTGGGACAATGCTGGCGACAGAGTAGTGACAGCAGACAGAGAGGCGCGGCTGCATCATAGCCAAAATAACCCAGTTTTAAATTGATCTCTTATCGGCTGTCGAATTTTAAAAAAGGCCGATGCCGATATGCGTCAAAATGCTGAATATCGGCGGCGATAATCGGCCCGGCCGATAATCGGTCGATCCCTATTTAAAATGGTGAGATTTTGCAGCAGAATCAGTTCATTTCAGTGGGATCCTGTATCTTCACCTGCTAGTTCATGAAAACTGCCCTGAGCTTGCTGACGTTTGACAGCTGAAGCACGCTATCGTAGCTTATTAGCTGTGCTGCACCATCAACTTTAATTTCATGCTCCTCTTTCGAGGTGTAAACTGCTCTGCAAAAGATTAGTAAACAGGCAGTGTGTTAGCAGCTAGCTCACAAGCCACTAGTACTCCCACTTTTCACTGTTTCCTGAGACGCTCGGAGCTCGTTAGTAAGATTAAGTTGATATTAGATCAATTTTTTCAGCTGCTTGATTCACATAGTCGAGTTTTAGTAGCTCGAATATTGCGCCATGGCACAGTTAGCTTAGCATAAAGACTACAAGCAGCAGAAAACAGCTAGCCTGGCTCTGTGCAAAGCTAAACATGAATTACCGCCTCGCAGTTGTATCCCTCCGCCACTCAGACTAGTTTCGCGTTACATTCCTGTTCATCCAGAAGCATATGACCTTGACCTTTGACTCCAAAATCTAATCAGTTGATCCTTGAGTCCAAGTGAATGTTTGTGCCAAATTTGAAGAAGTTCTGTCAAGGTGTTATTGTGATATTGTGTCCAGGAGAATGGGACGGGTGGAAGTATATTCAGACAACCTGAAAACAATATACCTCCGGCTCTGGCTGTCGCCGCCGCCGCCGCCGCACACCATGCCAGTTCTCCCTTTTACACACGCTGCCGGCTTATTGTTGGAACAGCCATGACCCCAATGCCCCCCCCCATTCTGTGATGTGTTTATACAGAACGGCGAGGCAGAATACAGGCAAAACATTCCTGCTACGAACAGTTAAAGGTCTGTTAAAGGGGCGAATGTCAAGGAGCTAAACCTGGCAGATTCATCCATCAACATTTTTGAACTGAGAACCTTGAATCTTCAGAGTATCAACACTCAGCCTCACTCTCAGCCTCGTGACAAAGAAGTTTCAACATTGTCCGGAGGTTTCTGAGAAGGTTTAAGTTGACGAAGGAGAGTGTAATCCCTTAACTGAAATGAAAAGCTTCAGGGCCTCTAACAACCTGACAGAACTTAACAAAAAAAAAACTCCCAAAATCCTCCGAGAGATGACTGTGAAGTCCAAAAGTCACCCCCAAACACTTTTAAACCAACCTCAGGAGCACTGCACACCGGGTGACAGTACAATGAATTTTGCTTTGAGAAAAACACTGCAGGTTTAATGGTGCACCTTGACATTTTGAATTCAGACTGTTTTTCTCTTGCAGACAGTTTCAGCATTCGTGCATTACTCATAAAGAATAGTCTTATTATCCTTGTTAGGTTTTCTCACCGAGCCAGAGGCAATACCTCTCGTTTCCCTGCACCTCTGCTGCTGACTTCTGATAAAAATGGTCACACCAGAATTGTATTATATAACTTTTTTTCATGTCTGAGTCTTTTGCAAAAGCAAGGCTGTTACTGAATTATCGATATTTCTTGATATATAGGTGGGGCTAAAACTAACAATTACTTTTTAATGATTGATTAATGTGCAGGTTATTTTCTCCATTAATGGTTTGGTGTTCAAAAATCATCATACATGTGTTTATTTGTTAAAAAACACAAAGATACTTTTCATAATTGGGAAATTTTTACTTACAAAGTGACGTTAACAATTACTTTCCGTTAATCAACTTATCATCAGCTCCACATATGGTTCTTTGGAAATTCATTATTTGCTTCTACATGCTTGCTCATGCGACACAAGCAAACCCATATATGTGTGTGAGTGTGTGTGAATGTAATTAATAGCTCCGTATGCAGATTTTCCTGCCTCCTGCTTGAGAAAAGAAACCATTTAAAAAGGGTCTTTTCAGAAAAGAGATGGGTGATGGGATTGTCTGGACTGTTTGAGATCAAGCCGGGGGCATAATGGGATTCGTGATCAACGCTGTCCCTTTTTATGATAGACAACTAATCCCTTCTGAATGGCCTTAACCACTCAAGAGCAAAGAAAGCTCCATTCTTTAACACCTGACCTTTCGACAGGCTCCTCGAGAGAAAATCTCAGCGGAAGAAAAAACACTTTTGCGAAAATGACTGGCCATTAAACCTAAATCATGATGATGCCATTTCTATTTGCAGTAAGCCTCTGCCGCTCAAGGTTAGTGAGGTCACTGACGCCATGAACCATCACCCCAGACATGTGCAGGTGCAGGTACTGCGGCAACCGCTCCCGCCCCCCCCCCCCCCCCCCCCCCCCCGACCACATGGCTCAACTCCCCTATTTTCTCCAGGAATGTCCAATCGATTTTCTGTAGCGAGAAAGTGGCGGTCTCCCCCCCCCTTGTCAGTGAGAAAACTCTGCCGGAATATTAACAGGTAGTTGCCACGGCAACAGGCGACTGCTGCCTAACAGCGTGGTGATTGGCTGAGCTGGGGAAAAAAAAAAGAAAAAGAAAAAGAAAAAACAGCATATACACAAGAAAACTCTGAGTTTTTAAGCCCCAGAGCCACATACATGTGGATGACCAACAAAAAGCATCTCATCATAACGGGGATGATTCAGTCGGGTAATTGCTGCATCTAGTATACCACAGAGACATTTATTCTCTCATCAATAATGAATGAATGTACTTGGGACTCAGACCACATTAGCAGTGAAATGGCCAAAATGATTAAACAGCCGACCCAACAGGCTAACTGCAAATGTCAGCCACAGATCCATGACCCAGCTGTTGGTGGTGGCCCACAGCAGTAAGAGAAAAGAGCAGGGAAAATGATCTGAGTGGGCAAAAGCACATTCATATGTACAGTCCCCATGTGCCTTAATGGCAGTGGTGTATGGGCACGCACGTTTTTAAATGCGGTTTCAGCTCTGTGGCTCCACAGCTGATCGGCAGCTTTCATCTCGTCTAAAAAAGAATAATAAAACACATGGTTTGTTGACGTCGGCAGCTGAACCAGTTATACTATCTCACAATCGTGTATATACATACCAGGCGTCACCGTATGGCAACACAAATGTGGTGTGAAAACCTATCTGCATGCAAACAAATCTGAAGCCGTGTGCAGATTCTAATTTAAAGAGAAGTTTTGTCACATTTTTTTTGGTTTTCTTGTGAAATATTGTTTTCTGAAAGAGCAAAGAGGTGTTGTTCACCTAAAGTAAAGCTGGATATGATGCCGTTCACGTGCTTCTCTACCACACAGCCTGTCTGCATCAGATACACACAGCCACCTCCAAATAGAGAGAATAAATAAAGTATTAAATTGCATCTTTGAGCCTGGAGATTTACGCATGACCTTGAGGACACATACCGTGTGGGAGGTAAATATTCCAAACAGAAGCTCCTCTTACTTAGTTCATATTTATTTACTAATTTACTGACTTGACTATTAAATTCTGTTCTCACAAAGACGTCTATCATCTGCTGTGTATATATGAGTTTAGCAGATTAAAGCCTTAATCAGATTAAGATCATGTCATTGATTTAATCTATGATCAATTACATATGTAAATGTAGTCATATGTTTATGTGGTGCAAACAAAATGACCTTAAATTTAAAGTAAAGGTGATTTATATCCAGTCTACTGTATATTATAGTATACAGTAGACTGTATTTAAAGCAAATGATGCAGGGGAATCTTGGGAAATGAAGTCAGATTCAATGTGTCATTTTGCTGTAATTCCCGCCTGTGGCCAAAGGGGCCGCTATTCAGCAAACGTTACACTTTAAAGTTATTTTGCTTTTAAACTTGTGTGTTACTAGTGTGTTGACAGCTCCTCCTGAAAAATAATTAGGCTGGATATAAACAAAAGTTATTTTTCTGAAGCTTAAGATGTGTTACTGTATGTAGCTGCCCTACACTTATAAATAATAAGTTATTTATAACACACTGTATAAATACCTTGTGTCTGATTTGTATGCAGAGGATAAAATCATCTTTTGGGACATGCTTTGTAAAATAAATCATTTTATAAATTAAGCAAAATAAATAATAATAAAACCTAAATGGCTATGTACCATTTTAGAAAGAATAACTGCCCCAAGAAATTGCCAAATTCAAACTGCTGATACTTGGACCAACTGCAGCTATCTCAATTAAAGTTAGCCGGCCTGCCATATAGAAAATAAAGGAGAAGATTGTCCTTTTTCAGTCATTATATCAGCCTTCACCAGCTGTCTGTATATGTAGAAGTCCAGTCTGCGGTAATCACTGACGAGCACCTACTACATCATGGATAACAGCTCAGTTCGGTGTGGGTTCCATATTCTAGCATCGCCCTTATAAACATTTATTTCAGCGGCTCTCAGAGCTGGGTGTCTGCCCGCCCGCTCGCTCCGCAGACAGACAACACACAAAGGGTCTGAAAGAGAACTACTATTATCTTTCTCACACAGCGTGAGAGCAGCTCTAAATGGAAGTCCCTGCACTCCTGCACCTAAAAGGGGTGACACGGGGGTCCTACAGTTATTATTGAACATGGAGGATCAAAGCTGAACATGAAACTACTGCCTCACATTCAAAACATTTAAGCAGCATAAAACTTAACTCGAGTTTACTTTAGACACAAAGGAGGAGGTGAAAACAGTGCGATTCTTTGAGACAGAGATAAGAGTCACTCTATTCTCCGATGAGAAATGTTATCAGTGCATGAGGTGACTCAGTGAGGATGGAGGGTTCAGACTGATCTGACTGATCTTAATATGAAACAGGTACATGGCACAGTTTCTCCGACTTCCAAGATGCATGAGATATGTAAAGAGTCTGAGGACGTCAGAACTCCCACTCTGAGATTTAATTGCGAGATTGTTTTGGCTTGTAACTTTCATTTGAGTCAACATATCAACTTTGTGATATGTTGCATGAAAGGATAATGTCACCTCTAAAAACGCCTCATCAGCCTTGGTTGTACTTTGAGACTAAAGGTGCTTCCACACCTGCACACCTGCACTCTTTAGGTTCCGGTTTAAACCAAACCCTGGTTCGTTTTCCCAACCAGACCCTTTGGAGGAGGCGGTCTCGGTCCGGTCCCGAACGAACTCTGGAGCGGTTTTAGTTTTTGGTGTGAAAGAGTTCTGAACTCGATCCGACCCCAGCAGCAGGTGAGCTCATGAGTCTGAGCTCGCCGGTTCCTGTAACCTTCTTCCTGTGTTTACTTTTCCTGCTCCAGCCAGACAGACAATCTGACCAATCAGAGGAGAGAACGTTCTCACCTGGTTTTGTAATTGTGCATTTTGGTTCACTTGAATTGATGTTGAGTTGTGTAGCAGTCAGAAACTCTGGATATCTTTAACTTCAATATTGACCTACATGGATGATCACTCAATTCCTGCTCGTAACAATAATGCCTATAACATATCACATGACTGCAGCATTAGCTATTCTAAACATTTCTCACCAATCAAAGTTGCTTTTCTGGTGTGTAATGAGCGTTTCGGTCTCTCGGTGCCGCTAGCGTGGCTCTGTACCTGCAGTCTTGTTGTGATCTTCAGTTGCTGCTCGCTGACCTGAACATTTCTCCAATCTTTTATTAGCATTCGATTGATCAACTAGTTTCCATCACACTTGTTTTTCAATGAAAAATTCCTCATCTCTTCTGGTGTAATATCTTCCAACGAGATGAACCCTCACAACCTCATAAATAAATCACAACAAACAAATGTATCCGGCCATGTAATGAAAACACATGCAGATGTGTTTACTTGGAATGATTTCCCAGCAAATGCCCATCTGCTACAAACTGGCTGTTTCTCACCAACATTAAAACTTTTTCTTTTTTTCCTTCCTATGACTCTCTCTGCAGACTTTCTCCTCTCAACATATTTGCATATTCTGAGATGCATCACTGCAGACTTTTCTCAGTTTGTCTGTGCGTGCCCTTGGCCCTCTGTTTCAAGAAACTACAATGCTCTCAAATTTCCCGAACTAAAGATGAAATATGTGTCAAACTGACAGTCTGGTGGTCATCTTTTTGTCCCGATAAAAGCAGCATAAATGTACCTCATAATAACAATATTTATTTATAGTGCACTTTTCAAAATCCATTTTACAAAGAGCTTGACAGAGGCAGCAAAATAAAACAGACGAGACATAAATTCAACAGGTTTCAAAGAGAAGAAAAACAGATAAAGCAACAAGGCACATAAAAACCAACACAGAGCCATTTTAAGAGAAATGAAAACATTTAATAGGGAAAGTAAAACCAGGAAAAGCTGTGACATGTTTTAAGAAGGGAATTAAAGGAGGTCACAGACCCAGCTGACCGGATTTTCCCCAAGTAGATGTACAGTGCAGGAGTAAACATACTTCCTTATTTCCCACCACTGCATTCGGGGCTCTCAGCCTCTTTTCACCTCCTAAAATGTGACTGTGTAGAGAATTTACTTGAGAGCTGTGATCAGAGGAAGAACAAGTCCTCAGATCCTACTACACAACAAGCAGCAGCAGCAACAATACAACAACGCAAAAATACTTCAACACAAGTCCTCCAAATAGAGAGAATAAATAAAGTATTAAATTGCATCTTTGAGCCTGGAGATTTACGCATGACCTTGAGGACACATACCGTGTGGGAGGTAAATATTCCAAACAGAAGCTCCTCTTACTTAGTTCATATTTATTTACTAATTTACTGACTTGACTATTAAATTCTGTTCTCACAAAGACGTCTATCATCTGCTGTGTATATATGAGTTTAGCAGATTAAAGCCTTAATCAGATTAAGATCATGTCATTGATTTAATCTATGATCAATTACATATGTAAATGTAGTCATATGTTTATGTGGTGCAAACAAAATGACCTTAAATTTAAAGTAAAGGTGATTTATATCCAGTCTACTGTATATTATAGTATACAGTAGACTGTATTTAAAGCAAATGATGCAGGGGAATCTTGGGAAATGAAGTCAGATTCAATGTGTCATTTTGCTGTAATTCCCGCCTGTGGCCAAAGGGGCCGCTATTCAGCAAACGTTACACTTTAAAGTTATTTTGCTTTTAAACTTGTGTGTTACTAGTGTGTTGACAGCTCCTCCTGAAAAATAATTAGGCTGGATATAAACAAAAGTTATTTTTCTGAAGCTTAAGATGTGTTACTGTATGTAGCTGCCCTACACTTATAAATAATAAGTTATTTATAACACACTGTATAAATACCTTGTGTCTGATTTGTATGCAGAGGATAAAATCATCTTTTGGGACATGCTTTGTAAAATAAATCATTTTATAAATTAAGCAAAATAAATAATAATAAAACCTAAATGGCTATGTACCATTTTAGAAAGAATAACTGCCCCAAGAAATTGCCAAATTCAAACTGCTGATACTTGGACCAACTGCAGCTATCTCAATTAAAGTTAGCCGGCCTGCCATATAGAAAATAAAGGAGAAGATTGTCCTTTTTCAGTCATTATATCAGCCTTCACCAGCTGTCTGTATATGTAGAAGTCCAGTCTGCGGTAATCACTGACGAGCACCTACTACATCATGGATAACAGCTCAGTTCGGTGTGGGTTCCATATTCTAGCATCGCCCTTATAAACATTTATTTCAGCGGCTCTCAGAGCTGGGTGTCTGCCCGCCCGCTCGCTCCGCAGACAGACAACACACAAAGGGTCTGAAAGAGAACTACTATTATCTTTCTCACACAGCGTGAGAGCAGCTCTAAATGGAAGTCCCTGCACTCCTGCACCTAAAAGGGGTGACACGGGGGTCCTACAGTTATTATTGAACATGGAGGATCAAAGCTGAACATGAAACTACTGCCTCACATTCAAAACATTTAAGCAGCATAAAACTTAACTCGAGTTTACTTTAGACACAAAGGAGGAGGTGAAAACAGTGCGATTCTTTGAGACAGAGATAAGAGTCACTCTATTCTCCGATGAGAAATGTTATCAGTGCATGAGGTGACTCAGTGAGGATGGAGGGTTCAGACTGATCTGACTGATCTTAATATGAAACAGGTACATGGCACAGTTTCTCCGACTTCCAAGATGCATGAGATATGTAAAGAGTCTGAGGACGTCAGAACTCCCACTCTGAGATTTAATTGCGAGATTGTTTTGGCTTGTAACTTTCATTTGAGTCAACATATCAACTTTGTGATATGTTGCATGAAAGGATAATGTCACCTCTAAAAACGCCTCATCAGCCTTGGTTGTACTTTGAGACTAAAGGTGCTTCCACACCTGCACACCTGCACTCTTTAGGTTCCGGTTTAAACCAAACCCTGGTTCGTTTTCCCAACCAGACCCTTTGGAGGAGGCGGTCTCGGTCCGGTCCCGAACGAACTCTGGAGCGGTTTTAGTTTTTGGTGTGAAAGAGTTCTGAACTCGATCCGACCCCAGCAGCAGGTGAGCTCATGAGTCTGAGCTCGCCGGTTCCTGTAACCTTCTTCCTGTGTTTACTTTTCCTGCTCCAGCCAGACAGACAATCTGACCAATCAGAGGAGAGAACGTTCTCACCTGGTTTTGTAATTGTGCATTTTGGTTCACTTGAATTGATGTTGAGTTGTGTAGCAGTCAGAAACTCTGGATATCTTTAACTTCAATATTGACCTACATGGATGATCACTCAATTCCTGCTCGTAACAATAATGCCTATAACATATCACATGACTGCAGCATTAGCTATTCTAAACATTTCTCACCAATCAAAGTTGCTTTTCTGGTGTGTAATGAGCGTTTCGGTCTCTCGGTGCCGCTAGCGTGGCTCTGTACCTGCAGTCTTGTTGTGATCTTCAGTTGCTGCTCGCTGACCTGAACATTTCTCCAATCTTTTATTAGCATTCGATTGATCAACTAGTTTCCATCACACTTGTTTTTCAATGAAAAATTCCTCATCTCTTCTGGTGTAATATCTTCCAACGAGATGAACCCTCACAACCTCATAAATAAATCACAACAAACAAATGTATCCGGCCATGTAATGAAAACACATGCAGATGTGTTTACTTGGAATGATTTCCCAGCAAATGCCCATCTGCTACAAACTGGCTGTTTCTCACCAACATTAAAACTTTTTCTTTTTTTCCTTCCTATGACTCTCTCTGCAGACTTTCTCCTCTCAACATATTTGCATATTCTGAGATGCATCACTGCAGACTTTTCTCAGTTTGTCTGTGCGTGCCCTTGGCCCTCTGTTTCAAGAAACTACAATGCTCTCAAATTTCCCGAACTAAAGATGAAATATGTGTCAAACTGACAGTCTGGTGGTCATCTTTTTGTCCCGATAAAAGCAGCATAAATGTACCTCATAATAACAATATTTATTTATAGTGCACTTTTCAAAATCCATTTTACAAAGAGCTTGACAGAGGCAGCAAAATAAAACAGACGAGACATAAATTCAACAGGTTTCAAAGAGAAGAAAAACAGATAAAGCAACAAGGCACATAAAAACCAACACAGAGCCATTTTAAGAGAAATGAAAACATTTAATAGGGAAAGTAAAACCAGGAAAAGCTGTGACATGTTTTAAGAAGGGAATTAAAGGAGGTCACAGACCCAGCTGACCGGATTTTCCCCAAGTAGATGTACAGTGCAGGAGTAAACATACTTCCTTATTTCCCATCACTGCATTCGGGGCTCTCAGCCTCTTTTCACCTCCTAAAATGTGACTGTGTAGAGAATTTACTTGAGAGCTGTGATCAGAGGAAGAACAAGTCCTCAGATCCTACTACACAACAAGCAGCAGCAGCACCAATACAACAACGCAAAAATACTTCAACACAAGTCCTGCATTGAAAATCCTACTCAAGTTTAAATTAAGAATTATCAGCGAACGGTCTTAAAGTATCATGAGTAAAAGTCCCCAGTGACTGATACATTATTATACACGACTATTAGATATGACACTGTACTGATGAAGCTGGTATAAGTGGAGACAGTTGTAACTAGATTACATGTAATGGGAGTCGGCCCCTCCAGAGGGTCCGAGATGATTAATGGGAAAGAGGAAACAGAAAGTTCTGCAACACAAATGTATATATTCTATAAATTAAATATATTTTCTATATATTTCTCTAACAGTTATTTACATGAAACCATCTGAAATGTTTAGAGGGGAAATATCTCATTGGTGGGAATCGGACACACAAGTCTTTCTTTCTTATGTTAAATCTTACTCTGAAAATCAGATAACTGTAGTGAAGCAGAAGAAAATGTACTTAACTTTCCACAAATTCCTGTGATTACAGGAAAGTAATATGAAATCTGTCACACAAAAACTTTGCACATGAATGCACCCCGAAGACGAATGACATATGGCACATAGCATCAACCTTTCAAACGAAAAATATCAAATTGCCTCACATGGAGAGCTAAATAAACGTCTACAGCAATCACCAATCACAGGAGACATATTTGTTTCTGGGCGAAAGGTGTTGCACCAGATGGCCTTCCCAACAGCTCTGTGGTCCTGTGCAGGATCTGCAGCCAGCGAGCGACACAGCATCAGAAAACAACTTTAATTGGAGTGAACTGGAGCGAATACAAACCTTTGGCATTTAATGTAATAAATCCATACGCTCTGTATATCACAGGATTGTGCAAAAAACAACCTGTGACCGTGGTGTGTCGGTCCTTGCAGGTTTGTTTTGTTTTGCCGCGGAGTCATCACCATTATGAGAAGCCTAATCCTTCATCGTTCAGGCACCTTTATCACGCCAAGCCAGATGGATTGCAGGTGCCCGCCAGATGCCTTACTATATTTACAATCTCCATCTCGAGCAAGGGGCCGTATCATGGCACAAATTAAATCAGCACACAACCTTCCTTTGTGCCGTGAACGACGCCACTGTCTGTCAGTCAGTCTGTTGTTTGCTTTTATGCAGATATTATATATTCAGAAGTGGTCTCCGATCCCCGGTTGAGTTGCCGTGTGAGGTTCAGTCTATGTTCTCAATGGAGCCGCCTGAGTCATCCCAATCACTCGGAGGCGGGGAGACGGGGAGACAGTGTAAGTCAATCAGGCGCAACACAAATATCAGCCTGTGTGTGACGAGCGGGGACGACGAGAAGAAAAACACTGGGTGTCAAAGAGGGTCAGCACTAAGTGGACTGAAAACGATAACACAAACACACACAAACACACACACTCTTGTAGTTGTATTACTCACACAGACAAAGTAAAAGGGCCTTTATCAGCACACACACAAACTTAGCTCACATTTCCACTTGAATCTTCTACTGTGCAATACACTATTTATGATCTAAGGGCAGATTTACTCGGCCATATTGTTTACATAAAACTTTAATATCCTACAATAAACTCTGGTATGAATAAAACTTTCAACTGAATATTTTAGTCCAACTGTGGTGACAACAGATAAAAAAAGCCCACCAGCAAAAAAAAGTATAAGAAAAAGGCTTCAACGACAATACCGCCTTAATCTTTGAGAAGCAGCATTTCTAATACAAAGGCGAAGAAAATAATGTCAGCAGACACCTGAGTCGTTGCCCACATCTACCGTTTTTTTTTCCAGCAGTTAAATTGGTGTCAGTGTTGTGCTCGTTTGACAGCTGTTTCCTCACTCGGGAAACTCACCGAGCCAATTCAAACTTAATCTAGAGCCGATTATGAATGTGTTTGTCATCTTTTTGTACCCGAGCCACAAAAACTCAAGAAAAATGTGCAGGGCTTATGGGTAAAGGTGATCTTTAAAAGCATTACAATGACATCACGTAGAGACGTAGAGATATGCTCTGTTCCAAGGCTGGATTATTATTTGTTTTAGTTATTAGCATAGTTACAAACTTTCTGTGCTTCCTTTTTTGTCAGACTCAGGGACGAGCGTTTGAAATGGTTCATGTAAAAATTGATTTTTCTATTATTCACCTTCATTTGGAAAGCTGCAGGATGCTCGCACAGCTTTTTACTACAACTGTCTACAGCAGTCAGCACGACCCTCGGAGCCGCAACAGACACATTTATAAATACACCAGGTTGAAATACAGCAGAATTTTACTTTAACAATTCAGGAGCCAAATCCTTGTGGCCCGCCGTAGACCGCAAAGGCCAGACCGAGAGGAGACGGTCGGCCCACGGAGGATTTTTTGCTTTGCTTCACCAGCTGTGCCCTCCCTTACCGTTACCGGCTCCTGTCGCCTAGCAACTTTGACAACATGTAATTTTTTTTTTTAAATTTAAAATCTTGAGGTTTTAACAGTTGTACCGAACTGAGCTGAAACCAAATACAAAAAAGTGTAATCCTCGGCTCTCTGTCGGTGTTGTTTGCTTTCATTTACGGCGCGCAGTGAATCTTCGGATAACTGCACGTTAAAGGGTTAATATTAAGTTTTTATAAGTTTGTGCTTGTTGGAGCAAAAAAAGAAAAAACCTCTGGACCTTTTGAAATGTGAGTCAGCCCTCCAGGATCCAGATCAGTTTCCTGCTGAAGGTACTGTGGTGCAGTCACATTATAGGGATTAACATCAAGCTTTTTGTTTGGCTTGTCTGTCTCACTCTGCTGCCTCACTACAGAGCAGCGTCCTCGCAGCGTTTCCGCTCTCAGTCGAAAAAGCATTTTAGAAGAATTACCCGATTGATTTTGAGGAGATATTTTTTAATGTACATTAAACAGACTGCAACTTCCTGCTGAATACAGGGAGCAGATCAGGTGTTTTAAATGCAACACCATCCTAATTTAAGGTTGCCCACAGCGACCACAGGATCCTGTAATAAAATCAGACAGTTTCATATGGAAAACCCCAAATGTTCTGTAATCACCGATTTGCTCCCGGCCCCCAAAAGAGGCATATTACATTACAGCTATATATAGCACATAACTGAATTAATGGTCAGCTTCAAGGTGGAAAATGATCACACATTTACACATTTTTAATAGTGTGGAGGGGGGAGTCTTTCCTGTGGGATTCCCCTGCAGGATTGGTGCTGATCTTCACCCGGACTGGGTATTTCACACGGTGCAGCAGGTGTAAAGAGATGGATTGATACCGTTCAGCCCCTCCCTTCCCTCCATGTGCGTACTCAAACAGAACACGACTCTAATTTGGCAGGGGCAATGTTGACATTTGGATCCCGTGCCCTGTGGGAAGGGTAACGAGCGCGCATTAGGATGCTGTTACCGTACAATAACCTGATCTGTTCTCTTGTGTTCAGCAGGATGTTCTCACACTGCATCAGTCACTGTATCTCAAACAAAACCCCCCTCAAACCCCAGTATTTATCGATCAGATAATTCTTCCAAAATGCCATTCGATTGAGAACAAGGGGGGAAAAAAAAACGCTGCAGAAAAAGACAAACTTGCCTCTGGCTACTGAGGTTGTCCTCCAAACAGAGGGCTCGGGCTTGATCCTCCCCTGCGGCCATATCAAAGTACCCTCCAGCAAGATCCTAAACCTCCTCTGGCTCCAGAAGGACCACAACATTATTGATTCGGCAACACAACAAAAGAGGGGAAGCTTCTAAACGATATCGAGCAATCTATGGCTTCTATAGAATCTGTAGGAATAAGGAAAACATCTGTCAAAGTTGCCCCCCCCCCCCCCCCCCCCCCCCCCCCCCCCTCCCCGATAACTCCCCCTCTCCCCCTACCACAAAAGCAAGCCTGGGAAACCACCTCTCATTTTCCTCTAAGCTACGGAAGCCTGGAAATGACATAGAAAAGCAGCAACCTGGCTGATTAATAGCAAGTTAATCAAGTACTTCTCAAGTACTTTCTCAGTAAATGGAGTTTATTTCTTTATAGGACTGTGAGACGCCGTTTAAAACTCTGGAAGAAGCAAGTGAGTGGACCTTGATATAAGTTGTTTGTCATTTAAATTTAAGTGGAATCATAATTCAGTTGTTCATTGATTTGTTGCCTTTAAGAACAAAACTTTTTAAACTTTTGAAGCTGCGTGTCTCATAGCACTGTCGTCCATGAGTGATTCTCAGTCACATGCTGAAGTGGCCTTTTGTGTCTATATATATATATAAGCTGATAAAAGGGTATGACTTGGTAAAAAAAGGCTGAATAACTGCATCACTTTATGGGCTTTTATAGATCAGTTTTGCATATTTTTATTTGACATTATTGGTACTTTCAGCTCAAATCACTACATCCATTATCTTTGTGTGTAACCTTGAGGGACTGACTTTAACGGATGTGAGGCGTCCTTGTCTCCCGGTCGAGTGTATTATTATAACTATAAGATGTTGAGATGAATGTACAACAACTCTGACATGAGACAGTCGTCCTCCTACACAGGTGTTTTCACTTATTAGATCTCTTCTCACGACTGTGTGGGCACGTACAGTCTGTGCACGATTGATCGTCACATGTTAAGGCGGGAAAACAACCCATTATCTCTTATTAGTTCACACAGATTGTTGACAACAAATTTCCTGGCACGGGTCCAACCGACTTCAGCCTGAGTGAACTAATCAGAGAGGGTATTGTTAACACCTGTGTGCATGTACAGGTCCTTTAATCAAGTATGTTTGATTGAAGACGGAGACCGAAATGATTTACTTTAATAACTATTGCTGCTGTTGACGTTTCTACTGTTTATTATTTTTTTATTGGTTGTGTTTTTATTGGTTGTGACAGTTGCGAAGTAAAAAAAAACAGACATAATAATATAAAAATATCATTATTTTGTGGCTTTTGGAAGCAGGGATAAAACATCAGCACTAGTGGCTGAAACATTTTTTAATTAAGAACTAACAACAGTGTCGAATATAATTTCAATTTATATTATTTCACCCATTTTACGAACGGAGCTGTTGGTCAATAGGATCCATTACTTTTGCTTTTATACACAAAAAGAAATGACTATAATAGAAAAGCTGCAGGATTGTGGAGGCAGTTGCAGATAATGAAGGTGGTGGAGATGAACAACATAGCAGATGGTCATTTTGTGCAACAGGTTAGTAAATAAAATGTATGAATCTATCAACCAGAGCAGGCCTCTCTCCTCTGATGATGTTTTAAAATGCAAGGCATGAAAATCCACTTTTGAACAGTGACAATAGCCGTGACGCAAGTCAAAAGCCCCATGCAGATTTGGACTGGCAGCTCTATATTTGGGGGCGATATGACTTGGTCTTGATGTTAAGGTTGGCGACATGGCTGATGTGGCCACGCAGCGTGCACACAGGTCACTGGGCCGCGGGGCATCGCGGCCAGTCGTGGAAGGTTGGGAAGTGGCTGAGGTTACACAGCTGTGACTGGCTGGAGCCCACGGGCTAGCCTCCAATGATTTCACACATCCCAGCAGGGCTGCAGAGCTCTGATCGGACAATGAAAAGAGTGAGAGCACGACAGAAATGATCAAGAGAGTGTGAAAGAACAATGAGGACGAACTACAATGGACCTGAAGGATGCGGAGGGAGGCAGACATGTAAAGCAAATGAGGGGAACTGGAGAGGGCGAAAGTGATTGATGTGTGGAGACTGTAAAGAGGGAAGCTGTGAGCACAGGAAAGAGACAAAGAGACAGGAAGTCATGTTTTTATCTCTCAGCTTCACAGTGATTGTCCTTCTGAGGAGTCATCCTGCCGCCCTGGCCTCAAGGAAAGTGACCAGCTCCGGCAGAGAGAGAAAAAAAAAACAGCGAGCCGTGTTTGCCAAAGACTTTTACAATGCTGATGGGTAATTCTATTGTTTACCTACGGATCGCCACAATGGGTGATAAAATGATTTCTAGAGTTGCATAGTCCTGTCTGACTGCGCTATAAAACTCATCAACAGAGCTCTTTGCATTTCATTTATGTAGTGCTTCATTTGGTTTGAACACCCATTAAAGACTGGGGATTTATTTTTACCAGCGTGTTTGCACAGACAAGCAGCTGCGAAGAGGCAGATCAGAGCTGCATCATCACTGGCTGCCAGAACCTGAAGCTAAACATGGTGATGCTTTAGGGAGGTTAATATGTTTTAATGTTATTGGAACAGCTTGATATTTTGTTAAGTTAGATGAGAAGATTGATGAACTGTCACATCCATATACACAGACATGAAGCTAACACCTGCTAGCCAGCTATCTCCCTGCAAGAAAAGCTAACAAGCATATTTCCCTAAATGCCCGGCGCTAATTCTGCAAGGTGAGAGACAATGATGTTTCTTTTCTGCAGGGAGACACCGGTCTCATAAACAAGCGCTCCCAGGTGAAGCGGAGGACAACAACGCACAGACACAAATCCCCGTCACGGAAAGTGTCAAGACCCTGGACTTTTATTTTCTCAGTAACGTTAAGCTGCTGACATCTCTCTGATAAAACCTGGGCTGCCCTTGGAATTGAAAGTGCAAAGTTTGTGGACGTGTGAGTGTGAGGATAGTGTGTGTGTGTGTGTGTGTGTGTGTGTGTGTGTGTGTGTGTGTGTGAAGCTGATGGCCTGAGAAGGTTTCTGTGTGTCAGCGAGGCCGCGGCTCTTCTCACGTTGCCATTCCCAGCCCGACTGCCCCGGCGTTAGCTCGTAATAAATAGTCCAACGTCTGTCCTCGCCGCTGAAGGGGTTAACGCGACCTGCAGGGGCCCCCACGAATATCACCCAGTCACAATGTTCTGACGTCCCTGGGTCTGCCCAGATGGTCACCATATGTCCGTGCGCCACGTACAGCGAGCCGGGAACACGAGAGCAGACAGGGGCAAGGAATGCGTGCTTTCTGAGTGCCGTGGTTTGTTTACCCATGTGCCTCTCTGGTGTTTGTTACGGGTCTGTCTGTCGGAGCATCTGTAGTGACAGCATCTTGATATTATGTGCAAATAACATATGAATAACCAAAACAGCGGTAGGCTGCTCACTAAGAGGCGTCTCTTATTCTCTTCTTAAATGCGTCGTTCACACCCACAAAACTGAAGACGACTCGGTTCCCTCGACTTTAAAAAAGGTTGGGCAACAAAAGAGTTTGCTGAAATAAATATTTCTGTTGTCCTTGAAATTAAAGCGGTGAGCGGTTTGTGTTGGAAGGAAACGATTTTTCTGCAGTTGCCGATGTTAACAGAAGATGAGAATAATCACCGCTCTGGGAAAAATGTTCTTTTGGAGTTTCGGCCATCATTCCCTATTGTAGTCATTCGGTCCCTCACCAACGTAGTGACTGAGATCTGGGCTTGGAGAAACATCGCTACACAAAGCTTTACAATGATCCACGAATGGTCAGACGCTCACACACACACACACACACACACACACACACACACACACACACACACACACACACAACCTAACCCACTTACTCAGAAGAGAAAACAAAATAAAGCACTCTTCTTGTCGACCTTTACAAAGAAGATCTGCTCTGAAGCCCGGCTGCTGAAGATGAGTGCAGTAGATCAACGTTTAAAAGGAGGTCAGAGAAAAATAAGCGTGATAACATTTGGGGGTCGTTTACAACTTTACTATCTGGACTAACTGCTGGTAGGTGAGTTTCTACGACGGAAATATTGATGTTCAACGGTTCAAACAGCTAAGAGAGATTCTTGATAGAACAGAAATCTGACTGAAAAGTCAAGGTGGGAATGTTACACCCCCCCACTAAAATGATAAGCGGTTTGCCTAATGGATGAATGAATAAATGAATGAACACATTCTCATTGGCCATTAATACCATGTGCTTATCAATCCTTTACAGTGTGGGTATGAAATTATATGTTGATAAATGTATTATTCACTCAACAGAAAACTTGTGATCGGCCATTTTTACTTTTCTGTTCCCTGACTAAACAACAGGCCCGTTTTTCACAGCGGACATTTTGGCTGGTCACATTAGGGAAAAGTGCAGGTGTTACTAATGAAATAAATGACGGCTCTGTCCCAGTAAGTCATGACAGTGTGACAGCGAGCCCACACCGGGGCCCTGAGACTGAAGCAGCTGAATGGAATTCAACCATCATTAATTTTATTATTCGCACCTGCTTCTCCTGCTGTGACAAGTCAAAATGTCTTCAGTGAAAAAGGCCTATTAATTGAAAAAATAATCGACCGATTAATCTGTTTGACGCTGCACATGCGTATGCTAATGCACACACACACACACACACACACACACACACACACACACACACACACACACACACACACACACACACACACACACACACACACACACACCTACAGGAGATTTATAGGTATTTCTACTTTCCAGTTGCATCCATAAATGCTGGAGCACTTAAGCATTCAGCATATTAAGTTAAGAGGTGGGCAGGAGATCTATGAACATAAAACATACAGGGAGAGACGACACAGCGGAGTCGGCCTACACGTCTCAAATCGTGAAGAAGAGGTTAACTGATTTGTCTCAAACGGGTAACGGCAAATCCAAACGAGAGTTTAAAATACAAACGCATTTAAATATTGGCTAGGGACTTCAGAGAGAGGGAAATTAATTCAGAGAGGAGGGGGAGGGGCAGGGCTGCTCAGAGAGGAGTCTGCATTTTTTATTTATTTATTTTTTTGGATGTCAGAGAGACGTGACAAAGCATGTCTCGGTGCATGAATATGAGCCGGCTGAATTTACTGCAATTACTGTCTCGGTGACACTGATTCACACGGCTTTATACCACGAAGAGACACCGACACCTGAGGAAGAGTCACAGCTGGCGGCAGGTCTCGTCATGTCTGTCTCTCACACACACACACACACACACACACACACACACACACACACACACACACACACATGGACTCACTGGTGCAAATACAACACATATCTGTATTAATAAGACATGAAATCTAAACTCTAAACATCAACGATATGCAGCAGTTTCACTGTAAAAGACTGAAATATGCATCAAACACAGTAAACTACTGTGATGTTTGTTAGAAAATTAAACGTTTTTCGTGACTTATCTGCGAGACAATCCCTGTGCTCCATCAGATAAATAACTTAATTTAGCCTTTATTAATCAGATGTAGGTTACTGGTTTTACACTGTGTCTGCGCTGCATACTAATCAGTGTCAGAGCGAGCTGATTCATTAATCACAGAAAGAAATAAAAGCAAGTCATTAACTTCTCATGTGCGTTTGTGCATGGAACTTTAAATGAGGGTAGGGGATTAAAAAAAGTCATCACATGCAGAGACTCTGGAATACTTTTGGTTTTTGGTGCAACACAAAGTAAAACAACTAATTTATATGATCATTACTTTACTTTGGATTCTTAGGTTAATGTTGTACAACGAATAAACATCGCAGAGAAAACACTGAACTCTTTCCACCTTCATGAATCTACTGTGACACTGTGAGCTGTTGTTGGTAAGTATGACTTCAGAAACCTCAGCAACAGGTAGAAGTGTGTGCACACACTCTTCCTGGTTGCCATCCACTTCTCTCTCTCTTTGAAAGTGCAAAGTAAGACAAGTGTGAATTTATGAGTGAGTATTAAATCAAAAACTATATGAAACTGGAGACATAAATGTTCTTCTTCTTCCTGTAACATCAGCAAAATCAATGTCCAGAGTCATCAAGATTCATCTTGTGGGGTCCAAAAAATGTCTGTCCAAAACTTTATGGCCATCCAGCAGTTGTAGAAATATTTCAGTCTGAGACACGGTGGTGGACAGACGGATCATATTTTTAGCCAAAAACTATATGATGACTAATTTTATTGGTCATCTGCAGCTGCAGCAGTTTCTCAAGACGAGTCACTGTGACATCAGGGTCACAGAGGAGGAGGATGATCAGACAACACGTATCAACGTCAAAAAGCAAAAGATATTGTTCTCATTTTCACAGGAGTGAAATCATCAGTTAATCATCAACCACATCCATTAATTTCAGGCTGCGATTCTTTTGTTTCCAGAATTAGCCGTCAAATCTGCCAAAAAAAGAGGAGCCGCCCTTGTCTGTGGGTTTCGTGTGGGTCGAGTCTCCAGAAACAAATCATCACAGCAGCAGCAGCACCCTCCACCCTATTTACACGGTTACGGCTGATGTGTCTTCAGGGACTCAGGTGTGGTCGCATTATTACGCCTCACTTCCCCCCGGTGAGGAATGCAATGATCGCTAAAAGTTTTAGACAGTCGTCGTGCTCCATTTTCTCGGTTCAATTATGTTCAATTATTCTCAAGTGGAGCCTCCAGATGCTGCAGCGACTGTGTTTTGTGTTGCTGCTTTGGAGTTCCTGTTAGAGTTGTGGACTTTATGTCACATCACACTGTACGTCACAATCTGTCGGATGGATTTGTTTCGTCTGCTGGAAAAATGTTGATGTGCATCAATTAGAAACTTAATGTTTCTGTAATTTTCTTAATAAATATGTTGGATTTTGTTGTTTGACTTTTTTCTGATTAACCGACACTAAACCAGAAACTGCTTTTAACTCCCAGTCTGAAAAAAGAAAACTGTGAGTCTTTCACATATGTTGACTCATTAGATTCCTCCTCAGGAGTGTGTGGGCGAGTTGAACTGTGTTTATTCACATGTCCATCATCCTCCTGCAATCTTTGCTTCACGTCAATACAATTAACACCTTCATCGTTCTTATTAGCACATTGAGCCTGGTGACGTTACATAATTCACAACATCTTCAACCTGAGCAGAGGTCCAATTAAACAAACTAAAAACACTTTAATCATCCTTTAAATTCAAAGGCCGCAGATTTAATGATTCAAAGTGTCTGTCGAGTCTCAAATCTACAGCTCTGGCCTGAACCTGACAACACGGGAGGACACACACCATGAACCCCAGCGTCTCCACAGTCCACTTCCTGTCCATTGTATGATGAACCATCCGCCCTGTTGTCTTTCCTACATACCTACGCTTTAGTTACCAGGAGTACATGCTGTAGGGAAAACAAACGCAATGTTTTAAAAGGAAATATCTATTTGGAAAATATAAAACTTTTTCAAACTGTCTGAGGGCTGAGTTTCTGCGTCACAACTGGCAGCCGAGAGCAGCAAGATGCTCATTTATTGATCTTCATATTGATATGAAGCCACAGATTCCTCCTTCAAAGCTGAACTTGTGTAGGCTGAACTCCCTCAAGCAGAGCAACAAGTCAGAGCTCCTGCTTATCACTTCTCGGTTGCAGGTATTAGCAAGCCCTGGCCCCCCCCACCCCCCACCACCTCTCCTCAAGTCCTTCTTAACACCCTTTAAAAGTGAAACCAAGAGCCGATTGAGACCAGACACACAGAACAACTGGCTGCTGCAGAGGCTGAGCTCTGCTGGTGTAATTACACCTCAGGAAGGCTGGAGTGTGTCTGGTCCATCCCTTACGACCTCTCCTTGGAGGTGAAGTCGTCGAGCATGCTCTCACAGGACGATCATCCAGGGAAGGTTTGGGAATTTAGTAAAAGAAAAAAAGAAAAAAAAAACCCACTTGTGTGTATCACATGTCAGATTAGCATGGTAGGAGGAGAAGAAGATGATTTGGCATGAATATAGTGCTTTGAAATGTGAAATCAGACTGCTCTGGCTCCCCCGGTACTCCTCTGAGAGCTGCCCTTGCGTGACTTTGCAGTGCCGACATGCCGCTCGCGGTCTGTTTGAAAGGAGATAAATCCTTGATGGGTGGCAGAAGAAAGAGAGATGAGGAGCTTAGTGTCGGGCTCTGACGGGGCCGCGAAGCCACGGATCGGCTCTTCATGAACATGACGGGAGGAGTGGAGTTACATGGTCACCTGTCTGCCTGTCTGCTCCCACCTGAAGGCTAATAAGACTCCTGGAGGCCCATTTCTCAGGCGAGGTGTTGTTAAGACAGAATATCAAGTTGCTATTCTCAAAAACAACAGAGAAACAAAAAAGTCTCTTTGGCCAAAATACATCATTATCCAAAGATTAGCTTCAGGGCTCTGCCTTATTTCAACATCATAGTCTCATCGACTTTAAATCTGCAGTAGTCACTCTTTCTATATTAAAAATAAATCAAATAGCAATGTGTAATATGAATCATTTACTCACTTGTAATGAAAAACCCACAGAACTTTCTCTGCGGTTCTGCTCAGCTCGTTGTCTGCCCTTTAAATTCAGACAGCTCCGATCAAGTGACTGTGCAGATAAAGTTAGAGACTGGATGCTGAACATAGACAGTTATCGAGCTAAAGAGCCAGAAATGTCAGAGTGAATATTAGTCTAACATTCAGAAAGTGCCCAGAAACACAACTCCAAGCGAATGCTAACGTTGCTACGTGTCTGCTGGATGTGTTAACGGACATCAGTTTGGTCAGATATTTGCCATAATAACTTTATAAGGTTGATAATACATGAAAAAAAACAAATACATATGTGCAGTGTCTGACGTAAAGCAAATCAGTGGATAAGAGGTCAGTTCTTTAAACATCAGTTTGATTAATTAATGTGAGATTTTACATACATTGTCCATGTCACGATATAAAAAATACTGATATTAAAATATATTAATGTAACTATTTTAACAGCCTCAGACGGTACAGTTATTATCACTAATGACAGATTATCTGATCAGGAAGAGCATCTACGACAAAAGGAAAATACAGTGACACGCTCCAATAAGAACAATATTCCTATGATCACGTTAATTTAATATGTAATAATAAATAAATATGATGCGATTTATAGGACGACAGAAGAAGAGAACCTGAATCCCTGCATATTTCACGCCTAAGAATATTTAAATAATCAATCTGAAGTGAAACTATTACAAAGAGACAGCCAACATGTGATGAGGAGCCAAAAACAGACGATTGCTTTGTTTCCAGGGGTCACAAGCTTCGTGCCTCCTTGAAGACGTCTCTTTTGGAAGCAGCTTTAACTCTGCGCTGAGATTCGCCACAAGCAGCCAAGTCGCCTGTCGGGCTCTCTGCTGACAGCAGACGGTGACAGGTGGTGCTGACTTGTGGAGAGGCCAGGGCCCCCACTCCACTCCACATCACCCACCCACCCACCCACCCACCTGAGAACCTAGGTAAGAGCTCCAGCAGGTGTCACATCAGGGCACCATCTCCGTCTGCCACTTACTGTCACCACTCTGCTGGCCAGAGGGGATTGTGGGTGACAGGGCACGGTGTCAGCTGTGACTCTACAGCCTGGAGAGAGGCAGATGTGTCACCTTTGACCTCTGCTGTCACCTTCTAATGTAGGTGTCAGGTAGGAAAGAGCCCTCGCCGCTGCATCCGACAGGTTCCTATGAAAACGACGCCGCACATTAAACACATAGAAAGTGGGGGGGGGGTCACAAACCTCCGCAGGACAACTAATTCTCCATCTCCCCTCTCGCAGAAGCTTCTTTCTGTGTCAGTGTCCTGCTGCTCTCCGCCCGGATTAGCTCGCTGGCATTACCACAAAATGAGACAATTACAGTGCAGAAATGGCAGATCGTGACCGCACAGCAGCAGGTGCATCGGCTGTCAAGCGTGGAATCTCGAAAATTGACAAAGAGAAAACAATCAGAAAAGGGCACCGTGACTTCATTTGTCTTCATCCGTCTCCGGGTTTAGATACTGTTTCTGTTCATTTCTGCGGACGGAGCGCTGCGCTCGAGGACATGAGACGAGACAGATGGACGAAGCAGGTGCTAATATGATTTCAGTGTAATATTTTCATGCATTTATTCACTAACGTGTCCTCTACCCTCGATACTGAAATTCAGTGGGGCGTATACGTAAACCATTTGGTGTCTCCCACTGTTAAATAAAATATCAATGGTCTGTTATTCATCAGCAAAATCAGCCGTCATGCCTTGTTGACAGACCCGTCCTTGTGTGTTGTTATGGTGACGTGGACGGAGCTAATGAAATGAGTCGACATAAAGATAATCACTAACTATTTTAATGATCGGATAAATCATTTTTCAAGCTTAAATGCCAAACGTAGGGCTGGGTATTGAACTGGAACCGAAGTAGTTTGCTACTATCAAGGAGTAAATGGACCAATAAGCACGCAGCATGCTTGGACTAAGATCTAATAACGTTTGAGTGAGGAAAGAGACTGAGCTTAGAAATAAAACAAACTTGTACCGTCATGTGTACTGTGATTTTCTTTGTGTTGAAATGGATCTGATGAAAGTGATACTGAAAAAAGTATCATGAAGAATCTGTATCGAGGTCAAGGTATCGCTATAAGCACCAATATTGTTGAACGACACCCAGCGCTAGCCAAACGTTCCCATATCTCAGTTTTCCGAATTGCTTCTTTGCTTTATATCGTTATCACTGAATATCTGCAGGATGTGGACTGATGGACGGACAGAGCAATCTGAAGCCGTCATCATGTGACCTTTGAGAAACTGTGATGGACAGTTTAATATTTTTCTGACATTTCATGGAGCAAACAAACAACAGATCGACTGGCAAATTAGTCAGCTGTCAAAATACTGTAATCACCGAAACCCTTCGTAGTTGACCCGCTGTCCTTGAGCAAGGCGATGCGACGCTATGACACAGTGTAGTGTTGTTGGTTATGATGGAGATTTCTTTTCTGCAATGAGTTTTCATTTTTGAACTCTCTCAGACAGTTCATGTTGGCAAACAACATCCAGTTGAGTTCAGTCAACCGTATCAAAATTACTGCAAAAGTTGTATTTTGAATTCGGACGTTGCCTTGGTGCAGCAGGACCGACTTCACCACGACACACTGAACCATCTTCTAAGCAAAATATATTAAAATAGACTAAATACTGTAAACATAAAAGATGAGGCAAAAAACAAAATGTATCTTAGTGCCAAAGGTTTAACAATTCAACAGCCAAGACAATTAAAATATGCAAAGCACCACAGATAATTAGAAAGAAAACAACAGGCTAAGAACAAGATGCATCTTAAAACCAATGTTTTGCCTTTAAAACAGCCTCACAGTTCAGATTTAGAGTCTATATCTCCACACCGCCCACGCTCCCCCAGACAGTATTTCCTCAAAGAGACATATAAAGTAATTATGAATCATCTCTAATGCAAAAATTCACATCATTTTGCAAAAAGGAGAATAAGAGGCAGATAAACACTAGGACACCTGAGACTGAAAGGGTTAAAGCTCCGAAAGGAACAAATAAAACATTCATCCAATCAGCCCAATCTGCTCCACTTCAGATGCCATAAATTTGTTTTGTTTGCCCAAATCTATTCCTGGCAGCTGGTTTAATCACCGGTGCGAAATCTCAAACCGCAGTGAAACCTGGAACCGAACCTGGCCACAAAAGAGCAGAGTTAAGTTGTTACAGAAACTCTGAGGCAGAGCTCCGTTACAGCCACCAACCGTCTATGTTTCAGTCAGATCGAAGCCTCATGACTGACACACGTGATCGACAGGTTGGTGCCTGCTGTAAATCCTCACAGGCCTGTCTGTTTGGAGGCAGGTCCGAGATCAAACTGACCGGCCGGGGCAACATTTCCCGCCGTGGCTGCAGCTTCCAGGCAGCCGGAGGAAGAGGAAGAGTCAACCTGACACAGGCGCTCTGGTTTATACATGAACTCCTGCATGAATTAAACATGCAGACAATTCCAGGAACTCGGAGCACGCACCTTCTGAAATGCAAACAAGAGAGTGTGTGTGTGTGTGTGTGTGTGTGTGTTAAAAAGTAAACTTGTCAACCTGCCCACGTGTGGTGCAGCCCCCCCCCCATGGGTCAGCCAGAACATAAATAAAACTGCTTCAACTGCCTTTGGAGGGGAAAAACTCAACATGAGGTAAAGTACATTGATCATCGAGGAGGCAAATCTGCAGAGTAAGGACAGCTGAATATGTTATTCCAGTGTGTGTGTGTGTGTGTGTTGTGTGTGTGTGTGTGTGTGTGTGTGTGTGTGTGTGGGCGACATGACTGCTTATTAAAATTCATAACTCTGACCTATAGCTGTGATGCCCCCCCCCCACCCTCCTCGAGCTAATCAGTAATCGCTGCGATGTCGTGATGATATGAATCATTCCCATAAGTTTCATTAACACTAACAAACAAACAGATAAACAAAACAGATGGATGGTCCCACCCTGACAGCATCACTGAGGGGAAAACAACACATGGGGACGGACAGTATGTAACAGCAGAGGTAAATATAGAGGTGAGCATGCGACGCCTACTCTGCAATCATCATATGGTAAATAATCCTCAGGGGAAACAGAAATCAATTATTTATTCTGAAAAGCATTGATTTATGCTGTTAGTAAATCCAGTCTGCATTTTAAACAACACACGTTCATTGCTTGTTAATCTGATGAGTTTAAATCGTTAATCTAAAAGCATATGTGGTAAAGGTAAAAGTGAGTTGAGGTGGGTTTATTGTACCTGATCGTAAGCCAGCAATCTTAGTGACCCACTTCTAGGCAGAAACTCCCTCAGCACAATTTCTTTTTTCAACCGTGTCCCGCAACATATGGCAGGCAGCCCGACCCAGTGGGAGTCGAGGTGGGAGTTTAGGACAGCCAAGAAAACGACAAGCCTCAGTCTGCCAGTACATTTCTGATACAACTGCATGGAGAGGAAATTCCTTCTGCACGCACACGCGCACACACACACACACACACACACACACACACACACACACACACACACACACACACACACACACACACACACACACACACACACACACACACACACACACACACACACACACACACACACACACACACACACACACACACACACACACACACACAAAAATACATATATATAAAAATCCCCTGCTTTTTGACCCAGCCGTGAGCAATCCCCCCCCCATACCTGTCCTCCACTCTCCAAGCGTCTTATACTATGAGAGTGACGCAATAGGAGGATCTCAAAAGTCACAGTCTCCCTGCAGCATCCTCTGCAAAACCCACCTCCGTCGACCGGCAGGGCTGTTGCCTAGTTACCTGGCTCTGCAGAAGTGCAGTGAAGCATTGTGGGGACCACTTCACTACCTACTCCTACTGTGTAACCACGAGGGAGAGAAGAAGTGTGTCAAGTTGTTTTCCAGCAGGAGGTAGAAATGAAAGGCAAACAGGAGAAGGTGACGCGGGACAAACTCAGAGGTAGAGTCACATGGTTGAAATCAATCAATCGGGTGTTAATAAGACAGACAGTGATGTTAACAAGTTCTGTTTCCCGTTTTGTTTTACATCAAGACAAAAATCTTCAGTGGTTTACATCAAAACTACGGCTGCAACTCACAATTATTTTCCTGATTGATTGAACTGTCGACGACTTTCTTGATTAACTGAGAAATATTTCGTCTTTCGGCTGTTTACTTTACTGAACATTGTACCGTAGCATGTGACGGATTGCTAAAAAAAACCCAAAACAACTCATATTATTGTATATCGTATATATGTATAATACCTTATATAGCGATACTTAGGCTGGACAGTATCAATATATCAAATTTTGGATATCGGAAAACAAAGATATTCAGTTTTATAAGATATAAAACACAAAAGCAGGAAATTAGCTATTCTAATTTTGCTTTTTTTGCATTAAAAATGACTTGACTGATTGTGATTATAAGAAGACAAGATACATCCCACCTAAAATTATATTTGTGTTTTTTAAATTAATTAATTTGTCTCTTCTGATTGTGCTGTCGTGGTTTCATTAGGCGCTGTGGCAACAAGGGCGTCTGTCTGGATTTAAAATGGGGGACATTACTGACACCCCTGCTGTTTTTATTCTTCACTTTTGGGGCTTTCTGCTAGAGCGGAGACATAAGTGCCAGCATGACACGGCAACAGCAGAAGAAGAGGAAGCTGGCGTCGCAGAAAATCAGTTTGTCAGCCTTCATTACGTTTTCTTGTTTTGTCCAAAATCCCACCTTTTCTGTCCCAGCCAAAGTTAGATACCTTTTTTAGCTGCTATAGAGCCAGATATTTCACTCAGGAGCTGGTGGAGACCAAAAATGGAGCTAAAAGACGAGTGAATATTGGACTTGCATTCACCAGGTGACCAGAAACATGATTCCAAATGCATGATAATGTTGCCCTGTGTCTTAATGTAAAATGGGCAACTCCTTGCTAACTAGCTAACTGTTTCTATTTCAGACATCTGCACTGCAATTTCTTTTATTGGCCAGCAAACGCAGTGATATCAACATATTGTTGATGAGCTAAAGTAACAGTGTTTGTGTGGAGCTCTGCTTCACTCACCGTGGGAGAAAACACCACGAGGAAAAGCAAAGAGGAAAACTCATAAAAGTCAGCGGAGTGAAAAATGTAGTTTCATTAGCTAGGTGTGGAAAGTTAGTTGTTACTGTCTGACACATGTAGCTCACTGATGGATTTCAAGTCATTCAGGATCTCTGTGTGGAATCCAATCCAATAAACACAGCGGTGAATGGCTTTCCTGCTAATAACAAACCCTGGCAAACGATACATGCAGCATTTTATTAGATCCAATATGACACCTCCGGAGGGAGATTTCAATCCCACAAGACTGTTATTGTATTCTGTTGTGATTATTAGGCCCCTTGTATTATCTCCCCTGCTGTCAGAGGCTCACTCATGTTTAAACAGAGCCCCTCACTGTGATCATTTTCACAGTCAAATGCATCTCCACCGTCTCCGTCGGCTGGATCAACATGAAATAGGTTTCGATTGCTGATTTGATGATTGGACATGAACATGATTTCAAACACGACAAGCCGGCAGCCAGTGTGACCGGAAATCGATTTCACGGTTCATTTAAAATAAAGCAGGAAGATTGTGACGCCTCCCGGCTCGATTACCACATACATGAACAGGTCGACTCTTATAATATGTCGCGTCTCCATTAGATACGTTTGTCCCGGCTATGAGTGTGTTTGATCAGCAATGTATTCCCATTAATTATCCATATTGCCTCGGACTGTCAAGATTTGAAAATAATGACCGTACTCAATCACTAAATTTGAAAGTAATGAGTGCTATTAATATTTATTTCTTAGCAGAAGCGTGAACAGCCAAATAACAACTGTCGCTGACACTGCTGTTCGTCTCCTAATTACTCTGAAGTGAGTTTGTTTCAAAGGGAAGTCAAGAAGTGTGATTTCAGATTCAGATAAAATAAAACGATGCAAGATAAAAGGTCAGATTCTTCAGTACAACTAAATCGTCTGTATATCATTATTTTCCCTTTAGTTTGACAGTGACTTTAACTCAAAACACTTACTATCTGACACCACTCATGACCATACACTAAACAAAATTTAAAAGGTTCCCCATGTCTTTGTGCTAAGCTAACGAGCTGCACTACCTTCATATCAGCACACAGCCACGAGTGGTTATCAATCTTCTCATCAACTCTTGGCAAAAAAAAGTGACTCAGTGACTTCACTCTTCCTTGACATGCACCTTCAGAGGCGAAATTTCCATGTGGTTTCATTTTTACTTGACTTGATTGACATGTTTGTCTGGAAGGGGTTGTTATCTTGCCCTAGATGTCACTGACATATCCTTTAATCAAAGTTAATTTCAGCTCATAAGGAAGCTGCCGCAGTGTCTGGGAGCACTTAATATAACATCGTTTGAAAAAAAACTATAAAGATTCAAGAGTTCTGGAAGTTGAGTCACAACAACCTGCAGAGCTGAGTCTATCTCATCCTCTTGTCATTGTTTTTGTGATAAATTTCCTGTGGCTGATTTTTTTTTTGGTCACAGGAAAGTGACAACGCTCTGATTAGATGTTTGTGGTTGCTGACATCAGTGAGCAGCTAAATGAAAATCATAGATGTGTGCAGCAACTCAGACGTCCAGAACAGGGTTGTAATACTTTTGGGGAATTAAAAATATATTATTTGTTGCACTTACAATTTTCCTGGATAGAAAATAGATTTGAGTTTGATGAAATTCTGTATTATATTGTCATTATTATGCTTACGCCATGTTGTGTCATATGTTTTATACAGGACGTGCATTTCTCTTGAATAGTGGGCATAGTTTTAATTACTAGAATTATAAATAAATGAATATAAATCAAGGTGCTTTGACCTTGGATGTATAAACAGTGCAGCGAATGCTAGAAAGGGTTAACAGACGACCACCAAGATAATTATTCAGTCACAGACAAAGAAAAGAAATGACACTGTTGCCATATTCATCCGTGTGGATCGTCTGAGGAGAAGCGATGGATGGATTTGTTGAGGGTGTCCCTCTCGGATCTGACGAGGCCCCGGGGGGGAGGCCTCCGTTCATCTTTCAAACTCATCAAGTTAGCCGTTTTATTTTTTTCTTCTTTGTCATTAATAAAGGGGCCCTTTGGCAGCCACTTCTGCTGCACGCCTTCCATTATTGTTTTGTTTTCCTTTCGGTGGCTCCCAAGATGAAAAGAGTTTACCAAGCATGAAAACTGATGACCTATTTCATTCACCATAATTCCACAAGAGGTACGGTTCTAACAAATGAGCCTGGCAGAGCTTTGTGCTTTCTATCACTGACTACTCCGAGGCTAAAGTCGGGGCCGGAGTCGGCCCGTCAGACTCCCTTCCCTTGATACTTGGTGCTATAGGTGTACGCTGATGAGGCTGCAAAATGAATGATTTGATTTGAAAGTAAATCAGGACAGCTTAGGCGAGCTCAAAGGAACAATTGGGGATAATCTCCCTTTCAGAGGAGAGTCAGAATATCCTTCTTTTCCAAGGCCTTGCTTTCTCTTTGACTCTAAAAAGGATGTTGCTGCAGTGCTTGAGCAGAAACCTCACCTTTGTTGTCATTTACTGAGCGTCTCTACTCAGCCTTCAAATCCGTGCCTCATTTGGGGAAAAAGGGTAAATAAAGGGGAATTTCTCCTGATCGCTGTCATATCCACGGCTTCCTTTGAAAATGAAGTTATCTCCTGTCTCTCTGCAGAGTCGTGACCTTGTGGAGCCGAGCCAGGAGTTGTAAATACATGTTACCTTCTCAACTATCAAAGCGATCAGTTACATTTTCTACACCCTGCCTCTGTCTATCCTTTATAATCCTTCAGGCTACTTTCTTATATTGTTACTTATTCATGGCACCGACAGCCTCTGCAGACGTGTATCAGCACACAACTGATTTCACAGCGAGTGGAGACGACTTCAAAGTTGTTTAATGGATTAAGACGTTGCACGGATGGCGATGGAAACTCAAGCTTCCTCAAGTAACAAGCTGAAGGAGTAATTGGACACTTATGAGGCGCTATCACCATCCTTAGGAGCCCTTTGAAGAGAGTATTTAGTCACAAAGGCATAAAGCCTAAAAAGCCTCTTATCCCCCCCCCCCCCTCATGTGGACTATGGCAGCAGCTTTGCCAGAAGTTTTCATTTTAAAAGGCTGCCAGTTCAAGGGTAAATAACAACAAGTAAATAACAGGAGTGGATTTCTGAAGAGAATATTACACTGTCATTCCCTGCTCATCGCTGGCATTGTCCGACTTCTCGTCTGTAAACAAAGACAAGGAGGATCAATAAGAATTCAAGAACAGATGATTCAATCGAATACGTTCCCTGGAATCTGGACTGGAAGTCTTGTTTTTGGCCGACCAGCTGAGGTTACGAGAGCTGTGCTTAACGACCTAATTTTTTGCGAGGCACGAGCTATAAATCATAATAACAGGAGAATATTCAAACCTTAATTGCACATGGTCTGTCTGGAATTAGCAATGGATTATGGAGGCTGCTGTGGTGGCAACAAACCACAGGAGAAAAAAAATACTCTGCAGTGAGGTTCAAAAGCAACAGTAGCTCCTTAAATTCATGCTACATCTGTCTTTATACAGTATATACAACACAACCACTGGACAAGGAGTAATGGAGTAATAGTACTATATACTTGCACATTTCTCATGCATATTCCTGTTTTTCATACTGTAGCTATTGCACATTCCACCATTCATATTGCATGTTGTCCATATTTGTATTATATTTATTCATATTTTTACTGTAAATATTTTATTGAAAAGAATTATACTTATATCCAAGCTGTTTGACTTGCAGTACTTGCTTTTGCTTTATCTTTCTTTTTTACTATGTTTATTGTTGGGCACTAAAACACCAAAGCAAACTCTGACGCCATGTTGGAACGTCACTGTCTTTCTTAAAGCTCCTATAATAAACATTTTTATATTAATAATGGATCAAATGATTAATTGTCTATGAAGGCGAATTATAGTCACAAACTCACAGAGAATTATCATCCAGCTTTTCTTTATGGAGCGTTTTAGCGTATTTTAAGTTTCAGTTTTCTGTCCTGCAGCTTTACTGTTTTGGTTCAGTCTCTAACCAACAGTTTTCCCCCCACAGAGATCTCACTGTCACAACCCGCTCTGCACCAAGTCCCAGACAAGTTATATATTATTTAGTGGAGCATTTAGCAGCTGAAGAGCAAGACATTTCCCTGCAGAGGTGATGGAGACCAAACACAGAGGTAAAAACAAGTCAACATTTTTTTCAGCTGCCATGTTTTTCTGAATACCTTCTGTTTGGGGTGTGCTTATATATACTGTTCAAACATTACAGAGAAGTAGATTTAACTTTAGACTTTTCAAACTGATTTATGCTGAAAACCAGACACTTTCCAGCCCAGAAAACACACCACCTTATACTAAAATTAGCCCTGTGATGATTCTCCTGATAGCTTCTTATGAGATGAAACAGAAAGGAGGGGAAGCACTGTGCTCTGAGGAAGTGTGGAGCTGGAAGACTGGTGGTTTTCTGGTGAAACTAATGAACCGGATTCAAAAGACAACAGGAAAAACTTTACAGCAGTGCTACTTAAGAATTTATTGTAAGCGTATCTGTGGAATCCTGCAAACAAGAAGGCAGCATGAGGCTGCTGGCAAGGACAGCATCCACTGCCCACTGAGGGAATCACTGCTGCCAATTAAAGGCGAGATGCAATCAGGCTTGACGCTTGAAAATAACATGGTGAAGCTCTTGTGTTGTCAGTTGCATTGTGGGTTCATCAGTCAGAGTGGAAAACTGTACAATTCCCTCTGTTTTTCACCTGCATTCTTTGACTGAAATCATTATTTTATCTCTAAAATCACACTCGGGGACTGCGCCTCCTCGTATGCACACTCACTGTGTTTTTCCTCAAGTGCTCTGGAAGAGTCCAGCTTATGTAATGCCATCCAATTAGGGAGCTGGGTCAGCTGGAGGACCAGTTGGTCATCTACAGCAGCTCTCCTCTCAGGGCGTGGTCACTCTTTTGCCCCATTTCATTTTATTTTTTCTGTCACTCAGTGGCTGAACGCGCCTGGCACAAGTCGAACTTCCAGCAGCAGCAGCGGCGGCGGCGGCGGCGGACAGGAAGGCTGCCTGTGTGACCACTGCTGCTGTGGCGTTACAGGCCTGACCTCACCCACTGGGTAAATATAAGATATACATAGAGGATCTGTAAATATACAGTGAGGAACCAAGGATGTGGCCTCTGAGGAGGCAAAAGGGGTAAGCAGAGGGGTGATCGGAAAAAGAAGCCTGCAGCAAGCTAACATATGTTTACATTTTTATATTATTACCTCTGTTAAGGTGCATGTAAGGACCAGAACTGTGCTATATTTACTCAAACTGGGTAATTATAACTTGACCCATGGGTACAGTAGAAAACCACCAAAGACAAGTGATTGTTTTGACTCATTGTTCATGTTATTTTCCACCAAAATATATGATTATATATAATTTTAGTTTAACTAAATGTGATATATAAATGATGTAATCCAGTTCTTTTCAAACTTGACATGACATGCAATTTTGAATGTTGTATGCACATTGATTTTGTACAATTACAGATACATTTCTGACAGTTTTAAGCTAACACCTGTTCACCTGTGGTGTCTAACACTAAGTCAAAATAACCATATTTTACTGAAGGCAAATAAACACAACAGTAATTTAAAAAATGACACTAACACTGAGTCAAAACAACCTGTTGGCACTGGGTACAGTTAACCCTGTATATACTGGCCCAAGCTGGATCAATTTTAAACCTGGTGAATTTCAGAATTGGATTTAATGCTGAAACTATTTGTCGACTAAACAAAGAGTCCATCAGCTGAAAATTACTTGGCAATAATTGTGGAGTAATTTGTCAAACAAAAGTGCTAAAATTTATCTGCTTTCAGCCGGATTTTCTCTGTGTTATATCATCATAAATGAAATATTTAGGTCTGCTGGTTGGACGGGAGAATCAATCTGAGTCCAACACCTAGGACTTTATTGTAATAGGCATTTCTTTTACTACTTTCTGACATTTTATACACCAATAAATCAAAGGGCAAATCGTCAGTTGCGGCCTTACATGGATTTAATGGAGAGCTGGTTGAATAAATCATGAAAAGTCAATGTTGGGAAATAAGCCAAGATATCACAAACTACAGTGGATGTGAGAAAATTCTGAAGAAGAAACTCTTAACTTGTGTTTTCCTTGACTTTGGCGATATATTCCTACTTCAAAACACAGACCCTGCTTTACTTCTCGAGTTGTTTTTCTTATTGAGGTCAGAGAGGCTCCGCGAGAAAAAAAAAAAGCTCCTTTAACGTTGCTGGAGGCAGCTCGCAAGATGAATTTACTGCCAGTGCCTCACCTCATTATTCACAAAAACACACAGCGAAATCCACTGAATTGCCGGTGAAAGCTGCAAAGAGGTAAATCCTTTAATGAGGCGCCCATTCTCTCAATCTCTACACGCAGAATAAATCCTGTATTTTGTCCAATGTGACCAAACAAGCCCCTTTTTCTGTTCATTTGCATGTTGAAGTATTTCACCAGCACCTGCTGTGGAACACGGTCCACGGACTTCCCCGAAGAACAGAGGCTGGAGTCATCTATATTGTAGAGGTTTGCATTTCTAATCCTCCATTCAGAGCTGTTTTAAATAATGCTGTGTACACACAGAGTGCTACTGGGCTGGAAACTCCAAGCAGGAAATGAAAACAAATGGTGTGACACCATTAGCTTTCCTGGAGCATGGAGTATAAATATTTCACTTTGAAGGTTTTACATCTTTGCTCCACTCAGATTTTATCCTGCATCTTACACTCCTGTCCTGAATCCACTGCTATTACCGATCTGCCCCTACATACCCCGAATGGGTGGAGGCTTTACATAACACCCACTCACTTTGAAAAGACACACACAGAGACACAAACACACACACACACACACACACACACACACACACACACACACACACACACACACACACACACACACACACACACACACACACACACACACACACACACACACACACACACACTGGAGCCAGAGAGCAGCTAGAAATGTACCACAGCTGGCCCAAATAGAACAAATCCCTAAAATAACCCTGGTCATTGTATTTTGGTGTAAAGACAAAAAAAAAACCAGTGTGTATTTTCAGAGGTGGCCATTAATCAGTCTGGAGGAGAAGAAGAAGAAGAAGAAGAAGCCCCCAGCCGTGTTCAAGCTATTTTCCACAGCATTTACAGTGACAAAGGTGTTTTTATGTAAACCCACTGACGAGGGTGAACCACAGTGTTCTGTGTAAATCTGTCCACAATAGACTTATCAGGCAGCCAGGAGGAGATATCAGTTTTCAGATACCGATCTTTCCCTCCGGTGTGGAGGGGTGGGGGGTAGGGGTGGGGGGGGGGGTGAATTATCTAACGGTAAATCTTGAAGAGATGAAAGAAAAGCGGTGGCAGGTTCGGCGAGCAGCTCGGGCTCTTTCAAGTATCTCGTTTCATCCTGATCAATTTTCCACAGAATGTGTTTTAATTCGCTAAATGTCGTGCTAATCCAATTTGTTGGCATGCTGCTTTATTGCAGTCTAAGCCCTAATGAATAAAAGACCCTCGAGGTTTGCCGTGCGTTTGTGTGCGTCTCTTAAGAATCAAAATATAACCTATTATTTCTGCACTGGAACTCTCACAAGGACATTTTCTCAATGGGCCCCTTGCATTCATCTTGCAGGGTCTATTAGATAAAACAATTTTGAGGATCCTAATTGCTTTCGGGAACACTACCTGAAATCTGTTGAATGGTATTGATCCAAACAGTAATTTTCTCACTCAGCTGGTGCAGAGCCTGTGGGCCTTGTGTCGCTGTGGATGACTTCTTAACATGATGGTTTGTGGCTATAAAAACAAAGAAAAGGTAGAACCTGGATATAAACAGTTACACATCAGTAAACTAACAGCGACATGATTTTCCTGGTAAAACTTTTCTCATTTCTAAATGTTATGGTACCACTGCACTCACTAAAGCACTTCCTGAAATCTAGGAGCGCAGCGATAATCCACAGCATCATCAGACAAGTTGTACACAAACAAATCAAAGTTTTTGCCGCATTATTCAAACCACTTTATTTGGAGATAAGCCACAAGTGAGCAAACCTGAAACAACCATAATCCCTCATTGGACAGGTGAGTATAGTACGTTTGACCATGAAGGACACAGACGCTGTCCAATCCAGACCTGCACCTGGACATATAGATTATTAAGCTTTTCAAGCATTCACAGCACTGGTCACATGATGCTACTCAGCCAATCATTGTGACGATGACGACGACTGATATGAATGACGGCCAAAACCAGAGTTTCCTTTAACTGGACTGATTTGAGGCCTAAAAAGATACTGCAGTGCTGCAGCGAGGTGAATTATTAATTTGGCTCTGAGACATTAATAAACAAGTTTGACCATAAACACACATTGGCTTAATGAAGAGGTGAAATGCAACAAATCCACAATTTATAGCAAAAATCTGATCAGTGTTTTCCACACTTGGTGAACCATCCTGAAAATGCCCCACGATCAATGAAGTATTGACGTCACGCGACAGTCGGACAAAGTGCGACTGAATAGAGACCTCCAAGATCTCATTCTGATGAACAGTCATACAACCGGCCAGATTAATTAAGGTTAAAGTCAAAATCAATTCAGATTAGCATGTGCTTGATTAAACAGGCCAGAGTAATTACACAGCTTCTGCCTTCAGTCAGAAGAGGACGGGAGTAAAGTGAGAAAAATCTTGGTGCTGTTGGGAATCGAGCCAGCTCAACTTCCTCCCTGCAAAGTGGAGAAAGACTAATACTGAGCTGGTGTCATCAGGAATGACAAGGAGGATCCTTTCTACACTTTTCATCGCCGCTCCAGTGATTATGGAGCCTCACCCCCACGTTACTGTATATAAAAAATAGATTAATAAACAGGCTCAGTGTGAATATAACAGAGTGAACGTAAGTGAAAAAACACTTTGTGGAGTGAATCATTAAGCACAGGTGATGTGAAATATAATCAGTCTGGCCTCATCGCAGCAGATGCCTTCCAGAGCCATAATGAAAGCATCACAAGTGCACTTCTGACAGGAGCAGCTGAAACAGATGTCGTTATATAAGTTCAAACAAAGAGCGAGTATTTCTGAGGATATCAAATAGATTGAATTATAATATAATCACTAAGGGATAAGAGCCGATTCTTCTTAATTGCAGATAAAGAAAACTGGGGTTCGGTTGACGCGTGTGGACAACAGGAACTTTGTATTAGATAGATGCCAATCAATGTTATGAGTTTCAATATCATTATATATATATAAATACATATTATAAGTAATACAGATTGCCCATTAAATCCACTCCTCAGATTACTGCCTTCTGGCTGCAGATACAGGATTTATCACGTCCACTACAGCAGCACAGAAGAAGATAACCTGCTGAATATATGTATAGCCATGTCTCAGTGTGGGTACATGTTTATGCCAGTACACAGTATGTGGGAATACATGTAGTGGCATGGATGTATCATGCATAAATATGACCATATGTCCATATAAAGCAAGTGTGTTTTTTTCATGTGAGACACAATCATGTGCACTTTGAACACTTCATCTAAGCTGACAATATTTTGTTGTTTTAATGTCGGTATTTGATTTGCTAATGGGATGAAAAATCAAGAAAGAATAAATATGAATATATCTAATAGACTGTTAGCATTAGCTGTGCTTTGAGCTAAATGCTTATGAACTTGTTAGCTTGTTAGCATTAGCAAGTTAACATCACATTTCACATGCAACATCTACTGATCATTTGTTGCTAATATCTTATTGCGTTAACGTGAACTAATGTTTCGCTTTTATTTGTAATGAGCCAGTCGTCAGCAGGTGTGGAGGGAGGAGTCATGAATGTCTGTGCTAATTTAAACGTAAATCTATCTAATAGTTGTTCAGGAAATTCAGAGAGATGGACCGACAGAGTGACACTGCCAGCGCGGCTAAAAATGAAAAGGATTCAGTGTTTTTCCCTGAACTTTACTTTTGGAGAAGTGGAAAATCCCCTGAAACAGCATTTATGCAGCATTGAAACCAATTTAAAATGCACTGGCAGCTCCTTCAGGCAGAGTGAGGAAGGTTTCAGTGTCGGATTTACAAACCAGCATCTCTGAAACTGTTGAATATATAATCCTTCCAAACCATCCTGAAACTATTTCTCTGCTGTAGTGTTTGGGAACAGTGGACTGATGCAGCTTTTCTATCAATTAAAGTGCTTGTCATGTTTTTAAGGACAAATATGTGGGATTGGAAACAGCCAAAAACACCATTAGTTAATCCCAACAAGTCGAGCTGAGTTGAAGTTAGTCAAGATTGAGACGCCAAAAAAACTTTAGTCTTCACAAGGCCGAAACAGGCGATCAGGTTTCTTTCTAAATAATAAATAAATAAATAAATAAGGAGTTTCCTAATGACCAGCAGAGATGTGGATCCACATCTGTACAGCTCTGTGCTAAACCTTTAGACATCCACCTAATAAAATTGGCTGCATTGAAGCGAGAAGCAGCTGGAGGGGCCCGCTGCCACTCCTGCTGCTCCATCACGGTGTGTTCAGCTTGCCAAAATAAAGTTGTCTGATCACAGACTGGATGTCTTCCTTACAAATCCTTTGTTTATCTCCCACCTCTGACCTGAGCGCCTTCCTGTCCAAACAGATAAGAGCAGATCAAAACGGCGTCATCGCGCCGACATACAGGCTGTTGAGACTTACTCAGATACAGCCAATCCAATGGACGCATACAGTGTACGGAAAACACATGGGAGACATGTGTGGGATATTACGATGTTAGTGAATTTATACTGAAAAGCACTGAGGTAAAATGCAGGCCAATAGCTTGCTCATAATCCTCCAAAAGATAGCGCTAGGCTGCTACATAAAAAAACTCTCTTGTGATTTTATACCTGATGGAAGAAGTATCCAGATCCTTTACTTAAGTAAAAGTATTGAAAAAGTATTAACTGCAAAATGTACAAATTTTATGAATACTACAGTACCCATGAGCCTCTGGTGCAAACCGGTATCAACAGTGAATTTAAAATGCTTCTTATCAAACCTGACGACAGAATTTAAAAGTCATTTTTTTCAGTTTTCTCAACACAGTAATCTTTACCTCTTACCTGCTGCCACATTCTAAGCTCGGTGATTGGATGTTTCTTGCCCAAATGCACCTTGGGAGTTGTAGTTAACTTCGACCCCCCCAAAAAAATGCATATCGACAAACTTTTACTGTTGAATTTTTGTCACAGAAACAGACATTTTGTTACAGGTGGACTGACGACTGAACCGAGAACGTTTCTTGCCGATACAACTTCGAGTCATGTGACACTGTCTATGAGAAAAATTTATGGGATTTTTACTTCCTGTAAAAGCACAAGGTCCATTCATCAAATTAAAGGCAGCCATAGTAATAATAGATGAACCGCTTCACATCACAGCATCATTTACCTTCAGCTCGTCTGTTATCTTTGCATCTCGTCTTGTGTTATCACTCACCTACTGCGTTATTGGAATAACAAATACAGTGTTACGCCTTCATTTTTATTTTTCCTGCAGTTATTACATCACATGTCGCTGCAGACATCCATCTGTTTCTGGGTTCTCTCCAACAATGACTTCACCATTGCTCCTCTAATCAGCTCTGATTGTTTTTCTTTGGCCTGCGAGCTAAACCGAAGTGACAGATCCAGATCGTGTAACATACTCCACTTTCCTAAATATGCTCTTCAGTTACAGGCTAGGAGCCACAGAGACCGTAAAACCGCTCTTAGCGCGAGGAAATTAAAAGCACAGCAGGTTTTTTTTTAACCTTGGAGCTTGATTGAAGTTTTTAAACTGCACTGGGGAATTTCTCAACTTTTCATCTCAAAATTGAGTCCGCTCCCCCAATGCCAAATCTAAATTAGTCAGTGCAAATTATTTGGCAGGTACTGATGCGTGTTATTACATTACTGGACAAGGACAATCTGGAATCATGTATTAATTCATTTGCCAATTAAAGAAATATTTTATAGCCAAATGCGGTCCGCCATCTTGTGCAGCCATTGTGGTTAAAGAGATTTATTTTTGAGTTTATACAGAGCGGGAATGATGGATTTGAGGGTCTTCCTCAATATTTGTGTCCTGCTAGTCTGAGCATTTATTTATTTATTTTTGCTGCTTGATTCACGAGAGCCCTCGGCATGCTGGGTTACGGCTTTCACTTTTACAGTAAAAACACTGGGATGTCTTATATAATGCTGAGTGAGCTGCCAGGTGAATTAGGGGCCAGCACTTGACGGGCAAAATGTTTATAGACAGAGGAGCTACGCCTCCAACAGAAATCCCCCATGTCGGCCCAGAGAGAAAGAGCGAGAGAGAGCGAGCGAGAGAGAGCGAGAGAGAGAGAGAGAGTGCGTGCCTCAGTGAGGCGTCCTCATCAGCAGATCTGGAGTGCTGCCACGGTCAGGCTGGGTCACAACTCAGAGGGAGCGTACTTTAATCAGAGGCACGCTTCTCTCTCCCCACCTCCTCTCAATCGCTCAGCGTTGATTGTTGTGTGCATGAAAGGAAACACGCGGCGAGAACAAACGCCTCCACCGTTGCAGAAGATCCGTTGTGCTCGGGCGCCGCAGAAAGAGCAGATTGATCCGATATCTGCACCGATGACGATGTTTGCTCAGCTGGAATGGTTGATATTGACCGGTTCAGAGGACAGGAGCACAGTCTATCCACTGCAGAGGTCTTCAGTTAGACGACGGGTCCAGTTTAGCAATAGAGTCACCACCAAAATCATCTGCGGCAGACAGTTTCAATTCTGTTTTAGATTGTAATCAAATCCACATTATCCAAGGCCCCATTCACACTCATCATATCTCAATCTTCCAGAAAAGAACATCATCATTAAAAGATTCTGCAAATCCCTGGATTACATTCAACGACAGCAGGTTTTCTTTTTTATATCCTGTGGAAATGTTTTTACAATTCTGGCTTTCCACAATATCTGCACGTAGAAGCTTTGGTTTTGTTCAGGTTTGACAATGATTGAGGTTATGGCAAAGAAACTACAGTTAAGGGTTACACTACTAAATAACATGGGTATGGAAGGGTTAAGGGAAGATGGTGCATCAAAGTCAGACACGCTACGTCCACCTCTGACCTCCTTACAACCCTTCGTCCTGCCTCGCAACGTAGAGGATACACTACTTCATGCACTGGCATTTAACATAACTCTTGAGATTATGAATGTATGAATGCATTTCAAGTGTCTCATTCAATTATTGAAAATCCACAATAAAAGTTATTTAAAATCATTTGTTTTGCAAATCATGTTTCTTTTCCCCCACGCTGCATGTAAATCTGAGTTGGCCCGACTCCGGCCCAGTGATCTCTCACCAGCACTGACTATTCCAGTGGCTGCACTCATGAGGGGAAAGATAAAGACTGCAACAATGCAGCACGTACTTTCTGTATGACCATGAGTTTTCAGAGTTTAGTTTCTTGTTTCAGTTTGTGTTTCTGATGCTTCTTTGTTTCATTTGGAAATAAAATGGCTTTGATGTCATCGATGCAGCTTCCCCTTCGACTTGACAAAATGTTTTAGCGTCTTTCGGCTCATGGTTTTGTTTTTGTTTTGTTTGCTGCAACTTTACTGTTCTGCTCCGCTCCCACTGGTCTCATTGGAGTCGTTTCCAGAGCAAGAGCTGCTTTTTTCAATGAGCTTTTAAGATTCACTGTACACTCCCTGCCCAGCAACAAATAGCACACACACACACAGGGTTAGCCACTAGCTGGTGAACACAGTGCAGCAGTTAGCAGCACCAAATGAATACTAATGTCATTCTGTGTCATGCTGCATTTGTAAAATAGGCAACTGTTTGCTAACACCTTCCCCGTATAAACTTTATAAGGGTATAACATGTTGTGTTTTCAGCTTGCTGCACGGCCACTACAGTGGAAGTGGCCGTAAAAACAATCAATACAAGTTGAAGTATGATGGAAAAGATACGACAAATGTTTTGTTTATATTGTAAATCAATTAAGAAAGAAAGCTTTACATTTTTGTACATAGCTTTCTTCACTAATAATGAAGACTTACTATTGCTATTAAATTTGTTGTTATGCAACAGGACTCCAAAGGTTTTCTTGATACAGTGATTCAGATCCAGATGTTGCATAAGCCGACCGAAGGGCCAAACACCCGAAAACTTGGAGGGGAATTTAGTGCAAAGGATCAGCTGGGAGATGCAGCAGTTTTCTCACACTGAGCAACACTTTAATGTTTCCCTTCTCCTCCTCACTCTGATTCTGTCAGTGTCTCTCCCTCCATGACTCTCTACTCCTTGGGGCTCATCAGTACATCTGGGGCCCAGGATAACAGTCCACGAGTACAAAAAGAGCCCTCAGCAAATTTTCAAAAACACCCCAAACTTCATCCTCCGTGCCGTCAGAACAGGAAATCACACCGCAGAGATAAAATACGCAACGAAAGCTGTACCTGAAATGACACTTCCAGTGGGTGAAATATTAAATGATTTACACTTTACAAAGTTCGTCAGATAAATTTCATATGGGAAGTTAATGTCATCCAACTTAATATCCTGTATTGTGATTCCAGAAAACAAATGTAGGCATCTGATATTAGCTAATGAAATGTCAGGGCCAAAATTAAGCCTATGCAGGTGGTTATTAACCATGAATAATTAACAGCTGGGGTGACAGGCGCCGAATAACAGAGTGTGATAACAAACCCATAGGAACGAGTGCGGTATGTGTAGTACACTCGTGGGAAGAAAATGAGACGGCCCTGCACCTCGCTGACTCACAATGACATCCTGCTGATTTTTAATTTTTCAGGAGAGAGCAATTTAACACATCCAGGCTTGTTCTGGGAAGCCCGCTGATTAAAAGTGGCTGTGTGTATTACCCGGTGGCCACACACAGGCATCCAGAGACATACAGTAAAAAGCAAGAAATTTAGAAGTCAGAAATCTCACACTCCAATCTGCAATTAAACTTTTCAAATCAACTGGTGCTGAAACAACTCGATAATTAATTGATAAGGCAATTGAAAATGAATTGTCTAATTGTTTAAATCTTTTCTCAGGCAATAAAAATTCCAAATCTAGCGTGAAGATTTGCTTCATTTGTTTGTTTTATTTGATTGTAAATTGAATATTTTTGGTTTCTGGGAACTTAAAACATGTTTATTTATTTATTTTTTTCACTATTCTTGATACGAAAACGTTGTAGCAGGTTATCAGCACAAGACACATAAACGAGGCGCACTTGACTGAAATGAAAATCATCAAGGATCTGACTCGCCCCAGTAATCATCTCTTTAATCTCCCGGCTTTCTGCAGGAGATACAGGAACGCATTTAGTCACACATCCGGATTCAAGAGCAACTTATTCTGCAGGGTCATCCTTCCACTGCCTCACCCACCGTCACACTCCTGTCTCCATTCACGGAGTGTGCAAGACAACAACTGGAGACAGACAGAGGGGAAACCACATCGAGATGAAACCGAAACAATGAGCTGAGCGCTGACAATCAACACTTTTCACATCGCACATCGTCATTTCTTCCATTGTTTACATTCAAGTATTCACTGCAGATTTAAATTAGCTGTTAAGGAGATTGTTTTGCGCTGTTTGTCTGCACACCATAAGCCCGTTCCCTGTGTATGCAGAGGGAAAAAACATGGTGGGAATTCCTCCAAAAAGCTTCAAAAGACACTAAATATCTCAGCTGAAAGCCAGACTAATGGAACTGTTTCAAGTGGCTCTGCACCTCTAAGCGGCAGGGAGACCCACTTACTCAGTGCAGGGGAAATTCTGCTGCTCCACATTACTGTACAGTAACTTCCCGTCTGTACTTGCATTTGAGTTTGAGATTCAGCTAAAAAAACGAGGATATAATTTACAGAGTCCATGACCAAAATTGTTCCAAATTGATAAAAGCAGAGAGCCACCCTCTTGATTTCATGCTCTAATTTCAACACCGATCAAAAACTAGAAGCTGCACCTTAACAATCTACTTTCTTTTTCCAATGGCTTTCTTTCCTCTGTAGTACTGTTTCTACCGCTATGCTGTTCCTACACAATTCAAGAGTACTCTTGAATTGTTATTTTTCTGGGTGGCGTTTGCATGTTCTCCTCCTACTTGCGTGGGTTTCCTCCCACAATCTAAACACATGCAGTTTAGGGTTAATTGGTGACTCTAAATTGTCCGTAGGTGTGAATATGAGCGTGAATGGTTGTTAGTCTCTGTATGATAGACTGGCGTGCACCCCGCGCCCACCCGATGTCAGCTGGGATTGACTCCAGCCCCCTCTGTGACCCTGAGAGGATAACGTCAGAGACAGTGACAATAAAACTCTCTTGAATCTAACGGTTAATCGGTTAATTAAACAAAACAAAACAAAGTACAGATTAACCAACAATGATATAATTGTTAGCAGCAGTTCAAAAAACAACTGAAATACACTTCCTGGTTTGCTGACTAACCATCTTGTGCCGTTCCCTTTCAGCTTTCTCCAGACGCCACACACAGACAAGAATAATTGATATACCATTGGATTCTGCTAATTAGCGAGCTCCGTTTCCACCAGCATGCTTTTGTGTAATAATCCGATTAAGGGGGGGGGGGGGGGGCTTCTCTCATCCCACTATGCAATACATGCACAAAACACACACTGACCATTCGCTGCACAGACCGCTCAACATTCAGCCAAAAATTCACTTATGTGGGGTGCAATTGTTTTGACATTTCAAAGCTCAAATTTAAGTTTGTTCTGACCTACAGCAAGAAAAGAAAGAAAAGGCTTCTGCAGCCACAGGCAACAACAATGCAGAGGATACAGTTTACACAGACTGCTTTTATCATTTCTCTTGCATTTAGGACTTTACTAAGGAGAAATAAATTGTAATAAATTGCGGTTATTTCAGCTCATATTCTGAACTTCAAATACTTAAAGAGGTTCACGTCTGATGTGAAGCTTTTCTAAGAAACGTACAGTACAGAACATTAATAAGTGGCATTAAGAGCACTAAGTGTACATTCAAAGCTTTTATTAAAGAACAAAAGAGAAAAAAAAACAAAAAACAAACAGATTTCTCCGCTTTTCTGAAGACACAGTGACCGTCTCTCCCTTCCTCTCCATGAGCGGTGCGTCAGCACTTAGCCTCATCCCTCCAAACAGCAGCAGCAGGATTAGACAGCAGTGTTGCCATGCGAGGCTGGAGCCAGAGCTGCCCCCGTTAATAGCTGCTCTGAGATTAAGAGAAGTAGACAGGGCAGAGACAGCTCATAAAGACGCAGGCTGATCTAAGGCACACAGGCAGGAGAGGACGGGAGAGGAGGGGAGATTGGGGGGGTGGGGGGGCGGGTGGGAGGGAGGAGGTGAGGGCTGGCCAAAGCGCAGGGATACCCCCATAAACCTGGAGCATAACTCTGGATGACAGGAGCCACTGATGCCAGGGCAGGTCAGGATTATAGAGATCACGCTTCCCCCTCTGCCAGTGCGCGGGCCATACATCACCGGCTCTATTAGGTGATCATAGGGGTGAAGGTGTCAGCAAGTAATTGACTCCTAAAAACTGAACTTCTTTTAACTCTCTAAGAGCATTTTACCCACAATTTTCATGTTTTCTTAAGTAACATTTTTTGTTTTTGTGGAAGATGTTCACCACATGTTACAAAAACCTGTTGAGCCTGTTTCCAATAAAAATGTAATTGTTGCAAGAAGTTTCTACACTTGAGCGTCTGTATCTCACAACAAGGAGACGTGACGCATGTGGCTGCTGTAGAATGGAGACAAATGAAACCACATTTTCAACAGTACTTAAAACATCTTGCATGTTTTGCATTGGAAATGGACTGAACCATTCCTGCTGCATTAAAAGATTCAACTACAGACTAATATGATTTGATAAAAAATATTGTGCAGCATGTTTTTCCACAGTGTTAAAAAGCAAAGAAATGGCAGAAAAGTCTCTGTTGAAGATGGCTCTGTGCTGAAAGCACAGAGCCATCTTCTTCTTCTTCTTTTTCCTATTCTGGCTCCTTATTTTGTGCTCTAATTGCACCACTGATCAAATACTGTTCAAGATGTTTTTGTCAGAGCGCTGCACAGTTTGACTCAAATTGCAGCCTACGCCAGGGCTCATGGTGAAAAAGACAGCTTTGATGGAGTAATTGAATTAGACTAAAGCTCATTTAAGTGTTGTGTCCATCAGTTCTGTGCTAAACTACCGTGTATCCTTTAAAATGTTCGGTTCACTTGCTTCCTGGTAAAACTTTTCGACGTCTCTTTGCTGCAGCTAGGTGGATAATACCGTAAAACGATGGTTATTTAAAAACACTGAGGTCTCTGTGTCAGGAGCTGCGATAATATTTTGTGTTGGTACAGTTGAGATCAATTCGTGTTTTCCTCGGGGCGGTGTCCACTCCGGCTGGATGGGCTCAATGATTTTTGCCATCACAACCCACACGAGATCAATAATCACTCCTCCTGCCTCACTCATCACTGCCGCGGCGGATTGAGATTATTTTTCACTCTTGATTATCAGGCGAGCTGCGGTTGCTGCTGCAGGCGGGTCGAGCTCAGGTTAATTGAAGACTGGAAGGCGAGGTGATGGTGAATAATTATGTTTAAATTCAACTTATTTACAAAAACACATATTCCATTCAGTGGCCGCGCTCTGTGCCGATGTTGGAAATGTTGTGTCACCCAATCTGAACAATGGTGTAGATGCCATTTGCACTTATTGTAGGAATAATTATTTAAATGAGAGGAAATTGATTTTATTGTTTTGTTGCGTTTACAGTGAATATAAACAGTGTTAAACAGGCTGCAGAAAAATGATCTTTGCGTCAACACAGAACAGCAAAAGCTAATGTGGGTCAAACACCTGGCACGTGACACAAAGATGACACAAAACCTCATAAGCAAGGCTAAATATAGTATCATATATGTGGTTTGAGGCGACACGGACCTTCAGCACCAGAAGTGTAGTTTGTTCCTGGCATGAAAACCAAAGCAATAGTCCAAACAGATTCACTAGTGACAAGTTAATGCTTCCATGTCTAAATATGACACAAAGCTGCTTAATTACTCAACCACAGGCTTCTGTCACAGCTTCATCTAAACTAGGACGTGAAAAATGTTTTAAAAAATAAAATAATAAAGAGATGCTCCAGTGATTTAAAGCAGAAATGAGAGGAGCAACTAAGATCCTTGGCTGGAATTGAATCAGGGAGGGTGTGATCATTGTGTATGTAAACACAAGTCCAACTCAACGTTACAGCAATTAAAAATTAAAATGGTCGAAAGTCGACTAAGATTTATGGTTTTTAGTCCTAATGAGTCGAGATCTTATCGCATCTCTAGATACGACAATTTCAGTGACATTTCCTTCAATTTATTTCTTCCATTTCTTGTTCAAGATATGAACTCTATGAGCTAAAGTGGAGATAACCCTAATGACATAATTAGGGGGTTATTTTCTCAGACTTAATAAGACTCGCCCCCAGAGTGACAGATGACATTATACAGCTTGTGACATGCAAGTGGACTGGACTCGCTGGATGGGAATGAACTGTATTTAAAAGGCACCTTTACCTTTACAATTTGTCTGTCATTCACATACACAGTGACACAGTGAGCTTCCATGCAAGGCCCTGGCCTGGTCATCAGAAGCAACTGGGGTTCAGTGTGACAGGAGCAGCTGGGGGGTCAAACCAGCGTATTATATACTAAACGCAACGCAAAATTTTCCTTTTTTAATTTTCCTTTCCTCTTTGCAGTAAAATCTGACAGAATTAACCTCAACATATCTCATCAAATATGTTTATTTAGAAGTTAAAACTTAATCTATTTCATCTTTGGTGCAGAAATTGACAGAAAATGAAGGTTGCGCACATCATTTTCTGAAAACCCTCCAAGACACCAGCTGTTTAAAGATGATATATTGGGTTGAATCCACCTTCCTCATTTCAATAACCTATTCAGAACTGCACCTAAGGTGACTCCGCAGGGCAAAGTACACAACAGACAAATTGAAAACACTGTGCTCTCCCACAAAGTGCCTTCAAATAATCCATGAGGTCAAGTAAAAACAGCTCTGAGAGGCGGCTACCAGCATACTGAAGGATTCTATGATTGCCTTTTAAAAAAGGCCATTGTTCAATGTCACTGACAAAATGGCACTGTCCTCCTCCTCTCGATCGATACAAGAGCTCAAAATCCAGCGCAATGACAATCTTCAGAGCAAATTCAAATCTCTTTGCAAAGCCCCAATTCACCTGGCTATCCCCACAGCCAGTCTCCGAGGAGCTGCTGCTGCTCCCTCAATCCACAAGTCAAGCTATGATGACTCCCTGATCACTGCAACGTGAGACCTCTGTGAGTCACAGCTGACTCAATTGATCCCCTTCAGGAGAGTCAATCCTGAGTCAGTGGAGCCAACATGGGCAGCGAGTCCTGATTAATACCTCTGCTGGATGCGGCGCAGCTGTCTAATTTACTGCCACGGGAGGAGGACGATCCCTCCGCCCCTCTGAAGAAACATTTCACTGATGTTGAGCAGTTTCACACACGCAGCGAGTGGAGGAAATGAGCTGCTTTCTTTCTTCTTTAACTTGATTGTTTCTCCATTTTCTCTTTCATTTCCCCCTCGATGAGAGTGTCGCTCGCTCTGCACGCACTTGTGTGTGTGTGTGTGTGTGTGTGTGAGACGATCTGCCGTGAAGTGAAAGCAAGGGGGAGACTGCGACAAATTCTAATTCAGCCCCTGCAGCAGCGCTTCACTCCAATCGATCTTTTATCCCTCAGCTGCCTTATCTGTTGGATCACTTGTCTGAAGAGTAAAAAAAATAAATAAAAAGCTGCCTTAGCAACAGAGGATAATTAGGAGATTGGACAAGGAGCGAGATAAAAAGGAAGGTTTATGTCATCGGAGGAGGAAGAGGAGGAAGGAGGGGTGTTGTTAGTGTTGATACATACTGGAGCTCGGATAGTATAGTATAGCATAGTATATAATATACGGGTGTAAATCAGTGTGGAGAATATAAGTGGTACATTAGATTTGTTTATTCATCTGCTGCCATGTGACTGAAAGCATTTGCTGAGAACGTCTTCATTCAAAGTGACTTAGTTTCACATTTTGCTCATGAAAACTTGTCTCTCGACTTGAACGTCCCCCAAAAGATTTAAAAAACAGCTCTAGTAACCATGACTACAGTTTCAGTTCACGGTTATGTATGTTTTAGGATCAGAAAGGAAAACTAAAAGATAAAATCTGTTGTTTTTTTGTTTTTTTTTTACATCAGAATACCTCAGGGCTCATGGGAAATATATTTTGTGGTGTGGAGATGAAGATGCTCAAATATAAAAAACACAAAAGGCAATAAATCATTACAGCTCCTAATTAATACTACACGCACATTCATGTGTTAGCTGCTGGGTAGTTACTCAGCCCATAAAACTGTTGGAAACACAAGTTACAGAGGAACATAAATCCTCTTTGTCTCCTTCTTCTTGTTGTATTTTTGGCAGTTGGCTGAAAGCTTCTGGTGCGTTAATGCCACCTTTTAGACTTAACGACCCAGCACCAGATCTTTGAACTGTAAAATATTAGACCAAAATCTTTTCAGTGGAATTGACACAATCAGCCAATTTGGCTTGGATGGAAGATTTTGCACAGTGCTTTTGGATAAAGTTCAACTTTACTGAACTCCGACACATAAATTTGAGCCACTGGCAAAGGGCAGAATCATCTCGATTGAAGCCGACTTTTGAGAAAACAAAGAGAACTGTGGTGAAATCAGTCACTATAAAACTTAATCTAACCCTACTCTGCTGAAAAGAAGCAACACCGACAGAGCATCCCTCACTGGATACAAGCTAAAATGGTTGCAAACAACTTTAGCCACCGTACAACAAACAACTCTTCACTGTGTCTCCAAACTTCCACCGACACTCATCCGTCAAATGAGTTTCACTGGGGCCATAGAGATGCATGTATGCAGCTGAGTGCAAATAAAAATGCTCAAATCATAAGTAGGGTCTAAGACAAAGGTGATGAACCAAGCTGGATATACTGTGCTGAACACTACACAGGCTCTCAGTGTGCCTTCTTGACTAGCGTTGAAACCTCCTAAAAATCAAACTAAATGTGTGACAAATGGAAGTGGACGTGACAAAAAAAAAAACTGCAGAGGACACGACCTCTGTGTCCTCACTGGTAGTTACGGCCTGGAGACACATCACTGCACTACTATCGAGAAAATGACACTTCATTGAGGAAAAACTCTGGAGACGTGTCAGGAAGCTTTACGTCTAAAAGAGAAGAGGGACTTTTTTTGTCCTTCTACAAAAAAATAAATAGAAATAAAAATCACGATCTCAAGCCACAAAGTTAAAATGGAGACGTTTAAGGTTGGGACTGGTTTAGATATCAGCCTGTTTCCTCCACACATGCACTTATGCAATAACACACATGGCTCTTAATCTTTTTTTTCCCTGACAGTTATGAGAGGGAGGCAGAGTCCCGGCGAGACGCGGAGACAGTGGATCGTCCAGCCGTGACCTCTCGGCTCGCCCCGCCTCACCCGGCTGATGTGAGGAAAGCTGACAGCTCGGCCCAGCGCTGGGCCACAGCAAGGCCACAGGGGCATTCTGGGAAGAGACCAGCTTCTTCGTGAGTGCTTAAAGTCAAGGAACACGCTGAGATTATGAGCTGAGCTGCTTACTGTTAGAGTCGTTAAGATTTCATTAACCCTGTTTTTCATACTATTTATGGTTGGCATTTTTTCATTCAGTAATTATTTAGTAATTATGTGTCGGGGTCAGGGTTCTCTGTCAGTGCCTGAGTCCACTGGGTTCAAATTGCCTTCGCATGCGCAGAAACTTTATGTAAAACAATGCAGTGTGTAGTGTAACACACTCTTCATCTCAGTGATTAGAGCCTCAGTGTTCACTGTTCACATCATGTCAGTTTTACAGAGAGAGGAAGTGAAACGAAAACTTCCGCTCCAGAAGAAAGAAAACCTCTTTCGAAATAGCAATAAAATTTTTATTAACTAAACGTAACATACTATCACTCAACAGTATGTCCTGTAATTTACTCTCTTTTTGTACATAAGTAATCTAAAAAATATCATCATCTACTCAGTATTTCTCTTTATGCCCTTTAAAGAACACCATTTCCCATAAGCCCTTGATCTTTGCAGGTTAAATGTCACGTCTATAAACATAAAACGTGTCCATGAGCAAACGGAGTGTTTGTGATTATTAGACAGACATAGAATTAGAACAAGAGCTGAAGCTGGAAAATAACTTCAAAAGAAAGTAGTAAATTTTATGGATCTGGACAAAACCAAGTTACGACAACAGAAGTATCCACGCTGTAAACTTTAATGGAAACTTATTGTCTTCATTACCTAACAGTAAGTGCTGTAATGGATGCTGATTTATTTAGAATATGGAAAACAGACCTGAGTTCTCCACAAACTCTGATGAAAGAAATGCTGAATGAGAGATTGCGCTGAGTTACAGGAGCTTTAGCGGACGCCAGCCAGGCGGTGATGTCATGATGTTGACTGCCTATTAAGCTTCTGCTAATGCTAACTGAACATTCCCTGCTGCTGCTGAGTCACATTTAAAGTATTTAACAGGTGAAATACAAGGCGGCTTTTACTGTAAAGCCGCCACAGGACAGTGCGTCACAAGACAACAGTCATTTTCTGATTGGAAAGGTGAAGGTAGACGGTCGCTGCACACCTCCACCTTCTCAGGGAGGTAACCATCTTTACCGAGCTCTGTGCCAGTGAAGCATGTAAACAGATCACAGTTGCTTATGGCATAATGGAAACAATTATTGGCCGACCGCTGTAATAATTGACTGGCTTATTATTGAAAACAACGTGAGTCTGTTTGGCTGTAAACACGTACACCACTTGCTCTGCTGCTGCATTATAGCTGCTCAACAAGGGTTTGCTCAGTACTGAAATCTTATGACTTAAAACACAGGATATCTATGTCATAAAGTCACTGAGAGCTGACTAACAGCAGCCACCTGAATATATAATACAGCCCATAAGGACTAAACATCTGAAAATAAAGTAATCTATGCAATTCCAGTAGAAAGGATGGGATTAAATGGTGCATTACACGCCTGATAAATACATTCTACACAGTTCAGAGAGCTGCAACAGCCAAACACGCCCCAGAAAACACATTTATAAACTTTTTATACACTTTTTGCATCTTTCATTTCAAGCTGCCTCCATGACTTTGACCACTGACCCTCGAAAGGCAGCCATCCAACAATATCCATCTGATTGAGTCGGCTTGCTCTGCAGCCAAAAAAAGCCTGTGTAACCCTCTGCATGGGGGATCTCTCCGTGAACCCCCGGTGGCCGCCGTACCCTTGTCCTTCACGAGAAAACATGACAGCAAACACGTAAGACTAGGGCAGCGGCTTATGCATCTTCATGGTAGCAGCTCTGAATTATTCACAGAGCAAGCTTCAGAGATGCTTCTAAAATACTCTGCAGAAAAATTTTGGCTCCCTCTGTTGCGCCCTGACACGTTATGTAACTTTGTTTACAAGTGCAGGACGTATCGGTGGAGCTGCGGTGTGAGGAAAACACAGGTAAACCTTGAGATGAAATTTAGGTCAACAGGTGGGGGGATAACAAAAGAGTAAACGAAGCTCTGCAGCAATTAGTGATTAAAGCATCACACCGCACGTCCGTGAGGATTTATCTTAAATCTTTTGTCAGGAAAATGTGCATAAATATTAGATAAAGAGTTTCGCATATTCAGCTGAATAAAGTATATTTAGTCTCAACACATATTACGTTTTCTTCATTGTATCATTTATAGGAGTTGCTCCTCTGTGTGCTCCTGCATTCATTTATTCAAGGGGCTCTTTAAAAGCAACAGCAACACCCGCCAACATCCATCGAGTTAAATCATATTCAGGCTAAATGGAATTGAGGGGCTGGTTGAATCTTTTGACTAGAACTCTGCCTCAGACTAACTGACCTGAGTCAGACACACTCCATTAGCTAATTATGTCCCTTTAAATGACAAATGCAGAAGTCAGAGGCCAGTACCCGCATGAATACTAAAAGGATTTCACCATGTGGTTATAAGCGGGAACCTTAACGACCTATAGAGAGAAGAGGAGGAGCAAGAGAAAAGAGAGAGAGGAGAGGCTCCCCGCTGCACCAGTGAAATCACCATCTAGCTGTGCTATTTGAATGTGATTAGGCCGGACGAGTTCAGAATAAATCAAAAGAGCGGTGGGAAGTGGGAGTGAGCTGAACTAAACTCAATCCTCTAATGGCGTCTCACATCGGGGGAAACACTAACCCTTCTTCTGTGTGTCTGGGGTTGAATGATAAATCGCTTTCACTGTAATAAACTGTGCTTTAGACGAGCTGCAGCTTTTCAGCCGTTTCTCCAGCTGGCAGAGGTCACTGGTTGATATACCATTACACCTTGGATACAGGTGTTATTACACCTGGGATACAGGTGTTAACAGCCGTACCTTATGCACTATACAAGAACAAGACGAAGAAATACATAATTTTTACTGCAGCTTCACTTTGTATCTTAGAAATGCCACAAGACATTTGTTCAAAAGCGTGTCTTTGGTTCCTTGAAGTGTTATTTCACCAATGCAATAATTTCTTTAGCTTTCATCAGTGTCTTCAGGCCTTTGTGATGGAACCTGAGGTGGTGGGCGGAGGTGAACAGTCTGAAATTGTTGTTTTATTTATGGTGGCAGAAGCTGTAGTGTCCTTACAGACAGTGATTAATCTCCTCCTACAGTTACTGTGCACATCAATGTATAGAGAACTTACTTTTTCCACTTCTCCATACAACTCCTTCCCCTTGTTTTCCAAGCTGCCAGGATGCACTGTACTGTGTATACCTAGTAAAATAGTGTGTAATGTGAATGTCAGATAGAGATCGCATGGAAACTGACTACAGTCAATTCTTCACTCTTTTCTGAACTCAAATGATCAAGTTATTTACTGTAAGTTTCATTCATTCACAAACAAGACAATGAGTAAGATTTCAAGTGTTAAATCTGTAACATCGAAGCAAATGGTGCATTATTAACCCCCTCCTCCCCAGCAGTGTCAGTTCCCTCGTCACACATCATGATAAGCCGTCTACTTTGAAACGACATCCAGCCTGAAGCCGAGGTATCTGAGATTGAGTCGAGTCGAGCCTCAGATCTTCAAGGAAATATTTTGGAAAATACCCTTACTTGCATTCCTGCTAAGAGTGAGATGGGAGGATTGACAACACAGCTAGCAGCCAGTTAGCTTGGCTTAGCATAAAGACTAGAAACAGAGGGAAACAGCCTGGCTGTAAAATTTAATAGAACAGACTGAAAGATGAATTTCAGGAAAGAATCCAAATTGTCACAAACAGAAAGGGACTGATATTGTGTCCACTCTGTTTCTGTTTCACAGACAAATGACAGCTCAATTCATGCCACAAAGGAAGTGTGCAACTAAAACACGAAGAGGTTAGTGGTTGTGTTTTCCCCGGTGGTTATCAGTAGCTTTTTCCACATGGTGGTAATGGCGGTTGGTGGAACAACCAGAATAACAGTGGAAACTGAAATCGTGGAGGCGGCAAAGAATGCGCAGAGGGAAACTGACTGATTTTTTTAAGCCTCCACTGGCACAGTGATGCAGCGGCCCACCAGGCTTTATCCCGGTAGTATTTGAGGTCAGTCCGACTATGGAGAGCTCCGGGACTCGACAGGGTTCAAAACAGAGTTCAGTTGGCTTTATCTCGACTAAAGCAGAAAGTGACAAAAACCTGCTGACGTATTAATACCACCAGGTATTTCACTCTGCCTTTATCGTCTGCGTTTCTAGCTCAAATTGGGATTCTTACCATTGTTTCTTGCTTTCGTTAGCGGTAGCCATGTTGCTAACACTACCGCTAACAGCAGCAACAGAAACAAACGATTCATTGTTCATGTGACCTAAACAAACATGTTTCCTGGCGATAACCTTTTAGAAAATTCAGCATTGGTGAAACGATAGCGGCGCCATCATTAATACCACTTGGAAACACTAGGGGGGGAAAGTTTTCTAGTGCTGCTTCAAAGAAAGACTAATGTGACAACAAACATTTTACAGCATAAGGACTAAGTTCAAGGTTGTGAATCTGCGCCTTTCCCTTTTCATCTGTGTGAAGAGCAAACATTGGCAGAATGGTAATTACACTGTGATAGAGAGCCTCTTGCTATGATGAATGGCGCTGCTGCATTCATCATGTTAATTTCAGCCGTCTGACGCTTGCACGCCTGTTGCAGGGCAGGATGCCTGACAGCCGGAGCCAGGAACTAAAATTTACTTTCTGACCCATCTGCCAGTGGCAGGTAAACTGCGAAATCTACAATCCAAACTCATTTTTACTGGCCATTAGGCTGCATCACTCCACCTCTCACACAAAACAGAAAATTCTTCAGGATGTTGTTTGTTTCCTGCAGGAACGTGAAACAAACACTGCAGCTATTGCTGGTTTCAGACTTTCAGATTTGTTACAACAGTAGTTTCTATCATTATGGTTTCATTTCCCCACATCCTGACATCACAATCTTTCAGTGGGTCATACAAGGGTCATATTATTGTTCCAACATAATCTCAGCCATTCAGAGCACAGAAAACTGTGATTTCAGCCTGGCACTATTTCTGAAAATAAATTACCACCCGGCTAGCCGGTGACCCCATTTTATTTTCTCGCCAAAGCCAATTTTCTTGCCCGTATTTGGCGCTCGGTGGGCAATAATTTCGAACTGTGGCCAGAGCACACTGTTGCTGCAGCATCAAAGCTTCACATTTCTCCTGGAAGACACATTAAAGCAAACACATGAAACACTGTGTAACAGCAGCATCCACAACACCTAAAGGGAATCAAACATCCAGAGCTGGAGAATGAATGTTGGAAACAAACGCTGAAAAATAATCAACACACTGTGCTGTATAACCGCCAGTTTGTTTAATATGAGAGAAGGGAACAATGGGTGAATCTATATTTTATAAGTTAATAATTTGCCCATATTCAGCTTCTGTGAGTTTGTGCTTGATTTAAAACACAAAGTTAATATTCACTGACACTGACTGACACTAATATGCACTGACAAAGACTCCCTGGGTGACAATAGCAACTCAAACACAATGGGCTCTTGAATTCAAACACAAGTACTCGTCTCATTTCTTGCTAAAATTACAGCTGTAGCTACCTGGTTAATTCAGCTGATGTTAGCTTCAGGAACTTGGTGTAAACTCTGTCCCTTGCTGACTATTTAATGTCTCCAGCTGCCTCGTTTTGAAAGAAGAACCCTGACAAAGGAGTTTTAAATATGTACCTGACGGTTGAATACATGTTACTATGCTAAATGACTGATGATAAGGCTGAAATAAGAATATAAGGTAAAGAAATAAGGAAAGTGTTTATGGGATGAGGAGAAACCAATGTGTATGGTGAATATAACACTATCTTGGATAATGAATTTAGCTCGAGGTGCTGGAGTGTAAACTCCCTAAAATCCAATAAACACAGGACATAGCCGTTAGCTTACACACTGATAACAGCAGCATCCACGATCGGCTTCCACACGGTGGATGTGCAATCTAGACCCACAAAACCCAAAGAGCACCAGCAGCTGGACAGACTGTACTCCAAACACAGAAAGAGAAAGGTCTGCATCAAAGCTGACCTGCACAGCACCCCGAGCACTTCACAGTTTGATAAGTCCGCAGTGAAATGCACAGCCAGCTGTTCCCAACTAACTCCAGCCTCCACCATTTTCCAGAAATGTGCTCTGCTGATTGCAGAGCAGTTTCAAATCTCTGTGATTTACGGAGCACAGGTGGTCCGAGTTCTTGATAAGAGCAGGTCATATGCTGAAGGGCTGCTGCAAGAGTTATGCTGGAGATATTCAGCATAGTCTTCAGTTATTCATCTGATCTGACGTGCTATTCTGAGATTATACCTTTTAAAATGTTGTAGTACGGAAAGATAAACAAGGTTACAAGAGAGAAGACAAACTGTGACAAATATGAGACACACTTAGATTCAGATAATAAAATGTCAAATATAAAGAGTAAGGTTTGGAAGGATGCAGCGTTTTTTTTAAAAAAACAATTTAAAAGCAGGAGCTAAAGCAGCAGCAATTCACTGAAGCATGGATTTGAAATAACAAACCTCCTGAGAGCACAACAGTTGAAAAACAACGTCCAACTAGCAGCAAAAGGAGGCTGGTAATGAGATATCACACTTTCTAAACTGTTAAAGGAACCAAACATAATAAAAAGAAATAATCAGCCACAGCCCAGTAATGAGATGCCACACACAACGAACTGTTAAGAGGTGACAACAAGAGAAAAGGGGGTTTGTGTCTCCTTCCTCTAATCTGTTACACAACATACTAACAAAATAACGTGTTTGCTTTTTATGCTGCCAACTTCAGAGCAATGAACTGAGGCCAGCACATCCACTGGCTGTAATACAGTTGGAAAATGTACAGATTCCAATTTCACAACTTGTTAGGCTGCGGTAAATTGTTTTCATGCTTGGCAAGTGGCCTGAACCATTACACTGCAAGGAAAGTGAGAGGACACACTAAGCTGGATGTTAGTGCAACACAAAGAGGCTTACCTGTGGTGGACAGCCGGGAGATCGGGTCCAACGGCATGGAAAGAAGAAGAGAGATAATTATGTTAGCTTGGATTACATTCTTAAATACAGCTGGGAATACAGACACACACGGTGGGATCATTGGGATTCATATCACGACTCCGATCCTGGATTTATCTGCTGATCAATAAGAAACATTTGGGAAGACGGCTTGTTATACAAGATGCTACCTTCGATGATAACGATGGTATTTTAAGGGTGCGTGGCTTTAAGGCGTTCAGCTGAATCTGCTCAGTGGTTGTTCCAAGCGGATGGCACATAAATGGCCTGGAGCTAATTATCTATTCAATGATACCATAAGCATTAGGGTCTGATTGATGCCTTGGTTTTCTATTTAAGGCCCCCTGAGGAAACTATTACTGTTCATAATCAGAATACAGAAACACCCGAACCATGTCAATGAATTATTCCACTTTTCTCATTTCAGTAGTAATGATTTTTAAAGACCGGCATGCCAAGAGTTTCCAATGACATTTCAAACACAAACCATACTGGGGTTTCTCTTTAAGTTGCTGTGATGACACAGTGAAAGGTGAATCACCGCAAAGACGGTTTTAGAAATATTGATGTTCCCTTCCCAGAAATTTCTGACCAGACTGCAAAGATAAAAAAACTTTCAGATTGTGAAATTATTTGAATGTTGTCTATTTTTTTAATGCAGTTTATCTATAAATGCCTCAGACCTTTCAGGGGCCCGATGTTTATTGTGTGACATTTATTGTTTGTGGTAATTTGATTAACTTATTAATCTAAACAAAAATCTATTGAGACAAAGTAACTTCTGCAGAACAGCGGCCACTATGGCCACAAGTGGTAACTACAGCATGAAGAAACATATTTAACTTCATTTCCCAGGATTCTCTGCAGTCAGTTGATAAATACATTCTTCAGTGTGAAAGTTCACAAGTTCTCCGCCTTGAAATCCAACTGTGTTTTCATGGTAAATCATCTATAAGGCGACTGCTGCCAAACGGTTAATACGATAACTTATAACTAAACTAAGTTGGGGGACATTAGGGGATAAATTGGGACCCACACCTCAGTTTTTGCCCCTGGGCCCACAACTGGATTCATCCAGCACTTCATCCAAAACTTTAGTGGGGAAATACCCAAATTGATCAAATATTTTTTTTTATTTTTTTTTTTGCTGGCCTAAAAGTTGTCAAAATTTAACATATGTAGAATAATCAGATACTGGAATCAGTTTGTAAAATATCCATCAACTGGTAGTTTTTAAATTGTTGGATGTCGTTTTCTAAAAAGCTCCAAATTTCCAGAAAAACACAGAGATGGCAAGAAATGACTTGACTATTGATTATAGTTTTTATTCTGCTAAGAAATTATTTGTCATATTAGCACAAAGAGTGAGATAACTGTAGTTTATTTGGTGCCTTTTCACTTCTTTCAGAAAAAACCTTGATCCAAATTAGGCAAATGACACCAACTGTCCAGCAGATTACATTTGATTTAATAAGTGTATCACTGGAGCTCTGCATTGACATTGACATATTTTCAGTAGTTAAGAAAAACCCTCAGGCGTGTTGTACTATGTGGTGCCTTCGCTTGTGGCAAAAAAGTATTCCTGGCAGCCTTTAGATGTCCAAGACCGTATGGAGGGCTGTATGGGAAAGGCGGTACAGAGGGCAATCATCCCTCCATCAACTCTCCGCCTTATATAACTCACCACCCACAGAAATAAAAGAAAAGCCTGTCTGTCAATCAAACGGTCAGATGATGTGGGGGAGTAGAGGAGAGAATGTGCTACAGAGAACGACACACTGCTGAGGTTCATTATCACTCCTCATACAGACGACTTTGGTGTAGATTCATTACTCTGAAGAATAAAAAGGAAAGGTAAAAAGATAACACCAGATAAAAAAAAAAAAATAGAAAAAGGATCTGACCTTTGAAAGAAGTACATCGTCACATGGCTACGCAGGGTGGTGTGTGCCAATTTGCAGCACGTCTGAGCTTTTAAATAGTTCTGACGATCACTAATTTACTGCCTTCAGAGAAACACGACGGACGCGAGTCTTTAAAAAGGGAAAACAGCTTCACAATTATTCCACGTGGTTAAGACACAAGCCTAGAAAAATCATTAAAAACATTTTCTAACACAACCTGATGAGCACCAGTGTTGGTAAATTACAGCTCATCAACACAGATAAACAGCACCAACAGCACAAAACTGACCTTGAATCAAACTCATCAGAAACTGCACTTGAGCTTGATGAAGAGGATGTTTATGCATTTTACCGCTTTTCAAACTCTCAGACAACATACAGGCAGATTAAAGGAGAAACCAACATAAAGTCTGTTACATATTACTAATTACTAACCTAATGCTATAACTAATTTTTAAATTACATTGTGTCTCATGATCAGTTGTGTTTACTTATCCAATCAGAGTTTGGTGAAACACGGCTGATGCCTCCAGTGCACAATGTCTGGATGTGGATTTGCACCGATACAGCGGCTCTGCAGGACGTGTAACAACCAACATGTACTACAGTAGTTGCCAAATAGGTAATGGTTCAGTGTCTCCTAGTTCACCATATGTGAACAAATTCAACAGTGTTTTTATGAACATCTGGAGAGTTGAATATCCAGTTTAGGATCAACTCTAATTACCCCACCCCACACAGCTCCATACCCCGATACAGCTTCAACATTAATGCCATCAAGGCACATTTTAGGAGCTGCAGTATTGTCAAATTTTTGACCGTCAGATGAAAGTCCCAAAGAGATGTTTATCCGTTCACCTCTGTAATATTCATCAGTCTTGAATTTTAATGGGCAATTTGACAGAAAAGGGTAAGCAGAGAACATTGCTTAGGAACTGGTGGAGATGGTGGAAGTGGGTGGATGGGTGGGAGGGTGGGGATGGGGGGGGGCATGTAAGGCCCAGATTTTCCTGGTGCAGCGGTGCCGATGTGAACAGACGTTAACCTGGATGTCAGACTGTCAGAGTGAAGCAGGAAGAAAATCCCTCCCGCTATGTTTCCGCGTCCAATTATCTCCCAGAAAAAAATGACATTTACTTGACTCCCCACGGATGCAGAGAGTACCCAAGGAGACAGGCCTGAGAGGAGACTTGAATACTAAGTACAAATGGAAACACTGAGGGAGCACCTTAATAAATCAGTCGAAGGTCAAAGATTTACTTGTAGGAAGTGTGGTTTAGGAGGTCAGCTGAACCCGGACACGGCCAGGGAAAGAATTAAGCTCGTAAAAACCTGTCGACACATGTAAAGTTTGGAAGCAGAAGGTTATTCTCGTCCAGAGAGCATTTCAATTGGCGCAATGAGCTGTAACATATTCTGCTCTTTCTTCTGTATAATAGAAACTGAACCAGAGAGAAAGAGGAAGGACAAAATGACAGATACCTTCGCTGCTTTGATGTTTTCGGACCATTTGCAGAAGATAATACCTTTGAAAAGCCACCACAGAACGGGTCTTGGGCCAGTAACGCTTGAGTAAGTACAAAAGTGAGATTTGAGTAAGTGTGGAAAGTTAGACACATCAAGGTGTTCCCTGCTGACTCAGTGAAACTGGAGTGAAACATTAAAATTAACATAAGAAATAGTAAAAAAAAAAAAAGGAAAAGAACCAGGAAATATAGCTGAATTCTGAATGGTGTGAATCAGTATTTCTCCCTAACAAAGACAAGCATTAATCAGAAGTTTAACGTGTCTCTTTGGGGGCGTTTGAAACGAACTCTTCTTCAAATCATTTGCTATAAATCTAGACAAAGAGATGAAAACAACGTGTCTGTGGTCTACAATTACACTCAAAAAATTACTCTCACTGCAGTTTAAGTTAGAAGCCAAGGAATAAGTGAAAAGTGCCCAAGTATTTGCCTCAATATCACAACTAAAATCTTGGACATTTCCAAAAGATTTTTTAAGTGTTTCTGGGGCATTTTAGACATTTTATACTCCAAGTCCTGAAGAAACGTTATTTCCTTTTAACCGTATTTTTGACAGTTGAGATAACAGAGTTAAATTCTCCTCCTACTATGACACAGAAAGATCATCAAAACCAAAAGATGCACATCAACAAACCTTTGAGTCTATTTTTCGTCTGTAAGTCTAGAGAAGTATATTTCACAGGCATCTATTCAAATTACATCAACCTTCTTTTTTATGCAGTGAACTTTATCTTTTTATCTTCTTTTAGCTTCACTCTGGGTTACTGAACCCCGTCTCCTGAAAATTACATATACATACTACAAATTTGCTAACACAAACATATTTTGAAGGAGATGTAATGTTACTAATTTAATTTGTTTTCCCCCAAGATATTGAAATACAATATAAGCCACTAAAGTGTTAATAGCGTATGTGAAAACTGTTTCTGCTCATGCAATAAATCAATAAATACGAAATAAATACCCCACATTACCTTTAAGTTCATTATTGATCTTGAAATCAGCAGTTGACAAATTAATCTCATTTCAAAAAGTCTATTTAGTGGCTGTTTCTGGAGCTTTCAAACATCTCTTCGTGCTATGAGATTGTCGGTTTTTAATTTCAGTACAGCTTCTTCACTGACCTTGAGATGAGAATGTTTTTGTCAAAAGACCAAGAAATAGTTTTGGTGGTTATTTTTAATGTGTCATTTGGCTGCTGACGCAACATTCACGCATCACTGATTTTCTTGCTTTTGGATGCTTATCATGTAACAGCAGTGTCCCGGACACGAATCTGGTCAGGGAGCTTTATCTCTCCTCCAGTTATTTCCCTCCTCTCTCTGCTATGACTCAAAAATGTAAAAAAAAAAAAAAAAAAAACAATAATAATAATAACATGACTAATTTGTGAAAGCTGAACAAAGCTGAATTTGTCATCCTCTTGATTAAAACCCAGGGCTCCTGTGAGCTGGCCTACTGAGCGAGATAAGCAGCAGTATGGATTCCAGAGAAACCTCCGCTGTACTGTAGCTACTGTGTCTGCGTGTCCCCTGTGGCTTTCTGTGTGCAGTTGTGTCTTTTTTAAAAAACACAAAAAGAATGACAGCCTGACCTTACCAAACCCCTACAAGCTGACAGGATGATTTATACTAGCTGCTGATGAGCGAATTTGGCAGATTTCCCCCCAACTGTATAAATACCTTCAGACAACCTCCACTCTTCGGTCGAGTACTGGCTGGAGCGGTAACAAAGCCAACAGCTTTCTGGTTGAATCAGGCCATCGATATGACGAGGACGTTTCCACGGAGAGCGCAGAGTTCGCAACACATTAGATTTATGCTGATCAGCGGTGGTGGACGAGAGAGGTGATGTTTACTCTGCATTTCTCTCTCTCTCTCTTTAATGTCTGTTTTTTTAAACATTATTTCTAATGGGAATGTCTTTAAAGGGTCAGTTCACCAAAATTACAAAAAAATTTGAGCGGGAAGTGTCACCTGTTTCAACTGAGCTATCTCCATGACAAATACACAAAGTTCATCCCCTGAGGAAGACCATGATATGTGGTTAAAGGTCAGGAAAAAATAGAATTATTTTATGGTTAAAAAGTTTCAGCAACAATTCATCTTCATCCATTTTCATCATTTTCGTTTCAACTACTTTCGTAAAGAGAAAAAATGTGGATCTCCGCAGTGGTTCCCGATGTTTCTGGCTTTGCTTTGGATCCATTTAGAGCCGAAATCGTTGATGTTGAACTGATTATTCGATCCAAAGAAAATTAATCACAGAACTACTTTGATAAGCGATTAAAGGCATTTATCTTGCACAAAAGCCAAATATTTAGTGGTTCCAGCTTCTTAAAGGTGAGGACTTCCTTCTTTTCTCTGTAAATATATCAATGCGTGTATTGGACTGTTTATCTAACAGTAAATGCAGTTTAAAGACATTACCTTGGACCTTTCTGATATTGTACAATCTAAATGTTCAAATGACTAATCAAAAAAGTATTCAACAGATTATTCAAAAGTTAAAAAAAAAATTACTTCCAGCGCTAGACTTCTTAAAACAAAGCAATGTCTCTTTGCAGCCTCCCGTCACAGGTTAATCAAAATGCATCCCCTGACATTTAGCTTGCAATCCCATCTTGGGAAGATAAAAGAGAAAATATATGCTGAACTTGCTCTTTAAAATAGCAACACATCTGATTTAAATAGTGGTTGTCATTACTGGAAAATATCAACAACAAGTGAATCCCTCCCTGTGGCACAACCTTCATCCTGCTGACTTCCACTGTGGCTGAATAGAAAACCATGTGAGGTAAAAACTTTCCCACTACAACCAGGCACTGGGAGTTTGACAGGCACATCCAACCTGAGGCCATACTACTGTAGCTGTGGCTGCTGTAATTGAGCTTGTTAGCTGGAGTTCACCAGAGATAAAGGGCTGCTGCCTCAGTATGAGGCCGACTGTGACATCATGGGTGCAGGATCCTGAACAGCCCTGTCTTTTGAACTGGTCTCACACTCCACTGAGCTCCGACTGAGAGCGAGTCGGTCGACCGTCGAGTTTGACAACAGAGAATATTGCAGAGAGAGAAGCCAAATGTTCGAAAGTTAAAACTTCAACACCACAAGCTCCAGATTTGTTACTCTCCGGACTTTTCACTGACACCTACAATCACAGGGGGAAACTCTTGACCAGTTATCAAGTAACAAGTTTGGGAAAAAATTAGTAATAAGTCAAATACTATATAGTAGATACTAGCTTACTTTAGAGCAGACTTCTAGACCTCTGTGTAAACCAAAATTCTAATGATTAGTTTAAAGATAAGTTGTTAGCAGGATCCTGGGTTAGCTAAAATTATGTCATATAGATAATATTAATGTGAATATGGTCATTTGTTTTGACAATTCGGCTGTTTCTAAATGTGTCATTCAAAAACCAATGGTACATTTTATGGTTTCCGCTAACGGTTATTTTCATTATCGATTAACCTGTTGATTCAGCGCTCAGTCTTTGGAAAGTTCACAACACAAGTTCTGGGAGACCAGGATGACATCTTCAAACTTCTTGTTTCATCCAGAACACAAAGATTTTCTACTTAAAATGATTTAAAACACAACCAAGTGGCAAATTCAAGAAGCTGAACTCTCCAAATATTGGGCATTTTTACTTGAAATGATTAATCCATTCTCAAAATTGCTGCTAATTACTTTTCCATCAATCAACTGATTGATCAAATAATCATTTCAGCTCTGTTAAATTTCATGTAATAACTTGGGAGATATTTGTCATTTGGGTAAAGGGTGAAGCTCTGCTTAATGTGACGCACACATGGAAACATTAAGTACTGATGCATTGCTAGGAGGGCGGCACAGCTGAAATCAGTATCAAAATATTAATGAGGACATTAAACAGTCACTGGATTCTTCCTTTCACGAGGCGATGAACCCCCAGTTCCTCCTAATGTGTATACAGACAGAAAAACAACAACAACAGAACAACTGAATTTAACCAAATAATAACACACGATCAGAACAATAACACAATTCTACTAAATCACACAAAAGTAGTCCCTAATATATCTGAATTAAGTAATGATTGGCTATTTGGGTTCACCAGTAACTTCCTTATGAGGGTCGTCAGTATGCAGATTCACAGATATCTGCAGTCCTTGTTCCTGAGCCACGTAGTTCTTCATCAACCAGCACTGGTCTCACTGATTCCATGGCAACTACTCACAAGTTTCTGTACCTCAGTGTAAAGTGTTCACAACCATGTCATCCTTTTCTTTCACACTGAATACTGAAGGCCGCTGCATCACCTGCACGTGAACTACATGAGTCACATTTGCTGCCACTTCCTCTTCACACCACCAACCTCCAGGTTCAGCCTCTACATCCGAATATGTGATGTACAGTGCAAAAAGGAAAAAAAGCTGCTCGTGATGTCTCTGTGTCACAGACGCCCATCGGCTCTGCACTGCTGCAGTGGACACATGCGATCGCTGCCAGTTGCCCAGAGGTAGTAATGTCACACTCACTCACATGGGACATTGATCACACACAGCATGTACACTAACACTTGTTGGGTCAATGATGCGGTCCACTTAAAAGTCTACGGGGAGAGGTTGATTACAAGCATGTCTCATTATTTCATCCAGGCAAGCCATTACCTGTTGATCCACTCTCCATTGCAGTGCATGCATCAAAATGTAAAGTTTACCTACAGGTTTTTATGTTAGCTGAATTTCTCTTCTGTCCGACCACATTCTGAAAATTCCCTGTTTTATCTTGGCTTGGCGTCCATTTAAACCAATTCCCATGTGCTATTCTCCAGAAGAGAGATTTCTGATTGCCACCACAAAGCAAACACTGCCTCTGTTCATTCAAAACCAGATCAAGAGAAGAGGTATTGACCTTCCTCGACTCAAAGTATTGCCCAAATCATTTGCAGGAGGGAAAATTCAATCAGTGCCGCAGGGTGAGAAGAAGGAGGAGGAGGGCGCGACCACTGAAAGCAAAGGAAAATATCGAAAGACATTTATTAAAGGACATTTATTTTCTAATTCTGCCTCAAAACAATAATCCTGCTGTTCATACCCGCCATGAAGAGGTCCCTTCTTAAAGCAGCGACAAATAAGTCCTCATTGTGCGGACAAATGCATTCTTAAGCTCTGCTGAAGCTTACATTAGGTTTAAGCAGTTTTAATTAGTTAAACCAAGATCTCTCTTACCCTCTTTGTGTAACTGTCCCTCCACTGCAGCTCAGCAAGGAAACACAAAGTGTGAAAGTTGCACAGAAAGAGGTGCAACAGAACATTTATTAGCAAATATCTAGATAATCGATAAGTTGTTTTTCAGGCAAATGTGCTCAAATGTAAGTAGCTGCTGTTTTTCTTTTATTTTATATATATTTTTTTTTTTTTTTTGGGGGGTTGGTATTGTGTTAGCATGAGATCTGGACAGAAGAAATGATTACAGCCACTAATAACTGTTTTAATGTACATGTTTCAAGGTGGAAATGTGACCTATCCTATAAGATTAAAGCATCTTCACTACAACAATGAATTACTAACAACGGGGTGCACATCTTTCACCAGTCAAAGGAGCTTTGATCTTTCAAAATTTATCCTCAGAAGCTTCCCTCTGTCCTCCATCATAGTCTGTTGTTATTCCCTCTTAACTCCTTCCAAAAATTAAAGGTCACTCGCCAGGTGGCCTCCATCAAGGAAGTGCACACAATACACCGCGCCCCTGACCCGGCTCACCTACACTAAATCTATCCTGAGGAATACTGAAGTGGCTCGTTCTGCCCCCGACACCCACCATGTCAACATCCTCTCCCCTCAGGGCGTCTGCATGCTCAGCCAGCCATCCTAATAAGTGAGAACTGGCCAAGGAGCCATCGCCAACGGGCGTCTTACACTGTCCACTCCTGCTCTATATGGGCTGTGAGATCCTTTGTCCTTGAACTGTTTGTATCCCTAAGAGCTGGCTCACTTCATTACAATGCAGCTTTGTGCATCTACGCCACAGTCTCGCCAAGATAAATCCATAGCGCCTGTGGTGTTATGTAAGAGATGTGCAGCAAACAAAGACGTGGAGTCATGCTTTAAGGAAAGATTACATCTGTTGGAGGGTGTTACATTGCAGCAGGATCCACAGAGATTAAGCAGGAAAGAGAAGACTTTGCTCAACTCTCTATGTCAGTTATGGATCTTTGACTTTATTCGTGACCATGGAGAACATTTTTGATCTTGGAAAGTCAGCACACATAGCTGCTGTATGCTAATATAACTCGTCTCAAATTGGCCTATTGTCGAAAAAGAGTGTATTTTAATTATAGACTCTATATGAAGATGGACGTAGCCTCCATGAGGTCACCCATAGTTTACTGAAGAGTGGGCTGCTTTGCCGACGCCATCTTGGCAGTGGAAGACGCCGCCTAACTCCCAGCTGATCCAAAAATTGGCAACTCAAAGTGGCACTAACTTTGGCACGCAATTATGCATTAACGGGTGAGTTATATAAAAATCTGGCGAAATTATCTAGACAGACCAAAACCGTTTATTGTACCAGGTTTTAAACATGTTTATTTTTGATGTAAAGTTGGACATTTTAACATGGGATCTATGGGGATTGACCTGCTCGTGGAGCCAGCCTCGTGGTCATTCAAGGACCTGCACTTCCATGTTGGCTTCATCTTTCAGTCCCGGAGGTTGCCGCTTGATTGTAATGTAAAAATATTGGACTAAAATTCATTGTTAGATTTGAATTGAATTGAGCTCAGGCCTCAAAATGTACATTTCTTCAACAAACAAGCTGTGCTTCTTCTTCTTCTTCTCTGCCCATTAAGCTTTAACCTATAAAAGTCAACCAATTAGTTATTTTTGCCTCTAGAGCAGCTGCGCCTCCAAGACATTAGTTTCACTTATTTCTGAGTCCTTAATGAGTCCTTCACCTACATACCTCGGATTCATGAGAAAAACAATTAATATTCATAAGGTGTTCATAAATAGAGACTTGATACTAATTGTTCTCTGCATCGGCTGCAGTAACCTCATAATTACCCATAATTTATCACTTCTGTGATTTATTTGATTATGACGGCTGATCTCGTGTGGTAGGGCGTGAGCTGTACCGCTGTCTGTAACCACTGTGCTGCGGCACCGGCGGTTTCCCCGTTCTGCCACATTAATCGCAAAATCTACAGGGCTGTTTTTATGCCAGTGTGGGGTTGTGTTCGGGGGGAAATCAATTTGGAGTTACACTGTGTTTGGGAACAAGCCTGGCCAAAGTTCCAATGTTCAAGTTTAATTGCATGATGTAATGGACAGGGATGAGCAAGGCTGTGTCTGTATATGTGTGTGTGGTCTTAGGCTTCTATCTTTGTGAGGACCAATTTTTAAAACCTAGACAGTGAGGTTGTTTTTTGGTAAGGGAAGTCATTTAGTATAGTTCTTGCTTTTTCCATAAGGGTTGATTTGAGGTTGGTTTAAGGTTTAAATGAAAATAAAACATCCAAACATGAAGCTACAGCAATTAATCTGTTAGCTTATCTTAGCATAAAGACAGGCAAACAAAGGGGAAACACCTGACGTAGCTCTTTCCGACAGTGAAAGAATTCAAGTTGCAGTTTTATGAGGGATGGACTTTCAGATCACTCCCCATTCACTCAATAGTAAATTATATGAGTGTCTGAATTGTGAGTGTGAAATTTATGCACCATAAAGAACAATGGAATGCCAATAAGCCCGTAATGTAATGCATTACATTTTCCAGATGCTACAATTACAGTAGTACAACGAAAGGGCCACAAAATGATTCTGAAGTGTCTGAAATCTCGATTTCCTGCTCATTACCGATTAAACTACTGAGTATTAATTACATAGAGTCTTGTCATCACCATGAAGTCGCCAGACGTCAAGTGAAACAACCCAAAGTCACTAAATCTGCCCAAAAAATAGTCTCTACATATTAACGCCTTTGGGTTTTGTATGGATTAAACAAACCAGATATTATGTATAGTATCTCTAACCAGGCTAGCTGTGTTTCTATTCTTTATGCTAAGCTAAGCTAACCAGCTGTAGCCTTGTATTTACCAGACAACATGTGAGCAAATAAGCATGTTTTCAAGGTTAGAATTAGATTCAGGTTAAGGTCACGGTAAGGGTTGGCGTTGAGTATAAGCACTGCATTTTCTGAACTTTGGTCCCCACAAGCAGAGACATGCAGAAATGTTTGTGTGTGTGTGTGTGTGTTTGCAGTGAAACACACAGGGTGATATTATTGGGTTCTGGTGAGTTTAAATCCCCAATTTGACCACAGGGATTAAACCTGTCCCAGTCTGTCTTGTGACAGTCTATTCCCTGGAGCAGAGTGACAGATGATGACCGATGATAACATACAGTTCAATTTAGTGCAGTAACAATGAAACCAAGTATTGACATATTTTTTGTGCTGTTTTAAAATGCCTATCTTTCTCTTTAGAACAAAGAAAAGAACAGCTCTCAGAATAATCATTTGTCTTTGTGGTATTTTTTTCCCGTCCTATCTCTAATTGCAGTTGGTAAAGTTTTTATCTGCAAGTTCCAGCTCAAACATTCCCTGTGAAAGCAGCTGGGATGAAAATGACGGCAGCAGGAAGAGACACTCTGCCAGCTCCGCCACCTCGCTGCAGTGCAGACGTTTGGACGACTCTGGGCGGCAGGAATAACACTTTGTGATGTCATCCGCGACCCAGGTTTTCCCTAAAGCCAGTGCAGAGCCATAATGGCTTTCTCCACAGGCACTGCACGGTGGCCAGGAGGACTGGCTGCGGCTCAAATTAAGGAGCCATAACAGGCTCATAAAGTTGAAGGGAATCTGCTGAGAATGGTATGGAAATGGGGACAGAGGGAGAAAGAGTAGCAGCTAAGTTTTCTGTTCTTGGAGTTGTGAATAGGTTTTCTATGGCATTTAGCAAAGCCAAAACGCTGCTGTCCTCTCCATAACCCACAATCAGATCACAATTCTTCCCTTAAAATACAATTTAAGAAATAATCTCAACAGCAGTGAAGAATATACATTCATCATAACAGTAGATTCATGAGGATTCACTCGGTCCCCGTTTTAAATTCAATAAATGGCAGTTTCATATCCTCACAACCCTAAACAACTACGACCGCACTCCCACACTCAGTAATGAAGGTAATGTTCCCATAATTGCCCTGAATCTTAGTACTGCTTTGGTCACCATGGCAACGTGATCAAATGTGCTGCAGACCAAGACAAAAAGACAAAAGAGTTGTCTTTACAAATTTAAAACTTAAAAAGAAATGATCAAAGATTGGTTTCTCCCCAATTAGAAAACTGGTTGTTGAACAGCTTCATTATCATCATCGTCATCCTTTATCATTTATAATTAGTGTAATTTGTTTATCCAGCTCTGACTTCTAGGAAGAGGTCTTTCTTTTGTTTATGCACATGTAGCCACAACTCGCTCTACCAGATGATAATAGAGATGCTGTTCTTTTAGCGAAATTACTTACAAATTTACAAATTACTATTATAATTATTACTTCTACTTTATTCAGGGACAACTAGCTAAAACTAATGCAGTCAAATACAACAGTTTGCTATAAATCCCACCTTTGTGATGGTTATAGTTTTTGTTGAAACTTATTTGAAGATGTTGATTCAACTTTATTTAAATTTTGAAGGCTGCTGCTGTTAAATTGTATTTAATTTAAATAATAATTGTTTTTGTTATTTTCTTCTGCATTTGTTTTTCTTTGAGACTGAGTGGATATTTGTTTATTTGTCAACTAGATGTGCTTGACTATAATTGTGCTCATTTACAACATATATGTAAATAAATATTATCAACAACAGGTCAATTGTTTGTTTCCTGTTTGTTGGTTTATTGATAATAATATCAATAGAGGACATATTCAAAAAAAACTAATACATGAATAGATGCTGCATGTGTGCTATAACTCCAACTGTAATGTTCAAACTGATGGATGAAAAACACAAATAACAAATAAATGGATTGAGCACTACTAACCCTCATCTCTTCTGAAACAGATTTGTAGAACAACAGGCGATCAGTCCTACTCAACATTAGTTTGATTTTTCCACCATGGTTGGTATTGATTTGCCCCAAGACCCCGAACAAACATGCTGTAAAGTGGACAAACAGTAAACCCCGGCAGTGGACGCCCCTCAGGTCACACTGCTGCTCACTGTGTGATTTCACCCCCGTCAATGAAACTTACACTGTTCTGAGACACTGTTTACAATAACTTGGCTGCTAAAGCAGGAGGAGTTAAAAGTGGCTGAGACTGCATGTGACCACTCAGCGCTGCGAGAGCATGAGAGTACGAGAGCTGCTCATGTGTGAAACCGCCACCGGGTACACCAGGAAACGTTTCCGCGAGGCTCGCTGTTTATTTGCAGCTCAAAATCCGTCGATAGTTTGCTTGGCCAGCTAAGTTTGCGTTTGTGTCCTTCCTGACTGAATGGCATCCTGCAGATTTAAGGTCGTGGCTTATTGATCTTTAAAGACCACTGTTAGATTGGCTCTGATTTAATGTTGGAGCTTTTCATGACAAACGCTGCAAGATGTATCACAAAGTGAGTCCAGCTCATGACCTTTGTTGTCTTTGGTACACTTTGTCTTTATTTTAACACTTCCTTTAAAATGTGGAATTAAGTGATTTATCCTGGGTTATTTATTGGTGTCATTATTTCTAATATAAGCAAGATGCACTCACGGTAAACGTAAAAATAATAAATAGAAATTAAAGAGTACTAACTTTGTTTACATTTCATTATAATTCAACTCTCGCATCAACTTGATGTTTTATTTCCGAGTGATCCTACAGCGTTTAGTGAAGAGCTAATACAAGTTCAGGAATTGTCAGTCTCTTCAAATGTTGTGTTACACAAATTACACATTATAATCAAATTAAAAAACAGTGAGGCTTAATAGGCCTAGAGTTAATTAAAAATCCATCAAGGGCAGCTGACTGCCTGCTGCAGGGAATGTACAGCGGTCAGCCTGTTGACGACCTGCTGATTTAGCTCGTCAACAAGAAACTACGGTTTTACCAACAATTTATCAAATCTGATTTTTTAAAGGAAATGCTTGTTGAATTTTCTCTGTTCGCAAAGCACCAACAACTGTATTGTTTGCAGATCGCCAGGTTAACTGCAGAAATCTGATAAATTGACCTTCCCCTTTCAGCATAATTGCTTTGCTTCTTTGTAACACAGGGCCCTTTGTGAGGGTAATAGTTTCACTGTGGCAAAATCCATTCCCCACCTCAGCAGGCCGATTCAACAGGGCGCTCTGCCCTCTCATGTCGCTCCATTTGTCAATCCATCAAGCCTCCCGCTCCCTCACTCTCCGATTCATACCTTCTCTCCTCCTCTCTGTCATCTGCTTTCATCTTCTAAGTGCCTTCCTCATTTCCATCCAGATGAAAACAGAAATTTGTTTGTATTTTTTCTTGCGACTGGCCATACATTGATAATGGACAGCAGGCTCTTTGCAGTAAAAAGCCGACAGATAGCACTTGATATTCTTTTAAATTAAATGTTATTAATGTAAGAATAGTATATGTAGCATCATTGAAGCAGTGTTAAATTATTTTTATTTATCAATTTATTTTAATTTGTTCACAGCACTGATTTATTATCAGTGTATTAAATATTTCTGAGCATGTTAGCCAACATGCAGCACACACAGTGCAACACTATCATTCATTTGAAGCAGTGTTCCTGTCCAGCTGATGAATCTAAGTCTAAATCCAGAGGGAACTACATGGCTCCTTAAGCACTTAAGGCTCCAGTTTGTTCTCCAGTTAATTGCTGTAACTTTGACTGCACTGTTTAGCGCTGGGCAGGTAGTATACACTGGTTTTTTTGGCAGCTGTGTGAGAGTGAAGCTCAGCAGTAAAGTTGTGAGCTGTGGAAATCAAAGCAATGAACTGTAAGACACTAAAACGCTGAAGGGGACTGTAAATTCAGGTGAAAACTCTCTGTGGGATTGTCACTAAGAGAGGGGGCCTTTAACATTACACATTGTCATTTGTTCAAATGTTAATATAAAGGTATTAAGTAGGGCAGATTTAATGCTGCAGAATGAACGGGTCCAATTAGGAAAATGGATCCCACCTCAATAAAAGTCAGTGGCTCTATGATTGTCCACACAAATGGACGGTTCAAATTTGGCTCCTACATCAACGCTTAATTGGCAAGTAAAAAAGAAAACACTATAAAAGATGTTTTATAATTAAACAGCTGTTGGCTTTTTTGGCACATCTGCCGACAGCACGTAGAGTCTACTGGCCAGATCCGCAGTGACAAAACAGACGGATGGAACAAGATGATAAACTAGGTAAATCATCATTTAAGACAAATTTACATATCATTCATTGCTGTGTTATTAATCAACATATATTTAACTGCGTTACTGAGGTCTAATAATCCAAGATGCACATTTAAATGCATTTAAATATACACTGTGATTGTTGTTTATATAAACAGATCTGCTTGTTTAAAATCACAGAAATTTAGTATCTCTGCTATAAATATTTCTTTTTATTCATTTACTAAAGTCTCAATTGTAAAAGAGATCTCGACCTCAATGTGACTTCCTGATTAAATATAGTATGAAAAAAAGATGCATGATATTTAACTGCTTATGATTTCATCCTGGTACAAGACATCTCAGGACCCAGGGACCAGAGGAAGTTTTGCGGCCAATACCTTAGACAAGCGCGATGACAGAAGAATTTTTAATAGGTTATAGATGTCCAATCATGTGGGAGGAAATGACAGCTCCCACAGGAACCCATGCAATACTCCACAGAAACGCTTCACTGCGCCATGTTACCAAGCAGCAAAATCTGTACATGTTATTCAGCTGAGACAAAAGCTATCATTTGCCTTGTTAAAATGATTCACCTAATCAGAAGCTGTGATTGCCTATTGCCTTGTTGTTGTGAATGATGATGGCTTTCCATTGTTACCTTCTCTCTCTCTTTTTTCGTGTTTCCCATGTTTTTTGTTTTTTTTCCTCTTGGAGTGAAACAATTGTGGAAGCAAACACAATTATTTTTTCTTTTTATGTGTTTTATTGAAGCAATCCAGAAAATAAGCAGAGTGTGATGTGTGCAGTGTCAAAAGCAGCAAGCTGGGCCCGAGCATTTGAGCAGGAATAATTAGGTGGTCGTGTCCCAACGTGGCCTCTAATGCATTCTCACTCTCAAACAGTGGAATGTGTGATAATATGCAACACAGAGAATCCAGAGGAAGTAAAATAAACAGATTAGCTCCTGCAGAGCCGTCGTACATCCAAGGCTACTTTCGAAGATGCAGATGACTCAATTGGGACGGGTTTCAGTGTGGCAAGTCCTGTGCAAGTAGATATATGACAGACGGAGTCCTTTAGGGCGGCGGAGCACAATGACAGTCAGTCAATAAAAGACCAGCAGGGAAATTACAGCAGGGTACTGCTCAGGGCACTGAGGTCCATTACCATCACCTTAACAAATGTCCAACACTTGCTCATCATTCTCCTTTACCCACTGAAACCCCCTTTTCTCCTCTGTATACTTTTCTACGCACAGTCACACAGATTCGTACATTCATACTCAACCACAACAGATAAAAAGCTGCTCTCTGTGTTCCCATGAAGCGCCGCAACCCTGGGATGGATTGAGCCCACGTGGCGATAAGGGGTGTGATTATTCATTTGTGTCAGAGATCTAGTGCCTGGAGATAAGATGGGCCCTCGGCAACAATGGAGGGCCTCAGAGAGAGTGGATAATCGAGCCACTGACCCCTGTAGTATGCTAGACTCAACCACTCGCTCGCTTCCTCTCTGCTTTCTTTCAGCAGGCTTATCTGCTGGGAGTAGCACAGCGTTGCGTGCCTATCTTACTGTACCAGCTTGGCAGCGTTCCTGCACGCCGATGTCAGTCCCCAAGGTACAAAAGCCTCGCTATGGCTCAGAGTGTGCGTGGGGGAACCAAGGGGGAGCGTAAAAGCACGGGGTGGGGGGGTGGAGATAATCTGGCACATGGCTCCTATTTAAGGCCTGTGGATCTGGAAATGAGAAGGAGCGCAGAGGACTACAGAATTGTTATGTTTTCTTTCCAAGGTCTGTTTCTCTGAGGCGGGCGAGTAAGAGGTAAAATATCACGTCGCACAGTGGAATTAAAACACATCCAACATACAGTACAGTGTCAGATAGTGCTCAGATTAGGGCTGCAACTAATGTGATTATATTCAATGGCATATTTTAGTAATGATTTTTTAGTAGCCATGCTAGTGGTTCACCCTGATTTTCTACCAATATCTCATCAATTAATTTCAGCTTTAATTTCATTCTTTTAGGGATTGCAGGGGCTCTGGAGCCAATCCCAGCTGACCTGGGGAAGAGGGCGGGGCACACCTTGGACAGGTCGCCAGTCTATCACATTCTGCTCACATTCACACCTACAGGCAATTTAAAGTTGCAATTAAGCTGCGCTGCATGTCTTTGGCTTGTGGGAGGAGGCCGGAGAAAAAAAACGCACAGTCAAGAGGAGAACATGCAAACTCCACAGGTTCAAACCCGGAACCTAGTGAGGCATAGTGACGCGACAGTTCGAACCACTGCTCCACCATGCTCCTCTAATGTTTAGTTAATGCTTGATAAATGTACTTAAATCATCAATCATCAGTTATTTTCTGTTCACTAATCAATCAGTTAACTACTCATGTCTGCACTCGTCATGGTGCAGATGACTTGACATACAGAACTGTCAGATCATGTCAGAACTATGATGTCCATGTGCTTTCAGTGTACAAAGTATATCCTTCACGAGTGATTTTTTTTTTTTTTTTTTTTTGCCTCCTGCATTTGATCTTCTTAAGTAAAACGTACGTAAGAAAAAACTCTCTACACAAAGATGCAATGAGACCCAAACTTTGTCTGACAGCACAGGATTAAAAAACCTTAAATAACCTACTTCACCAAGTTGTTGCTTTCATCTTCCCCGAGTCCTTAGACTGACACCGTTGCACTTGCTGCAGGTTGAGTGAACGCGACGGCTGGCTGATTTTAGCACCATTAATATAAATCTAACCCACCTGGAGGCTGCGAGTCAGTCAGTGAAGCTTCTAAAAAGGAACCCCGCTGAGTGGTCTAATCACATGCTTGAGGAACTACTCCCAGCCAAGACAAAAACAACCTTCTAAATGACCTTTCATGTGCTTGTAATGTCTCCAAGTGTTTAACTGTTGCACCGAGCTATGGTGAAGATGCCGCTGTGTCAATGCTCTGCAGTAAATCTCACAGATGATATGTGCAGCATACAGATAGCCTCATTAGGCTCTGATTGATGTCAGTGTGGTGGAACGTTGCTACCGCTAAAGCTAATGGTTTCATGTGGTGACGAGAAAGAGGAAGTAAAAGTAAAAGTAAAAATGAAAACCGCATTTTGTGGTGAGAGAAAAACACAGACACACACAGGGGCGCATCATACAGTTCTTGCAGCGACACAGTCTTCCAGACGGGGTTGGTCTCATGTTTGATAGAGGGTAGACGCAGCTGGAAGCAGAGTTTTCTGCACACAGCATACAAAATACCATCTGCATCATTTCAGGCAGCTTTTGGGGCATCCTGGACTACAGCTATATGCCAGATGCACGTAATAATATGCATGGATGGCGCTGGTGCCTTGTTATTATTTGGATTCTCATAATTAATTCAATTCACGTTCATGCATTCTGTGTAATTTTTGGGTCATCGGTTTGCATTTGCATTCTACCTGCACGATGATTTCCATTAATTTTCCCACAAATTGGAACAAGAAAAAAAAAGAAAAAAGAGATCCCGTCTCTGACCTACCGAAATAAATATGGCAGCCGTGTTATTCCAGAACCACTTGGTGATTTTGTTTAACAAACGCAAATGTCAAAATCGGCTCGCAGTGACCCGGCTGAGGGCTGCGCGTGACATTCACAGTAAAGATCACATGCATGCTTAATCAGGTGTGAGTATCACTGAACACAAAGGAAACATCATCTCAAGAACTGGCCTTGGGGCCCGTGTTCTGGTCAATTAGGGAACTAGAGGTGTCAGGCTGGGCTGCTGTGCTGCGCTTGTCTATTCATAAGACTCTGTGGAGCCCGTGGGTTGGACTATGAGGGCGGTGGCGGTGGCTGTTGTTGAATTTCATATCTCCTTTGCACTTTTATCCTGCAGGAACGCAGTCATGATGCGCTAACCGCTGGTCTGGAAGTTTATTCTCTGAGACTATACTCGACTGCTACAGCCTTTAGCAACAATACCCTGGTGTAGCTGCCACCAATCAGCTGATAAAATAAAACAAAAGTTAATTTATTTTACTCCTCTGTTAAACTTTCACTAGCTCATTATGCTTTTCAGCTCGTTTATTGTCTTATCTTTTTGTGCTGGCGCATATTCAATCATTTATCTGCTCTTTATTTTCCCCACATAATATTTCCTACCATCTCCTTTTCTTCGCCACATTTTTAATTCTCCTGCTTTTTGTGTGTGTGTGTGTGTGTGTGTGTGTGTGTGTGTAGTCAAGAGAATTGTGTGGTTTTCTGATATAACTGGAAAAAAAAAATACTGCTAGCTAAACAAACTGAGCACTAGCCTTTGCAGCTAGCTACCTAGTTAAAGCTAATCAGCCAGTGTGTGTGATATGTTATATATTCTGATAACATTTTACTCCATACAATAGAGAATACACAGACATTGCTGACATACATTATCATTAATTGAAACTGCACAGGTTGCATACAAACCATATATACAGTGGCATGGAAACTTAGGCTACTTATGTTACATGTAAACATAACATCCCAAATATGATCAATATCAGGATAACATGCATAACAGGTATGCTAGTGTTCATGTAAATATACTAAGTGGCAGGCTACATGTTAGAAAAGTGTGTTAATTCAGAGTTATGCTGAATAAAGTTGATGAAACTACAGTAATTTGGACAGTTAAAGAAAAAAACAACCTCTGACCTAAAGTAGCAAAATGGGCAAAAACAGTCTTGCACGCAACGCTTGAATTTCCCAGATAGGTAACTTAAAACAGTCCTTATTTTTAACTTTAAAAAGATAAAGGTACCCAGGAGTTTAAGCATCTCCACAAACTATTTCTGGTGCATTCCCTCAAGCAAAGCAGCCTCATCTCTCTATAATTCAAGACCTAACTTAAAAAAAAAAAGAAAAAGTGACGCAGAGGAATACACAAACACACACACACATTTTCTCTGATTGTTGTGCTGGTTTGAGGACACGGGAGATGGAGATGTTGTGATGGTAGAAAGAAAATGAGGTGAGAATGAACTCTTAACGTGGTTCCCTCCATATACTTCATGCATGTGTGGCAACATGAGCTACATAAATTGGCCTCTCAGGCTCTGAGAATCGTACAATTCAATGCTGCAATTATTCTGCATTATCTCAAGTGCTTTTTTCTCTGTTTGTGTGCCTTGTTTTCAGTAAACAAGCAGAAATAAGTGACTCCATCTTGAACCAAGACAGAAAAGGTCATATGGCTCCAATATAAAAAGACAAACTACAATTGAATGTAGAAAATTTTGAAGCTTTTATGACTCAGTCAGTGACAAAAATGGCTCAGCAAGATGGAGATTTTTTCCAGTGAATTAACAATTAAAGGCATCCATCAGTAATAACAAAATAATTGAAGCAGAAAATCTTATTTTGTTGAGAGACAGAGCTTCGCCATATTGTCAGTCTGCCTAGAGACAAAGCATCACGCCGAGCCTCCTTTGTCAGATACTATTCTCCTTATTAGATCTCTGACATGAGCTAATGTACCTCTCCCTATGGGCCGACTCCTGCTGAAACTTTTGATGCCTTTATTCATCAGCGTCTATTATGTGGTGGATTCAAATTGGACACTGATATGCTCATCAGTCACTTTTCATCAGCCCTGACATGTTGTCTCTGACATCACCGAGCGACGATGCATTTCAGATGAGCCCAGCGAGGTGCAGCTCTGTAGTCCTGACTACAGTGTGACACACTCCTCTGCACTCACCGTTTGGCACCGTCTGTCCATCTGCAATCTGCATCACACTCTCTAATGAGTCAACACACTTTGCACCCAGTATGAGCTGCATTTAATGTCACTGGCCGCCCACACACATGTTAACACACACACACACACACACACACACATGTTCTGCGAAGGAAAACATGCCTTTACACATTCAAGCATGCAGACACGCATATCACATACACTGACAAGCCCACATAATGACTTCTTAAAACTGCTCTTGGCAATGTCACAGTCAGGAGTTAAGTGTAGTGCCGCAACTAATCATTAGTTTCATTAACAATTATAGTAATTTTTTCATCTTCAATTCACCGATTTGTTTTTGCCTTTGGGGATGGCGGTGAACACAACACTGACATATCATCATCCCTAAGTGAATATGGTGAGTATTAGCATTTATTTGGAGTAATGTTTCTGTCTGATGACTGCAAGTCCAATATTCATTCTACTTTCAGCTCAGTTTTTGGTCTCAACCAACTCCTTTAGCAGCTAAATGCTACACTTTGTTCATCAGCTGATTGGTAACTGTCAAAAGGGGTTTATGGGTTTAAAAGAGTTTCTTTCATTCCTGACAACTGCAGATGAAAACAAGCCAGAGAGGGAACCAAAACAGGGAATTTGTGTGAACTGTAGCGCTGAAACAATGACCTAAAAGACGCTAATATGTTCTCTAGAGCTGAGAGAAACGGTAAAGGTTGGGTGATAATTCATCATTATGAGTGGCCCTTTTCACATTCAGTTACATGCTCCATTGTTAATAAAAAAAATTGTTGTGGTTGATTAACATCACAAGCTCCAAGAGCCCAAGGTGGCATCTGAGGCTCTTGGAAAATAAGCATCCAAGATGCTAATTTTGCACGGGTAACAGTTCAAAACCCCAAATCCTCACATTTCAGAAATTAATATTTCACATTTTTTGCTTGAGGGACAACAACGATTGATAAATCCTCAAAATTTCTGTCTCATCATTTTCTGTATTTTGAATGGCTCCCAAGGTTTCGCAACATTATTATTTTCTTTCACAAAAGGGAGCAAACCGAGGAGGCAAAATCTGGTGATTAATGCTGATTGGAATAGCATCACTTCACCTAAAAACCCTTCTTATTGGAGCTTGAACATGCTACTTGAGTGAGATTTGTTTAGTTGTAAGTAGTCATACCTGTCACCCATACCTTTATACTCTCATGTCAACTGATTGGTATGATTTTGTGGGGAGCTGGACATATTTTGATTGTTAGACCTCTCATGGAGAGTGAAAAATAAGCTCTCCCTTGTGGGCACCCCACCCCCTGGCAGTTAGTGTTTACTGCCTTGTTTATTTCTCTTGGCTGCTGATCTGCCAGCAATAAGCCCACAAGGTGCACTTCAGGCCAGGACACGGTCCAGCCAATCGGAAACACGGCCTCAGATTCCCTCATGTAGTCTAGTCTGTCTTCTCTTACATTATGTTTCTCCAAGTGCGACCCAGCGGTGCCATACAGAGACACATGTAAGTGAGAATAAGACAAGGTGGAATATTGTGTCTATTTTCCAGACAGTTGAGCAAACTGCTCTTTGGCAGCAGGAGTTCAGGTTCAGGTTACAGGGTACGGTACAATAGATCAAAGTTGGTTTAAGTTTGGAGCAGAAAGTCTCACAGTCACATTTTTCATGTCACTGAGATCAGCAGAGAAAAAACTTGTCCCCAGGAGTTCAATATGTGAGGATGTTTGTTGACGACTTAGTGTTTAATTATGTAACTGTCAACACAGCATGTACGCAGAGAAGTGCTGAGAGAGAAAGTCTTCATATTCTCTAATTAGGATTTCTAGCAAACTGTATTGTAGTGAAGTTAGGCCATCCTTGATTAATTTGAGAACCGTGTGGAGGCCGATCAAGGACCCCTGAAGGTCCTCGGATTGGAGTCTTACACAATCTATGATGATGTAAACCTTAAAGTAAGAATTCACTCAAAACCTGTGTTTTGAATATCAAACACTCCCCTATAGACTTGACATGTGGCTTATAAAAGTTTATAGCCGACTTCCTCACAGAGGAGGGCACCTGCAGTCGCCCTGGACTGGCAACTCCAATGAAGCAAACACCAAAACGTCCAAACCCTCCAAACATGGCTACTAACATTTTCAGGCCTAAAGGCTGGAGGACCAAGCTCAGCCAACCCTCATCAACACCACTGTGGTGTCCTTGAGCAAAAACCTAAACCCCAACTGCTCCAGTGGAGCTGCTCAGCAGCCTGCAGGTCAGACTGTGGTTCCGCTGGGAGCTTCCAGGTTTGGATGTGATTCACAGCGTTGCTGTTAGAGAGAGGCTGCCTTTAAGTGAAACTGCCCCGAATAAGGTTTAAAAAATAATAACACATATACCAGAGTATGGTTTAACACAGTCTTGTTTGTAGCTAGCTTGTGGTTAGCCGTTTACCTTTGTTGCTATCCTTGATTGGAAGCTAACAACAACAAAAACAGCTAACTGTGCTAGCAACAAGAGAAGCATTTGGAAAAAATAGTTGTGTAAAGAAAATATTCAGCTCACGAATGGGCAAAAAAGAAGTGGATTATGTGTCAGTAGTAGTTTTAAAAGTTTCTGTGGATATTCTGCTGCTTTTTTTTTCTGTGAAACTGAGTTGCTGTTAGAATCCATTTCAATTGTTGTGAATGCAAGATCACAGCGGCTGTCCTCTGTGAAGATGCAAACTATGAACTTTTGAGCTCCCTTTTAAGTTACCTTTCAAGGGATCAGTGTTTGATATTCAAAACACCAGTTCTTGGTGGTCTATCCTTTTATGGGTGGAACAAAGACCTGTTATCATTATAGGAATTCAAGCTTAGCAAGTTTTATTGCCAGGAAAAACAGAAAGTTCTACAAGCCATCCAAGTTCACTTTAGCCATACTAGCCTGTGGCTATGTACAATAAGTGAGCTCTATAATTACTGTGCTGACCGAAGAATGTTATCATCCAGACTGGATGATAATAAATAATTTCAATTTCCTATTATACTTATATTATAAGTCAACCGATGCTCTTCAAACTTATTTAACCTTTCCGCCCTCTCTTTCAGTCTGACCTGTGTGTTCATGTTAGCCATTTTCTGTTTTATTACTAGCTGTTATTTTGCCCTAACTCATGAGTGACTGACATATAAAGCCCTGTTCATGCCATTTTCAGTCGACTCAGAAGCAACCGTAGTGGCTGCTTAATCCCACCTGATTGGATCAGTTGTTTTTCCAACCAGGGAAACAGCCGTCAAGGAGCAAAATACCAGACGCTTAAAAATATCAGGGATGTAGGCGGTGATTCAGAGGTCCGTAACCAGGCTACTGAGGCTTAACTCGACCAATAAGATTGCTGCCTGCAGAGCGGTTCTGCCTCCAAGAAATATTTGTATAACTTCATCTCAAACATGTCACTTGTGTACCTGGTGTAAGCAATTTGCTCCCTGTGGTCATTAACAAACACATTTCCACTTTGTTCACCTCCTCTTTTACCCTCAGTCTCCCCTGTATCTGCCTCTCTGACCACCTGCAGCTCTCTGCTTTTTCTCTACACAGTCGCCTCCCCACTCGCCTCCCTTCTCCTCCCTCGCTCCCAGAGGAGTGTGCTCACTGTGAGCTGCCATCCATCAGGCTTGTCATCGGTCGCTCCGGGGCGGTTGGAGAGGACTGCGTGGGACTCGGCTCATTTCCCTGCTCTGATTATCCCGGCCTGCTCAGCGGGAACGGGCCCCTGCCACTCGGGCTTTCGCCGCCCCCTTCTTCCACCTCCTCGTCTTCTTTTTCTTCCTCTTCTCACTTCTCCTCTTGTCTTCCTGCATTTGTTCCCCCTTCAGTCAGTGCAATTATTGCACTACCTCATTTCTTTCTGATCTTCTCACCTCTCCCCTCTCTCTTACGCAGTATAGATCTGCATGTATGATGTATACGTCTGCAGTGTGGCAATGTGTGAATAGATGATTGCACTGAGAGTCTCTCCTTGTGTCCCCCCCCCCCCAGGCTGCAGGAAAGCCGGAGTTACACAAGAGACAAGAGGAAACGATCATTAAAAGTGCTTTGTCTGGCAGCATGGGATTCCCTGACTATTTAACAGCTATAGCCATTTCATCATAGAAACTGTTAAAAGACTCTCCTGGTGGATTTTGACAGTTAAATAAGTGCGGTGGCAAGGTCCTGCTGAGAGCAGCAGTGAAAAATGTACGCCAATCCTTTATTTATGTGAAAGTTGAGATATCTTATGCCTCTGATCTCAACAGAAGAAGTTCAGTATTTTGCATAAGAATATGGGAATAACAAATTGAAGGCCTGTGACTGTTGGCGGCCTGTGTTTGTGAAATTGGCAGGCTTTCAGTTTCAGTTTCCTTCAAACCTTTTTTAAGTAACCATTAGCTGCAGAGGTCAGATAAATGTAGCAGTTGGTTAGTGTGTTTCCTGAAGGAGGATTACTCAAGCAAAATGACCTAAAATCTGCACTTGTGCATTAGATGAGCTTTATTTCTTATTATTCCCAGCAGACTGGGTATTGCTCTGCAGCTGAGTTTCTTATTAAGGCAGATAAAATCAATATTTTTATATTAACAAGAGGTCACATGGCTGCTTGTATGTGAAAGGGGTTGTTTATAGTTATGAACCCACCGATAATTATCATATATCTGCAGTTCCCCTCAGCTCTGCAGAGTTTTATAGCATCGTTCGGCTCATTGTTTTGATTTTTCAAACCTGCAACTTTGGCTCGATCTCAGCACTCTCGTAGTTCTCAGCCACAGCAGGCAGCTGTTTTCAGCAGAAAAGCCATAAAAATACACTGTACACGACCTGCAAAGTCAGCGAGTAGAGTTGGAAAAGACCAAACCACCGTGTATTCATTCTATTTAATTCCTCTCTGGGCAAATTTCTGCTGTTTCCTCCCATTATAACCTTCTCTGTCACTTCCACTTTCCTATGCTGTCAACTGTGGTACAGTCACAATTCACCGTATCTGACCAATGATCTCTCTGCCTGCGTTCCTCGAGTCCCTCAGTCCTCGGATGCTGTTCTTTATATATCATTGCAACTCTGTCATTCTGTCCTCCCTCCCCCATCACCACCAGGACTTCCAGGGAGTTTCCATCAACCACCTGCTGGCTCTGCTCCACCACCTTCAGCATCTAGACCCAGAGGGATCCTGTGTCATCTACTATCCAGTACATGATGAAGATGCTCCACATTGATGGAGTCTTTTTTTTTTCTTCTATCCTGGCACTTTTATATACTGTTATAGTATGAAATTTACAATATATAGCAGTTGTAGCTTTTGACAAAATATGAAGGTGGTGTTGGTGAACCAAACCATCCGAGCTTCCTCTTTGCTGCATTTCGAGTGCTTCACATCTCCCTGACAGCCTCAGCTCCCTGGAGGTTCCTCCAAAACGCCGCCTCACACATCGACCAAGGAAGTTCATTTGGCATGGCTGCTCCCAGGCATGGGCTGGCCTACTTTAAAGCCCAGTCTGCATAACCAACAGGCTGAACTAGTCTGGCCTTCCTTCACCTCCCATCCTGCTAGCCACCATATCTTGAGCCCCCAGATGAGGACGGGGAGATCCACTAAAGCATGTCCTCGCTGTCTACTGGTTCATTCACACTCGGCTCATGTCATGACCCCATCTGTGGCTGAATCACAAGCCTTCCAAACACACACATGGGTACAGCAGGCGACAGTGGTCATCTGGGCCACTTGGATGGATGTAGCTTGGCTATGGCCCAAATACTCACTGAGTCACTGAGGGGAAGCATGCATCAGTGAACTAAATGCACTGTAAAACTGACATACAGTACAGTTGCTTCACCTCTTAATGATGTCGGCTAAATTATCTGCAAACTCATTAAAAAAAGGACACAAACCTCAAGATAGATTTGCAATTTTTATCTGACCAACATTTTCAAGGATACAAAGATTATACTTCTTGTCTGAACACATCTTTTTCCAGGACATTCCCTTCACACATCATATGGACATATTATACCATCCTACCAGGCAACCCTGTCAAGTAAGACCATTGGCGTTGAATGTTTTGCAAGATTTGTAATGCCACTGTCATATCAACTTATTTCACGCACATCAATTGACACCCATAGGACTCCACGTCAAGGTACCGTAGCCACGAAGTACCAATCTGCTGAGCGAATGTGATAAAACTGCTGTGTTTCTCAAGAGATGACATGAAATGATACTGGGGAAATGAGCAGTGGCATAGCCCCACATGTTCACGTACATCATCCTGTGATGACATGACAAGACGGCACGGCCGGGCTTACATAAAACATGGGCGTTGGGTGTTTTGACAAACGTCAGACGATGCCAGTTTGTGTTGCCTTGATGTCTTCTTTGTTTCTTTCTCTACTTTAAAACATAACTGTGCCTATTCTTACAATTTTAAGCAAACCTATTGCAGGGGTGCTTTTGTCAAGGCAACATTAATCACTGATTCATTTGAGAAGTTGGTTATATTTTGTTAATGAACAATAAAAAAAAAGTTCTACACTGTAGATTGAAAAAAATTGAATATTTTAATACTGGTCCAGAAAATACAGTTTCAAAAATCTTCAAAAACAAAAAAAAATCTCCTGCCACAGGCTTTTTGAGGAGGGAGCATAAAGGTGATGCTTTCTGTTTGATAATCGTTTAATATTCCAACCCTCACCTACAAACTTTGTGTATAAAATGAAAAAAGACAAAGATTTAGGAGCAGTGTTTCTGTCTCAGGGTGTCTACAGCTGCAGGCTGAAAGAAACCAGTGTAAGTAGTTTGAGTATCTAATTGCATTCACCCCCCATGTCTCCCCACTGGAGGTTCGCTGAGCACATCCAACTGGGAGGACACACTGGGGGGGGGCATGAAACATACTGGTGCCATTATACATCCCATCAGGCCTGGGTATGTCTCAAGATACTTGAGGAGAAAGTGCAGGATGTGACTAAACAGATGGGCGTCTTGGCTACTCTGCTCAGTTTGCTGCCACCAGGACTGAAATAAAAAGCAGGAAATGGACAGGTAGGTATTTCAATGATGTTACAAATTATACAAGCAGCCTCTAAGATGCACACAGATAAATATGAAGAGGTATAAAAGAATTGTTGTACACAAAGCCAAGGTTGCTTTGATGAAATTCTTGACAAGTGCTGTCTCACCCAAGACACGACACAATGCTGGGAATGCAACAAAACAGCAGGAGCATAGCAACTGTAGCACGCTTGTTCATGTGCAGCTCCGACATGTGAGTTTGATGAGGGTGACTGAGTGGGTGTGTGACAGAAAGTCAGTGCTACTCAACCCTGTTGTTGTTATCAAAAAATCCTCCTGTATAGGCCCATGGCACAAACAGAAATGGCTGAAATGTGTTGTCCTCTGTGGACGGAATTAAGTTCATATTTGCTGTATGAAACGTTTTATCGGCCGCTGTGTTGCTGAGGTAGACAGAAAAATATTTGATTGGCTACGGGTGATTTAAAAAAGGGATGAGATGTGTTAAAGAAAACAAATATAGCGAGAGTGGCTGTGTGTGGTGATCTCTCCTCACCCTGCATCTATAAAACTCAAAGCTTAAGTACAAGAGTTGTAACACAAAAAGCTGCAGATTAGGGACATGACAAGGACAGGTGACTTCTAACTGCACACAAATCTGCACTTAAAGGATAAGTCTGCTTTCTGCTGTCCACAGATCCCGACACCAACGATGAATTGATCCACTAACAAAGCCCATCATTTCTGATTCTTATTCCTCTGTGCCATAGAGCTCCATTATTATTATTCTATTATTAAAAAACTCATCAGTGAGTCACACTTTTGCACTGGGTGACATGTTCCTTCATTAGCATGAACACACTCTGTTGTTAATTTCTACATACACCATCCTGCTGCTGTTAATACTTGCCAGACCAACAAATGTGTATTCATTCACAGCGAAAAATAGTTCCCATCAAACGCACTACTTGCTCTTGTTTGAGCAGCTTCTACAGTGCTCAACTTTTAAAGATTATTCACCCTTTTTAGAAATTAAACTGTATATTTATGACCTTTTTTTTTAGCTAAGTGCCACAGACAGAGTTGGAAAGCTGGAGAGTATTGAGACATGCACTAACACATTGTTCATTTTGGTCAAATATAGAACAACACCAGCCTTTCTCTTCAATGTGAAAATTACTACCGACTCTTCCTTTGTTCATGAAATCCAAGCCCATTATCTATCATTGATTGTGCTTATTATAGCTATAGCAGCACAAGAGGAGGTAATGCAGGGTGCAAGTAAATTGCAAAGTCAAATTTTTCTGTGTCTTTTCCTGTGTCTTTTTATATTCCAATTAAATTTGGTTGGTTTGTGAGTTCCCTAAACTGACACTTGGATGCGCTGACACGCTCATGCTCACGCCGTCCTGCATAATGCCTGACTAGACCTCAGAATAGTCCTTTCCCCATTAGTCCAGTCCCAATTACTGTTCTCCACAAAGCTGGCTCAGGTTGGAGATCATCACACACATGCTAACAAATTAGCTAATTCAACGGAGAGGTAATTATTTTTGAGGCTGTCAATTTGTCCACTGGGTAGAGGTTTTTCATCGTTGGGTGTCATTATGTTGGAAACTTTCAAAGAGGGAGAAAGTGATCTAAAAGGCAAATGATGATATGGAGAGATGCAGTGTTTCCCTCCCTCGGAGCAGAGCAACTTTAAGTACAATCGGGAGGCTATTTGTAAAAACAGTTTCACCATTAGAAGAGAAAATTTATTTAAAAATCTAATTTAGTTTGATCTGAGCCCATCTATTCATCTACCGTCACTTAACCGGATCAGATGGAAGCTTTATCCCGGTAGGCACTGGGCAAAAGTCCTTTGACTGTGGGAGGAAACTACAGCTCCGACTAAAAGCCTAAATGAACGCAGGGAAAACACAAAAACTCTACATATATAATTTTACAAAATCATCGCATAACTAGAGGGACAACAATCCAACACACAGACTCTGTATCAGCAGTACTGACTCATTAAAAAGGACTGTGTTCTTATTCATTGCAAAATAAAAACAAGATCTCCTCTCCTCTTTAGTTAAGTAGTTGTCAACACAGACTGGTATAATGAACAATTTCATATAACCCAGTTGTAATTTTATAAATAGTGTATGTTTTCATAGGAGAATTTGTAACCATTGAAGATACTGTACATTAATAAACATCTGATTATAACTAAAACTTCATAGACTATTTGTTATGCATCTAAATAGTTCTTATGATAAATAAAGTAAAGTCAGTAAAGGTCTTCAAGTCTAGATGCTCATTCAACCGCCTCGGTGTCCAATTTAGAAACCGCAGTAAAATTACAATTTGCACAAGCCTATAAAGAAATCTGGTTTATGACCATCTCCTCCTGTTTCCTTACACAGAGAAGAAAGATCCCAGTAGTTCCTCATAAAATTTTAAAATTCAAACAAGTCAAAAGAGCAGTACACTGTATCGACTTATACCATAAGTTCAGATTCTCAAATCAATATCAGGAGCAAAAAAAAAAAAAACAACAACAATTATGTTATATTTCTGCATTTATGTCTCACAAAGTTCATTAAGTTACATAAATCTTGTCGGCCTCTAAACTGGCACGAGGTTTGAGTGATGCTCAGAAAGTCCCTGCACAGCTGTCAGGCTGTGAAGCAGCTCAGGAAACAGCTTCTACCACAGCCACAATGCACATGACAGACTATACTAGTGACTGCCATGTGGCCAAGGGTCACACTGGACAAACATCATGAGATGCCGTGTCATACTGGTGGCTGTGATGCTCTGTGTTTGTTTGTTATTTGAAGTGATAAACAGATAAAGTGACTCTGCTACCGCACAGGTACAGGATAACATGAAATCTTATGAATTAGGTAACACATCCCCCAGCAGCTGAATCAAATGTTTATGAGATCAAGGGCAAAAATCTTCAGAGGAAATAAAAAAATAAATAAAAAATCGATTTGAAATCCTGTTGAAGCTTCTGTCCTTTGACAAAAAACATTATATTCTACTGTAGCTTGGCTATATACATGCTGTCTTTTCTCCATTTTGACTAAGTACATTTACTGGAGCACTGCAATGTATTTTCAACTTCTGCTACTTTATACTTTCACTCCATCATTTGAGAAGATAAATATTGTACTTTTTACTGTTTATCAGTGACTTTTAAGACTGAGATTTTCATACAAAACAAATGATCAGTTCAAAAGATATTTATTGTTCAAAATTATACATAGCGGTATATGAAGCTCATACATTTCCTTGATAGTACCTACTATATTAATGTGCTTCTTACTGAACATGTTAATGCAACTGCAATAATCATATCTCATTAACACCTTGAAGAAACTTGAAATTTAGCATAAACAGTAACTTGGACTCAAGGATGAACTAATTATATTTTGGTGGTCAAAGGTCAAGGTCGCAGTGACCTTAGAAAATACCTTTCAGCCGTAACTAAAGACTTCACACAGCAATTATGACTAAATTTCACACAAATGGTTAATATTTCATATGATTCTGGATAAATAGGGAAGTAATTTGAAACTACGAGGCGGATATTTTAGTTATATTGTGGTATTCCTACTCAGGTAAATTATCTGAATGATTCTCCCACTTACAGACAGTTTTTTTTCCCCCTCTGGACATCTTAAAAATTGTGTCAATAAAATTTTCATCACCATTTCCCTGGGCACTTAAGTTGCAACGTTTTGAAATTGTTTGTTTTTCCTAACCATGAGTCCAAAACCAAAACATATTCAACTTCAAGTAATATAAAACAAAGAAAATGCCGCTAATCCCCACAAGCAAACAAACAAACCTACATTCACAATATGCAACTACAACTATAAAAACAACAACTTGCACATCAATTATAATCCTCTACAGTCTAAAACAAAAGTTAAATGGCAAAATCAATTCAACACAAACATTCACACCAACGTCTCTGTTCTGTTTGGGATCAAAAGGAGAATTTACGGTTATGATAAGCCTTCGGGGAACAGCCTCCGATTGTGCGACAGAAACCTTTTTGTCTGTCATTTCATATGCATGGGGTGTGAACAATCTTTGAATGAGACGGAGGTACATCTTCAATTATTCGCGTTCTACAGATTTCTCCACAAACAAAAAGAAAATAAAACCAGCAGAACATTTCAGACGCTTGCTTGATTCTTCACGTTTGTTTTTTATAAGAAAGGTGATCAAAGCTGATTTCTGGGCGACTCTTTGAGTCTTTTGTCATTTTCTCCATGGAGGAAATCTTGTTTATTCCGCCCCCGGCAGACCCGAATGCACATCAGGCTGTTTGTGTATCCATGTGTATACTTCAGTGATTAATGGTGTCAGCTGCAAAATGTCTGACAGAGCAGTATCTGTATGGCATAAAGGCCCATACACAGATGTACACACAAAATGACAACAATAAAGAGTGGCTGACACTTGGGACAGTCCGACAATGAGGGTAGAAATTGGTCCACTCATACATCTGGTCCAGTAGACGTATTGTAATGATAAAGATTACACTCACACACACACACAAACAAAATGATGACAAACATAAAAGTTTTATAAGTTTAGCTGTGTTGTCACAGGACAGAAGCAACCACAACACATTTATTCCCAAGCCTGCGAGGCTACAGGCAGAATCACTTCCCTCCATCTATCACACAGTAAACTCTCATGTGCATATAATTTACTGTCAGATCATATTATTTGTCTCTGGTGTCACCTTTCTGACAGCTCGCTATAAACACTGGAATTATTTAGGACTGGTCTCCTCACTGTCTCACCTCTGCAACAATGAAAATGAGTCAGTTAGTACTGCCTTTATTCTGTTCTGCACGAACTGGAAGCAACACACTCCATTCATATATTTAACACTGATTTTCATTAAAATGGTTTTGTTTTTATTTTATATTTTCAACTTGTTTAATTTTGTTTTTGTCTTATTTGTTTATCTTATGTCAAATTATAATAGTGATTGCATTACTATGTGCTTTTGTTGCTTTTGTTCTTGTAATAACTTGAAATATTTATTTTTATTTGACTATTATTTTCATACATATTTATTTCGTTTTTTTATTATTTTATATACAAATTTATTTTTTATTGTTTTCATTATTTACTTTTTAATTTCTTGTGCATTTTATTGTTCGTAAATTTATTTTGTTTTAATTTATTTTAAGAGTAGGCATAGAATACATATATACATAAATCATAGGATATATATTTGTATTTGTATGTAAGTATATATACATACACTCAACATACAGTATATCATATGGCATTTATAGCTTGACATAATTTCCAGTGCTTCTCCCTATGAGAGCTTAAAGAAAATAAAAAATACATTTCCGACATCCAATCCATCTCCCAGCAGGTGAAATCCCTGTTATCTGCCACATATCTCTCCTCGGCAACACTGGCTAACCTCTGGAATGAGTTTTCTAAACACATAAATATATCACCCATGTTACACTAAAACATGGATGAGCCCAATCCTTCCTGAGGAGAACTTATAGCCGGGCACTCTATCACGCTCACTCTCTCCCCCCATGAGGATACAACTATTTATGCAGAGAAGAAGGCACTCGGAATGATAGCAATAAGAACAGGCGGGTAGAAAATCCCTGTAAGAGAACCAACCAGCGGCAGGAGTAGGGGTAGGTGGTGGTGGGGGGCCTGGGAAATGAAGGCATGATTGATGTTTCCTGGGCAATTTCACAGCCCTCGACTTCCAGCAGAGAAGGGGAGAGAGATCCAGAGAGAAAAAGGACAACTGTCAACTTTTGCCAAATTCACACTAAGAAATCCTACAGGAGGTGATCTTGAGTTGCCTTTAGATGTGAACATCTGCAGCAACTAACTGAAAATGATATTTAGCAGCTGAACCAGTTTAATTTATAAGATTTCCTGTTTCAGCTCCATCAATCCAACATGAAAGTCTACCTTAAAAAGGTCTATACTAGTGTTTTTTTTGGTCATTAGCTACCGATACGGTGCATACTACACCTTTTGGTTCATGTATTTTTCTTATTGTTCCTGGCATCCATTGGTTTACATTCATTTCTGTATGGTATGTATATATATATAAATATAATATTATGCTTGAGTTGAGTAATCAACAAGAGCCATTCAACCAAAAGAAAAATATTTCTAAATAATTCATATTTTCAAAAAAAGTAGTGGCAACAAGTCCAATAAGTGGAAATTTACTAGAGCTTTCAGTCACATCTGTGGCATTCATCAATGGGTGGAATCTGGTGAGTCCACATGACCTCAGTATGGCATTTTGGTCATGTGACAGCAGGTCATGTGAACCACCTGTTGTCAAAAGGCTTAAATTCCGCACTTCCGTAATAATAATGAAACTATCGCCACGGCAACCGAGTAAACCCAGTGACCATTCATGGTAAAGAGATGTTGCCTGAGAGCCATAGAAAATGTCCACTAAATGCACATTGTGCTGACAATTTTTTGTCAAACTGCTATTTCCAAGGTCAACAATGAACCTTTAATATCAAATAATATTTCTATTATTTAGACAATAATAGATAATAATAACTGGATCTATTTTGCCATTATAGAATATAGAATCATTGAATACTTTATAATAGTCACCATAAACAGCTCCTGCTTTTGTTTATTTGGCTTTAGAACAAATATCTTACATCTGATTATGAGTCAAGTTGACGAGTCTATGGAAAACAAAACAAGTAATTTGAAGACATACCTTTGTCTTTGAAAAACTTGTGATCTAAGGCGACTTTTTTTTCTATTTTCTGACACTTTTTATTAAAAGAAAAATGTCCCTCATGTTTTCTGGTTCAGTGTACATTTATGCACGCTCATATTGACTCAGTCTGACTCATACATTTAAACCAAGCTTTCGCAGAGCAAAATGCAGGTCAGGAAGAGAGATGCTACCACCCCCCTGATGATACATTCACGGGTGAATATATGCCAAAAAACAAACTGTATTTTGATGACGGTACCAGGCAGCCTCTGGGACATTATGATGGATTGTGGGTACTGATGAGATTGAGTATCTGTTTTGGGAGTGTGGGAAAAATCTGCTGCTGTGAAGCTTGAGGATTATCTACTTTGAATGTGTGGAAGCAGGACTGGTACCATGCAGCTGCCTTGTGTAGGTGTACTTTAGCATAGGTGAATGAGTTTGTGCTTGAATAAACTTGGCATTGCAGGATATGCATGAATACCTATCTGTGCACTTAATGATGGCTGAGCTCCGAGATTAAAGCTGTTTAACACATTAAGAGAGTTTCCTCTGCTGATGCATTAGCATGTTATGAACTGATGATAATGTCATTCGACTGCTTTTTGAAAATTTTTTACTGTATACAACAAAAACAGACCAGATACTGTGAAGTTACACAACGTTTTCTTTGTTACACATGGCTGCAGCAGCAGCAGCAACAGGTGAGTGACAATGCATCATTGTTCACTGACACTCATAACCCACGTGTGTCCTCTAGTACTTCTAATTTTGTGGGGACATTTACAGCTTTCTTAAGTTTAAGCTTTTGAGTGGGACGTGTTTTGTGAGGATTATCTGCAGCGTGATACTGGATTTATTTTTTTTTTTTTTTTTTTTTTATTTATACCCACACAGGTGTTTTCAGTTATGTTGCCTGATTAGACCTATTTTAAAGACTGTGTGGGCGTGTAAAAACTGCTTTTGACTGACATCTCCTTCATTCTCTGATTAGTTCTGTTACACATACTAGTGCGGTCCAACTACAGCTTGGCACAAACATGAAGACTACATGAAACTTACAAAGATTGGACAAAACACACATAAAAGTTGGTTTCCACTAACTTGCCAGTCAGGAAAGAGCATGTACGTTACAAGTGAGTAAATACACTAGACAACACATGGGATGAATGGTCAGTAAAAACTGGAGTGCTAGTGGCAGACAACTCTGAAAATCCAGCAAGAACACCAACTAGTGTGTAGCATTGTACCGAAGCAAACATGGACAGCACACAGCAGCTTACACTGTTTGGAGTGACATTTGCTGTAAAGACCAGAAAGGGAAGAAAAAGTTTGGGCGACTTCCTCAATGAACAGTCGTTGGCAACATGGACTTTATCACCACAGAGGGATTTGGACGCAAAGGAACTTTGTAAAACTAATCTAACCTCCAGTAAAGCTGTTTATCTACTAGTCTCACGACCCACTCCCTCCGACACACAACTGACGTCATCGGTCGCTGATGTCAGTCACAAATATCTCTCTATCTTGGTCACTTCTTGGTTTTATAGAGTAAACGTATGAAATAGGTGAAGCTGCATTTATGGTCAATGTAAGGCGTTAATGGGAGACCTGCAATAGATAACTACTGTGTAGATTTAGATTCATAGTTTGTTACCAGATTTCACTGCAACACTAAACGGATGTTTCGTACATGACTGGGAATGTATCATGCTTTAATTAGATTCCCCACATCATCTGTAACTATAGTCTTAGATTATTTTATGTTGTTGCCAGCATCAGAAATGTACAGAGAAGGTAAATACTTGCAGACTCCAAGTAAGCCATAAACCTTTATCAGGCAACTATTAATGCATCTTTGGGGTCAGGGGCAGGAGAATACGTCATATGAATGACCATCCTCACAAGTATAGAAATTCTAATGTGTTTAATTTGCTGCTTTAGTGAGAACCACATAGTTTCAAGGAAGAAAAAGTTTTGACATTTTGTTCATCTTCACTCTTTAAAGATTTAGTTTAGAAGCAGGACTTGAGTTAAGAGTGGTTATAATTCAGACTGATGAGGGCTAAAATATGAATGTAGCTCTGAGGTTTATTGCTGTAGTCACTGACCGCGCCCACACACGCAGTAATACAAACAGGCATGAGCGACTGTGACTGTCCCCACACCTGTTACGTGTCAGTCTGCACACCTGCACTAAGTAGGTAATTGGCAATGAATCTGGATGTGGGACATGGGAGCTGTGATGCAACCTGTCTAGAGCCAATATGTCTGCACTTGTCTTTCACATCGGCCAAACGACCAGAGGATGACGCAAAGCAGGTTCAACCAGACAGGTGGCATAGCCAAGTACATAAAAGAAATCTCAGAGGGTGATCTTAATGTTATTATGCAATGCAATAAGCATGGCAACAAAATAAATGATCACTGGGAAAATATGCACAACACACACACACAAATTCATATTTTATCCAATCAATTGTTCAGTTTCACTTTCAACCTGACTGACTAAGCTTTATTGGGCTTCTTAGAGCTGATATAACTCAGTGGGGGTGGAGTGGCACTTCTTGTTTGCATTTTGTCTCAGAGAATCTGATTTCATAATCCTCTCTTTCCCTTGTGAGTTCTCCTTTCTTTCTTTACACACAATACATCTGGACGTGGTCGATAACCTCAACATAAGCACCACAATCATCCATTTATCAACATCTATAAATGCATCCATGCAAACACTGCAATGCCCAATATGGCAAGGTGCTATTCAAGGGCTACTGTGAGTGTTTTCTCATTAAAATTACTTGTAGCTTTCCTACATTGAAAAAAATAAAATGTCATCGCCTCAGAGCAGTTAATGCAACCTGATATATTTTTGGAGCCATTTCAGGTGAGTAACCACATATCACGGCAATTTCTTGCTGTATAAAATCCCCCCAATCACCCACCACTGTCACTTCCTATGAGAACAGGGAATCCTGGTAGTTCAAACCAATCTCCCACACAGAAATGCCAGATTTAACTGCATCTTAAATAAAAGGCTTTTTTTTCTTTACTTCATACAGTAGCTCCTACAAGTCCTGATTTTTCTCATTTTAAAATACAATAAAGCCACTCTCATTAAAAAAGAAAATAGGAATCAATGGAGAGGAAGAGATGAGGGTAAAGATGTCATCAACGGTCCAAAATAAACATCCTCTGCACAATAAACAGGCAAAGGATCAGGAGGAAAGTCACTAAGGGGAACTGGTGAGTGCAACAACCATGCACCGATCACACTCCTTGTAGCTTTTCTTTCAACGTCCATCTTTTAATGGTTATGAAATACTTCATGTCAGTGGGAGGAACAGTTCCTGCCTACACAATACCAGTGAACAAAATTGCAACATCTTCACACGAGTCAAGTTGTGAGAAACCCTGAACGTCAGGAATACTGTAGTGGGACTAAGCCACTGTCACCGTTTCTCAATGAGTAGCCAGTGAGAAACAGCTTATGTAACCGTGGGCTTTAAAAACAACAAAATATGGTGTTCCTTTTGTTATTGCAGCCTCGTGCGAGTTGGCGTTTGCACTCGTCACGTCAGGATTAAGTGGCAGAGTCGGCAAACAAAAGGAGAAGAAGAGGAGAGGGGAGGGAGGATGTGTTCGAGTCCAGGTTCAGTACAAGTGTGGGTCTTAATCGTCGGAATAAAAAGGTATTCCCCAAGACTCCATTACCCAGAATGCTAAACATCCTTATCCCTATCCCTTGGTCTATTTTGTGTCACTGTGGCACCAGATGGTTCTCCCCAGAGCAAGGGGCCTAATTTCCCATCACCACCTGGGAACAGCCAGAAACTGATCCTGCACTCACCCTTTATTAATTAAATGCTGTAATGGCATGTCTGTGCTGTCGAGTAACACACCACACTGAATCCCCAAGGCTTGGAGAACAGGAGGACACGGACAGGCCCTGTGTGCAGGAGGATCTATTTATCTGCCTCCACTTTACTGACCAGTTTGTATCTACACTCTCCCCCTGTCCTTGTTTTCTCGTTACTTTCCGACGGCGAGTGGATTTAAATGTGCAATCAAAAAACAGGGAACAGGGACCTCTTCTTCTTCGGGATGCACCTGATGATTAATTATGATTTCATAACATGGAGAAATTCTGGATTCTGATTGGTTGGAAGGTGTGGATTAACTTTTAATAACTGGATGGTTTAAGGCACACATGATTCAACGTTAAACCTATGTCGTAAGCATTTGTTTGCCGTTCTAAATGAAAGTGCCAGCATTAAACTGTGTGTAAAGAGAGCAGCAGCTGAGCTTACTGGAGGGAACCGAAAAAAAAGGATAAACAGCTTCTCAGTGAGAAAAATGTTATTTTAAATGTGTATCATATTTGTGTGAATCTGGAAGTACAAATCAACTAACAGTAGGAAAAGAGAAGACTTAAATAAAAATAACCCCACCCCATAAGTTCCTGAACCTTCAAAAAGTACTACCCCGCCAAGCAGGGGCAGTTTTGGAAGTAAAATAAATTCCCTGGAGCTTAATTTAGACGCCGGTTTCTCCAGTGGAAACGCAGAGGAAGTGAGTTCCCCAAAAGTTTCCTGTTCCACAAGTTCCTGCAGTGGAAAAGCTCCTAATGACTCATGAGGTCACTTGGTTTTTAGTCTTTCTAGTCAAGAGAAATCAGACCACAAAAATGGGAGATAACAAGAGAACAGAGGACTGTAGCCATCAATAAAAGACTGTCATCAATATGGCTGTCAATAATGATTATTTCAATTAATCTGTAAAGTAATCTCTAGTCAATCTTAATCACATCACTTAAATCAGACCCAAGGTAATGATTTAAAATTACAGTTTTTTTCTGATCAAGAGTCCAACACCAAAAGATATTTGATTTGTGATACATAAATGAGAGAAAAACTGGAAATATTTGGCATTTATGTTCAATAAATTAGCAAAGTATCAATTATAAAAATAACAAAATAGTCTTTTCATCACAACAGAGGACCATCCAATTTCTTCAAACAGTTAGAATCAATGTTTTCCATCTGTAAGCTTGAAGAGGAGACTGACCATATATTTAGAAGCTCTCCTGCTGCATAATGTACTGTACAAGTATTACACAAGCATTACACAATTCAGTGCAGCCAGACAAATTGTGTTCTCAGTAAGCCTATGGATAAAACTGTGTAAAAGAGATCCACCATCACTGGCCACCGGCTGAAAGACATCATCTGTGAGGTGTTTTTTATGAATCGTCCAACTGGTACAACTGCTAACACTCAGCTCTTAATCTCTTTTTGATCCTTTAAAACCAACTTATTGCAGCTCCTACGCACTCAAATTACAGCCAAATACAAGTAAACAAAAGAGGTTATTCCCTTTGATTGGACTGCTTGTCTGTCAGAAGTCAATGTGAAGTATAAAATGAAAACATGTGATGGGAAGAAGCGCATTATTTCTCTGGATGGATGCTGTCAAAATGTGGACGAGCATGAAAAGAAATGTAAAAAGGCTGTTCTTGTTGATTCTCTCAAAGCCTTAAAATTACTCCTACTGGAACACGAGGGACAAGCCAAGTAATCATGTTATAGTTTGTAGTAATCTGTGCTTATCAAGGCTGCTGGGACACATCAGCTAACTATCACTGTCACATTGAACAAAAATGTGACCAACCAACAGGAAGCGACGCCAAACTCAAAAGGTACAAACAAGCCGAGGTCAAGTGAACTCACTCTGAACCACCACAAGGAAAAACATAAAAGACTTTGTACACAGGGTAAAGGAGAGAGACATAAAAGACTTCCTGTTTGTGTATGAGGTTCTCATAAAACTTACAGGAAACCAGGTCTACTGGAGAGGAGAGGAAAGGTTAGCTTTCAGAATCAAAGGACAGAGAATGGTACATATAAAATGTTAAGGTCAGACTGAAACTAATAAAAAATATTGCTACAAAGTTAAGTATTTATTATATATCTTGGACATTTGTTTTCATTTGTGTACATATTTGGTCAAAATAGTAACTACAAAAAACAAAAATGTAACTTTTTCTCTTTATATTTTTGCAGTGACATGCATGATGATGTAATGCTGTAATTCAATTGGTCCAATATCAGTGTGGGTGGGCACTAAAACTTAAATACAACAGCCACACAGTTTCACTACTAGCTTCCACTTTCTGAGTGGTATACAAACTTAACAGCACGGTGGGATTACCTAAATGTTGAATGTTGTATACTATCAAATTGCTAATATAATAAATATAATGTGAAACGAGCACAGTGCTGAGTGTGCAGGAGCTGCCAATGACTCAGCAAGTGTTGAAATAACATGAAAGAAAAAGTAAGTATTTGCAAGAGTCAGTGCTGACTAGTCTGCAAAATGCCAGGTTTGTATTACATTCGTGGAAGTGCTTGCTAGCTTCCACTAGTTGGACGTGCATGCACTTGGTTCAACATGGTTCATTGACTAAACAGAGCTGTGACGTGCTTCGGTCAGTTTCACACCGTGGAAGTTACAGATGCATCTCCTAGCGATCCTGGCCCTCAGATGTCAGTCAAACACCGGCAGTGGAAACGCCCACTCACAGTCAGGCTGTTTGCACAAATACAGACTGCCCACAGTAGCCACAGTACCATTATATGTCCGTCCTTGACATGAAGGGAGGTGCGAGGAGGGAGGGATAAGCTGAGAGATGGTCAGGAGGAAAGAAGTCAAGCACTTGTCACTGTCATTCATTTTGAAGTGCAATGAGCAGAGAGGAAGAGGTCAATAACTGAATATATTGCACACAGAGAAAAAGGATACAAACGCAGGAAAGAAACTGGATATAATTTGTTTCTGATTTACAGTTTTCACACATTAACAACCTAAGCTCCAGGAGTCTGTAGTAAAGTATGATAAATAATAGCAGGGGGAGGATAATAAGCAGAGAGGGAATCTGATTGATGCCTACTGCTTTTGAGAACAACTCATAGTGTCGGTACAATGTCATTTGCCCCGCTGCATAATTCAACAGCAGGGCTTGGTAGCGATGAGTAACCTAACCGAACTTGAATATATCATTGAAGTGATATGATTGCATCCTACATTGCATATTTGTTTTCTCCCAATTGATTTAATGAAACATTCAAGTCAAAAGGGCAATGAATGACTCAGCGGATTTTTTATTTTTCTTCTGACCAAATCTTTTTATGAGTGCCCACATGAAGCCACTGTGATGCTAAATTTTTTTGGCAACATGTTGATTCTAGCTAGAGATTCCTCCACTTTGACGGCATGAGAGAAACAACCACAGAGCAACATGAAAAGGTTTGAAGTTGCAACTGTGGCTGTGTACTGACCGGCAGTTCAAAAAGCAATCATGAAAAGTACCAGAAAGACAAAAGCACTTCCTGATTCAATAAATGAGTTGTCAGAGGATGCGATTTTTTTTTTAGATCAACATCCTCATTCCCTTTCCAGAAATTACGTCAGTGTTACAGAAAACCAAACATTTCAAAACCAGTCAATGCCTTAGTCATAATTAAACTGATAGCCTTTGTTGTTATTGTAAGCTCTGCATACAACAAATTGTGTTTTCTTAGATGTCTTGATATTAGTTGTTGATCACTAAGAATTTCAGTGACAACACAAATACAACTGAGGTTTTTTTGTGAAAAAATACCACGCTAGGATTGTTTTCTAAAGCACGGAGGAGTCTTCTAGCTACAATGCACAAAAACCGTTTGGGCTTAAGGTGTAATGAAAAACATCACCGGAGAAGACGGAGAACAACCACAGCTTCAGTTCCAACGAAAGCACACGTGTGATAACAGAGACCTACAGACACCTCACCAGGAAGAAAAGATACAGTAAAACTGACAAGACTCAATGTGGTTTTCACCACAAAGGCAAACAGCCTGATTTAAACTACACAGAATCACAGACTACGTGATTCAACATCACAGCACCTCAATACAGTGCGACTTCTGATTTTCATCACTTTGTTTTCACTTCTGCTGAAACTTCGTGTGGTTGAACTGTATGATTTATGGTTAAGATTATCATTTTCTTTTTGTATTAAAATGGTCAGTAAATCTAAATTACCAAATTTAGTGTTTCTACTTAGCCCTAGGCATTTAGACATGCATTTTGGTTTTAAGTGCTGAGGTGTTTAAATATCCATCTCTGAGGTTTCTGATGATACCTCGATGAGGGTAAAGGCATTTTACATTGCTGAAAACTTCAAAATCTAAAATGCCATTTGGAAAAACTTCACAGCACCTTGTCTTCGATGTCCAGGTACCTTTATGATGTGATATTAATATACAAAATATCATGATGTAGTAAGTGTTTTAATCAATTCAATTGAACAGCAATTTATAGATGAAATAACAAATTGTCAGTGTCTGGGTTAACGTGATTCAGTTAATTAAATTAGATTCTGCATCATGGTTTAAATTGTATAGCAAGACCTTTGACGGTAAATAAACTTCTATCATTTCACAGTCTCGTCATATCACGCAACCGTAATGCCAAGTAGAAAAAAAGATGCAACAGATATGCCTTTTTGTTATGTGGGTGAACTTACCCTTTAAAGCAATGAAATTAACATCATTTTAAACATAGTAATAAGATGAACCGTTATTCTTTGTTTCAACACTTGAAGTGCAGCAGGAAGTGAAAAACAAAAAAAAATTCCCTTTGTGAACTGGAATTAAAAGTGAAACCAAACTGATTAGACAGTTTGGCTAAGTGAGAAAATGTCATTTATATTGTTTTAATTTGGGTGAACTGACCCTTGTGAGACTGTTACCATCATCCTCTGAAATTACCTTGACTCTCTTTCAGATAAAAATTAAGCTTTTTTCTCAATAATTATAGCACAAAAAAAATACAGAAATGCATTACTTAAGTTCACATGAAAGAAAATGCGACACAGGAGTCTCTACAGGATATAAGTGCTGAATTAGGCTTTGTAGCCTTGACAGGTAACATCAAATAAAACAGTACGTTCTGACAGACGCTGTCACAAGTTGTGTCAACATCAAAAGAGCCCAGTGAGTTTCCAGCCTTTCAGGATGTGTGTCATGTCATCTCACTATGGTGCCATCAATTGGATGTTGTGTATTTGTAACTTCGGAGTGTACAATTAGGTCATTTTGACATTGTTGATGTGTGTGTGTGTGTGTATGTGTATGTAGGATGAACTCATCAAACACAAGCCAACACCGATACCAATCAGCCACTTGTTGTATGGACAGCACACCCATAGTAGGGGGTCAGAAAATTAACAGATGGAGCTCATTACACACAACAACACCACCAGCACATCTTTCAACATGGCCATGAGCAGGGTGTGAAAGATAGAGAGCAAGGAAAGGGTAAAGAAACAGCAAGAGAGATGAAGGTAGTGCAGACATACTGGCACTTTCTTACAAAGCAAAAAAAAAAAAAAAGCATGAATCCCCTGGACTGTTGTCTTATTATACGATTCAACACCACAACAGCCTACACATACAAAGGAGGACAGATGCAAAGGGGTGCCTTACTGTCTCCCCAAAGAGACAGTTGTGTATAACTGGACAAAACTGAAATCACGTATCATCTATAGAAATGTTATTTTGTGCATCCTAGAAAATAAGCTAGGCAACAGCTGATAATTTTCTACAGGGTCAGAAATTACTGTCACAGTTTGGAAGATTAGTTAAGTTTTTGTTTTGTTTTCAATTATTGTGCACTGAAATAACCTTTTGGTCCAAATTGACAGAAACGCCTTTGGGGGATTGTGGAAATATCATTTCTACATTTGTTTTGTTGTTGTGAAAAATCACCGTAGAATGTATCTGTCAAAAACACCGTGAGCTCTTTATTCTTAAATGTACTGCTAATACTAAACATGGGAGCTGACAAACTTAAGCTAACGTTTGCCTGTGCCGTGTACAAATGAACACAACACATCAGATACAGCACAAGACACACGACGCCGGTGGTTAAGAAAACGCCTTTCAGGTGTAGCTTACTCACCGTTGAAGTAGCTAGCCGAGCGCGGTGGGTGACCGTTGATCCATCAATGCTAATGTTAGCTGTTGAGTTAGCATGGCTGCTGCTAATGGCTGGCTCTGACCTGGGTTGATTTCCCGCGCGTGTTCCACATATTTCCGCCCCAAAATGTTTCTGTAGTCGCCACGACATCTTGTCTTCTTACTCAGTAGACTTTGGGCTACAAGAAAATCGTTTACTAATGTCGTACTAGCGTCGTGCTAGCTGGCTAGCTAGCTGAATTTAGCTGTGTCGTATCCACATCGTCACACTAATTACCACCTGAGTGTAAAAATGGCGACCCGGACAACGCTGCACTAACAAGACGGATTGAAACTATATGTACTGACTGGTCTTCAAATCCATCTAAAATATAAAAATTTTTATTTTTACATAATTTTATAATAATTAAGTTCCCATTTTGCAATTTATTTGTCGTTTTTTATTTTATTTTTATTTTATTTATTTTGTTTTTTGGGTACAGAGTGTCACAGGAAGGTAAGGAGCACATATGTATGAGTTTATTTATTTATTCATTATTTTTTTTGTATGTTCTTGTGCTGCTTTTATGTTTTTTGTAAGCTAAAGACTTATGTCCACTCTCATGAACAATAAAGTTGTATTCAGAAATGTCAAATTAAGAGTTAAATGTCACTTTCAGAACAGATCTTGGCCACAAATCTGAGCGAGCTGTATCAAGAAATGTTTGTTTAGCCTATGTTGGCAAAATTAATAGCACTAATTTTCAGCAGGTGTCTATACCATCAAGGGCAAGTGACATGGGTTGTTTCATCTCACTGATCAATAAGAACACGTCAAAAGAAAAGTCCACGGGTCTGAATGTCTGGAAAACATTTCATCTCGGCCACACAGACCAATCTGATCAAACACGCCGACGTGGACCTGCACCACGGGTATTTAAAAATGAATGAGAGGAATTATCATCTTTGTTCTCTCCAGCTCCCTGGTGTTTCCCATTGCTAATTCCTAATCTTAATGACTACCAGATAAGCACAAGTGTTAATTAAAGAGAGCTGCATGGTAATTATATCTCTGAGGGACCTGTGCCAATGCCTCCTCACCACCACCTCCTCCAGCTGACACTCCAGCCTGGTTTCTCCTCCCGCGCTCGACTCCCTCACAACACCGAGCATTCAACGCTATCACACTATTCTCATTATCTCATCCTGACCCAGTGCTTTCACCTAGTTTCTGAAAAAGGAGGGGGATCCACGCTCCAAACACACTCTGGTAATAAAACGACAGCATTTTGGGCTTGCCCCTGTTGCCCGAAGCGGAGTTATAGGTATTTTTCTTTTTTTTGAATCCCTTCCAGTGAAAATCACTGAGAAGAATATGAAATGAAAGTCAATATTTTCACAAGCCAGTAACACAGAAGGAAACTAGAAATGGATGCAGCTCATAAAATTCATCTTGGCCCCAAAACAGCTTCACATAACTTCACAATCACTGATCATTGCTGAAGCGGGGTGAAGGGGTGTGGGTGCAGCCTTTGGTCTTATGAAATTACGGTGACATAAAAAATCCATCACAACCAGCTTGCCTGCCCGAGTGCTCGCATCTCCACCAGAAAGACAGCAATCTGTCAGCTCATCTGCGAGTCCACCCCAAGGAGAGGAAGGACAGGCAGAAAATAATAACAGAATGGACAACAAAAGGCTTTGCCAGAATCATGTGGGTATGAGTTGAGCTTATTAAAAACCACAGTGGAAAACAAATATGCAAACACCAAGCCCGCCCCCCCTCACCCCCCTAACAGAGAACACAATAAAATATGGTGTGAAAGACAGAGAGTGAAGAAGGAGGGAGAACAGACACCCGCTGCTAATTTAATAGACTGACTATAGGAGGCTATGCAATTCCATTACGTTGTGTCATCTGTCCTGCGGTGGTTGGATTGGTTCCTTGGGGAAGGTCACGGCAAATGACAGACATGATCATGATCACTGGGGATTCCTAAATTTAAACGCCGCCCCGGCAGGTTCAGAAGCTGATGACCGGGCTGTTCGCTCCTGACGTCACTTGTAATTAGATGGTTTAACACGACAGAGAGGGGAGAGTCCAACATGCTGAACCCTTGTTGAGGTTATTACGTCAGGAGACATCCACCTCCACCTCCACCTCCGCCTCCGACGGTTACAGATGGGAGAGATAGTCAAGGTACAGCAGCCGTGGATGTGTCGAAATCAGGAAACAAATATAATAAAACTGGCTTCCTCTCCAGAGCTTTGACCCAAATCATTGCTGGCACATTGTGCACGTAGCTAAAGAATATTTTGTGTTTCAAATCTATTTTGTGATTACAGCTGTATTGGGCCCAAATTGACAAACACTAAGAGTTGAGTTACGGTTGGATAACTGCAACAGTTTGGTTGGTTGTAAGTGTGAGATAAGGTTAAATCATAGCAGACAACATCTGTGTTCAAAATCATAAAATGACCAAATATTATGTTTTTCTAACAAGTGACCTGTTGTCCTCTGAATAATGACTCAGAATAAGAGGCGGACGTAGCATGTCATTCTTATAGTGACACAAATAATTTTACCAAGGTGGATTGTTGGATTAATGAAGCATGTGATTATGACAGTGAAGACTCGAACCAGACCTTAACCAAGTCAGAAAACCCTCACACGAGTCACTTCTCTAATGGCAGTTTTGGTTATTTTTGGGGGCACTTATAAAGAATACTGCGCCGCAGAAGGATGACAGAAAACTCCCGTACACTGACAAACTGTTCTGTCATTTCAGTGGAGCTGTTAATGAAAAGGTATCTGCCCTTATTTGCTGTTTTCATTTTTTTTTCAACATCTCCACCTGTTGACAGTTGAATATACTGTATTATAGGCGTGACTGGTTTCAGAATTAGTGTTTATTGAGGTTAAAAATAAAAAAATAAGACACATGATAAACCTCCGGTCCTTTCACACACAGTGTATTTTTCCTGTGATAATAAATGTTAGAGATACTACAAAGAATCAGAGTGAACAGGCTGGACAGAAAAGGCAGTGAAGAAAAGCTTCTGTTCGGCTCTGCTCATTAGTCAGAGCAAAGACACTGTCACCAATGGTCGCTGGCAGAGCAGAGCAGCGTGGATTTAGTCACTATGTGCTGCACTGCTTTTGTTCCCCAAAAGAGACAGTGTGTCTCAGCAGAGGGAATACCCTGCCCTCCCCGACCTCTGACTCAATGTGCACTCATTCCTGTTACCTCAAAACCACGTACAGAAATAGAGACAATACAGACGTATGAGTAAATGTTTGATTAATATGTGATTAAGGATGGAAAATTATTTACAATTCAATTTGAAATGTGATATTTGACCAAACTGACAAATGTTTGATACAAATGTTGGGTCACAACGATAACAACCAAAAAAAAAGGCAGCACTTTTTAAATCCTCATGTTTTTTTTTTTGCCTCGCTAACTGTCACAGAGTGACATCATGCTGTTTTTGGGCGAGTGCAAATTGTAGCCTCCTCTGCACCATCAGGAAATGATGCGATCCACGGAGGAGGAGGAGGAGGAGAAGGAGGAGGAGGAGGAGGAGGAGGAGGAGGACAGGAGGGGGATGCATGCTTGGCTCTGCATCCTGTCTACAGAGAAGTACCTGATTCTCTGCTACAGCTTCAAGACAAAGCAGTCGTGTGTAGCGTTTTCAACCGAGGCTAAATATCAGTGTCGAATGAGGGGGTACAAGAGGGTGGATGAGGAGATGAAAGGGTGTGAGGGAGTTCTTCCACCACCAGTTTGTGACTCATGTTAGAGCTAAAACAATTAGCACATTAGCGTTTTGAGTATCAGTTGATAATTTCAGGTAGTTTTCCATCAAAAATAGTGAAATATTCTTTAGTCCCAGCTTCTCAAATCTCAGGATTTGTCACTGTAGATTGAATAATCCAAGCTCGGTCAAACAAAATTAGACATTTGAAGGCATCAGTTTCACTTCTGGAAAAACTGTAATGAGAAATTTTTTCCTTTTTTTTTTTTTTTATTTCTCCTTTTGATTTTGGATTTTAGTGGGTGCTGTTGCATGGTTTGTACATAACAGACACTAGAGGGTATGGATTACAAGATAAAAACCTGTTATGTTAGAAAAAACTGCATCTGTGACATTGAATTTCAAATCATGTCGTATCACTGAGGAACCTATGAGAGCTTTTTCAGACTGCTTCTGGAACCATCTTTCCTGGTGCTCTTACAGAAAAGAAGTCAGGGAGCACATGTGAAAAATCCCCTCTCTCATATTCAAACTGAGGCAACCAAGAATCTTTGTTTTTCATTTCTATTAAAGCCAGCTGTTTTATTTGAAAGGTTGATCCACAAGAAGATATATTTGTGGTTTTAAGAACCAAAAAACGTCTAAGTGTAGTTTCTCTCTGGAGCTCTAGTAACAACAGTTCTGTGAGCCAATCAGAACAGAGGAGGCTCTGAGCCTCTCCTCTGATTGGCTGACTGTTTTCTGAGTGATGGAATAAAAATAAAGTAGATTTCAGGTAAAACACTCAGAGAAACCAATTCCTGCAAGGTGGGTCCAGGTGGGTCCAGGTGGGCGGGGCTTGGGGCATGGCTTAGGGCGATGACTGCTTTGTTGTGACATCACAAAGTTACAGGAAATCCTGACGGCTGGTTTTGAGGCTCAGTTTCTGAATACAGGCTGTGTGCATTTCTCTGTGGACTGAGGCTTTGATACTTTCACAGTATTAATATAGAAGCTAGAGCTGATCTATAATCACACTACACATGGACAGAGACCTTCAGACTGTATGGGGCCTTTAAGTTGTAAATGCTGAAATAAAACATTTGCGCTGCAACAAATTAGCAAACAAGCTGCAATGTGATTTGTTTTGGGTCAATATTGCACGACCAAGATTGGCTCTCAGTTAGAGAACAGCATTTCAAGTGCCTTCTGCTTTATAGTTCCAGCCAACTCATTCAGGGCTTTGGATAAGAGGGCCAGCCCACACTGACAGCTTACACCTTCTGGAGCTAGACAGCAATAGCATTATCAACAAGGCCAGCACACAATAGCCTGTAAACACCAAAAAATCCTGTTTCTGCAAAATCATGACACACACATATCATCTGTACGCACACCAAACACACCAAGGGTTTCACTCTCTTGGAAACAATCATTAGCATTAACATTCCTCTCATCTCTGTAAGGAAAGTCTGACAACACAATGGCTTCAAAGAAATAGATGTTGGAGCTTGTTTGATCTTTTTAAACCATAAATATCTATTCTGACTGTTGTTGCTCTGGGGCTTTGGATAAGCAAGATAGGTGGTTCCTGTTTCAGAGCCTTCAGGTCTAAAACAGCCGAGGGTAATAAATGATCAAGAAAACTGTCAAGGCCTTTTGTTTGTTTGGGGAGGTGCAATTACACCAGCAAGATAAGCGTGTGGTTATTCCCCAGCATGATTATACAGTTTATAGAATATTACTCCTCCAACTGGGCTCCACTAAGCAGATTATCACTTCATGCTTCAATCAAATATTCTGCTTTAAAATGCTGTCATCCTCTAAACAGATGACTGAAACTTGGAGATGTGCACTTGTGCTTGCCCCTGGAAGAGAATCCAGTTTTGTTGAATCAAACCTCAGGCTGCCAGTTGAGTCACCATGTCTTGTTTAAAGACACAGCAGCCACTGGTTTCTAGATATTTCTTGCAACACGTGGATATCCATTGGAGATAAGCGCATGAAAGTGATGGTGATCTGGCTTATATGGTTGGTTTAACAGTGAATTTCTGAGCACATAAGACTCACATAAGGTACAAATCATCCACAGATAATCAGACCTTCTTTTGAACTCTTCTTACCGCTTGAATTCTTGCCACATATGAGGTGCTGGTAGGGCTGCAGCAGACCCCAGATCTCCGAGTCGCTGTTGATGGCTTGCTCCAGTGACTCCAGCGTAAACTTGGGGATCCCGTTGTCCCTCTCCACCAGCGCGCTGCGCAGGACGCGGCTGAACACCTCTCTGAACAGGCTCTCCATGCAGGCGGTGAGGTATATGGCGGCGTGTTCGTGGATCCTGAGGGCCACCCGACTATCCACCATCCACCTGAAGAACTTCCCCACGGAGAAGACCAGCCCGCAGCGCGCCGACTTGCCTCGGCTGAACTTGTCCCCGGTGCTCATGTTGTAGAGGGACAGGGCGCTCAGAGCTGCCGTGATGCAGTTGACGGAGATGGTCCATGAGAGCACCACCTTGATGGCGCTCTGGATCTCATGCTTGGTGCACTTGGCGTAGCGCAGGCTGAGCCGCTGCGCCTCCCGGGCCACCCTCACCAGCGCACGGCTGATGAGAGCCGACAGCCGCGCCAGGACCTCCGGTGGCGGGTTGCCCACCATCAGCTCCTCGTCTTTCCTCAGTGCGCCCTCCACCTCGCCGAGGCTCCATGGCGCGTCCTCCAGCTCGGGCAGTTTGGCGCACTGACCCGAGCACTCCAGTATCTCCGTGTCCTCCGCCAGGACGGTGTTGACTGTGTCCAAACTGTTGTGTCTGCTATGCATTGATTCCGTCAGATGCCAGCAGTTGCCTCCATGCGAGAAGGATTGATGCGTGTCGGAGCAGCACAGCGACACGCTGGACGACCTGACCGAGTCCGCGGCTCCACCATAACCAGAATCAAGCGTTAAATCCTCCAGCGTCCTCACGACTGTCTTACCCTTGCCTGCCATAACTGCACCGCATACTGTTGGGTATGCTTGGTCTCAATTAAAAGCCACAAACTCGTTTTGGTGCCTTTCCTCAGCCGCTGTCCGAGGACTTCAGTGTATTCCAGCGCAAAGAGAGAAACGATAGTGAGCCTCGATCTATTTCCCTCCTTCTCTTTAAGTCGCTGGACGTCTCGGATCTCCTCTGGTCCACAACTTCACACGCGTAACCTGAGAGCGCACAACCCTTCCGCGCTCACCGCAACAAGCGCAGCACAGGCAGGACTCTGATGGAGAGGTGGAGCCTGGAGCCCCGCGGGCTGAGACAAGCCAATACGCATCTCCACCGGCTTTGATTGACACAAACAACCCCGACTGTTACCTTCGAGCAGAGGCTACCTGGTGCTGAAACAGAAACTGCAGAACCAGGACGTGCACACGCAGGCGGCTGTGCCAACCAATCTGTTGTGTGTAGTCGTGTGTAGCTGCAGTGCAACTGATCACGGCAGTGTCAGGATGAGAGGTGGGTCCCCACTGAGGCAACACATGGTGAAAATGGGAACTGATGACATATGTAAAACAGACAGGGCCTCCAAAACAAGTTTTTTATTTTAACTCTACCACATGAAATTCAAAAGATACATCTCATTGTCAGATAGAATAAAGTTTGGGAGAGGGGAACCGGCATAAACAGTGCTTTTCTTCTTAATATAATTGATTATTAAAGGTAATTAAAGGTCAGGTAGTTGTGTAGTCTCCTTTTATTTGTGGTTACGTCACTGATTATAATCACAGCAGCTGTGCTTGTCTGTAAAAAGGAGCTCACTTTGTGATTTAGAGTAGAAACTACTGAAATGAAAATGCACATATTTTCATACACAGAGCTGTCAGGTGCTGTAAGTGTTTTGCTCCTCCTGTATGACTGCTAATATTAATAACTTTCTGTTTGGCTTCCACCGTTTTTATGATGAGATGTATAAAATGTTGTTTTTCTGAATGAATTCTGTTTGTGATTATTCTGAATGGTTAACACACAGACAGTCCTGGGTCCTGCAGTGACAAGCTGTTATTTTCTGGCATGCTTGTCCAACACTAGTGGTAATTTTTAGTGAGAAGTCAAAGTGGGTCTGCTGCAGCAAAAGTAGCTTTATTGAGGAACGCCATGTGCTTTAATGCCAGATCCCTATAAATATTTTACAGTTCAGAGCACATTGCTCTGAGCTTTTTTAGATCAGAGATGCTCCAAACGTCCAGTGACGATGCAGCCGCTCAGACCTGCTTCAAGGTGTTCCACCACTTCATCATGATGCTGTTCTCGATCTCCACAATACAACTTTTTTTTTCTTTCTTTCTTTCTTTCTTTTTTTTGTTCAGGCCATAAAAACAAAGAGTGAGCGAGTTGAACATGCTGAGAGGAACAGTTGGTAGAATGATGATTCATCCATTCTGCCGGGGCTTTCTCCTTGTACGTATGAGCTGGACCAACCATCTGTCCACACTGCCTGCCATGCCAGAGGCCCCTTCAGATTTTCTTAGCATGACACTGCACCACCCATAACAAAACTGACAAACTTTACTACACTGGATTCTTGAGGAGTGATGTGTGACACCCACTCTTGCCAAAGTGATTGGCAGGGAAAAGAGTAAAACACATCATCCCAGTATATCTCACCTTCATTGTTTGGCTGACAAACGATAAACAATAACACCATCACACTGCATGATTTATGTTTTAGAGCAAAGTGTTTGAGTTTATTATTTATATCAAGACCCTCCACACAAACAAACAGGGCCTCTGAATGCAGCTGGAAAAGACATTTTTGAATAAGACGAACCAAACGGGGAAAATTTTGTTGACCGAATATTGAACCATCAACACAAGGAAGACTTTGCATAAAGAATTCTTCATGTACATAAAGGGCTGTTTCATTTTCTGTTTAAGCAGATGTCACTTTTAGCACGTGTCTGTGACAGTAACCGAGATCATCTCCAGCGGCCTGTCACAAGCTCTTGATGCAATGCAGCATATCTTGATGACTAACTCAGGTGAGAGCGGTGGAGGTGGGCAGCTGTCAGCTGCTTCTCTACGTGCACTGTGGTCCTCCAAAGCTTGTCCTCACTTATTAAGCCTTGGTTGCCTAGTAACAGCAAAAATGATCATGAGTTTCCCAGCAAGATGATAGATTGTTTATGTATTTTGCCAGCAGAACGAATGTATAATATGATCATACTTAGTCATCATGTTCAGTCCTGGTTATTTTTTTTATGTGGGGATTTTTTCGGTCATGTGCCTTCAGATTTGTCATTGTGTGTGATGTGCTTTATGCATTCAGGTTTACAGTCTGCTGCCTCACTTAAAGCCCTTTTCTTTTCCTCATTTTAACATTTAATGTATTTTGTTCTGAGTGACTGTTTAAAAGACATTTGCTACTTTAGAAGTCTGACTTGTAAAGAGTTTTGGATAATTTATTGTTATATAATAGTACAGAACAACAGAGACAAACACACAATAATAACAATCATCATCAACAGAAGAAAAAGAACAAGTACACTACCATCATTATGTGAAATATTATAATATAATATTATATAATACACGTATGGGTGCATTATATTAAATTATCATCAGACACAGAAGGAGGGCGCTAGTGGTGTGATGTTATACTGCCGCCCAGTGGCCAAAGCGCGGTACTACATCCCCTGTCCAAGGCGGCAGGTCATGTCTTGCATAATTACAAGTCAGTTTTATGTAAGAGAATATTATGACGCACGGTAAATACCACTACTACCACCACTACTACCAGCCTAGTACTACGAGTACTAATGATAACAATAATGATGATGATGATAATAATAATAATAATCATGATAATGATAAAAATAAACATAAAAGGTATTAAGAGAAAATACAGAAGAAATACAACGCGATATGAAAAGATAAATATGCATATATAGTTGTGATTGGGCAAAAACTTTATATGCACCAAAAGGCAGTGGCAAATACAAGCGTTTAAGTCTCGATTTAAAACAAGGTAAACGCGTTAAAGCATCAAAGTGAGATGTGACAAAACTTACTTCAGTCGCAGCCCAGCCCCCTGAACATACAGTTTAAACTAAAAAAAAAAAGTTTTTACCAAGGTCTTTATCAAACTGTTCACATGGTTTCTCTCTGCGGGGCAAATTTGACTATGAAGGAGGAGGACTTGAGGTACTGTGGTACTACAGTAGTACTACAATACTACACACACATAAGGAGACCGTGCTCTCATGCCGGACTTCATGTGCTTATCCGGGTCCTTTCACCGTAAACCAGCCTGAGCTCCCTACAGGCTGAGTCACACATTTTGTTTATATGTTTAACGGTTTACAACAAAAATCAAAATCAAAGTATATGTGAACATCTCTTTTCAACTAATAACATATTATTTGTTATTATCAATTTAAGTTAAAAAAAAAAAAAAAAAAAGTACCAAAGTAGAGATCGCTTCTGTCTAAACTTATATTTACTTGGATATGTTTTGATAAAGCTTCGTAATTTAGCAATGCTAGCATGTGGAGACTGTTGGGTCGACCATAAGAGGTCACAATTCAGCAGTATACCCACAAGTAGTCTACTTTTGCTGTACATGTTAGCTGTCTACTCATTTAGGTCAGCGAAAGCACGCTGCAGAAACGTGACCACGCTGCGGAAACACACGCAGGCATTTGGACCAATCACAGACCGCAGAGCCGTGTGCGTCTCCAGTGGGCGGAGTCACGACTGTAGGTGCGGCGAGGCGAACGAGCAGCTATTCGTGGACGTTGGGGAAAATTTTGTGTTATACCCACTCAAAACATCCGCTCGGCAGTGAAGGAGACGGGTCACACGGAACCTAGAGGGAGTTTTAACAGCTAAGTATTTTTCCAGGTTGAATTTGGACGACGAATTCGACAATATCGCAGTCAGAAATTGTATTTACATAACCAGCTTTCCCGGTGTTCGCGGCGGGGAGCAGCCGGTCTTGCCACGGTGTCTTGTGGACAGCAATTGCCTCAAAATACAGGCCAGTTAATTACTCTGTTTATCAGTTATACTCGGATATTGTTGCTATAGAGAAAGCCCACTAAAGCGTTTTAGTACGTGTATTTATATATGCATTTTTTTATCATTCAGAAAAACAAGTTATACAACAAGACTGCTGCGCCTCAGCGAGCTGGGTCCTAAAGCCCGCCCGCCCTGCTGTCACATTGCCTGAGAGCGCGCTCTGCCTTGTGCCCAAATGATTCAGCAGCCATCAGTTTATAAATACTTTGTCATTATGGAAAAGGTTCTGTTAGAACAAGGCTAATTAAAATAAAGTTGGACCGCATTACTGAAAACAAAGGAGTTGTATGCTAACTCAGCATACACGGACTTTTCCTCACACATTTGGATTCCCAGTGGCCTGGTTTTCACGTTTTTTTTTTTTTTTTTTTCCTTTGGCATAACTGTCAGTGAGTCGGGATACAAGTGGATTGAACACAAAAATACTCTTGATAACATTCAAAAAGGAAAAAAGGACTCGTCCAGTTGAGTAATGGTCATTAATACGATCCACTGGTTCAGGAAGGGCTTGCGGCTCCACGACAACCCGTCGCTCAAGGAATCTCTGCAGGGAGCGGACACCGTCCGCTGCATCTACATCCTCGACCCCTGGTTCGCGGGATCGTCCAACGTTGGGATCAACAGGTGGAGGTGAGGCATCCGTCCACGTGCAAAAACAGAGTTATGCAGTAGCCGCACTGAACCATCAGCATCACGCACACAGTAATCCGTCTACATAACACACGCTGTGGCTCATCAGTCCACTTGTTTCTACAAATGCACCATACATGTCATGTGGCATAGAGCTGTATACTGATGCACAGATCGGCTTCTTTTATACTGATATCTGATTTACAGTTGGAATGATAATTTACAAATATTTGATGGTTACAAATGCTCAAACGTGAGGTATTCTTTCTCTTATCTTTGGGTTTTGGACTGTTGAAGATGTCATCTTGGGCTGTAAACTGTTTCATAGACCACATGAATAATAATGACAGTAATTTGGGACCCTACAAACTTTGGCATTCATCAGCTATTTCTGTTTTAGCACACCAAGAAAGATGCTTGCAGTTTGTCATAATATAGTTTATTTGTGGACAGTTTGTACTGGCTCTTGACCAACAAGGTGATGCTTAATCTATTTAATTCAGTGGATGTTGTAACAGTGATGCCTGTTGCACAGACGCCAAGTTCGACTTAAAACCCTGCTTTATTAGTACCTGTCCCGTTGTCAAAACATTACACTCAAAACCCTGATCACAGCTGATAGGTATGTAACAGATAGTCCGGCACAGTAATGTCAAGCAGGTGCATTCTTGAGATGTAGTCACTGTAAAGTTTTCTTTGTTATGTCACATGAGTAAAATCAGATCTTTGTGATGATAACATGTTTTTGCAATGAACCAAAAAGTTTAACTTAATCTTTTGAAAGAGCTCCAGGAAGTGCCACATTAAGCTTAAACTACCTGAATTATAACTGTCATATTACCATTATATACCATGGCGTAAGTATTATATTAAAGATATTGGTCTTGACATCATAATGCATCACTAATAATATATATTTTGCAGTCGCCTCCATTGCATCCTCAGATGTAGTTGCACTAAAAACTGTCATCTTTACCCAGTAATCACCACTAAACAAAACATCAAGCGCCGAGGAAACATCAATTATATGTTCAAATACATAATTAAAATCAGGCTAAATAAATAAAGGGGGCTGACCTCATGTGTTATTTATGACATAAGTTTTCTTTCCCCTCAAAAAGTGAGTAAGACCTCAAATTGGTAAACAGTATTTTGATGTGTTGACCCTGACCTCACCATTAATTACAGTCTAGCAGAGACAAGACTGTAATTATTGTCAGATTAGATTGCAGTCTACATTCTTCATGGCATTATGTGTTTTTTTTTTTTTTTTTTTGTGAAACTCTTTATGACTGCACGTCAGTTACCAAACTCTTTCATATCGAGGGTCCCCACCTCATGACAGATCCCCGCTGTGGTCCCACTGGTTACTAGACTGTGGCGGTGTAAATGACACTCAGATCGTTAGTTACGTCTTCCACAGGGATTAGAGAGGTGGCAGGAACTTTCAGACTGTCAGAAGCTGTGTGTGTGTGTGTGTGTGTGTGTGTGTGTGTGTGTGTGTGTGTGTGTGTGTGTGTGTGTGTGTGTGTGTGTGTGTGAGGCAGGATCAGGCCGTTTGAGTCTGGTGATACTAATAAGTATATGAAGCTTTACAGGCTCGTGACAGAGATAAGAGCACGGACCGTTAATGTTAATGGACTCTTTGCCAACCTATAACCCACTGACTTTGTCCTCTCTCTAACCTTCATCCTCAAACCCTGTCCAGCTGACAGTCGGCGTTAACCTTCAGTGTTACGTGAAAAGTTTTCTCAGTCAAAACAAATAGCTGGCCTCCTCCTCACCCAGCTTGCTCAATGACCCAGACTTTTATTCAGAACAGTCCCACAGTTGCGCGCTGTAGCCTGCAGTCGGCTAAATAACTGCCTCTGTGTGGAAAGATTTACAGTCCAGCAGGAGTCCCGCTGGACGTTTTTGTGTTTCCTCTCCCGCTGTGCGCTCTGGGTTGTATTGTTGTCCCCATGCCGTCACTGGAAGAGAAGGGCAGCAGCAGCAGCAGCAGCAGCAGCAACAAAAAAGGCGCGCCTGTTACGGAGCATCCATGTTATGCTTTCACTGTTATATAACAACAGCCGGGGATGACGCAGAGCTCACATGTAGATCACTGAGTATGCCCTGATTCATTCCTTTTATTAGATTTTTAACACACGTATCAGACATGTAAATTAAGTCAAACTAGATATATACAAAAAACATACTGAGAGGATTAAAATCTCTCTTTTTTTTCAGACTATTCTAGTAAAATAAAGGTTTCTCAATTCACTTCATGATTATTTTTTTTCCTCTGTTTAGTCAATTATTTGTTACAAATGAGTTTAAGTTGAGATTTATAGGAACAAGCATCAAAATTTCTGATGCACTTGCACATAGTTGAATGTTAAATGGTGACATTTGTGCCTGAATCAAAGCCGAGTGATTTTTGCATCTCTTAGAAAACGTCGCTCAAAGCAGGAAAAAGTCACAGTCGGGGAATGATATGCTAATGCAGTAAGAGGATTGTGCTGAAGGCTGTGAAGAGCTTGCTTCTGTAAGTAGCAGCATGTTCCTGCACAGGTTCTTCTCATTATAATTCTGTCTGTCTAGAAGTGAGCCGTCCTGTCCTTCAGATCATGCGGGTGATCCTCAGGGAACAGGGAGGGTCAGTGCCAGATGACATAATCACAGTAATTTTCCTTCCTTCCCTCCCTCCCGCCACGATACTTCCACGCGTGTCGCAAGTAGGTCAGTGTGTTAGTCGTAAACCCTCCGCGCGTTTTGTCTTTTTGACCTACTTCTCCGCTGCATGAGACCCCAGCTATCTGTGGTGTGCAGCACAACTGTGAGCGCTAATCCCACTGACGCTGCTTCTACCTGATATCCATTTCAGCAGTTTGCGCTTGAAGCTGCTGGAGCCAGATGACCAGGTTGTCCTGGGTGGGCCGTGATCATGAAAGACTTTTACTACTCCGTATTTAAAATGGGTTCATAAGGGTGTAATTAGTGTGGATTTGCTGCATAATGGTGTGTTTATAACAACTGGGAGGGAAGAAGACGCATGATTTCTCTTTTTTCTTTTGTGCTTTGTAGACTTTGTACCTTGTCTGAACTCTAAACTCTGATGAATGTAGATTAAGCCCGCTGCTTTTCTTTTGAGGTCAGGTGGTCGGACTCTGGTCTTTGCGGTTTCACAGTGACCTTGGAGCAGCGAGCGAAGCGGCTGACCTCGAACTCAATCCCCGGACCGACGGGATAAATCTGGGCTGAGATGTTAGAGTGCTGCTCAGTGGCCATCAGATAAGACTGTGGCTGCAACTGCTCCCAGATGTGAATGTATATAATGTGACTATCAAAAAGTGGGGCAGGGTGATCCTGGAAACAAAACATTCATGCTCAGTGAATGCAAAGCAAAAAGAAATTAAAAAAATTATTATTAATCTAATCACTTTCTCCGCAGCTCCATTGTGCAGCTCACACTCAACATTATTTTTTATCAGAAGCAGAAGTGTGTTATGGTGACATACATGTTGTATGTTAGTGAAGTTACTGTTACATATGTGAACACAACAACATCTTTACCACATCGTGTCTGATCAATGAAGCTGTCAATATTGGCTCATGACAGATGAACTGTATCAGCAGAAATGTTGGCCAATACGTAATTAGAAATGCCAAAGATGTAGAAGAGTCATTTTAGAAATAGTTTAATACAAATCGCAGGAGCTGCATTAGCCTATAAATCATATTCTTCAGACCCCAGCAAAAATTACATCATCATCATTTTATTCTCACATCATGGAAAAGCTGTGTCGGTCAGCGTTATGTTGTAGTGTGTGGTCTGTTTGTTGCTGCCATCACGGCAGGTGATTGCAGAGGAGAGAGGTTAACATCATTAGTTACACCTTTCTCTTCCGTTCGGAGCTTGAAAACAGCCTGAAGCCTCGCGGTGCACCTCTCTGCTCCCGCTGCAGCCTTTCGCTTGATCTCTGATCTCGTTGCGGCTCGTTTAGTGGAGTCAGAGGAAAAAGGAAAATCACTTCAGGTTGTAGTGGTGCTGCCAAGATATCTGTTAAAAAAAAAAAGTAAGCAGACACGGTTTTGACTTTTCTCTCACTGGCCTTTTCATGATCCACGATGGTGGGTGATGGTTTTAAGCTTTGAGAAACAGCCACCCACCCTCTTACAAACTGTCACAGAATCCATTAAAACCCACGTATGACGGGTACGGGAAGCTCCATATTACTGCCGCTCGGTCTGGACGTGTGTGTGTGTGTGTGTGTGTGTGTGTGTGTGTGTGTGTGTGTGTGTGTGTGTGTGTGTGTGTGTGTGTGTGTGCGCTCTGATTGGTATTTATTACTTCCTGGGAAGATAAAAACAGAAGCTATATGATAAAAATAAATTTGAAACACATTCACTGCATCGCTGTAGAAGTAATACACGTTGCCTTCGGTGATATTTGCTGCTTTCGACTCAGTTCCTTTAAGTTCATCGACGTCACATACAGTGATGATGCAGATTGGTTGACTCATCCACTGTCTGCATGATTCAGCTTTAAGGGGTGAACTCATTTTAAATGAGAGATGAATCAGTGACGGGAGCAAAAGTCCAGAATGCTGCTTGAAAAGTTCTGCTTTAGCTGGAAATAAAGAAAATGAGGGACAATAGAAATGCTGAATGCTTTTCCACTGCAGTAACCTGAGTGCACTTGTTTATTCATGCAAAGTGGAAGTTAAACTGGGCCACTGCAGGAGGAATCACACTGTTCACACAGAAGGAAATTGGTGGGGGGGGGGGCAGCGTTAAAGGCAGTTAGTTGTCGACAGGGAATAATTGCCGTGTGAAAAGAAGAATTTACACAACAGGACACTTGCAGGAATCATCAGCTGCAGCTGAATTCACATTTTAACAGAAGATACGTTTTATTTTTCATGAGAGATTTTACAAAACAGGTGGAAGTGAAACTCTAAAAGGAATTTTCTGTGTTTAATTAGAGGCACAGGTCAAATAACACAAATCTACATGTAGTTAAAAAAGTTAAGTAGGGTGGCAACTAACAATTATTTCCAATGTCGAATTATCTGCTGATTATTTTCTTGATTAACGGATTAATCACAGTTTTTCTGGACCTCAAGTTCACGTCTTAAAATGCTGTTTTTACCAAATACATTCAGTTTATTGTGACAGAAGATGAGGAAAAACCAGCAGATGTCGACATGTGGAAGATAAATTTTCTGTCAGTCGACTGATTGATTACAACAGAACAACAGACACAATCCACATATTATTTGAAATGGACAAAGTTTGACATCATCCTGAATCAGTAAAGATTCAACTGAGATCGAAACATGATCCCTTTGAAAAATTGTGTGATTTAGAAATGTGAATATATATATTTTCTGTGGTCGATGTCGATCCTGCGTTGTTACGTACTGATGCGTCAGCAGTTGCCTGTATTTATGTTTGTTTGTTTTTTTAATTGCTGTCCAGATTGTCTAATTCACAGTTTGTCCTGCCTGTGGCTTTGTTATATAACCAGCTGTGTGACACATTTACCAAAAACGGGTTCCTTCGCCGCCGCCGCCTCCTCTGGCTCGCTGGCATTACCCCCCCGCTCAGACCTTTGCGGTGACTCACACGGCGGTTCTGCTCAGGTTGTTGAGCCTCTGGCTTTGTTACAACAAGGCTTGTAGATTTAGTCAAAGACGCATCTGAGTGTCGACTCTGATAAAAAATCTAGTGAATAGAAACAAATTAAAGCAACACCTCGTCAGTGCTTTAGAGATATATAGAAGAATCTATACGAGATATCTTAATTAAGTCTTTGCTCTGCTGAGGACCAGAGGAGGAACCGGCTGTTGTCGAGTAGGAATTAAATTCGGGGAACAAATCTGCATATTTACACTTCGGCTCTGTGCTATTGTCATGTGGCAGGAAGCAGCAGCTGAATTGGGTCATTGAATCCTCAAATCCTCAAACTTTGAGAGACGTCCTTTGTGTCAGCATCTGTGTTGGGAACACAGTGATATTGGATTATAGAGTGGGTGGCGGTCCTGATTAGACTTTGCTGCCTACATTTACATTTCAAGGAGCCAATTGACTTGAAGCTGCTGCTTTTAGTTTCCTGAATTTCCGCTTGTTGTCTTGTCAAAACATTCACATTCAAACAGAGCAGGGGCCACTTGCACAAAACACCTTACGTTAAGATTTAAGAAGTCTGAGTTAAAGTTTCCTTAAAATAAAAACTGTTGCACAAAACACATTAATTCTTCTCCTTAAGGTAAAAAGTATTAAAGTTTTCTCCTTGTCTCAGTCTTATAATAAAGGAATCACTTAAAGTCAGTAAAGGAGTTGCACAGAAGATCTTAAGGGGAAACAAAATGTAACGTACCTCTGACTGTATCTAATCTGGAACATGTCTGAGTTTATGGTGTTTTCCACCATCAGAAGAACCGGATGGACCTTCAAAAATGAGAGGAATTGATTATTGTGAGATGTTAACCGCTTTCACAAACGGTGTCCATGAAAACTGTAGAATTTTACAGCTGTAAAATCTCTTTCATTGCTGCAAATGCCTCAACAAAGGAAACCTTTAAAGAGATTCTGTGCAACAACCTGAAGTAACTCCCTCAGCTAAGGAGAAATTCAACCTTAAGTAGAAACCTTAAGGTGCTTTGAGCAACTGTTCCCAGTGGTTTTCCTTCCCCGCTGTTTATAACTCTCAAACTTGGATCGCAGATAACACGATGTTCCTTTTTTTTCCCCAGTTAATCTCATCGTGACATTGAATATTCTTCTGTTAATGTCCCATGTTTGAACCACACATTTTATTCCCTGTCATCCTCCAGGTTCTTACTGCAGAGTCTTGAGGACTTGGACTCCAGCCTCCGAAAGCTCAACTCCCGTCTGTTCGTGATACGAGGCCAACCCACTGATGTCTTTCCCAGACTTTTCAAGGTGACATGTTCATCCCAGAGCAGCAGGGTGCTTTTAAACTCTTTAAATATTCTAATATCCTGTAGCTTACTTTATTTTATTTATTTATCCCCCGTGTTCCAGGAGTGGAAGATTACTCGTCTGTCTTATGAGTACGACTCTGAGCCCTTTGGGAAAGAGCGAGATGCAGCTATTAAGAAGCTGGCCTCTGAGGCTGGAGTGGAGGTGACAGTCCGCACCTCCCACACACTCTACGACCTGGACAAGTGAGTTAACATCACCCCCAACAACTGCATCTAATCCATCAGCGAAAACCAGCAACGACACGATAACCGAACCGCCTGTGAGGTCTCTGACACTTCCTGTTCTCCTCCCTGCAGGATCATAGAGTTGAACGGGGGTCAGTCCCCTCTCACCTACAAGCGGTTCCAGACCCTCATCAGTCGCATGGACGCGGTGGAGGTGCCTGCGGAGTCCATCACGGCTGACATCATGGGAAAATGCGCAACGCCGCTGTCCGAGGACCATGACGACAAGTTCGGGGTCCCGTCCCTGGAGGAGCTCGGTGAGTGGATCCAGGCAATTTCAGGGCTCACAGTGATGATCCTGTAAATACAGACCTGGAGCCAGTTGTACAAAACACCTTGAATTAAAATCTTCCTTAAAGTCTGAGTTAAGGTTTCCTTCATAATTCCCCACATTCTCCTTTAAGTAACTCCCTCAGCTAAGAAGAAATGAAACCTTAAGTGTCATACGTAAGCAGAAAGCTGAAGGTGTTTTTATTCAACCGGCTCCTGGGGACTTAAGTTAAAACATGATCACAGATAAAGGCTGAATTTTAAGGTGTTTCTTTGAATGTTCCCCTGCAGGTTTTGATACTGAGGGTCTGCCGTCAGCCGTGTGGCCGGGGGGAGAGACTGAAGCCCTCACACGACTTGAGAGGCATTTGGAGAGGAAGGTCAGTCCGATTTGTCAGCTTATTTTAAACAAAACCTCTGTTTACAAATAGTGCTTCTACTAATGTGTGTTGAGTTACAGCTGATAGGTGCTTCTCTTCCCCTGAGTTGACTTGAAGTCTGTTAGGTTGTTGAAAACCTTGAAAAGCACTTTTAAAAAGCACAGTTACATAAGATGAGATACAAGTTTTAGATACAAGCGTCAGTTGCTGGGTGTTCCTCTCCCAACGTGACAGCTTTGTTTTATGACATAACACGGCGGTATGATGAATTTTCATATCTGACGATCTGTCCGTGTTGTATTCAGGCGTGGGTTGCCAACTTTGAGCGTCCCAGAATGAACGCCAACTCGCTGCTCGCCAGCCCGACGGGCCTCAGCCCGTACCTACGCTTCGGCTGCCTCTCCTGCCGCCTCTTCTACTTCAAACTCACCGATCTCTACAGGAAGGTACGTCACCGAACACTCAGAGTATTGACCCAAATTTGACTTTTTTTAATCCGAAAATGATGTTTACAAAAGAGGGCGTCATATTTTATTTGGGACACATGCACAATATGGGTTGGGTTGTTTGTAGCCTGGGCGTTGCTAGGCAGAATCTGTTTACACCAGTTGTGCCACAGATGTGTCAGTTAGTCCAGTTTCCCTTAGTTTTCTGGCATGTTTTGGCGAAAACAGATTCTGAGTCTCCTGGCATCGACTCATCTGTCATGCGGCCTTGAATATGCTATGCTGTGTCATATGATGAGGAGTTTAAAGACACTCTGAAAGATGAAAGAAATTCATTCTTACCGCTTCCACACGCCTGACAGGAGACTGTCCGAGTGTGTGACCGACACGCAGTGTGAACAATCAGCTGTGATGGAGTTTTATCTTCCTCTCCGACCAATAGAAATGTTGTCAACAGTCTGATAAAGTGTTTATCAGTTTACCACTTCTATTATTAATCCAACATCTGTTATATTTTGTATAAACTGTTCTGTAAATACAAAAACACACAAGTATTCTGCCCCTTTCTACACACTTGTCATAACATCTAAGGGTTCAGTTTATTTTGCAATGAGGTAAAACATCCACAGCAGTCTTAATTTGACGGGTTCACTTCCTCACAATTTTTGTGTGAATAAAATACAGTAAAAACGGTTATTGAGGAAATATCTGCCAGTCATTTCCTTTTTGATTAAGCTGATCCGCCTGTTGTTATTATATAAATAGCAGTGATGTGAATGTCAGAGGTTGGAGGAGCAGTTTGGGATTAAAAACTAACTGAAGAAAAGTTGATTTGCATCTAAACATGCAGAAGTTATGTAAGTGAGTTTCACTTCATCTGAAATACACACTGAGAAAACACAGTCTGCCCTCTAGTGGTGAATCTGTGTATTACAGGAAACTTTTTTCTGGGAGTCCGTGTCTCTCATTTGGTGTTAAAAGTTGAACATGAATTGTGACAGAGGCTTCAACTGTTCTCCTAAAATCCACGTTTTCTCTCTTGATTTTGAAAACATGAATGAATAATTATTTTCATGCGGCTCTCCCAGAGATTTAACCACACGCTTCTAACCACCAGGTGAAGAAGAACAGCTCCCCTCCTCTCTCGCTCTACGGTCAGCTGCTGTGGCGCGAGTTCTTCTACACGGCGGCCACAAACAACCCGTGCTTCGACAAGATGGAGAGTAACCCCATCTGCGTTCAGATCCCCTGGGACCGCAACCCCGAGGCGTTGGCCAAGTGGGCGGAGGGCCGCACCGGTTTCCCCTGGATCGACGCCATCATGACCCAGCTGAGGCAGGAGGGCTGGATCCACCACCTGGCCAGGCACGCCGTGGCCTGTTTCCTGACCAGAGGGGACCTGTGGATCAGCTGGGAGGAAGGCATGAAGGTACAGAAGATTATTTTATTTTATGATTTATTTATTTATTTTAAAATAAGAAAAGGAATTCCAAAGCAAAACACTCATGTTCGTTTGTTTGTTCGTTTGTTTGTGTGTGTGTGTGTGTGTGTGTGTTCAGGTGTTTGAGGAGCTGCTGCTGGACGCAGACTGGAGTGTGAACGCCGGCAGCTGGATGTGGCTCTCCTGCAGCTCTTTCTTCCAGCAGTTCTTCCACTGCTACTGCCCCGTGGGGTTCGGCCGCCGCACAGACCCCAACGGAGATTACATACGGTGAGTTTATCTGATCTGATCCACGTGTGTGTGTGTGTGTGTGTGTGTGTGTGTGTGTGTGTGTGTGTGTGTGTGTGTGTGGTCCCTGTTACAACTGAAATACACGTCGGGAATCTTTTAACTGTCTGATATGCCGTGATGCTAAAAGTGCGACTCAAGTCGAAAAGGAGTTATTGATCTTTAATCTTTAGATTTGATCTTGTTCATGCACAAAGCGTTAGAATTATTCAGTGTTTTCTCCACGTTAGATGATTTGTGATTGGAAAACCTTCCAAAAAATCTTTTAAAAGTATTACTGGATGAAATATTCTCCACCTTTTCAGACTAATTAAATTATTCAGTGCCACATATAACTCAGTTTTTGACCTTCAAACGAAGTAAACTGAACTAAACAAAAGAAATAGAAGCTTAAAAGACCATTTAACTGCTGTTTTATAACTTAACATGTCACATTCTCACATTTTCTGCTCTTATTTTGATATTATTGTTATTATTGCTCTTAATCTTATTATATATATATATATATATATATGTTTCTCATCACTTTTATGTAGTTTTTTTTGTCGTTTGTCTAATTGTGCAAAAGAAATCAAACTGAAACTAAAAGCTAAGTTGTATAATTGAACAAAAACAAACTGCAGTTGTGTGTTTAATGAATGCAGTCCGGCAGGTGGGGTAAATCAGTGCTGGATAATCCCTCCTTAGTAGATGTGAACCTGAGATCTTTAAGTAGATTCCAGCACGCTACACGCTCTCTGAACCTCTTCATCTCCTCTTCATCTCCTCTTCATCTCCTCTCTTCAGGCGCTACCTGCCCATTCTCAGAGGGTTTCCAGCCAAGTATATTTATGACCCGTGGAACGCTCCGGAGAGCGTGCAGAAGGCGGCCAAATGTATCATCGGAGTGCATTACCCGAAGCCCATGGTGCACCACGCGGAAGCCAGCCGCCTCAACATCGAGCGAATGAAACAGATCTACCAGCAGCTCTCCTGTTACAGAGGCCTCGGTAAAGACACAACACCAGACACCATCTTTAATGTTAATATGAGGCAGGAGCAACAGAGTAAAAATAGGATCACTCAAGCTTAAAGAATAAAAATAGAGTCAGTACTTAGTCACTGAAGTTCACGGTGGATGTTTAGTTCTGCTTTGTCATAGAAACCAGAATCTTTTCAGTTTCACTTTCTTGACGAACGACAGGATGTTTACATCCACTGAGTAAAATGGGGTCAAAGAGGAATGGGTCCTGTTTCCCTATTGATCATGAAAGTAATTGTAAAAATATAAATGCGTAAAGATGAACAGTTAAAGGAAGATAAACAAGTCAGAGGACTGAGTTTTAAGAAGTGGAGTAAAATATCAGATTTACCTCGGTCTGAGAGCGGCTCCAACGTAACTGATAAAATCTTAAAACTGTTCAAAACTTTTAGATAACGACTGTAAAAACTTTATAATAAACCAGCTGTGATTTAGTTTTGTTGATGTAGATCTTGTCTTGTCTAAAGTTCCTGTATTTTGTTATAAGGTGTTGACCGTTCTCTGTGTCCTCAGGCCTTTTGGCTACAGTTCCCTCCAACTCCAACGGCCACGGCGAACCGTCCTCAGACGTGATGGCATTCCACGCCGAGGCGAGGCATGATGCTACAACTGCATCAGGTTAGTGACACAACACCTGCTTCTCCTCCTCCTCATCCTCCTCTTCATCCTCTCTCGCTCCGAACTTTCTCGTAACTTTCTCTGTAGCCGCCTGCACTCAGGTTTTATTAATGAAGGAGAACTATTTGTTTTTGTTTGGTTCCTCTCAGGCTACCAGATGCCGGTTCACTCCCAGGGAGACTGGCAAAGTGGCGTCATGATGTACCTGCAGGGGGATTCACAATCCAGCATCGGCACACACCAGCAGGGTGAGGAGCATTTCATTTATTCATTCATTCATCTCATTTGAATTATCGCTGTCTCGCTGAGGTCCGGGAACATCTCCTCTAATCCGTCAGTGTTTTCTTGTCAGTTCCAGGTTATCCAGGCCCCAGTTCCAGTGTGATGTGCTACACTCAAGGCGCTCAGCAGATACCTGCCCCTGTTAAAGGTGAGCACTGATATGCTTTTATGCTTCATCCACACTACTACGTTTTCATTTTTAAAACACCTGAAAACCTGAAAACGCAGACATACCTGAGCAATCACGAACACTGGGTGTGCGCGAGCCGGTGTAAACAGGAAGCAGATTGTCGAGGCAGATAAGAGCCAATCAGGAAGTGACCCTGGGTGTTTACGTCATCGTTTCCAAAAGTCTCAGTTTTCAGGGCTTGAAAATGTCAGAGTCGTGGACGGGAGGCAAAAACATGGCAAAAGAGATGCGTTTTAAAGCGAAAATGTAGTAGCCAAGACTCTAGCAACAACTTGAAACCTACATCTCTTTTTTTTTTATTTGTGTGATTTTGTGACAGAAATTGTGAAACTGAATTGGTTTTCCAAACTGTGCTGTTGTGTTTTCAGGGCTTGAACACCACTCCAACGCTCAGACAAGTGGCAAACGGCACAGCGGGGACTCTGGGACTGGCAAAAGCTCTAAAGTCCAGAGGCAGAGCACTCACTAGAAAAGGTGAGCCGGAAACACAAAACTTATTTCTTACCTAAGATTTCATAAGACAAACTTCAAAGTCTTTCAGGCAAAATTGTTCCAGTGGATGTAAAAGACGAAATCTAGATGTTCACTTATCAACAGAAAACAATAGAGCTGCCACAGAAAGGTATAAGGATAGGATAAATACAAAAAGCATTAAATGACCAATCAGCGGCTGCATATTGTATCTTTAAATTCATATTCTGCTGAGAAATGTTTGTGTAGGATTTAATATCTGAAACTTTAAAGTGCATTTATTCGTTTTTAACAGTCAGTATGTCGGTGTCTTTTCTTCTCTCCACACAGGAGTTCTCTGCAGACTTGCCGAGACATGCCGGCCAACACAAAGTGGACACTTACATTTTTTTTTAAGCACTAAACCGTTGCATGATCACACCTACAAGAGGAGCGTGCAAACCTGTCGATAAACACATTCATTCACAAGTTAAAGTTTCTCGAGTAAACGGACTGTACATTATGTACATTATGTGGACTGAACACGACCTGGCCAGTGCTGACATCACTGGAGAGGCTGCGACACTGTGCTTATCTTTGGGTTAATATTGCTGGGACTGTGAGGTCCTTGTGTATATAATGAATTTGCTAATTTCAGCTCACATACAACTTGTACATATTTGGATATTGTATGTGTGTTTTCTCTCTTTGTGTAGCCATAGACCCATTGATATATTTTTGATATGAGAAATCGTTGTGGATGGATCTTTCTTTTTTGGAAAATTTTCAATAAAAATGAAAGCATTTATAGTCCCCGCATCCTAAAAAATGTTGCGAAATCTTGTATCTCTGCTAATACAGCCGCTGGTCCTCATTTACTCTTACTTCCCACCTTTCTCCTTTTTGAGCCATCAGATGTATCTATCAACAGAAGTGTTTTGAGCATTTCCTTATCTCTACCCGAGTACTAGTCGGCTCGTTATACTCCGTATCGCTGTAGAGGCGATATTATGACGTTAACTATCAACTTACTGCCCTCGTCAATGACTTTTGAGAAAAGGTGACAGAAATAAAGAGTCTTCATATCATTCCCCCCCGCCTCCGTGTAATTCCCAATAAATGTACCACTGGAGAGAACTGCTTCGTTTGCTTCTTGTTCCTTCTCAATGTGCTTGTTTAATTAAACTCTGTTAAATATACAAATGGTATGAGTCTGTTCTTTGGTGCTGAAATGTTGAAAACAGTCAACTCGTCATATTTAACCTTTTAAATAAGAGTTCAAATTAAATGGGACGGATGGGTGCAGCATCAGCAGTGATGTGGAGGTTGTATCGGGATTGTTGTGACGGAGCTGATCCAGAAGGCAAAGCTCTCGATTTTACCAGCGGATCTTCCTTCACACCCTCACCAGCTCCGTGACCGCTTCCTCCGCAGGGGCGGCTGGGCTGGTGAGGAGCTCAGACATCTGGAGGGAGCTCGGAGTAAAGTCACCTCCTGGGCGCCTTCCTTTGGAGGTTCTCTGGGCACATCCAACTGGGAGGAGACCCCAGAGTTAGACCCAGGACTCGCTGGACAGATTACATGTCCCATCTGACCTGGGATCCCCCAGGAGGAGCTGGAAAGCGTTGCTGGAAAGAAGGACGTCTGGAATACTCAGCTCAGCATGTGCCGACCCCGACCCCGGATGAGCGGAAGAAAATTGATGGATGTGGGGTTTTTGACACTGAACAAAGAAATTAAAAGACGTCACAGATGTTGACATTTATTGCTCATCGGTTGTGTTCAATTACCACAAACAGTTCGTTCGTTACAGTAGTAAATCTTAATTTACAAGATTGACAGGCAATGATCGGCACTCGAGATTTCAAGACAGTCGGTGTCATATTTTCAGAAGAGCCCTCAGCATCAGATCAAAAGACCATGATGAAGGCCACAGGTCAAAACATTTGCTTTATAGTAAACTCGTTCTCAATACTACTCCCTTCTTCATGCATTTTGCAGAAAGGTGAAGATGTGAACCCCTTCTCATATTCAGGAGTATCAACACATTCAGACATTCACTCCTCAGCAGATCTGATGGGAGCTACAGGGTTGAAGAGTGGCCTTTGCTGTCTGAGGTGCAGCTTCCCGTAGCTCATCTCAAAGTCCTTCTTGGTTCCCACGATAAAGTCCAAGCTGCCGGAGCGTACGTCGTACCCGTAGGAGGCCAGCTTCTGGATACGGTACAGCACGATTTGTGTGGTGAGCTCCAGGACGTTGGGAGATTTCTTCACCTGCTCCATGCTCACTCCAACATCCATCAACCCCTGGAACCGCGCCGCCAGGGTGGGCAAGGAGTAGTACAAAACGGCCGGGCAGCGGATCACTATTTGCTTGAGTTCGTCCTGGGAGCAGGCGAGAGCGCCCTCGATGTAGGCCAGCGCCTGCCGCATGGCTTCAGGCTGCAGCTCTGCGATGGAGGCTCTGAGGCTGGACACCAGGCTGAGGAGCTCCTCGGTGCTGAAGCCCTGCTCCCTGAGGAAGCCCAGACTGTCCCTCCAGGCCTCAGCGGGCCGCAGCAGGATGTACGGGTTCTGGCTGAGGAGCTTCTGCAGCCAAACACGCAGGTTGCCCTCATCGCCGCCTAGATCCAGGTAGGTCTCCCTCAGTGTGTGGATGACCTCCTGGTTGCTCTCCACAGGTCGACTGAAGCTCTGCGGGGCACTCGCCATCAGTTTGCCGATGATCCGCTTGTTCAGGCGAAGGCTCTGGAGGTAAAGGATGTTGGCCCGCTGGTTGCTATGGTGAGTTAATGTAAAAAAGGAGGCCGGGAACTTCTCAATGATGCTCATCAACTCGCGCTTGTTGGGGCACACAGACACCCAGAGGTCTCTCTGGGCGGCGACATCCCCCGGCCGACACAGGACAGCCTCAGGGTGAGTTTCCAGGATCCGGGCGATTGCCGTCGTGTCTGCACCCATATCCCTCAACAGATCGGCGGTTTCAGACACATACGCAGAGCTCTCAGACAGGACCCAGCTCTTGAACTTGCGTACCTTGCGGATGTCCACTGACAGTTCATAGAGGGAGTCCACTGTGTGCTGGTTTTCCAGTCTCTTGTTCTGAGAAGTGACATTGGAGGCAGCAGCAGAGGGAGGGAGCAGCAGCCTTATCCTCGGACAGTAGGTGCACAGGGTGGCAGCGGTGATGCGAAGCATTGTTGACAGTGGACCTGCACGGAGAACAGAAGACACAAGGACAAATGAAGATGGATATTTAAGCTCTGGCATTGAGTAAAGTCCTAGTTGATCAAGATACACCTTGATAAAAACTTAAGCAGTCTGATACAGCTGTCTTATAAGGCAGCAGCTAACTGGAAATCTGCCGAACATTTCCTCAATTATTTGTTGTTTTTTCTGGATAAAATCTCAGAAAATGGAGAAAATGACAATCGCAATTTCCTTGAACCTACGCTGACATTTTCATTACTTGTTTTGTCCACCCGAAACCCACGAATATTTAATTTACTACCGTATTAAACTAAGAAAAAAGCTGGTAACAGTGAATTACACATTTGAAAAAAGTACATTTGTTGGTGAAACAGAGATAGAGCAGAGTTTTTCTTCCCCCATGTGTTGTTAATAACCTCACAACCCCCCAGCTTTACCTTATGAAGGTTGTTACTATCCTACAACATGACTGATCAATTTATTAAAAGTTTCAGTCAGCTAAAATGCACAGGATTAGTCTAAATTAAGATGTATCTGCAGAACCAATTACTGTTTTCTACAGCCCTAAAACCAAACTTAAAGCTTTTCATTAAAGTTATGGCCCTTAAACTCACATGAATGCTGTCACTGCACTGTCTTTGACTACATCCTGTTTTTGTTTTTTTATTTTCCTCAAGCATCAGGGATATTCTGTGCATATTATTTAGGAAGTTCACCACAGCTGTAAAATGGTACCAGAGGTCAAAGCATGTAACGACAACACATAAATCCATATCTCAGTTCGTTAATGTTGCATGTGTGTGTGACAGAGCTGCGTAAAGCTCGAGTTAAAATGCTTTAATAGTGACTGTCCTCAGCTTTCACAGGCTGGAACAAACACAGGGAACACTGTGTCCCTGCTGGCCTGCACATGTGAATCTTACATGTTATGAATTTGTTGTGTGGCACAGGCTTTGCAGAACCAGAGACAGCGCACACCGAGACTACAAACCGACACGAGACACAATAAATCCACGGTATCCGTTGAAAACTAACAGATAAAACTTGTTTACACGTTTACAGTAAAGAAAAAAAAAATAAAACAAGGTCATATTACCAGTTTGGATCGCTGCTGTTGCTTCTGGAGGAATCCGCCAAACACACCCACCAGTTCGGTTTCATAACAAGAGTAGAGCCGCTGGGCGGAGTCACAGAGAAGCACATGGGAGGCACGTGACCGCCTCGCAGCTCGCGAGAAGCCGGTGTTTGGAATCCAAGTCACGCCCACCGGACCATTCACAGCAGCTGTCACTTATATACCAAGTGGCAAACTGCCGTGACGTCACCCATTGGTTTGTGAATTGCCGTTTTGAAGCCTCAAGTTTGGCTTAATAGACGTCAATACTTTCACCTGTGAAGATGGTGACTGTGCTAGAGCTGAGCAGATTCTGTTTTTAAAATGTTTCTAGTATCATCAACAGTAGAAATGAAGTAAAAGGCAAGAAACTGGATCTGTGAATACTGAGGAGAGAGAATAATAATAACAGAATCCCCATATAGAGGATAGCTTCTAAGGTCAAACTTTTATAACCTACCTTACCTGTTACCTTTTTGAGACTCTTATTATTATAAGTGTCTGTGCTTCTGTATTTGGCAGTATAAATTGCAAGAGGTTTTGTACAACAGAGCCAATAATTCCCTCTTACCATGTTGAGACTTTTATTTTGAAGGTTAATCCATATCGTGGAGATGGTGTTTGTGCATTTCTGTCAATAAGTGTGTGTGTGTGTGTGTGTGTGTGTGTGTGTGTGTGTGTGTGTGTGTGTGTGTGTGTGTGTGTGTGTGTTGAAGTATGACGCAGGAGTAGAGCTCCAAAGAGGACTGGGTTTGGTCGTTTTGAAGATGTCTCCTCATTTATTCTCTATGGGAATTTTTTTTGCCTTTTATCAGCATTTACGTTGCCATGGTTACTTGAATTGCTAAGAATATATATATTGTCTGTGTTTTCTCAAAGCTGCGGGACTAGTTACATGCCGAAATTTCAATACAGAAGATGACTAAGACGAATAAGTATGCAGGATAATATATGCCTGCAATGCTATTGCATTGGCCAGCACCTGGAACACACAAACAAACAGACTGTTTTAGGATTTCCAGCTTTCATTAAAAGATAAATCACAGTACAGATTACAACACACCAACACAGCTTTATGACAAACTCTTACCACTCAGTCCTCAATTTAATTCAAAGAGCTGGATGTTGGTCCGAGCCATCAACCTCAGGCTGGCCGGCACTGCCTCTCTAAGGGCCACATAGACCTTGAGAATGAATGACCACCAAGTCCTCATGGTCCCTCTGGACACGTGGAGACGGCAGAGCTGGTTGCAAATGGCCTCCACCAGGTGGCTAACACTGGCCCAGTTTGCAGGGCCTGAGTTCAGTCGAAGAAGACAGCTGAAAGATAATCACAGAGAGCAGTGTGTGTTAATATAGATCTGATATTCATTAGAGGAAACAGTGATATTTGAAGTGAATTACAGACACAGCAGTGGTGTAAAAGCAACTGTAAGAGCATAAATAAACTTTACTTTCCTTCTTCAAGTATAACCACAAAGAGATAAAACCTCACTACGAAGAGGGGAAGGTGTCTTGTTCCTTTATAGGATGGGGGCCCTTCTCATTGTTTTATAATCTGTCCATGGTATAATGGAGGTCAACAGGGGCCCATCAACAGTCTTTGCCCCGGTGCCCCCTGGGAGGTTAATCCGGCCGTGCTCAATGTAAATTACACTCTAAAACCCTGATCCCAAATAATGAAATAACCCTTTATCTTCTAGCCAATCAGAAGCGTTCCGCTTCACTACAAACCAATCAGAGAGCAGTGTGAGCTGACGAAGACAGTCAACGGCAGTTCACCTGCTCAGTTTGAGGGAGCGGGACTGGAGGAGCACCTGTTACACCTGTTAGTAGTTTACGGAAGAAAAGTACATTTTTAACGGATGGAAAGCGACAGTGGACCACCTTCCTCGCGCCAAGGTGGAGGGTGACGTCCCCCTAACTTGTCACTAACTGCTCCGCCGGTACCGTCGTCATGGCTCGGACCGGCTCCGGGACCCTTCTCTCCCGCCGAAACATCAAGCTGGACTCCTTCCTGAAGCGGAACACGGAGCAGGCGGTGTACGAGCGGATCCGAGCCTACGAACCGTGCGTGGTGATTTCGGAGACCGTCAACAAGGTGTACATGCACGTAGTGCTGAGCGATGAGCTCGTGTACCTCACAGAGTACCCGCCGCGCACGCTCACCGCTGCCGTTAGCTTCAGGCGCGTGCGTGACATCGAGCTGGTGAGTAAAATCAATTCAAAACTTCACTTAATGGTAACGGCTACAACCAACAGTCGTTTTTAGAGCTGAAATTATCAATTAATCGATGAATTGATGAACAATAAATCAGTTCGTAGCAGATTAAGTCAGTATTTTGATTGTTGATTAATCATTTGAGAAAAGTTTTCAATCTAAACCGTCGAAAACTTGCTTGTTCCAGCTTCTCCAGCGTGGAGATTTGCTAGTAATTTCTCAATTTTATATAATTTCAAACTGAATCCCTTCATCTCAAATTGAAATACTTGATTAGTTGTGTGACAGAAAATACATTGGCAACCATTTTGATATTCATTAATCATTTAAATCTTTTTTTTTTTTTTTGAAAGCTAAATTTCAAACGTCTCTGGTACCAGTTTATGGAATGTGAATATTTCAGTTTTCTATGATCATTAGCTTAACAATTTGGCTTTTTGACAGCTGGTCTGAAAAAAATTGAATATGTGTCATGGCTTTTAAATACAATAAACTAGGACTGCACCAAATGATTATTCTATTATTGATTAGTCTGTCAATCATTTCCTTGATTTATGGATTAGTTGTTTGGCCAATAAGAATTCAGGAAACAGTGTAAAATGGCCACCAAATTTCTTAAAGGCCAAGGTGCCATTTCAAATTATCCAAAGACATTGAATTTACTAAAATAGATTAAAGAAACCAGTGTATGGAAACGTTGGTATTTTGTTTAAAGACTTTCAGTGAATTGAATGGAATGATCAAAATTGTTCCCAATTAATTTACTGACCACAGGTTAATGACTAACTTTAAAAAGTAAAGTTTGACACCTGGTTCCAGTTTATCAATGTAGCAGATTTGCCTAAATTTGATATTAATAACAATATTTTTAGGTTTGAATTATTAATTAATCCAGAAAAAAATGATTAACTGATAATTAAAGTAATCTTTAGTTGCTGCCCTAATCGTGACCAAAGCAAATTAAATTACCTCTGTTGCTATGTGTGCTTATTAACTAATAAGCTCCTGCCGTGTGATCCCAGTTAAACTCTTCAGATTACAGATCAGATATTTTGACTGACAGGTTTCACTCAAAACCTTTTCTACTGGCTGAGGTAATTCAATAAATGTTATATCAGACACTACATATGTAACATTTATTGAAAATTACATAATTTGGTTTAAACCAGCCTGTGCCAGTCATTCTGCTGGTTCCCCATTCTGCTCACTGTTTGTGCAGTTCATTCAGTTCGTTTTTCATTGCTGCAATATTACACTTAATACTACACAAATTTGCCATGTGGTCATTTGATTTCGGTTGCAACCAAATATCAGGTAATCTGCAGATTATTTTTTTCATAATTGTTTAGTGTATGAAATGTGAAAACAAATTGCCCACAATTTTGCTCAAAACTTCGCAGTCTTGTTTTGTTTGACTAAAAGTCCAAATACCAAAAAATATTTATTTTGAAATGATATGACTATAGAGAATATATGACACTGTTTCACTATTTTTGCTTGAAAAAATAACTGAAAAGATGAGTTGATTAATTAAAATAGTTGCAGGTTTTTCTTTCCTGTTGACCGATTACTTTGGGAGAGAGGAGAGGAAAAGATGCTGTGTGCGGTGAAGTGGACAGATTGATGCCGGTGCTTTAAAAACAACTGCAAATTAGCTATTGTATTTTCCTGTCTCCTAGAAATAACACAATCACTTTGGTTAAGGTTAGGGGATCATGGATGTTGGTTAAATGTAAATAAACAGGTTGCATCTAAAGTCCCTGTGAACTCTTTTTTTATTAAACCAGACCAGGATGTTTCCCCTTACCTTAACCAAAATTAATTTTCTGTTGATCAACTAATTAACAAATCAGTTTCAGTGCATTATTTAGTCAGTAAAACATTAACAATGACCAATTCCAACCAGTGAATCGGCAGCCAAAGCATTTTTATATTTTGTATATATTTTGCCTGTTCCTTAATCATCTGAAGTGCCTGACAGCAACACAAACCTCCCACAGAGAGAGTGACAGAAACACAAATAAAAAGCCTTTCCTGTCTAATAAAGACATTTTAGGAAACCGTTATCCTTAGATAACTCCAGTCCACACTACCCGCATCTTAAAATAGATTCACCTTTAGTGCGACCATAATATAACGCTACATAACATGCAGACGTTACCCAGAGGGGAAGCTGGGTCTGTGTGTGGCAGCATTAGCCTCTAATTCCTACTCCATCATCTTGTTATGTCAGAGGTCAAAGTTCACCGTCTTCTTCACAGAGATAATCCTGTCTGCAGTAAGCAGTCAGATTACAGCCTGACTGTGGCATCAGCAGGTGATTTTACAGTTTTTATGTAAAGGCCAGGATTGTGACATCCGTGTATTTTGTGAAAATGGATGAAGTTCAAAATGTTTTTGCTAATCTAATAGATGCAAACCTGCTAACACCAACATGTAGATCAATATGACAACAGAAAAAAAGATGATTTATGGAGGTTTAATCATGATGCACATCCTCTTTTCTCCGTGTCATCCATACAGGTCAACGACCTCCCAGAATTCCTTAGTGGGAAGGACAGGGAACGCTGCCAGCACATACGAATCACCTACGTCACTGACAAGCCTGCTGCGAAGGGACGTGACTGGTTGAGGAGAGACAAGAGGACGGCACTTCCTCCTGCAGCCCCGCCCTCTCGCAGAGGCAGCCACTGCCCTTTAATAACGCACACCTTAGAAGGTAAAAACGAGCGTGTTGCTGTTTTTATAGGTGTGTGTACCAGCTTTGAGGAAGGTATAAAGGCTGAAAAAATCTGTAAAAAGTCAGTACCTGCTACTACCTGTCAGTCAGTCGCATCCCTACTTGAGCTGTGGGTTTTAATCGGGGTGGAAATCAGTGATCTGATCCTCATTAAGACTGAAGCTCATGTGGCTTTAATTTCTTTATTTCTTTCTCCTGATATCTGCACCTGTAACTTTAACCATCCTGTTTCTCTATCTCCCCACAGGATATCCTGCAGGGAGGTGAGCATTACACCCCCCCACACACACACTCACTCATGCTCTTTCCATTGATGTGAGGACACTCCTTGATAGAATGCATTTCCTAACTCCTACTACAGAAACCTCCTACCTTTTAATCTTAAGTATATAGGAGCGGATTTTTTCCAGTTTATTTGACGCAAATCCTAACTAAAGATAGGAAAAGTACTAACTTTAGGATAACTGTTCTATTTATATCTGTCCTAACTTTAACTATTCCACCACTAAGCTAACTGGTGTCACACACGTGGCAGCTCTTTTATTGCTTTTACACAACCAACGAAATGTCAGCAGGTGGAACTTATTCATGGGGAGGTTCACGGCACACCCTAACAAAACGATGTGTTGTGGTTTGATGATAAAATGCTCGTTAGTAGATACAGGCCACCCCCGGGCCATGATCATGCAGTTAGCTGAGCAGCTACGACCAGCCTGGCGACGTGGGGTTCTCCCGGCTGTGGTGCAACTTACAAATGTGCTTTGTTTTTTGCTAAAGGAGATTTTCAGCCATTTCAGTGAGAAATCTAACTGGTTACAAAAATACAGTGATACGAGATGAGAAACTTAGCGTCGGTTGCTAGGTATCAGACATAAAAGTTGATAACCAATGTTGGCTCAAGTATTTAGGATTTCCTAACCTGAGATAAGACAGGATGAAGTAAGGTAAAAATAAGACTTCTAAAGTTAGTTACGATAGGAACTTTTACTCAGGAACTATTAATATATAATGGCTTTTAAATCAGGTCCTATCTTTAATTACAACAGTTACCCAACAGTTAAGATGGGAATAAGTTAGGAGGTTTCTGTAATATGTCCCCTGAAAGTCTTAAAACTCAATCAGCCCTTTCAATTTGTGAGGACTGACCTGAGTGCACGCAGGTCCTTGGTTTGTCAGATGATACCCCTGTATGGAAGCTGAGACTGGCTGTGGTTGCTCTCACTTTTTAAAGGAATACTACACCAGAAATCTATCATCACACACTCCCAATGCATCGGCAGGTTTGAATGAAAGCTCAGTAAAGTTTGTGTGTGGTTGGTGAACTGCTGCAGCTTTAACTCAGTCGCAGCAGCTGCTGGAGCTTCTGTGTTTTCCCTCTCCTGCTCTGTTTACTTTGTGAATCACTGCTCACCGTTACAGTCGATAAAAAAGTCATTGAGGAGGGGAAAGTAAAGGATGAGAGCTAACTGACCATGACTCTTCTCTCACGACTGTCTGCAAACAACTCATGACCTCCTCCTATAATGACCCTCTTCAGTGTCTCAGGTAGCTCATGACTTATTTACTCAAGAGAGACGAGTTTCCCCTGAGTTCGCCTGCTGCTCATTAACATCGTTCACTGAGCCGCTCCGCTGAAAACTACCACCATTAACAAGCAGAGTGATCATTCAGCTGATACACAAGCTGAAAAGTGGAAAAAAGCAGATGCAACAGTTAAATTAATTTATTAAATCAATTGTTTGATCTGTAAAATGGTACAAAAAAAGTGAAAACAGGTTTTATGTCTTCTAATGTCTTGTTTTGTCCGAGCTACAGTGCAAAACCCACAGATATTCAGTTTACAATCATAAGACTTGAGCTGCAACTAGCGATTATTGTCTTGATCAATTGCTGATCATTTTCACGATTAATAAATGAATCCTTTGGTTTAAAAATGTTGAAATCACAATTGATCCCAATCACAATTTCCTAAAGGCCCATGTGATGTGTTAAAATCTCTTGTTAAACTCAGACATATTCAGTTTATATCGTATGCAACATATCTCAAGTCTGTTAGAAAAACAATTAAAACAATTTAATGAATTATCAAAAATTATTCTTGATAAATTTTCTATTGATGTACTTAAAATGTATTTTATTTATTTCTTAAGATAACTTGATTTGGAAGAAGACTTCGACCAATCGTTTCCCTTCCCTGAGATTGTGAGCTAAGTTAATGTTAGCCTAACGCTACACACTTGCAAGCTAGCTGGATATCTTTTCATAGTATTCATTATATTAATATTGTCCATGATCCATGTTGTTGTGTTAGCATCCAGTTTCTTATTAAGTAGAGTCACCTGGAGCAGCAGTGTAGTCCTCCTTTAATTATACTTGAGCTGTGGATGTGGATTAATGTCAGTTTGTAGACTGTGAAGAGATGCGCTTACTGAACACTGGATTGTTGCCTGGTTACAACAATGTGCTATAAAACGGATGTGTGTGTGATGTAAACAACTGTCTCATGCTGATCTGTGTCGCTGCTCAAGTGTAGTTCACCCATGGGAAGTCATTAAAGACACACGTTTGTCTTTTTATACTTGTGAGGACCCTCTCTGACATAATGTGTATTCCCTAGCCCTTAATCTTAAATACCTGACCCTGAACCTTAAGCTGATTGTGAAGCTTTGGACAAACCTGAAGACCAGCTGAAACCACTGACTTACACAGAGAACATAAACCTTAGGACTTAGTAAACACACTAGACAACACATTGAGCTATTACCCTGTAACCTCTGGAGTTTTGATGCTAAGAAAACCTCTGAAACCCCTTTTAAAAATGCCAATTATCACATGCTCTTGACCCAAATATAAACTTTCAAACTGTCCGACAAAAACGTGCTCACTTTTTAAACTCAAGTGGGTCCTCACAAAGATAGCAATGCAAGCCAACACACACACACACTCTCTGTGTCAGAAGTAATGAGTGATCTTTGGGGACATGAAGCAGTTTACAACCACTGAATCACTATGTGACCATGACTGTCAACATGTCCGCCATAAAAAACGTGATATCAAATGGTGATGATATGTCAGTGTTGTGTTTACAGCTGTTCTGTAGTTTTTTACTAAACGTTACACAGACAGGAGGAAATATTAGTTGGAGATTTTAAGAGGTGGATTAATCTGCAGTTGCTGCTCTAAACCTCAAATTCCCAGATGCCCCAGAATACACAGGTGGAAACCCTGAGCTCCACGGCTCAGAGGAATAAGATGTATCACACTTTGGATAGACACACTTTACTTTACCTGAGCAGGCGTCTCCCACCTCTCCGTCTCTTTCAGGAGCCGCAGTGAATGGAGGAAAGGAGGAAAGGAGCTCCACATGTTAAAGCCCACCCGCTCTGCCTCCTGTCCAAACCCTGAGACTCTTGGCCTCCTGCAGGTCCCACACCCCCCCACCCAGCCGCCCTCCTCAGCACCCTCCCTCTACTCCCCCACCAGCTCCCTCACCTCACCCTCAGAACAAAGCCTGAGGACAATTAAGAGTGGTCAGGTATGGACGGGGTGTAACATCAAGCCTGTTTTCACAACCAACCAGCTGGATGTACAATTATTTATTTATTTATTTCACAAATCTGGATCCAGGTTCCGAGGAGGATCGGCTCGGTTCTGTCTCGTCTGCTCAGAAGAGACTGTGTGAACAGCAGGGAGGAGAGGGAGGCGGAGCTGCATCTCTACGCCGTGTCACAGACGTCCAGACTTTACCTGCATCTACAGAGCTCATGGAACAGTTTTATTATCGTGAGTGATCAATGTGTTTGATCCCAGTCAAAGTTCTGATCAGTGATTTGATCCTGAGGGTCTGTACTGCCTCATGTGAAGTATGTAAGAGTAATATGATAACATCTATAATTAAGAAAAATATAATTAAGTAATGATACTTAATGTTGGTTTTATTAATGTAGAAATATAATGTAGTATATAAAGAAATAAAATATATCATTAACATAATATAGCACAGAAAATAAAATATTGTATGAATGTATAATAAAAACTACAATATAATATTTGTATGATAGATAATTTAAGAATATAGTTTGCAACAGGTGTGTGATTTTCCAAACAAGAAACTGAATTGTTTTATTGTTTTAAAATGTATTTTATTTATTTTAATTATCAACATGTTGAGATTAATCCTGTTTTTCTGGCTTCGCCTCAGTTTTCTAAATTAGAACCTAAAATATGATTGACAGTCTAGTTCTGTAGAAAAAGTTAAGGTGTGTGTGTGTGTGTGTGTTCGTTCAGAGGTCCACTCTGTTGTTGGACCCACTCTACAGAAGAAAGTGCAATGCTTCCTCTGACTCCTCCCCTGGGAAACAGCGTCCAGCCATCAGGTAACAAACTCTCCTTTAACACTGTTCACACCTGGATCAGAGGCTCATAATGAACTCTGCTCGTTTCCTGTCCGTCCAAGGAATATGAAAAAAATCTACGGTATTATTCCTCAACAGGTCCCAGTGCACCCAGAGCAAACCTATATGACAGTCTATGTTAACATCATAGCTGAACGTTCACTTGGACTTGAGGATGAACTGCTTAGATTCTGGTGGTCAAAGGTCACGGTGACCTCACTAAACATGATTTTGGTGAACGCAATATCTCCAGATCTCCTCAATGGAGTCCCTTCAGATTTTGCACACATGTCCCCTTATACTTAAGGATGAACTGATTAGACTTTGGTGGTCAAAGGTCAAGGTCAGTGTGACCTCACATAACACTTTTTAGCCATAACTCAAGACTTGACACAGCAATTATGAAAAAATTTCACAAAAAAATGGTTCATATTTATATGACTCTGGATAAATAGGGATCTAACCTGAAACTAACCTGATGGATATGCCTGTATATTATTACATAAGCTATTTCTGATAAACTCATCAAGTTTCATTCTCTGGTGGCAAATGTCACTGAGGTTAAGAAATAAATCTAGATGAGTGAAAGTGGTATTTATTTTCTGTACCATTTTAATGTCAAAGAACATGTAAGACCTGAAGACATTAATGTGTGTGTGTACGTGTGTGTGTATAGCTGGGAGCGGACGGCCCACCTGTTTGCTCAGCTGAGCTCTGAGCTGCTGCAGGACGAGATCAGTGTGGAGAGTTCGTACCTGCTGCTGCAGGAGCTGAGAACTGCTGCTCACCGCAACGTCACACTGCGCAGACTGTTCTGGAGGGTGAGACGCTAACACAGAAAACAAACGCATACACTTTGATATCTGACTATTATTTTGTTTGTTTTTTGCCTTTGACCTACATTATGTTGTAGCACTGAATAAAGTTAGTGGAGGAAATACTTCTAAAAATTTGCTGTTGTAATAAATTTATTTTATTTTCTATTTTCCTGATAGCTCACTTCAAACTTCTGTTTCACATAACTTTATTGCACAATGTTGTTTACAAACATTTCTTCGTGCCACCCTCTAAATAAAAAAGTGCAAACAGGGCGAGGCTGAATAATTTAGCCTATTTTAATAATTTAGTCTACAAGTATAAACAAGTCAAGAATGAATGCATCATCCTGTGGTTTAGTGCCTTTGTCACAGACCTGATGTTACAAACCTCTGTGTGTTTCAGTCCAGTGAGGTTTGTGTTTTCCTGGTTCAGACTCTGGAGGAGTCTCTTCACGGCTGTCAGGGCCTCAGTGGAGTCTACACAGAAGATCAACTACTGTAAGCTGTGTGTGTGTGTGTGTGTGTGTGTGTGTGTGTGTGTGTGTTCTTAAACCTTTAATACAATCAGTCAGGTTGTAGTAAGCTGCTTTGTTTTTACACAACACACGTTACATTAACTTAAAGGACTACGCTGGTGTTTGTGGATGTGTTGATCGTCTTATGTCATGACAAAGATCTACTCTCAGTCAGCACTTTATTAGGAACACCACGCTAACACTGGGTAGTTCCTCCCTCTGCTGTCAAACAGCCTCAGTTCTTTGTGTCATGGATTCCACCAGATGTTGGAAACTGGATTTAGATGTGGAGACTGGGGAGTTCACTGAAGTTCTCTAAACTCGCAGTGAGCTCAAACAACAAAACTGACCCATCCACAGTCCAGTATGGCTGATGAGCTCCAGTCTGACGGTCTGTAACTACATGGTGAGTTTAGGTTAAAGAATCTGATTCCAGGCTGCTGTTTGTCCTCAGACTGAGCACCGTGATCGTCCAGACGCTCGCCGTCATGTTCAGAGAGACGGAGGTCGAAGCAGCCAGACTCAACTTGCTCTCTGCCAAGAAGTAAACGTTCTGTCTGTCTGAATATTACATGGTCCGTCTTCTTGTTAAACTAAACCACAATTTTTAAAAAACAACAAAAAAAAAAAAAAAACATTTCAGGTATTTCTACAGAAGGAAACCGGTCAGACAAATTGAGAAAAATAACTTGTTCATTATGTTATGATGTCCAGTTTATTTATTATTATTTTGTACTTTTTATTTTATAGTCTTTTCCTTGTTGGCAACATTTTAGAAATCGAAATAGACAAAACGTGGTAGTTTTAAGGTGGACTGAAAATATGCCTAAATCCTGACACACATTTTTCCGAGGTAAAATTCAGGTACATGTTCACATTGTGATTTAATTTAAGTGCCTCTACACTGCACTGATGTAGAAGTGAAAGGATTAGTTGATTAATCGACTGAATGATTGACATCAGTTCTGGTAACTGATCAGTCGTCATTTTTCCAGAAAAATCTTTAAAGCATTTGCTGGTACTCAAATGTAAGAATGTGCTGTTTTGATTTCTGTGTAAATTACATAAAAATTGTTTTTTTTAGGTTCAGTCGGTAACCATTAATCACTTCAACAAATGAATAACCAACAGATATAATGTGTATATAGTGAAAATACCGACAGCAATAGAGTGAGAAGCTCAGTGGTTCTCTCTCTGCAGAGGTTGCCTGGCCTCCAGGATGCTGCTTGCCTTGATTTGTGATCCACGTCTACAGACACAGAACCGAGGATCTCAGGTTGACTCTGAGGTGAGCTGCTCTCTGCTGACGTTAACAACTGTGTTAACCTTTATTTTATGTGGTGGATTAGTTACAGTCTCTCTGTCTCTGCCAGCTTCAGGCCTTACTGTCTGAGTATCTGGACGCTGCCTGTTCTCTGCTCTTTGAGCTGCTGTGCTCAGGCCACGAGGTGAGTACTGGGTCTGTGTTTACCGAGTGTCACAGGGCAGGAAATAAGCAGAATGATGCATTTCTGTCTTTGTATGAGGACTAAAACTAAAAGAAATGTATTAACATTCCTAACTTTGGAAATCAAAGTTTAATCCTCACCTGTTCGGAGGGTTAAGGCCAGGAGATGATGTTCAGAGATATTCCCCAATATTTATTTAGATACATTTTTTTTAAATTAATAATTATTTTATTTATTTCATATAACAGCTATTTTATTATCAGGTCATCTGCAAGTCTTTAAAAGTCCTTCAAAGGATTGAATTCAGTTTCCTGTATTTTCTAATGGCTATACGGAGACACGACATGAGAAAGTGGGTTTTAAGGCGACAGTGGATTGGAGTTTGAAAGCCATTTCTGTGTCATAGTATTTAGTCGTAAACTACAGGCCATAGATTTTTCAAATGCTAAAATGCAGTGTGTGTGTGTGTGTGTGTGTGTGTGCGCGTGCGTTTGTGTGTTTCAGACCAGCGAGTGTTTCTCTTTTGAAAACCTCCTGTCTGTCGGCTGGATCCTGCGAGTCCTGCAGCCTCATCCTCACCTGGTAAAGATCAGAAGACAGATGGACAGGTGGAGATGATTGCGTGTCTTCTCTCTTTCTGATTCTACACCTGTTCTGTCTGCAGCTGTCCTTCATCGGTTACCAGGCCCAGCAGGTGGTGCTGGTTCTGTCAGACCTGCAGGAGTCGGTCCTGAGCCCCGTCCAGGCCGTCCTGTTGTTCCAGCGCTGTCGCCTCCTGCTTGCCTGTCTGCAGTACAACAGCCAGCTGGCTCAGCACCTCCGATCACACTTCAGAGAGGAGTTCAGGTTCGTTCTGCTGCTCCTCTCTGCTGGGGACGGTCTGTCTAAACCTCTCACCTGAGCAGTGATGGTCCTATCATAGCTCAGGAATGATAACTCGGATCTAGGCCTGTCAAGATTCAGCCCCAGTTTGTCAAATACACAGTGCTAAAAATTCCCTAAAATATAATTAACCACCGATGAATGAAATGTATGAAAATAGTTGCTTGGATTTGTTTGTTTGGGTTAAGAGGATGGCACATGAAGTTTATGTCGCTGCAGCTTGTTTTTACATAATTCCAACAGTTTTTTATTTCACAGTAGAAATGTTAATGAGTACGTGTTTAAAGTTGGACAGGGCTTAGCAAACAGTTTGTCAGTGATGGAAGCAATCAATGATCCGTATCAGTCCAGTGTTAATGTCAGTATTTTACTCCTAATGTCAATTGTTTGGTATCTGACATATGTTTCCTCCCTCCAGGTACTTTGTGAAGCCGTCATGTGCTGAGGAGAAGCTGCCGCCTCACTACCCGATCAGCTTACCAACTCTCCGACTGGTCGAACGTATTCTGACTCTAATCCTGCTCAGATGATCACACAAACACGTGAGCTTTTACACTGGAATTTTTAATTTTGTGCCTTTACCAAACTCTGAGGGATTTTGTGCTTTGAGCTGTAAAACCTACGTTTGTCCTTCTGAATGTTTCTGTATTATTATTATTATTATTATTATTATTATTATTATTTACCAACTGTCTCAGGCCAGGTCATATTTATCCAGATAAGATGTACGAACTGTTAAATATCATCTGTCATCTCTCTAGAAAGTAGACATCAGTGGAGCTGTTGCACCCTATTTCAAGTTAATGCTAATAATATACAGTCAGGTTTGCAGTCAGAGTCAGATTGCTGTAGATAGATTCATGTAAATTAAAGTTAAATGTATTTTTGTGTGGTGTTTACATTTTAACCTGTGAAGTGCAGATTCCTCAGGTGATGTGCACTCTAAATAAAATGAGTTGTCATAGTAACAATTCAAGACATAAATTGATGTAAATGCATATTTTTGTAATTTGATAGCTAGCTGTGTTACAGGCTGTTGCTCCACATATATTTCCTTTAAATAAATTCCTGTTTTGTGGAAAATACATCACAAACTTTTGAAACATGAGAAAATGGCTGACTGCGGGTGAGAAGTTACCTAATCTTATCGTTAGCTCAATGATCTATGTTGCTAATAGATGAGGCTGAGACAGATGAGGACGAGTTACAAAAAACTTTTAACCCACAGAAAACAAATTTATTGTTGCCACCATGACAAAAACTTAATGTTTCTTTCATGAAACTTCTTACTTTTACAAAATATTTTTCCCTATTATCCACGAGAGACGAGAAAATAATCACAACATGAACATCTTGTAATTAAAAAATAATAATTTGTTATCTAGTAATAAAAAATATGTCAAAGTATTTTCTTCTATTAAATATCTTGTTATAACCCGAAAAAGAGTTTAACGAGGTGTTAACATCCAATATATTCTGATATGTTCTCTAGACATCAACAACTTACATTAACATATATAGAGGCACAATTTTACAATAACAAAGACATGATTTGTTTAGTGAATTCTAGTCATCGGAACAAATGCACACAGTTAAAACAGGCACATATGTATACACAGTGTGTATACTCTGTAGTGAGGTTGAGGTAGTTTGTCATGACCTCGTCACCCAGCGCTGCGTGTCCCAGCAGTCTGTGCTCATGAAGTCATTCACAACTTGGCCCTGGGAGTCGTGCTGTTGTACATGTGCAGCTGCAGGAAACTCTGAATCTGCCTCCAGGAGTCTTCCTGAGCGTCCGAGTGAGGTTTGGTTTGTCCTCCCCAAAGCATTACCACTGCAACACACATTATATTTGATAGATTATTCCACAACACAGTGAAGCTGTAATTACCAAGTATCAAAACCTAAAATTAATCTGTAGGATTTTAGCAGAAATGTAGCGAAGAATAAAGTGACACCAGCGATGAGAGTATATTTTTTTACATAGTTTTACCCCTCAGTAAAACCAAGCATCAACCTCTGAGTGACAAAAGCTGCAGTTCCTCTAGTGACCACTTGAGGCCAACGACAAACAACAAAAGTTTCTGCATTCTTGTGTCACCTGGTAAAACTCACCTTTTTGTTTTTGGATAGTTTCTATAAAGTTAGTCGCTCTGAAGTGAGGTGAGAAGGGCGGCTCAATCAGGTGTCCAGCATCAGGGTACGTCAATCTGGTCAGCAGGTGTTCCTTACCTGCGGCACGCATCAGCCGAGCAATCTGAGGGTGAAAATTATATATTATATAATATATTGGGAACACCCACTTTCATCATTTCTGGCACACTGTGACCTCACAAATCGCGTTTTTGGCCATAACTAATTAGAACACAGTTCAACTCAAATGTCTGAGGATAAAATTAAGTGATAACATTTTATACCCAAAAGGTCAACTTAACTGTGACATCATAATGTTCTGCAAAAATATTTCTGGCCATTATTCAATGATGAAACGGTTGGCAGAGGGATACAACCGCGAGGTGGCGATTCTGGTTTCTACATACATGGATTTAATTGTAAATAACACATCAGGTTTATGAATAATGAACTGCTCTTGCATCTAAACATTATCAGGTGTGTGCTTGTACTCACGTCCTCAGCTGACTCCACCGCAGGCCAGTTCTGATCATCAAGACCGTTGACCAGCAACAATGGACAGTTTATTTTCCCAATCTAGCACAAGGAAGAACTTTAAAACGTGTTCAAAACAGTTGACTAGAGCGTACTGTATAACATATAGTCTAATCGTTGTGTGTTGTTAGTGCAGCATGTACTCACGTCCATGTTATTTGAGGGGTTACTCATAATTGCCAGACCCATGTCTCGCCAAATCATATGGTTGTTCTCATCCACACGCACCTTGTGAGAATTCCTGCGATCACACGTCACAGTTTGCGTCACTCCAGCTGTAAAACTTTACGTACCGCGTTCACGTCGCTGACAAACACAACACCTACCTGCTCAGCTCCTCGTAGATTCCACTGAGGGGCTTCCCAAGTGGGTACGAGTGGTTGCCGCTGATGCAAACGCAACAACGAGGCTGGAACGCGACACAATGAAAACGTCATGAAGCAGCGATTCTCAATAATCGGGCCGGAAATTAAAAAGTGGGAAAAACCTGCTGACTCTCAGCTCTCCAAGGCATTTATTCAAAGCTAAAGAAAATGCAGCTCCGAGATATTTTGCTTCTCATACTCACTTTGATAGCAGTGCTCGCAGTCGCCAAGTACAGGGACACCAGCGAGCCCAAGGAAAGACCAAAAAGTCCAACTCTGTCTGGCATCACTTGAGGATGATCCCTGAGGATGTTAAACGCCGTCTGTGCAGAGGTGGATGAAAATTATTGCGAGCTGTTTGAAAGTTCCTCCTCAACATCTTAGTGAGAAACAGGAAGTTTGACACAAGTGAGAATGTGAGGAATCTTTATCCAAGTTTTGTTAAAGGTCCCATCTAGTCTAAAGGTCTCTGTCCATGTGTAGTGTGATTATAGATCAGGTCTAGGTTCTATATTAATACTGAAAGTATCAAAGCCTCAGTCCACAGAGAAATGTTTTTTAGTTTGTTTTTTTGTTGACATTTTATAAACTAAACCAAAAAAAGGCAAATAAATTGAAGAAAATAATCATTAATTGCAGCCTTACTGATTAATCTGCTTATTATTAACTCAATAAATCAAATAATCATGTGGAAAATAGTTAAAAATGTCACAATAAAGCCCAAAATAACGTCTTGAAATTTCTTGTTTCTGTATTTTTATCAACTAAATGTGAATTTAAAACCTGCTGACAACAGGATAACAACCAATGTGCGGCTGCAGGAGACAAAGTAAATATAGTGTCAGAGTTTGTTCCCACATTCAGAATCACATTAGAATAATTAAACAACCTAGACATAATTAAACACAACACAAACCTCAAAGTATTTTAACTGTAGCTCTACCGACTCCAGCTCACCAGCAGAGAAATACTCCAGCGCCAGAGCTGCGTAACTCCGAGACGCCAGCAAGGCAGAGCGATACTCCAGCAGACCCCCACCCCCTCCCCACATGTCCAACAGGCCGGGGAAGGGTCCTGGACCTGAGGGGAGGATCATTCGTCATCACAGGAGCAGAGGTGGAGGAAGAACTCAGATCCTTCACACACATTTTAAAAAGTAAAAGTACTAAATCAGTGTCTCTCTAAAGATCAACACAGGTGCTGCAGCTCTACCTGGAGGTATAAACAGGGTCCCGCGCACTCCCTTCTCTTTGATTTCGATCCTCTTGACCCCCGGAGCCATGTACCATCTCTCTGTGAGCACCGAGGCCAGAGGAGCCCGATCCCCGAAGCCCTCGTGTCCGCTGTAGACCGAGATGTCGACCAGCATGGGCGTGCACACGTTCATCTTTCTTAACCTGACGAGTGGAGATCAGGACGTCGGTCACCTCAAGTCGACATGGTCTCTGATTTTTTTTGTGTGAAGCTGCAGGTTACACTACCTGAGGCCTCTGCGGCTGCCTGGGACAGGACGCATGCTCCACAGCAAACCCATGGGCTCTTTTCCCGTGTACGTGCCCCCGAAACTCAAATCCTCCGAAACTGCAGAAGCAAGAAAACAGAAGTCGAGTCGAAGCTATGACCACTTCTCAACGGTAGATTTAAGGCGTCAACATCTGTAGTTTGGTTTGTTTTTTAGTTTAGTAGTTTTTATTCAGACCTCACATAATTCAGATAATATAAACAATATAGACAGAAAAAAAACAAAAAAAACAGTCTATGTATTAAGTGACTGAATGGTGTCAATAAATACATAAAAGGTCAATTTTAAATAATTTACTCAAATCTTTTATTGGGATTTATTCTATTATAACTATTCATGGGAAAGTTATTCTCTACATTTGGTTCACAGCATATATTTAAATAAATTTGCTGCGTAGTGTCTCATTGCTTTTTGAAAACTTGCAGAAGGTTTAAAAATCATTTTGACACAATCATGTTTTTTAGATTGTTTCCTCTCATAAATTTTATTTTACATTGTCTTATTTTGTGTATATTCTCTATTTTATTTCATTTTTTAAAATGTATTTTGTTGGTTTTAATGTCACTTTTTCAACATTTTTATTATTAATCGTGTGCATTACTCTTTGCATTATTTTACTGTTTTCATTTGTACTCGTCTCTGTAAAGCTCTGTTAACCTGTGTGAAAGGTGCTACAGATACAGTCTCACTGATTCAGGAGGACCGGAAACCCACCAGACACTGTTCCTCTGTGATCACTGATGTAGAACCCGTAAGCCTCCCAGTAGTCCTGGTCCTCAGAGTGGTGGAGGGAGCGGATTGTTACTGGAGATGCTGGAGGTAGATTCTCCACCAGCACCTTGAACGTCTCATCCACCACAGCCCGGGTGGGGACAACGGAGAGAATTGGAGGGACAGTCTGGGACATGGTTGATGATTTCCTGTGGAGAGACACACACACACACACACAACACACACATGTACATTGACAGTTTGTTGAATCAGTAACTCAGGAGAGGACCGTCCTGGATGTTTTCACCACGTGCAGTCATAAAGAAGAACCAGGAGTACTGCAACAGGTGGCCTGACCCACACAGAGTCCTGGTCTCAACACCCTGGACCCAGTCCGGCGTCACGTGCAGAGAGAGAAGGTCTCCAAGATACTAAACCAGCCTACCTGCCAAAGTACCTGAAAACTGTGTGCAGGTTTATAGGATTGGGAAGCTCGAGAGGCCCCGGGGAATTAGCTCTTGCTATCTTAGCCCGGGATATCCCTCCTTGGAGCGCACAGCTGCCAGCTTTAATCCGGGTTACCCTCACACAGCAGCGGGACAGCAGCACAAACATAACTCGGTTAGTTATTGTTCGTCTTACCACAGTCGGTCCTCAAATGAGCAGAAAACGACGTCAAGTCGCCTGAGGTCGCGCTGCGTTCACGGCCCACATTGAATTATACGCGTTTTTAGCTTTTAGCTTTCGAGCAAGTAAAAAAACTACTAAAAACTTATTTAAAAAGTCTGAACATACATTAAGACCGAGTCGCTTCTTAGAAGTCAGCTCAGAGAAACTTCAGTACGGGTCTCAGTGACATCGGAAACCTCGGCGGTTTGTTTCCCTGTGGACGGGGGCGTGTAATGCGCGGTCACGAGGCTCTGCTCATACCACCTAGGTTGGAACGTCACCAGACCCCAAGTGGAGGAGGAGGAAGGTAAAGTGTGAAAAGTAAAGAGTATTATTTATTACCAGTGATGGAAGAAGTACTCACATCTCTTACTTAAGTAAAAGTACCAATACAGCAGTGTAGAAATACAAATTACAAGTAAAAGTAAAACATTCAAAATTTTACATTCACAATACTAATAATAATCACAATAAACTACAAATACAGAATAATGTATTGTATTTTATTATTTGATTCAAATTTTTTTTGTTTTCTTTCATTTTAATGTTGCAGCTGTTAAACATGAGGCTGCATTTAACTTTATATTCACCTGGGTAGTTTGTGGATTTCATTATTTTATTCATTTAATTAATTTGCAGATTATCTTTTATATTATTAATCTGAATCTGTGAGTAATATTAAAACAAAAGTTAGAATAAAAAATACAATGGTTACCTCAGTAGTGAAGAAGAAATTTTAAATAACACAAAATGGAAGTACAAGTAAAGTACAAGTACTTCAACAAGTACAGTACTTGAGTAAGTGTAACTCACTTTCCAGCACTGCCAGTCGGTCACTGTAAAAGTGTCAGTACTACAAGGTAAAACTGCTCTTTTATAAGTAAAACTATACATCATTCAAAATCCAGTGATGGAAAGTACATTGAGGTACTTTATATAAAAATATACCTGTAAATCATTCAGAATTTCAAATAATTAAAAATTACATTTCTGAATATAATGTAATAAATGAAAATATAATAATTGAATAATGACTGCAACAGAATTTTATTTCTGCCATTTTATATTCATATTGGTAAATATGGTGCGGTAGTCAATGCTGTTGCCATTATTAACGGGTTTAGTATTTAAGTTTTCAGCCTATTTTAAAAGATTTGAACAACGTCAGGTTTATATAAAAAGGTATACAATGTACAAAATACTGTAAAAAGTTCTGGTTAATTCATAATTATTGATTTATGTCACGTGGCCTCAGTCCAGGAGCTAACTGCAGAAATATCTGTGCTGGTTAAAGAATAAAGGACACAAATTTATATTCACATGTTTTGGACTGGTTTCTCACAACAGTGAGAAAAATACACATTTAATCAACTGTTTACATACAAATACAGTTTTCTGTTGTCAGTGAAAAGAGAAAATAATTATTATGAAAATAATTTCACCAAAGGACTCACAGAGTTTGACTTGACCAGTCCGAGGGCTCAGAGCTGAAATCTTTAAGTGCACGTGAGCCGAGCGGTGGACTTTACTCCCTCTCTGCAACGTCTTGGAGGATTTCCCAGACACCTCTCCTACATCACGTTGAACCCACACTGTTGTGCTTTGATAATCCCGCAGGTGACATCAGATAAAGTCTGTCAGAGTCCAGGACTCAGGGTGACGTTGAACATTTCATAAGGAGGAAGATGGAGCAAATTATCCAACTACAGGATGAAGACATTTTTCTTTGTTTTGGAGGAAATGAGATGAACTAATGTTTAAATTTCTTAGTACGCACATATATTAAAATAGGTAATACCACAATGTAGAAAAACAAAAGCAAAAAAGAAATCACAGGTTTGAGTGCAGGAGTTTCAAAAAAGATTGAAGTACTCATTGTGAAGGATGGTCCAGTTCAGATTGATATATGTTATATCATTGGATTGTAATGCATTAATGTGTGAGCATCACCACTTTATATATGAAGTAATACATCATAATTTATCAGTTGGCTGCTTTTGGCGCAATAACCTGAATCTGCAAAAATATTAAGTAGTTTAAGGCTTGAAATTAATGTAGTGGAGTATAAAACAGCAGGAAATGAAAATACTCCTCTGAAGTAAAAGTACTTAAGTATAATACTTGAGTAAATGTACTTTGTTACATTCCACCACTGCTTTTTGTTTTATTATCTTAAAAAACTATATTTTCCTATATACACTCGCCTATATATACATATATACAATCAATATTGTTTGTGCGTATATTATATCTACATATTGCTTTGTTAATAAAGTTTAACAAAAACTGTGGACATTGGAACTGGGGCAGAGGTTCATGGGCAAAGTCCTCAAGAGAAAAACACTTTTTCCAAACCAAATTTTGTAACCCAGCAGCTGTTTACAAAAAAGATTTAATTTTAATTTATTTCTTTCCTCAGAAATACCTAAATGTTACTCCCTTGTTCTCCACAGCCTAATTTCACTGATTTAAATGCCGTGGACAAAATAATAGAAACACCACAGCCTTTATTGCATCACTGTTTTATTATTAGTATTATTATCATCATTATTAGTTGTATTATTATTAGTATGTTTTTCTTCAGATATATAGTGAGTGCAAGTTTATAGTACTATACTGCACCTCTGGGTCCAGATGTTTTACCATGCAGTATGTTATGTGATCCTTAAGTGCTGCAGTTGCACAATTTAACCACTAGAGGTCGGTGTAATACACGTCATTCTTTTATTCTTCACAGCATTTTGATGAATAAAGTCAAACACTTTCCCCCTGTGCTGCTGTGAAAATAACAAACCACAGACCTGTGTCAACTGTTTTCACCTTTTTGAAGCTTTTGGTAGAAAAATAGTTCCAAATTAAAACTTCCTTTGTCCCTAGTCGTTAATATTTATCGACTCCTCGCATGTTGATGCTGTTTCCCTTGGTCTAATGGTGCAATTTTATCTTGTCTTATTGTATCTTTTCTATATTACTCCCAGGTGTACCTACAGTGTATATTGCTTTTCATATTAGTTTCTCTGCTCCTGCTTATAAAGTACCTTGAAATCCAACATTGTACTGCGTTTTATTTGTGCTCCTTGCTCATGAATCCACGTTATTACTGGTATTTATCTTTTGAACCCCTCAGCTACGCGCCACATGATGACATGTCTCCAGTTTCAGCTGATTTCTCACTGAATTTTATGTAACACTTCCATCTGATAGGGCGTTATAAAGATGGCCGCAGATACCTTGAAACACCAACATATATCTGCGTTCTTGTGTTTAGTGTAAGAACAAGCAGCATCCCTCTCTTTTTATTTCTGTTAGCCGCAGTCTCACACTGAACACCGACTCTTATGAAAAACCCATTATGATGATTAAATATCGTGCACCTGCATATTTTTGTGCAGTTATTTCTACCTATGACCTGTATGTTAACTCTTCTGAAAGGTTCAGCGTCAGATTACTTGAAGGGAACATGTTGTCTTAAACTTCTCATACTTCATATCAAGATATTTGTAATGCATAAATAAATTTGACAGGGAAACTAAAGTAAAGACAATTCCTCAAATAAAGCAAAAAGTGTTGGAGTTGTGGAGCAGCTGTGTGGTGTTCATGACATTTTCTGAGTTTATATAGTGATGTTTATGTGTTTATTTGACATCTACACTGGTGGTTCTCTGCGTTTTTAAACTGGATATGATTTAATGATAAAGTGGATATTGTTACCAGCCTATATTTTATTCATAGATGAACTGTCAGTGTTTAGGTTTGGTTATGTTTACAGTCACTTATCACTTGGATTAAGCTGGATGCTTCAAGCTTTTATGCATAACTACGATTTCACCTATTCATCCATTTTTTAAGGTTTCATTTAGTTAGCGTAACGTTAACGGTTAGCCATGCTTTAAACTATTCCACCATTTATCCATTACATTAACAATTTATCCATTAGGTTACAAGCTATTTCAATCATTTAACCATTATTCTTTTTTAGCTAATTTCAAATGTTTAGCAACTAGTTTATATAAGATTTGTCACAATCTGCCTCCCAGTTCCAGGTCCTGCACTTTCTCATTTCCCCAGTCCTGTCATCCTCCACCTGCCCACCAGATGTCCCCAATCTCTCTTCCTGGCTGTCCCCATGTCCATCTGCTCACCTGTTTGTCATTTGCAATAACCTGAGCTTCCCGGCCCACTGTCTGTTCACCTGTCTGCTGAGTCCTCCCTACCTGTAACCTTGATGAGCTATTATACAATTTATCGGTTATCTAATAACTCCACAACATTTACATTCAGCCTCTGGGGACTGCAGGAGACGTGGGCTGAGAATCACTGATCTGAACCTTTAAAAACTTGAACCTTTGATGATGGAAAGCCTAAATGAAGCTGCAGAACGGCCCTTTTAGCTCCCACACAGGATGCGGCCGGCTCAGATCACTTTGGTCTGATCAGATTATGTGGGCATCTTTCCACTGGACTGTTTGTAGTTACTGTCAGATAAGGTTCAGATCGCAGGCTGTTATAAATGAGAACCTGATTGCCATTTATCGGCGTATCTGGTCTGGATTTTCCACTGGCTGATACTGATATGAGGCTGACATTTGGAGTGTCATTAAAAATTGCGTATGGTTCTGTCAGTGATTCCCCTTTTATTATTTTTATACAGCTCAATTACATCTACGAGGACAGGCATTATTAATTGGTGCACCAGAACCTAAAGACTAAAAACTCAAATGTACTTAATTTCCATCACTCTGCAGTTTCCAAGTTGTGAAATGAATGAAAAACTATTTTTAAAACATCAGATCTTGTTCTTTAAAGTAATCTTGTGAGATGATATATTATGTTTTTTGTTTATTTTTATCATCTAAAAACTGAAGCATGCTGCTGTGTGGATTCAGATCTACGTCAGCGTGTATGTTTATGTTTTTATTATCTCTGTATCCTGGGTTACAGTGTTTTTGTGTCCCGTGTTAAGCTGCGTGCTATTTCATAGGCTTCACCACCCGGGCAAAGAAAACACTTTAATGGAAACACTCGAGTGCCTTTTAATATCCTGGAATGTTTTCAGATGAAGCTTGTGGAGAAACTTAACGGAGGCACAGAAGTATCCAGTGACGGCATCAACCAGCTTTTTCAGTCAAATGCTAAAAGTTAAATCTCTGATGTTAAGGTTCAGTGTTTGTCTCTGTGATGTAACAGGACTCCTGCCCTCCTGACGCTGGTTCTGATTATCCTCCTGCCAGTTATGCTTTACAAGACCCTCGTCATGTAAACTCACAGTGACACGCAAGACGCCTCAAAACACACTCATCAGAACGTCTCCAGATGTCAAACAGAAAACAGTCGCCCTCTTATCTGCGCCTTCTTTAATTCTTCTAGGCATTTTTAATTTCTTCAGCATTAAACTTTAAGTGTATACCTTCTCATATATCTCACTTTATGTAACTGTAACTGTTTTCAGTTGAACATCTGACTTGTAATTATTACTGATGTGCACAAAATTGCTTTTTAAAGGGAAGAGGATACAGGCTGAGGGCGCAGAGATGGCAGAGATTGAAAGTCAGTGTTTTTATCATTTCCATTTCCATAGTATTTCCATTTAAATTTTTCCTATTTCTTTTTTGAGGTTTCATATTTTCCTGTCTTTTATTCGAAGTGTTGATCCATAAGAAGATATAAACCATCTCCTCTCTCAGGCTTCTCTCTGGAGCTCTAGTAACAACAGGTCGGTGAGCCAATCAGAAGAGAGGAGGCTCTGAGCCTCTCTTCTGATTGGCTGACTGTTTTCTGAGTGATCCAATAAAAATACAGCAGATTTCAGGTAAAAACACTCAGAGAAACCAAATCCTGCAAAGTTTGGATGGTGGGTCCAGGTGGGCGGGGCTTGGGGCATGACTGAGGGTGGTGATTGCTTTGTTGTGACATCACAAAGTTACAGGAAGTCCTGACGGCTGGTTTTAAGGCTCAGTTTCTGAATACAGGCTGTGTGCATTTCTCTGTGGACTGAGGCTTTGATACTTTCACAGTATTAATATAGAAGCTAGAGCTGATCTATAATCAAACTACACATGGACAGAGATAACCAACTCAATTATCAGCAAAAGTATCATCAGTGAAAAGTATTTAATTAAGTGGGGTAATATATTTATTGGATATCTATCATTATTATTATTAGTGAATTAATGTGTAAAATGCATCATATTTTATGAGTTTATAATGTATTAAGTAAAAACTTCAATATTTTCATTCAAGTCAAAAAATAAAGTATCACAAAATGGAAATATGCAAGTAAAGTACATGCACACCTCACACTTTTATAAGTAAAGTAAATTTATTCACCACCACAATGTCCTACTCCTCCTTTAAAGAAAGATGCTGTCATTTTTTTTTTTTACATTTATCTGACAGTGTTTTTAGATTCACAGATCTACACTGAACGTTGGATAAATCTTTCTGTTGTCGACCTGTTTTGTCCCCTGGGCCTGAGGGGAAACCACTAAACTCCTGACACATAAACAGTGGAAGTGCTCGATTTGCACATACGTGACATTTGGAGGGTGTTTGCCTGAAGGATTTGTGCCTGTAGGGTTTAGGGTGTTCCATCTGTTGTCAGAGAAAAACAGATTTCAGTGTCATTTGTTGGAAAGATGAAGACCGTGATCCAGGGAACAGGTGGTTGGGTTTTGGTTCAGATCCAGGAGCAGCTTTAAAGGAATTTTTAACACTGTTTTTGCACTTTATTTTATCGGTCTGTACCAGGTACAGTACAAGTACCCAGAACCCCAACATGAGGACGGGCCCACAGAAAACCTGAAGCATTTAAAGTAAATTATTACTTCTGACTGAATAAACAAATTTAGTTTCTATATTCAAGCCCTGGTTCACTCCTGCAGTAACAAAAAAAGTTCATCTTCAAAATGGAAAAGAAAGACAGAAGCAAAAAAGAAAAATATTAGAGTCGAAAGCAGCTTTTGTCAAAATCCGATGAGAAAATGTTAATTTACATATTTGGCTCATATATTATTTTAGTTTGTAACTTGTGACGAGCATTTATCTTTATTATTTTATATTTTATGGACTACGTTAATAAACATCAGTGGGATTTTCTGAATGAGGTTTTCTTACAACTTGAACCTGGAAATTCCTGTTTCACTTTGGTTCTCTATTAGAGGAAGAAGAAGAAGAAGAAGAAAATGTACAGGTTTTCTAAAGGCCAGAGAGGAATAATGAAAGGGTTTTACGGAGATGGACAGACTGAGTGGATGCAAATAAGGGGAAAGGGAGACGGAGTGATATATGGAGAGAGATAGAGACCACTTAAGCCCTTGGCAAAGGATGGGACTCCGCCCGAGGTCGTTCATGATGAAAGCTGCCTCGATTTAAAGACACTGGCTTCGCTTTTGCCACATTCATCTGCGCTTCCTGTCTTTAACAATGCACTTCCTTTTTCCTGATTTCCTGCATTCAGCTCTCTGATAAAACAAGTCCCTGTGGACAAAGTGATTGATTCTATAGTGAAGCAGACCGCTGCAGGTTGTAGAAAACTCTGGCAGCTTCATTCAGTCACAGTAGTCGGGGTTTAAATTACATCAGTGGGTTCAAAGGTTTTAGACCAATTCCTACAAATGATACATTAATGGCTTTTCTGATACTAAACCAGGACAATTTTTATATTGATTATCTGTGTTTTTAGTGATGGAGAAAATACTAATAATGTTTCTTCATAATTTTCCACCTGCTGCTGTTCTGACTAAGTTTAGTGTTTTGCATAGATTGTCTAGCATTGTCCACTTTCCTTTTTTTTAAAAAAAAAAAAACTTATTATTTCTAATTATTTAAGTAAAAATCACTTTATTTTTCAATCATGTCTCTATCCACTCACTGAAACAGTCGGTGTGACTTATTGTTATTAAAGTCTGACCTTATTATTATTTGTATTTGGTACTAATTCTCAGTAAGATTTATTTTCCTGGGGCGCAATTCCTTCAGATAATAAATTATGATATATTACCTCTGATTAAGTTAATTAGCAGTAGAAAGCAGTTTAAATTAGCTCAAAATGTAGCTGCAACATTACAGTGATGTACACATGAACGCTTATACTATAATCAAATAATATAGCCTAATACATATTCTGAAATGGGCAATTCTGCATAATGAGTATTTTTATTTTGCTACTTTAAGTAGGCTATATTTTCTAATGCAGTACTTTTACTTTAACAGTGTTTCTATTGAGGTATTGCTACTCAAGTCAAAGATCTGAGTACTTCTTCCAGCATTTCCTGTAAAGTCATGTAGCCTAAAGATAAATAAATAAATATATAAAATAAATAAAAAATAAAAGCCCTAAATGTTTTTGCTAACCTGGTAGATGGAAACATACTGACACCAACATATGGGTCTAATTTGGGAACCAATATACTGAAACAAGTGACGCCACCAGGTGAGCGGGGCCCGGTAAGAGCTCAGCAACAGGTGAGTGCTGCTGGTCTCTCTTGAGCTCATGTTTTAATCCAGTATTTGTTTACAGTTTGGCGAATTGGCACAATTAAAAAATCATGCCGAATTATCTATTATCAGTTCGTGTTTGCAGTGTGTTAATGCATGTAGGGACAGCTGTCACTAAATTACTGTGATACTGTAGAAAACTTGAAAACGTGATGATTCTCAGGCAAATTCTGAAGCGTCTTTTTTCCTCTGATTTCTAAGCGGATTTCTTTGTTCTTCCAAAAAAAAAAAAAAAAAACACAAAAAACAACGTTTTTCACAATATCTGTGTTACCAGGAGGAGTTTTGAACAAATACCTTCAAAGTTAAAGCTTATCGTTGTTGAAAATATGATTATTTAGGCCTAGGTATTTGCGAGAGTTTGGCGGCAACTCCAGGAATTAACTGGTCCCAGCCAGGTAATACTCGGGGCCCATGACGCTCCACTCGACGATACAGCCATTTGTCATGTTTACAGGAGATATGTGTTTATAGGTGAGCTTTAGAGGAGCTAACAGGTGGATTTAGTTACCTTTTGAACAGACCAGGTTAGCTGTTTCAAGTGTTTATGCTAAGCTAAGTTAGCTATAGCTTCACATTCACTATGAGTGGTATTAACTTTCTCGTCTAATCTCGGTAAGAAAGTGAAGCCGTTTGATTTGTCTTTACAGTGACTATTAAAACTTTACAGAGCTGCTAATGAGGCTGTAAAATATTATTTTATTACGTTTGGCATTACTGCTTCTGATTATTTTCAATTTGAAACCTGGGAATTTAATGACAGAGACAATTCTTGTGAAATATTTGCAGTGTTGGAAGAAATATTCAGATCCTTTACTTCAGTAAAAGTAGTAATGTCACAGAGTAAAAATACTCTATTGCAAGTAAAAGTCCTGCATTTGAAGTATTGACTGATGAATGTACTTAAAATAACAACATATATCACTGTAAAATGACCTGTGAGTGATAAACTTTAATATATCAATGCTTTCATGTGTATAAAGTGTTGAATTTTCCTGTTGTAGATGGTTGAGATATAGATCATTTGAATTATAGTATGTTTTTTAAGCTACAAGATTTATTTTACATAACTATATATATGATTATTGAATATGATTTTGGCCATATTGAAAAAAAAACTTGTCAAATTCAATCCTACAAACCACAGTAATGAGATAAATATAATAATGACATCATTATTACTGCAATTTAATCCTCCCTATCATGGAATTTTACATTAAAATTCTGGTTTACATAATGTTTGGTAGTTTAATTCATCATTTCATTCATGTAAAGTGAATGAAATGTAGAGAGGTAGAAGTATCAAGTATCAAATGGAAAAACTAAAGTACCTTACATTTGTCCTTGAGTTCAGCTCGGACCTTCTGAGCTGATTCATGTTTGGAGGAAAGGTCAAGGACAGCAGGGGTCTCTGGTTGAATTATTTATTAACATTTTTCGTGTTTCTCTGCCCCCTTAGCTGTTTGACGTCAACTCCTGAGTTACCTGATTTCCTGCCTGGATTTCCTCCGATGTCCTCATCCCGCACGATCTGCTGTACGTCAACGTGAGCTGTGTTTTTCTGTTTGCACTCACTCCAAAGAGACTAAACACACATAAAACAAGAGCTCTGACACCACTATATAGTAGGTTAAACCAGGGCTAACAAATGTTAATACTGGACCAGACTAGGCCCAAAAATACCAGTAAATATACTCCCAAACCAGATATTTAATATTGGACCAAACCAGGCTCAAAACACCAGTAAATATTGGACCAAACCAGGCTTAAAACATCAATGAATATTTGTTGTGACGTGCTCCTGCAGTGAGAGGGTCAAACAAAGCCACGGAGAACCCGCTGAACTTCAGATTTGTGGCTGGGAGGCACTTTAAAACTAATCAAGTTAGCTCAAAGAGGAAATTATAGCTGCTTTTTTCAGCGCCCCTCAGGTTCAGCATTGGGTTCAATTCAGCCTCCAGGGTTTCAGTTTTCCTGTAAAGAACTCAATCAAAAATCACACGATGAAATGTGTTGCATAACGGCGCCAACCGACGATCACAGCGGCTTTTACGACATCAATAACATTGAAATTCGTGTCCCTGCTCTTTCCTGCATATTAGTTTGTGATTGCAGCTCTGACCGTTTCTTATTTCCCTCTTCAATTCAGATCAATCAAGGCCAGACGGTCAGAAGTCGACAAGCTCCTCAATCGGAGATGAGAGAGAGCAATCATAGACCCGCGGCTCATCCTGCACCTTTCGCTGCTGTTTTGCATCCAGATGGAAAAACACGTTTCTTCTCTATGACTCATGTTTTCCAGAGTAAGTAAAAAGGGGGAAATCCTGCGGAAGTGTAGGAGTAGTGGTGAAAGGTAATTGAAACAGTATTATGGGGGGGGGGGTTAAAAAATCTAATGATATATCGACCAAAACACAAAATATAAACAAAGTTTTTCGATGAGCATCCTTAACATTTGATTATTGATGAGTTCTGATTGAGAGATGTGCTGAAAGAGTAAAAAGTAAACTTGAACGATAACACAAATATATATAAAATGATAAGTTGTTACTGTTGTCGTTCAGTATAATTGAAAAGGTTCCTCTTTATAGACAAAAACTAATTATAAGATCGTTTTTGGGTTAAATTAATTTTTTATTCTGTCACCGTGATTAATTTTAATGTCTTCATTGGTCGAGTTTATCCATTTACAAATACTCATTTATTTTAATCTATATGATGCAAGCAGGAAAGCATTTTCCAACCACTGTACACGTCAGTCTTTAAAAGCCCTTTAATGATGCAGTAGACTGATACAGTGACTGAAACATGCACACGTTTATTTCTAGTGTTTTTCCACTGGACTAATGATGCCTCTAATATTAGCAGTTCTAGCAGCTGCTTTGAAACGTGGTGGTCAGACGTTAGCTAAAGGGGGTTAGCGTTAATTCTGAAAACAGTTTTAAAACCTTAAAGACAAACTACCAGTGAAATATAATCGGTAAAAACAAAATGTCTTTCCGACGCTCGGACTATAACTAAACCGAGAAGCGAGTCGTGGATATATTTAACATTACGTCATTTAGGGAGAATGAGCTGAACGATATGCGATAACAGCATCAGCTGTCTTCCACTGACAAGCCATGGCATTAGTTAGCTTTGTAGCTAACTACTTTAGCAACAGATAAACTGCAACCATGTTGTTCAGCACTGTTGCTCTTTGCCCTTTATATTGTTTCCCTGTCTTGCCACAACATGTCTCATATGTGTCTTAATAAACGCACAAAAAAATGAATCAGAAAACTTATAAGACCGAAGGTAAAAAAAGTTTTTAAAAAATTGTTATTTGGGGAAATAAACAGTAGAAAATGTCTATACACTTTTATATAGAATAGAAATATTTGCTAATTTTCTTTATCATATATGACAGTTAATTAACGTTCTTTTATTTTACATTTTATAAAGTAAACGATTGATTAATTAATCAGATTAATAGTTAATGAAACTAATCTTTAGTTGCAGCCCTTTTCATGTATTTAGTCATAAAGCAAAATATAGGACAAATTGATTATTTGGCGCTAGAGGAAAAGTCAGAGCAGCTGTGTCACGTCACCTGTAAACCTCCTGTTACCTGTGTGACGTGTTTCTGTGCAGTCAGAGAGAAGAAGAAAATAGTCAGACGTCATATGAGGATACAAGGAATTAACATTTATCTTTCTTTACAACATGTGCAATATATATAATCCAACAATATACAGATGACACAATACATTACATTAATAAAACGTCTTTACACCAACAACAACAACATCTATCACAGACCCCAATGCAGAGCAGTACAAGTGTGTGTGTGTGTGTGTGTGTGTGTGTGTGTGTAATATAGTCTAAATTAAAACGCAGTGCAGTTTTAATCATCGTTAACGTACATTACATTTGTTATCTTCATCACTCTCATCCATTTAACAGTGGAAGTGACTGAGTGAGCTCACATGACTTTAGTGTGGCTGTAAAAATAATTAAGTTTCAAATTACTTCATTTACTTCGTTTCAAATCTAACAGGGTATATTGAGGAGGTCGCGCACCTTTCAGAGGTGATTAATCTGGTGGATGGACCGGAAATTAATCCGCAACAATTCTGATAAGACTTTAATTGTTAAAGTTGTGTTTTTTTTTTTTTTTTTTAAATGACACAAATTTCTGATGTTCCAGTTTTTTCTTTTGTCTTATGTTGGAAGAAGTAAAATTAACAGTACTGCATTATAAAAAATACTCAATTACACAAGTCCCACATCAAAAATATTACTCAAAGGTACAGAAGAATTAGCAGCAAAACATACTTTAAGTATCAAAAGTAAAAGTACACAGTGTAATATTTATAATATATTTATAAACTTAAATTTGATATGATCAAAGTGTTCCTAAAACATACTTTTTGCAGTGTAATCTGTTATAATGCATCATATTTTATGAAAGTAAACGGAATATTTCTGTGGCGTTTGGACCTAAAATGAACGTGTTGGATTGATGTACATTTTTTTTTAAGATGAAACAATTAATCAATAACAATTGAGAAAAATTAACTGGCAGAGAAACTATTGAAAATAACTCCTATATAACCCGAGTACCTTTAGTACCTTTCACACGTGGAGTGACATGTATGTGTATGTGTGTGTGATGCTGCAAATGTAAAGAAATGTATTTGGATAGTTTGACATAAGACAATATCAGTTAGTGACGGTCGGTCCTGTAAAGCAGAGACCCGGTCCGGTCCGGTCCGGTCGACGGACATGAACAACAGTAAACGAGCTGCGATCTTGGGAGGATTGTTTTTATGTTAAACATTATTCAAATCACTCTCACCGCTCTCATAACGAGCCAGATATTTCCCTCAGGAGCTGGTGGAGACCAAACACAGAGCTAAAAAAGAGATGAAGTACTGGGTTTAGATTCATCAGGTGACACAAACGCCACGCCACACACGAGCGATCACCTCACTCTGTGGCAGCTGGATGTGGAAATAACCGGCTGTTTGCTCACACGTTCACCACACCAGCCTGAAAGGTGACGACAAAATTAGTTATTGCAGGTTTAAGAGTATTGTTTTCGTCGGATGTTTGTCTGGCATCTTTAGAGATAATGAAGGGAGGTTACTCAGGTGCAGTTTTACATCCTACATCAGCTCATTTGAGGCGTGTTTCACCTGCTGAATCACACTGAAGTGCTGCTAAAACCACCAGAGCAGGAGTTAGAGGACTCATGTCGATGGCTCCAACAGTGAATAACTCATCACCTTATGTCAAAAAATACAAGGGATTATTTCAAGAAAATAACTTTACAGTTTAGCTGATGATATTCTACATTTATCTTACTGTGAAAACACTTAATTGTTTGAAGTATCCAAAGCCTGAAGTGTCTTATTCCTCCGAGCCATAGAGCTCAGTGACATGTTCCTTCATTAACACGAACACACACACTGTAGTTTATTCTGACTCAGTCGAGACACACACACACACACACACACACACACACCATTTTGATGCCACAAATACTCACGCGAGCACCAAATGTGGATTAATCCGCCACAGAAAATAGTCCCCAACTCTATTTCTACCTCTGTTTCCTACTGTTTGTTAAAAACTACAGTGACCAGCTTTACTGAGCTTTTTTGAAAAGTGAAACTACATATTTGTGAAGTCTTTTTTTTTTTTTTTTTGCATTATGTTTTCAGTTGGAAGCAGTGGCAGGATGAACAACACATGGGGTTTGCAGATGAATGAGATTACAGTAAAGTAACACGGGAATCATCCTTTAAATCTCTTAAACGTTAACTTTGTAAACTTGCCTCACACATTAAAATTCATAACACATCTCCAAGCACATACACAGAATTGTTCATTAAATGTTTTTCCACAGGCATGCTTACTGTAGTTCGTACACAACATCACATTTTGGTGCATTCAGACCAGATATGGGAGAGTTTATTCTCACTGTAAAGTTTTTATTTACTCCTGTAGCCCCGGTTTGTGGAGCGCCGCCACTCGAACAGCTGATGGTCTGTTTCCTCTTCTAGGAGTCAGACTGTAATCTTAATATCTACAGGAAACAACCCCCTTAAAGACATGTATGTATGTTGACATATGAGAGTCAGCAGATGCTCATAATCAGCCATTTTTCATATGTTTTGACATTTAATTACAGCAAAGAGCACAGACAAGACCACCATGCTAACAGCTGAAGTTTAACCTGACAGACTGAAGAGTTGTTAAAACTCTGTTTCTAACAGCAGTGTGAACCTTAACAGACCCGACATCAAAAACAACCACGCAGTAAACTTTTCCACTCCGGATCGGACCAAAGAGGAGAAACTGTGGGTGTGACCGCACCCTCAGGTGAGATCACACCTTCTTCCACTGCTAGAAACCAGCAGATTAAACCAGTTCATGTTTCCCGTGCAGTCTTAGCCAAGCAGATGCACACACATAAAGGCGGTGTGCCCGGCGGTCAGGATGCAGACGGGACCTGCGGACAGTTTTTAGGGATGTGGTTCAGGTCTCTGAACGGATCGGAAAGGCGCGGCCCCTGCAGGCGGGACAGCAGCGTGGTCCGGCGGAAGCTGCTGTCCGAGTCCTGGGGTTGGCCGAACTTGTTCCTCAGCCGGCGGCAGCACGGCAGGCTGCCGGCGAAGTCCGAGAGGAGGTGGCCGCTGAAGATCATGTAGATCCAGGGGTTGCAGCAGCTGTTGAGGCTGGCCAGCAGGGCGGAGAGCGTCACGGTGGTGCTCTCAGAGTCTGCAGGGGAAACAGAGAGAGAGAGGCAGTGACTCTGAGGTGTTAGCAGCTGATCTGAGGGGGTTTATTTTCTCCGGTGCTGCAGCCTGTTACGTGTGTTTGAGCCTCTGGTAGAAATCAGTGGATTCACAGCTTGGATTTTACTCAGAAAAAAGCTGCAGACAGACGGACACTGTGGCTGCTGGCGGGGTCGACTTATCAAGCTACCCCTGCCTCTAATACCAAACCTTACAAGGAAAAATAAAACTACTGCTATCACTAATATCTAGTAAGAATTTTAGGCCTGAAAAATCGCTGCTGAACTGGATGTGCTGTCAGCAGGTGCAGTCGTTGAGAACGGCTGATCTGACGGCACAATAATTACACAGTCGCACAAAACGCATGAAAGCAGCAGCAGAAATACCCTGCGCATCGGTCCTGCGAACTTCAGATTGTGTCCCTTCTGCTGGTAAAAATTTACCTTGGTATTCGCTGTAGGGCTGCAGCGTCACACCTGCTACTGAGCATTGAAGAGCTGCTGGGTTTCAGGTGATCTTTATCTAAACTTTTAAAATGTATTTTCACATTTAAATATTGAAACACATCAGGGAGGATCCGACCGTGAACAGGCAGCTGGAATCATATATCCTGAACTCTGTGGCTCCTCTAGTGAAAATCCTAATTATATATTTCTTTATCCAATAGTCCTTAAACCTCCAAACGCATTAATGTGAATTCATGTGCAGCTGTTGTAGAAATGAACTCACTGTATGAACTGAGTTTTCCCCAGTGATGAGCTCACAAGGTCGGTTAACGGTTAAATCCCAGAGTCGTGTCAAGAGGATGATTAATGAAGATATCCAAGGTTGTGGAGAGGTGTGTGTTTCTGTGTGTGTGTGTGTGTGTGTCTGAAACACAGGTGGAAATAATCTGAAATTGCGTAGAGTGTTTCTGCCTTCTCTCTGTTTTTTATTATTTATCTATTTTTTTATTACTATTCATTTAGTTCCTTGTCGTGCGCCCACACAGCTTTCACCAGTTCTGTCCAGCAGCAGCAGCAGCTCGGAGCAGGTTTGATCGTTCTACTCGGTCGGGTCAGGAGTCTTGTCGTGCTGCGTGGGGCCTGGTGGTTCTGGTCCAGGATTGATTTAAGTATAATTGCAGGTAAAAGTCTGATGCTGATGTTGAGCTTTACAGATGCGCGGCAGGTTTGCAGAACTGTTAACGTGTCCGGGCAGAAAACGGAAAGTATCTCCCCATTTTGCAGTCATGCTACGTTTTAATTGCATTTCTTATTTTTCTGCTGCAAATGGAACTAGATTATAGGCTTATAAGGCATTTCTTTTCTTTTTCATCGTCCGCTGCACAGGACCTCCTGATTATCAGGAAGTATTTCACACGCTGCACAAGTCTATTAAGTCTTGACGCTGAAACTATGAATTTTAAATCGTTCGTCACAGCAAGCATTTCATTTTTATCTTCAGCTCACCATCCAAAACCCCTCGAGAAGTCACTGTGTCCAAGCTTCACGCCTCCACCTGTTTCACATGGATGAGCCAGTGTCACTGTATTAATCCTGCCTACAAAGCTCTGATTGGCTCGGATCGGTTCTCCAGCTGTGGAAACATCTGTCACTGAGCACAATATATTCTCGCTCCCATCTCGTCGCACACAGAAGCTTGGTCAGAATCCTTTCAACATGCAGATGCAGTGTACTTTTTGAATGAATGAGGCGACATTCATGAACAGCAGCAGCGACACCAGGAAGTGGTTGTGTTTGGATGTTGGGCGACTGTCACACCAGAGACCTGAGACCACATCCTGAGTTCCTGTCTGTGGTTTAGGCAACAAAAACACTGGGTTAAGGTTAAGGAAAGAGTGTGATTTAATACAGAAAAGTTCACAGTGACTTCAAAACCATGATTCAGGCTCAGCCCAGACACGTCAGCAGACAACAGGCTGCCGTCGCACATGGGAGAAGTTTTCCTCCTGGGCTTCCTGCCAGAGAGCTCTCTGTCTACACTACCTTCTGCCTGAAAGGCTCTGCGGCAGAAGGTTGCATGAAGACGGGCAAAGTCCACATCAGAGCAGATTGTCGTGGTGGATTATTGGTTCTCAACCTTTTCCACATGAAGGACCCCGATCTGATTTGATTTGATTTTGTCCCAGAGTCCTCCGTCCGATAAGATTTTTCCTTTTTTATTTTTTATTACAGGAAGTGTTTGAAACCCATTACTAAAACATATATACGTGTATATATGTCACTATATCACTGTGGTACTTATGGAGCCCCCCTCAAGGACGCTCCATGGACGCCACTTTGAGAACCACTGACCGAGCGGGCTGCAGTTTGATTCCCATGTTACTTTTTTTGACTTTGTTAACTTACTATTTTCAGCTTTTCTTTATCTGAGACTCTCCTGGATTTAGAAAGTTTTGAACAACACTGCAGATTCTTCTCCTAGCCACCAAAGCAAAACCTTTTCGACTTTACATCTAAACTTCAGCATCTCAAAGGTTTAAAACTGCACACTTTAAACTGATGTTGACTAAATTCAACATGCTTGTCTGTTTAGCTGAATCATCTCAGCTGTAATTTTTGAATCGTCACGGTCGTGTGGGTTAAAGATCAGAGCTCCGCCCTGAGAAACTGCAAACAGAGAGAGGAATGCTGTGGACCATTACTTTTCAATTTTTTGGATCAAAGCTGCTGTTGCTGCTGCTGCATTTTTGACCGTCTTTATGTCAAACAAGGACGAGAACTCGATGTTCCTCTGAAAAAGTATTCCCGTCAGGTTCGGAAAAGAAATAAAAAATTCCGAAAGCAGCACGCAGCCTATCAGGGATCAGCAAAGCTCCCTTTGAAATGAAATTCTTCAGGTGGGTGAACAGCTGCTTCAGTCTGACCACGGCAGGTTTTCAACAGACTCTGAGGCTGGAAAGTAAAATTTATATCCTCACCTCCATCATATGGAAATCACACTACACTGACTGCACACGCCTGGGGTTTAATGAAAAGTCAAATGTTTATTCTGTGGACAGTTTTAAAGTATTTCCACTTTTCAGAGTCACCTTGACACATGAGGAAATTATTCCAGAGATAAATTAGTAAGATATTTGGCTTTTAATTAAAACTCAAACTTGGGCAGTAAGTGTTGTGACACATTCAAATATTGTCCAACTAAGGTGATGCACTTTTGCAGATTGATTGTCCACGCTTATTCACCTGCTTTTTAATTAAAGTTCCTCTCCAGTTTATGTAAAAATACTAAATGCTATGATTAATATTTTGTTTAACACGGTTTTCCCACATAAAAAGTAAAAAAACAAAACTGGTCTGGAAGCTCGTCTACTCTTCCTTTTACCACGCAGCACACAGTTAGCACAGTTAGCGTCTTTTATTTGTTCATGTTGTTTGTTAGCTTGTAACTGGCGGTGTCTGACCCGGTGTGAGCAGCTGTGCTGATGCAAACTCTCACTCTCTGTACTGACAAGGTTTCAGGTTTATTTAGCCCCGCCCCACATCCCCACAAACTGACAGGATTGGTTCCTTAGGTTTGTGACATATGAAACCCTGACTGTCTGAATCTGTTTTTATGAACACTGATTTTTGATCACTTTTTTGACTTTTAATAGTTTGGAAAGTTGAGATGGAAACTGCATTTTGTACCTTCAGAACTAACGATATCCCATCAGCCTCAGCTGCACTTTGTGTTCAAATTGGTGCTAATTAGTGAATGTTAGCTGCAGCCTGTTTCATGGTCATACCGCTCTGAAAATGTGCATGAATTTATTTAAATTTCTGTCAGTACTTCCCAGCTGTTTATTACAATAACAGTTAATAATGTCACTGAGTAGCCTAATCAAAACTAATTAAGATTAAAAAGATCATGTATAAACGTAATGTTAAGATGGGGGTATTGAACACTAAACATTATATCTTTAGTAACTAAAATAAATGAGATTTAAGACTTTTAAATAACTTTTAAGGCCTTTTATTTTGAAAATGTTTTCCCTTTTAAGACTTTTGAAGACCTGTAGATGACACCCTGTGTGAACATTCATGGAGATTTGTTGATGCAACATTTCAGCCTGGATCAAAGTGGTGGACCCACATCTTTTCCTCCTGATTGGAGTGAACTCAGGTGTCTGTGTCCATTATCACCACACCTGTGGATGAAGTAAAAACACAATCCTCCTTTTTCCCGGAAAACATTTTTAGATTTTTCTTGTGAAATACTGGATGATTATTCCTCCCCGGGACTTTAAAATCATCTGAAATGAATCAACTTGAAACACTCTTTAGTTAAATTGATGACAGCTCAGACTTTATACTTTATCGTGCTTTATGTGAAAGTCTGTGTTTCCCCTGATAAAGACTACCGCGTGAGGAGGGGCGGGAGGAGGACGCGCATGGCACCAGAAACACTGCAGCTACAACATGAATGGGTTCTGTGAGGTGTAAACGGACACAGGGCGGGAAAACTCACCGTCCCAAGAGAAGGTCTCGTCCCACACTGACCACATCTGCACGGTGAAGAACGGCGCCCAGCACACCACGTACGCCACCACGATCACGAAAGTCATCTTCACCGTGCGTAATTTGGCGCGGGAGATGGTGCTGACGCTGCTGACCGAGTTCCTGCCCAGGATCCCGTCCTTGGTGGCCTCTGCCACCGCGCCCACGCTCTTCCTCCGGGTCTTGTGTTTGAGGTTCCTCCAGATCGTGCGGCAGATGAATCCGTAGCACAGCACGAGCACGACCACTGGCACGAGGAAGATCCCGGCCGTGAACCAGGTGATGTACGCGCGCAGCCCCCACGGCTCCATGAAGTGTCCCCAGCAGTCGTAGACGGCCGAGCCGGGGTGCACCTCGCTCAGGGAGAAGATGAAGTACTGCGGGGTGCTGAGGACCAGGCTGCACGCCCAGGTGGAGCCGATCATGATGTACGCGCGCTGCGTGGGCTGCTGGAGAGTCTGCAGCGGGTGGCAGATGGCGATGTAGCGGTCCAGGGTCATCATCACCATCATGTAGGTGGAGGCGAACATGCCCAGCACCTGCAGGTGCTTCACGATGCGGCACAAAAAGTCCGGCCCGTAGAAGCGGAAGGTGATCTCCCAGCAGAGCTGCGGCAGCACCTGGAAGAAGGCCACCACCAGGTCCGCGAGACTCAGGTGCTTCATGAACAGGTGCATGCGCGACGGTTTCCTCCGGGTTTTGTACATGGCCAGCAGCACGCTCACGTTCCCCACCACGGCCGCGAGAAACGCAAGGCTCAGGACGGTGATTTCGATCTTGGCCACCTCCTCGTTCCGTCCAAACGGGTCGGTGGCGTTTCTCCTCCCGCTGATGTTCCCAGCAGCGGCGGCGGCACCGGCGGCACCGGCCTCCAGCTGCTGCGTCAAGTTGAACCCCTCCGTGCAGTTTCTGCCCGTGATGTTGCAGGAGCTCTCCGAGGGGAAGAGCATGGTGGCCTCCTCTCCTCCGGACGCACAGAGGTGGCTGCCCGCCTGTGCGTAACCGTCACCAGCGGAGACCGTGGCTGTCAAACTCCCCGATTACTCCAGCGTGCGCGAGACGATCACCGAGTGGAGAGTGAACCGGAATAAAAAATAACTAACAAAATATCCAAAAGAGTTTTTCCACCGTGACGCACAACAACTCCTGGTGTGGATCCGAGCTGCACTGCTGCAGATCCAGCCTCTTTTAAAGGCTCCTGCCCCTGTGGCCAGACCAGACACCAGACCCCCCCCCCCCACACACACACACACACACACACACACACACACACACACACACACACACACACACACACACACACACTCTCAACACACACATATATTCACCCCAACCCAACCCAACACACACACACTTCCTCTTCCCTCCCACCCTCTAAACAACAAGATGAAGTGGAGTCTGCTGAATATGTGGCTAGAAAAAAAAAAAAAATCATTTTTAGTTTTTGTTTTTTCATGGAAAATTATGGAGGATGATTTTTACCCAGAATTGAAATTAAAATGGAAATTGTTAGAAGGCAAATGGAAAAGAAAAGAGTGGATGCACAAAGGATGGAGGAGAATTAATGTTTTCTTTTCTGCTTAAGCCTCAAGCTTTTGCATTTAAGCTTCTTTATTTTCCATTTCAGGATTTTAAATTCATCCCAGTTTCCAAGGTGACGTGTTCAAATGTCTTGTTTTGTTCAAACAACAGTCCAAAACCTTAAAGATATTAATTTTACCAAAACAAACAAGAGGAAACCAGGAAACTCTCAGATTAGAGAAACTGAGATCGAAATCTTTTTATGATTTTGCCTGAAAAACGGTTAATAGATAATTAATGCATTCTTGCTGAAATTAATTTTCTGTCTATTAATTAATTGACTAATCATTTCAGCTCTAGGGGGCGTCACTTTTTAGGTTAATTTACTTTGAAAATCCAGCTTGTCTCCTCCATCAAATCAGACCAGAAAAATTTTCTATCAACCTAAATGACAGAAAGACGACAACAACAACTGGATGGATCACTATGAAATTTAGCTGCAAATATTATAGATATAATATACGGGTTTGGACCAAACTTGGTGGCGACATCGGGGATGGGCCAAGGAAGAATCCATTACATTTTGGTACAGATCCGGTTAAAGGGACGGATCCAGGAGTCATTTTTTATCACTTTATCTCAAAGGCATTTTTCAACACTTAGACCAATTTCCCAGGAAATAACATTTGAATCTTTATGTAAAGAAAGTTCGTACAAGTTGTTCCAGATAAAGAACATGTTGAATCTGCATTACACGCAGAGTCGTAGAAGGAAACAGTGTATGTGGCACCAGCAGCATTTATCAACGCTCTCACATCCTGTCCAGTCTCCGTCCAGGTCGCAGGTCACACTGCTGCAGAGGCCGAAGCTGAAAAGAGCCGGCTGAATATATGAAAAATTACCCACAACCCACCCCTTTCCCTCGCTGCCATTTGTTTATGCTCATAATAAGATCATTCGTTTAAATGTCAGAAATCTTAAGCTGATGTGTTTTAAATGTTTTGTCCCCAAAACCGTCCAAAAACAAAAGATATTAAACTTACAAATCCTCACATTTAACAGGCTGATGGGATTATTTCTCTGTCAGCTGATTGATTGATCAAATAATAATTTCCTTTGGAACATTTCCCAGAATACTTGTAATTAGCATCCAATTAACACCCGCCCTCCCCTCACGTAAATATTGATTTAACCTTCCATTAATTCTGACCGTGACGCCATCTGTGTGTGTGTGTGTGTGTGTGTGTGTGTGTGTGTGTGTGTGTGTGTGTGTGTGTGTGAGGAGGAGGGGCTTGAGTGAGTCTGTGCAGCATTAATGTGTTTATGTGGCGATAACCCGATAACCTCAGACACAGCGCTTGTTTTCTCAGCATTGACTGCTGCCTCGCTCAGACACGAGTGGAAAACTTCCTGCGGGCAGATACACGAAGTCTCAAAGTTACAGCTTCTCTTCAAAACTCCACACACGCAGGTTTCACAACAACAACAACAACAACAACCTGCTGAAGTTCTCTCCTCCCCACATTCTTCAAACAGTCTTATCTTTTGTCCTTCGCCTCGCTGAATTCCTTAAAGTCCAAACAAACCTCACAGCAAATCTGTGACTTAATTATACATGAATAATGAGGACTTTAAATCTGTCGTCTTCTCTTGTTGTGTTTGTGCGATTTGAGTCTAAATTAAAGAGTTTAGCTCCAACAGAGTCACAAAAACTTCACAGTTCTGTCACTGTCAATGGGCAGAGACTAAAGCTCCATTCAGACTGGACTTATGTTCCTATAGGGGAGGCGGGGTGATTTTATTACCTGCACTGGTCAGTGATTTTAATCCTACCGGCAGCACGTATGTAGGTAATGTTTAACCTCCGCTCCAGGAATAATTGCAGCCACCGTTTTTTCTGTGAACTCGCTTTTCCTCCTCTATTTGAAATCTCGTCCAGTGCGGCAGCCTTGTATTTTAATAACTACTTCTCTTTTTTATCAGCTCAGTGTGAAATTAGAGGATTTTAAAAATGTTTCTCCTAATAACACCAACACATAGGTCTATTTCAGGAGAGGAAAACCCTTTAAAATATCAGCTACTGCGCAGCTGTAGTCTCAGGTGCATGCAGGTCGTGGTACTTCTTTGGCGCCATTGAAAGTAGCCGAATTAGCCAATAGCAGCGCCTGTTTGCAGTGAACGCATGGATTCACAGACAACTTTTTGATTCAAATTCACCTCATGCAGCATCTTCGCCTCTCCAGGGAGTCTTTTGTCCTTTCTGTTTTATCCTTTGTCCAGCTGAATGTCCACGTCTATTACAGATCATATCCTTTAATTTCCTGATGGTTAAAATGTCGCTCAGAACGATGAGTTAAATTATCAGGGAGCGCTATGAATATTTCATTTCTCACCTCCCTCTGTGAAGTTAATTCTGTCTGAATGGGGTTTAAGTTGCCTCCTTTTTTTTAGTTTTCTCGCTACACAAACTTTCCAAGCAAAACTTCCACATTTTGGGAAATAATCTTATTCATTATCAGATAAACATCCACAATTCCACTTAGGAAACACAGAGAAAAGCTGCTCTTTATAACTCCTGAACTTGCCTGAGAATCATCAATTTTTTAAGTTGAATTTAGTATCAAAGTAATTGATTGATAGTTTTCTGTACATCTAATTGCAAATGGCAGGAAGGAAAGCAAGCAAATTGCTTTTTCCTTTTACAATAAAACAGTAAAATTCATCTGCTGTTTTAATTTCTTGTCCACTGATGATAAAAACAGGAGACTATAACAATTAGTAATACTTTTATAAGTAGTTTTTAAAAACCTCATGCACATATTTTCTATGAGAGCTTGTATCCTCCTCCTCTGAGTTACAGTTTCATCCTCTGACACCGGAGTGAAGCACGCCATAACTTCTGGCACTCGCTGCCTTACAAGGCCACGACTTAGTATCTTAATGTTCAATCTATATGCAAGGAGCGTGTGTGGAGAGAGGGATTGTGAAGTCATCGAGGTTGACTGTGTTTTTCATGTCAAGTCGTCGTGCAGAGGCAGAACCAGCTGCTGATGCAGACCATTACATAATGTTGTGGTTAAACAATGGTGGGTAATGGTCAGGGCTGTCTGGAGCTGTAGATTTATTACGCTGTGATTATGAAACCTGTCACACTCGCATAATAATGATACATAACCCAGGCTGGTGTGGACACTGATAAGAGCTCCGATACTGCTGCACACACATGGGAAAGCACATGTTAGATACAGGTGTTTAATCATAAACACATTTTTATTTTCTGTTATGTCACCAAAGTTACAGGAATACATATTTTCTTCCACTTGGTTTGGTTTTAATTCTGTCACAAATCATACACAACACTTATAACAAGACACTTATTCAAACATTCACCTAAAAACAAACACAGCTCGAACATGGACACGACAACCAGAAACAAAACTTTTTAAAAAGTGGAAAGCTGCAGAAAGTGCCTGCGAAACATCTCATTTTTAAGTTTTCTTCAGTAGCGCAGAACTCCAGTGATAGTTGTCTGTACATCCAACATCATATATCAAAAAGGAAGTTTCATGTGAAGTTAATTTTACGAAAAGGCCAAAAAAGTTTACATCCGTTTACACAAGTGAAGACTGTAGATGTCGACTTAGCACTTAATTATATTGACGTGTAAAGATCCCATACAGTCTAAAGGTAGATGTCCATGTGTAGATTGATTATAGATCAGGTCTAGCTTCTATATTAATACTGTGAAAGTATCAAAGCCTCAGTCCACAGAGAAATGCACACAGCCTGTATTCAGAAACTGAGCCTTAAAACCAGCCGTCAGGACTTCCTGTGACTTTGTGATGTCACAATGAAGCAGTAACCGCCCTCAGCCATGCCCCGAGCCCCGCCCACCTGGACCCACCATTCAAACCTTGCAGGATTTGGTTTCTCTAAGTGTTTTTACCTGAAATCTGCTGTATTTGTATTCGATCACTCAGAAAACAATCAGCCAATAAGAGGAGAGGCTCAGAGCCTCCTCTCTTCTGATTGGCTCTCCGACCTGTTGTTACTAGAGCTCCAGAGAGAAGCCTGAGAGAGGAGATGTAAAACTACACTGAGTTGTTTTTTGACTCTCGAAACCACAAATATATCTTCTTATGGATCAACATTTCAAAATAAAACACAGGAGAAGAGGGAAATATGGAGCTTTGAGCTTGTATTAAAAAAACCTCTCCTAATAATGTTAATACTACCTGCATTTCTTAGTGACGTATATATTTTATCGTAGTGCCTGTGTATCTCAAAAAGTGATGATTCATAACCACTTTAACCTCAGTTAAGAGGTTAAGGTTTTTATTTCTTTTGTGAACGCATTGAGCTTCTGTACATCACCAAGGTTTCTGGAGTGATCTTGTCTTTTCATTGATTCCTGACCTTTCAGGTTTTTTCTCATCCTTTCAGTGTTAACTTGTGACTGTTGTTCATGTTCATGGTTCTCTCTGAGTCTTCCTCCAACAAATCCAACTTCTCATTTTTTATTATATACTTTATATTTCTCCCACGGGAATATAGGTAGACACAAGCTTGGTTGTGGTGGTGATAGTAAGAATGTGGACGACTTCTCAAATATTACAACAAATCAACATTTTCCTGGCTCACACTTTCACCACCTCACAGCTTTCTGCTGAAGCTGAATCATGTGTGTATGTTCATTGATGTCTTGCGGGTGATGAGTGACTTTAATCATCATTAAGTCGGGAGTTTTTGTTCCAAAATACATTATGTGGGTTCTCTCTGAGCCAAAAGTATCAGCCTTTGTTCCACGTGGATCATTGGTATTGATCTACAGGGCAATGAGGACTCACAGATGTGGCCATTTGCCGCAGTGAGACTGTAAATAAATTCCTCTTATTGCCCCTCTGAGTTTACTTCTTACTATTAACTATAAATTATCCCAATCAGTCTGCTGGGCTTCTCTATTATCTCCCAGGGTCCAGTTTGGACAGTTCAATACTGCAGTAATTCAACACTAAATCAACAACAGTCCTTGGGGCAAAATTTGAGGAGCCAGAGAGGAAAGAGAGAGAGAGGAAATACAGCAGTGAGAGTGAGAACGGATATGAGACGCCGGTAATGGACGTCTTCCACCACTCCGACTGTACAGGAGTTAAACTAGTGCCGGACTGTTTGTCAAGGTTTGCTGCTGCAGTTTGGTGCCTGTTGGTGTTAATAATTGTTTCACATGTTGATTTAAACTGACATTTTATTATCGGTGTATGTTTGAAAAGACGACGCGACGAACCTGCAGAGAATTATCAGCTGAATCTGCGTCTCCCACCTCGTCTTTACAGAGCTTTGTAGTGTTTATCTGTCCGGACACAAGCAGGCAGCTGTGTTTCAGAAAAACAGCTGTTAAAAAAGCTGTGTCCCATTTCAGGGGCCACTGCCTGCAGTCCGTATATAAGTGTACTTTAATGATTATGTCACACTTTGTGCACAGTATGGATGACGCCATGAGTAACTGCAGGTGGATTTCACGCTCATTTTTGTATCAGTGTTTTCGTTTATTCAGTTTCTGGTTTCAAGTTGAGACGGGTTTCTCTTTCATTTTGAAATAACACCACTCACTGGAAAAGTATGGGGTGGATTTATTTTGATATCTGCGAATACTTTAGCGATTCGTGCAGCTTTTAAGTACAAAAACAAACTTTTCACGTTGATCTCTTTGGGTCATTTTCTGTCTGATGTCGCTCTGAAACCCGACTTTGGTGAACTCAAATCAAACCTGCTGTAAATTTCTCAAAGCTGGAAACACGGGTCCACATCAGGAAGTCATAAGGCCCGACAACACGTCTGAAAAGTCGTGTTTCTGTTGTGAAAATCTTATCTTTATGATGATGCAGGCTTTAATTCATACGGAATTTATTTCATGTTGTAGCATTTCCCCCAAACATGATTTATTTATTATGTCGCTCTAATGTTTCTGTGCCTCTGTGGTGTCTTTAAGTGAAATCGTTAAATAAATACATAAATCATTTAACTCTAGACCCCGGTGTGATGTAATGTTATAGATGGGTACGGTTTGGCTGCAGATGTCTGCCAAGTATGGTCAAAATAGAAATCCTTGTATTGTTCTGTGACTATAAGTCATTAATGAAAGTCATGTATTGCCTTTTAGCCATAATTCCTTTTTATTTTCCTGCTCCTTGTTTTGCTGCAGGAGCGTTTGATCCCCAGCTGCGATGCTCAGACCTCACATTAAGATTCGCAGCAGCAGTTTCTCTTTTTGTCACATATTTCATTGATTGCATTTCACTGCTGCTTGTGAGTTTAAAGGTCACATTATTCTGCCACCAGGATTTTGTTTTGAAACACACATTGGCTCCAGATAAGAATAATATCTTTCAGGGTTTTTTACGGAATAAATTCATTTTTAGTTAAAGGGTAAAAGTTGAATAAATTTGTGAATATTAAATTCTGGCTCCTGCAGCTTCTATAGTAACAATTCAGATGCTGCAAAGTGGCCTGATTGGCAGGATTTGAGTTTTGTTTTAATGAGAAGGACAATTAGAAACAAGATGTACTCTCAGATGGCATGTATTAGATACACCCAACCAAAACTAATGCCGTCTACTGCAACAACCCTGCAATAAATTCTACCGTCATGAAGTATGATCATACAAACACTAGACACTGACCCACAGCTGTCCCAACACCTCTGTAAAACAGTTTCAATATTACAACCTTCATGAAAAGAGGATTTACTAAAGGTCTGTTGGATTAGACTGCATTAGTTTTGGCTTGTTGTACTTAATAAACTGCCAACAAGAGTGTATTTACCCAAGTGTCAGACTGCACTCTGATACTGGACGACTCTGCAAGACTTTTAAAAATGATTTATTTCAGCAGTATCTGCACATGAAACCTGGTTAACGTTAGGAAAAGATTGTAATTATTGAAAAGTTTGGTTTTTAAAAAATGAGTAAATGAGGCCTAAGAGAACGTAACTTAATAGATTTGGGTATTTTACCCTCTAGGATCCAAAATCAATAATCAAAATTTAACCGAATATGGAGAAAATCAGCAACAAAAAATGCCAATTAATACGATTTTATACAAATATTATGACTCCGACATCGTTCATCGACAGCTCTTGGTGCTAATTGTGTCCAAGTCAAACATCAAACGGTGAAAATTAAAATTGGAAAACATGATTAAATCTAATATCTCTGTTTGTTTCATGTATTCATGTATTTTTTGTGATATTTCTGGCATTTCCACTTCACAAGTTTTCTAGTTGTGACTTTGGGGCTTAAAACTCATTTATCTTTGTCGTCCTCACCTAAAACACAGAAAACACAAAATTATTAATCGTCTTTGATAAGAAAACCAGGCAGCATCCAACTTTGTCAGTGGTTGGCAACATGGACGCAGGAGTTAAATTAAAAGACAACCTCAGTCTGAAGCTGCCTGGTGATGGATTGTTGGAAATTCAACGACCTGAAATGTAAAAAACCAAACGTCTCAATTTAAGGGCTTTGCTTGAATATTTACATTTATAGAAATACAACAACAAGGCAATTTAATACCCTCAGTTTGTTTCGTTCATATACAGTTTGTTTAGTATTTACACCAAATCAAATGTCGCCAAATGCATCACGAGATTATCTTATTGATTTATGATGTTTTGAAACTGGGAGGACAGTTTAGGATTTTGGCACTGCTGCTATAACAGAATCCAAGTTTAACTTAAAATAAAGTGTTACTGACAGATTCTGTTCAGTTCTGTGTGTTGATGCAACAGTAAAAACTTCAGACACTTTTGGTAGTTTCACGTGTGGCACTCGTGATATTTTGGAAACACCAGACTTCAGCCTTGGTTAAGGATGAAACAGTGCACATACAGGATATGTGAAGGCTCTGACGTATTGTTTTTCCTTACATTACCCATCTCAGCTACGTGTCTAACCTCAAAACGTGACTCGACCTTTACTAAAACCTCATTCTAAGAGTAGTTTAAGCCTTAAAACAAAAAGTAAGGACCTGACAACGTGTCCTCACTGTCAAGGTTTTAGTCCTCACAAAGGTAGAAGCACAAGAACACACATCGGCTGTGTTTATGTAAGTCCAAAGACAAACACACAGAAACATTATTACACAGTCTGCTCCTACGCTGACCTCTCTGAGTGTCACTAAAGGACTGAATTGGTGTGATAAGTTGGCAGCTAATGAGAACGAAATTAGCTTTGATTATTGGCTATTTTATCTGACTCTAGCACAGCCTTTTAATTAAAGTCACGAAACAGTCAATGTGGGGAAGAACACTGTGATTCTGAACGAGTTTCCATAGTTGATGGCACAAGAATAAAAAAAGATGCCTTAATTCTGTGAATAAACTCCGACTTTTGGAGTCGAAGGACAAGTTGTTTTCAGGTTTCAGTGTTTGGGTTGTTCTGTTGACTATGTAAAGGTAGATATTGGTACCATATTGTAATCAATTGAAGTATAAAAAGTTTGCATCTGTAGCAATTAGGCAGTTCATCCATTATCCACTACTTTAAGCCACCTATTTTAAACCATTTACAATTTAACATTATTAACCATTTACTTTAAGCTAGCTATTTTAACCATTTATCCATTAGTTAGCATTTTGTAACCATTTATCCCTTAGTTAGCTATTTTAACCATTAGACCATCAGTTTTAGCTTTATCTATTAATTAGCAAAGTCAACCCTTTATCCATCAGTTTTAGCTAGCTTAATCTCTTAGTTAGCTTTTTCAACCATTTATCCATTAGCTAGCATTTTGTAACCGTTTAGCCATTAGTTAGCTATAGTTAGGTATTATCCATTACTTTTGGTTAGTTTTATGTAACCATTTATGTCTATTTTAACCATTTATCCATTACTTTTGGCTAACATTTTAAACTGTTTATCCATTAGCCATTTCAATAATTAATCCACCAATTTTAGCTAATTCGATTTTAGCTAAATATTTCAACTTTTCAGCCGTTCATTTAAGCTGTTTATCCATTACTTTTAGTGAACTATTCTAGGGATTTATTTGGGATTTATATTACTTTTAGCTAGCCATTTTAACCTGTTTGTTTTCTGGTTAGGGTTAGCTTTAGCTTTAAGCTAAATAGTAAGACGTCTTTGCTAACTTGCTAACTAGTTTTCAGGCACCTTTTAATAGCAAAGAAAACAACAACAACAAAAAACAGTGATCTTATTTACAGCTGACACGAAGGCTATACATGTTTTTAATCACAATTTTTTAAGTCTATTTTCCACATTAGCTGAGCTACTTCATTAAGTACCCCTGGTTTGAGGATCCCAGTGCAGCAGAACAATGTGTATTATTGTTTGTATGTTTATATTTTCTATATAATACTCCCCTCGTATCATGATGGTATAACTTGTACATCTGTATATTTTTGGATGCTCTTTCCTACAAGCAGCAAGACGAGGTTAATGAGTCAATCACAGCTGGTATGTGTGTTATTTCGCTAAGGCACAGAGAGATAAATTTACACAGGTTTAATTTACATCACTATCTATAGGAGCTGTCGGATTATAACGTGACAGTCTGAGAGGGAACATTCAGTCCTGTGAGGTCCATGTGTGTGTGTGTTGATGTACAGTTTGAGCTCAGGTTGTACGTCTGGGGTGTGTTTGACTGTCCGACATGAAAGGACGTCAGATTGTTTGTGCAGTTGGCCGTGATGAGAGGATGATATGAGGTTAGTCTGATCAGCTGTTTCACGGTGAGATCTGTCCAAACTGATCTGCCCCGATCTCTGCCAAGCACTAATCCACTTAATGGGTTCACTTCATGGAGACAAAGACAGACAGAAAGTTGAACCTGGCACAGGTTTTGCCACAGAAAATGATTTTGCCAATTACATACATGCAAGCTGACATGCCAGGAAAACTGTTGTGTAGTGTCTTCTGAGTTACATCTATGTCAAGTCTAAGTCACAGGTCTTCAGTCGCAACTTGGAAAGTCAAGGTTTAAGACTTTAAATAGACAGTTTAAATTGAGGTTTTAATAAAGGGTTTATAATCTGTAATTAACACATTTATTAACGGTTAATACACCATTTTCTAATGCTTTTATGGCATATTTTAGTTCCCAGATCATGTAATACGACCGACCATCGTCTACATCATGGATGTCATGGTACGTGTGTGTGTGTGTGTGTGTGTGTGTGTGGTGTCTTTACTAGTTTGTCCATGTGTCTGTTTTTTTTTTTTACTTCCCCAGCCTCATTCATTTAGGCTAGGAAAATGTAATTTAATTCAAATTAATCCATGTGTGGAGGACTACTCATGAGCCTGGGTTAATCAACACAGTGAGAATTTGATTTGAGGAAGCAGGAGATGATGAGAGAGGGGAAAATTTTGTACTTTCACTGGGTTCACTGGGTTTGTCTGTGGCGCTGCTGAACTGGCGACTGTGTGAAGGGGGAGAGGAAATTAGTGACAGTATGAGATTTGATATATATATTATAGTCGAATTTAATTGTCCATTGATTTCATATTTCAGAAAATGTTATAAGACCTGCAGGTTTTTTCCGTGACTCTTCCTGCTCAGACTGAGATTGGTTTTCACGGTGAACAATGACTATCCAGCAAAAGGTTGAATTGATTAGTTGCAGATACTTCAACATGTTTCAGTTCGTTACCTGCACCAGCCAGTGACTTCAATCCTGTTCAGAGCTTCAATGTGGGTAATTTCTCACATCCACGGTTATAATTATAATTACCTACAGTCTTTCTCTGAACTCACTTTTTAATTTAACTTTTGTACAAAAATGGAGGAAGTCAAGAATGTTTTTGGCAATCGGAGAGATGGATGCATGCTAACACCAACAGACGTGTGTATTTGGGAACCAATACGAAGTAATTAAAGCCATCAGGAGAGCAAGGCCCTGTAGAAGTTCATCTAATGGGCTTGTGTAATGTAATGTAATGTCAGCTACAGGTAGCTACTGGTATTCTCTTATGAGCTCATGTTTTTACCTTTTATATTATTAAATTTTGACAAACAGAGGCCATTAAAAGTAGCCAAAATTAGCTATTAGCATTTCCTGTTTGCAGTGTACTCATGCGTGTCCAGACAACTATCACTGGATTATTGTGATACAGGGGTAGTTTTGCAGGTATTTGGTCATAAACCACAATATTGGATGATTTGAAATGTCGACCTGATGACGGCGCTGGAGGAAAAGTCACAAAAAGTTATTTCAGTTCACCAGGAGAACATGAAAATCCAAACCAAATTTCCCGGTAGTCCATCTGCTCAAAACCACAACTGTCAACTTCCTGATTGACACTCGGTCCAGGAATTTTAATCACTCTCTCTGATGTATATTATCACAGCCCTAACATAAAAATCTGGGGGAATGTTTTTCCTGTCCCTGGAGTGACCTGATTTCACAAAACGTCTTCTCTCTGACCTGGAAACCTGTGAGACTGGAGGGCTGTGGTTCAGTTTTAGTAGATTTCACACTCGCATGCCCAGACTGCCCCCGTGTAATCCCTGCTGTGGGAATACTGGAATGCGGGAGAAGGGGCTGTTTATTATATTTTCAATAAGTGTGGCAGTGAGAGAGGAGGAGGAGGAGTTTTGGTCACTTACCCTGAACTAATTCAACTTTTAACACGGTGATAGGGGTTGAGAAAAACAATGCTTCACTCTAAAGGCCAGGCTCCAGACCCCCACAGCACGGCTCTGCACTGGATAAGTGGGCGCAGAAAATGGATGGATGGATAAAAATAATCTAAAATGCTGCTTTGTCAACCACTAGAACTTTAACCGCCACTCCAGCTTGTTATATCACTTCCCCTCAACAAACCTAATCCCATTATTTTTGCTAAACCTGAGTAGACCCTGTGTTTTCAAAGATAATTTGTGTTGCACACAAAATATCTATAATCAATGTGGAAAAACACAGTTACAAAACAGCAACAGACATTTACTATGTCTTTGTGGTAGTTTTTCATCACTTTGTGTCTCTTTGTGGTTGTTATAATGTAATTTTGCAACTCTTCGTAGTCGTCTTGTGTCCCTTTATGATCATTTTATGTCTCTTTATGGTAATTTCATCTCTCTGTAGTCATTTCTGAAATCTTGTTACTTCCAAACAAGAAATATTGACAGTTCCTTCATAGATAAGCTCCACGGCCGGAGAGGGGCCCCAGGGCCAGAGACTCAAAAACCCGTTCAGTAATCCATCCATGACCAAAAAGATATGATTTAACATTTTACACCTTTAACTCTTAAGCTTTGGGGAACCTGTGAGATCAATGAGGTTTGAAGGAATTTGAAGACTGTGACCAATCGCTCAAATACTTGGTCCTTCTCTTCACAGTGCTCTGCTCAGCTCTCGCTGGGTTGGTCTATAGCTTTCACTTTCAGTAACATGAATAACATACATTTTCCCAGGCTGTCTTGGCTTGTGTCCAATGTCTGTCAGCCTGTTTCTAACATGTTTTTACTATGTGTGTATGTGTGTATTATCTGCTTTTCCTGTGTGTTTATGATATTAAAACCAGTGCTATAGAACAGGCATGTGGCACGGGATGTTTACATCTGGCATCAGGGGGCTGTTGGGGTTCAGGGTCACATCCTGTTCTTCATATGTCAAAGTCCTCTCCCACCCTCTCAGTGTAACGCCGTCACATTCTGATTAACTTTAGCCCCATTTTTGCAGCAGCACCTCGACGATTTGTTCTCACTGGGGAATACACGCGTACGAGATGAAAGTAGTTTAAAGATGGTGGACAGGGTGGTTACACTGTCTTTGTATGTTGCAAAGATTTATTAATGTGTGCTGATCCCCGAGGGCACACGAGAGAGTATTTTCCATCTTTGCGGCTCATGAGAAATGTTGAGAATCGCTGGGAACTGACACAGTTTCTAAAATGATTACTGAACAGAAGAGGATGAAACTGTTTTCGGACATTTGTATTTGTCGAAACAGGGTGTAAACCCCCGTTGGGACAGGATTGACACCACATTTAACTCATTCCAGACCGCAGTTTAACCACTGAGAAATTACAGGATGTGGTCTATAACAGACGTGGACGTTCAGCAGGACAAAGCCAAAAGAGAAAGACGATAAACATCCATTAATCCGCTTTATGGATTTGAAAATCATTACGTTTTAAAGTTTCCTTCAGTATCACAGTAATCCAGTGAAAGTTATCTGTACATCCATGTGTGCGCTGCAAACAGGAGCTGCTAATTGATAATTCGGCTACTTTTAATGGCGCCAATTTGCCAAAATGTGTGGTGCTAGCATGTTTCCATGTTTCATATTTGTAAAAATATTATTGAAGTCAAATTGTTGAGTTGATAAAAGAAAATGTTAAAGAAAAAATACTTCGGCTCGGTACGTCAGTGCCTTTTCAATTTGTAGCAGCTTCTGTTTCTCTCAGACGTGTTTTCTCCGTCCCGTGAAAACAGTTTTAGGACAGTAAAGCCCTCAGGAAATATAAATCTCATAGGAATCTCTTGCAATAAAGATGAATAGATGAAGAACAGTCAAACTCACCTGGAAATGGGACACAACACACAACATGTCACATGACCACAGAAAAAAGGCCCCAACTCCTCTTAACAAGAGCAAGATACCCAGACTGAAAATCACACACTTTTGTGTCTCTGTGTCTCTTTTTATTTGTTCCTGTGTATCTTTGCACTTGTTTTGCATGTCTTTGTAGTCATTTTGTGTCGTCTTGTAGTTGTTTTCTATCTCTTTGTAGTTGTTTTCTATCTCTTTGTAGTTGTTTTCTCTCTCTTTGTAGTTGTTTTCTATCTCTATGTAGTTGTTCTGTGTCTCTCTGTAGTTAAAGTTTGTCTCTTTCTAGTCATTTTTCATCACTTTTTGTTTTTTTTTCTGTCTCTTTTTAGTCAAGTTTTGCCTTCTTATCGTTGTTTAGCAACACTTTGTAGTTGTTTTGCATCTCTTTGTAGTTACATTTTGTCTCTTTTTGATTAATATTTGACTCTTTATAGTCATTTTGTTTGTGTTGGTTGTCCTTGTGGTTTATCTGTGTCTCTTTATACTTGTTTATTTCTCCTTCTAGTCCTTTAGCATCTCTTTATTTATACTTTCATTTAGCATCTGTAGGTGTTTTGCGTCTCTTTGTGGTTCATTTTTGTCTCATTGTAATTGAACAGTCTCTTTGTAATCATTTCGTTTTTGTTTGTGGCTCTTTTGTGTTTCTTTGGAGTTCTTGTTCATGTTTGTGTCTTTACATTTGTTTTGTTTGATGTTCTGCAGGTGAAACAGAAAGATGCTGTTCTTGGTTCAGAAACTGCACTTGTACTTCAGTATTTGGTTTACACCGTAGATGGAGGCCAAAGCTTCCTCTTCCTCTTCCTCTGCACAGATATTAGAGTAAATAAACTATATGAAATATGATATGAAACCATCAAACAAAACCTACGATGCAGATTCTGTTTTCTTAAAGGAGATCTGTGCTGCTGTTGTGATTTAAATAGCCTCTAAACAGAAAGGAGGAGATAAACAAATACTGGACTGGATTTGTTTGGCTGATCGTCAGCATTGAAAGACTGATCAGGAAGAGCAGCAAAAAAAAAAAACTGAAAAGAGAAATCATGAGTTGCCTTTTGGTTGTTTGTGTTTTCATCAATCTCTACTAAATGTCTCCTCATTCTTCAGACGCTGGAGCCCATCTGGTGGCCCCCGAGGGACAAAACACACCAGGAAAATATTAATTTTACACAAAACAAATTACTGCAGCAACTCAGGAAACATGACAAAACAGAAAAAACAGAGAGCAAGTGAACAAAACAGGAACAAAATAAAATTGTAAATACATGTTTTCCGAGTTAGAATTTGAATAGTTTGTTTTCTATTTAATTTGTGAAGTGTTTTCTTTAATAATTTCGTTTTTTTCTACAGCGTCATTTTGTTTAGCACCTCAGGGCCACCGTACGTCGATCATTTTTCTATAAGTAGAATAAACTCCTTCTCTTCAAGACAACTGGTTCTGAAATTGCTGGCTTTTCATCAGCTTATTTTTTTAAGGCCGTGAATCGCTGAAAAAATACACAAGCTATATGTTGTGTGTCTTTTAAGTTGTGTGCTGATGATAAATGACTCTAATTGAGCATTTGGATATCGAGCCTGCAGCGAACTGGCTCCAGACAAATAAGATAATATACCAGCCTCACACAGAACAACACTCATTGCTGGCCTTGAACCTATGTGCTGCCTGTGTTTGCGTGTGTTTGTCTGTTTCAGGATGCTCTTGCTGCAGGGCCAATTCACTCTTGTGTTTGTTTGAGCGGAGCTGCAATAATCTCCTCCAGCCCGGGTTTGTTTGTACAGTTGAGCACGGAGCATAATACAGAATAGTTTGTGCTGAAACTCAGATGCACCAATACACAAAATAGAAAATATTAACCAACATAAAAAGTTATTTCCACAACATGTCGGAGGGAAATATTGGATTTCTTACTCTAGCACATTTATCAGACCTTTATATTTAACTGTCAATTTGAAAGTTTTTCTTTAGAAAAAGTTTGGAAAACACTTAGATAAGAAACTCAAAATCACTCTCATGTCCGTACAGTAAATATGAACAGCCAGGAGACAGTTAGCTTAGCATAAAAACTGGAAACGGGGAAACCATTAGCCTAGCTATGTCCAGCAAAATCTGGCTATTAGCACCTCTGACACCTACACTTTATGCAAATTACATATAATGAATATGTTTATCCTGTTTGTTTAATTTGTACAAGTGTAGAAACCACAACTATTTCTTGACTGGGACCAGCTGCTCGGCTCCTCCTGCTTCATGGCTTTATGCTAAGCCAAGCTAACTGGCTTGGCTAGAGCTAGCTACATATATATATGCAGTATCACTGTATTTACTATTTTATTTATTTATTCTGCTAATGTACATTATTTTGAATAAATAGTCTGACTTTTAATTTAATTTTATTTTTCACAAGACTAACAGTCTACAGCTATGCTAGTAGCTCTGTAATCTTTGAGCTAAATGCTAACGCCAGCTTCCTAATGTGTTTATAATGACAATTCCAGTTGTCAACATGAACACGTCATTATTGTCTTGTATTTTTTATTTATTTTTTATCAAGACTAACAGTCTACAGCCTTGTTAGGAGCTCTGTAAGCTTTTAGCTAACTGCTAACGGGAGCTTGATAACATGTTCATAATACTGTATCATTGCTAATATGCTAAAGTTTAGTGTAATAATGTTAACCGTGTTCCCCATCATGCTAACACTTGCCACAAACCAAAGTTATCAACAAAGTTGTTAAGTAGTTGCAAATATTTTTAAAGTAAATGTTGGTAGTAAGTTTTTAGCCCTGAGTAGTGTCTGCAGGTTTTCTCTTCAGGCTTCATAAAGCCCCAACAACCTTCACCTATAAGATTTGGTGCTTGTATGTAACCTGAGAGGTGAAACCCACGATGGAAGCAGTTTGCAAGAGTGATCGCAGGTGCTCATTTCTTTGAGATCTGATATTAACTGAAGGTGACTGAGATGAGTTTATCAACATTTTTATCAACTCAGATCATCTCTCGTCTGGATTTTTAACAGCCGGACATTCAGAGGGAAATACTGAGAGACTTTAGTAAGTAGTGAGTGAGTGGGGCATTTGTTGGTTTTGGTCTTTTCATGGGATTTGTTGACAAAGTCTTCAAAGTTCATATTAGTCACAGCATTACACACAAATTGCGATCTGTGCTAAGAGGCAGCGCAAATGAATTCAAACCAATAAGTGATATGAGTCATCAGAGATGCAGTAATACACATGTCAGGCAATAATGGAGGCACGTAAACAGATCATTATCTTAATGGATGAACATGTTCTGTATGTTAGTCCATTAAAATGGAGTCACGATGAAGCTTATTACATAAGGTGGAGGTGATTGATGGAGGGATAAAGAAATAAAGGAGAGAAATCCAGCGTGACATGAGAACACTGGGGCCGCAGTGTAATTATTATAATGAGAAAATTATATAACAGACAATAAACATAATAATTAAACATGAAAGTATTAGTCAATTATTCGATTACTTACAACAACTTTGATAACTGATTAATTGATACTGTTGTTTCATCAAGAAAAAATAACTTGATATCTTCTTAAGGTAGAAGTTTTGTGTCATTTTAAATTGAATATCTTTTTGTTGCGGACTGATTTTCACTTGACAGCAGGTTCACAAGACTGACTGTTGCTCTGTAAACTTCTATTAGGCCAAGCAGTTTTTAGATTTTAGATTTAGATAGATTTAGATTTAGATAGACCACGGATGTGTCATACTTTTTAATCACGATGATACTGAGTCTCTGCCATGATTCTTGTTTTCTGTATAGTTCATTTTACCCTTGATTCAATGTAATTCTATCCCTCTTTGTCTCCAGCACTGTGGCTCGTTGTTGCCTCCAGTTATATGTTGTGGTTGTTGTGCTGGGAGTCCATTCACTTTTGATGGTGATATGGTTTGTGGTGTTTTTATTTGAAGAGTGGTTTTGTTTTGTTTACTCAGCTTCCCGGCTGTGGTGCGACTGTCTGTCCTCTTCCTTTCGGTTTGAGTCTTAGTTTATGTTTCTAATGAACGGCAGGTTATAGCAGTTAATGACTGTTGTGAACTTTTTATTGAAGCACCTCTGTCTCAGTTTAACTGTTCTCCTAGGAGTGGGGAAACACTCGCCAGGAAACAAAAAGTGTATTTCCCAAAATATCTAACTGTTCCTTTAATGACATTTAGTTGACTGTTTCGTTGACTGTTTTACATTAGGTCCTCGTGGCTGCTGCTGCAGCTGCAGGTAAAGTGCAGTTTGTGTATCTCAGACTGCCTCCAGGCAAAGCCTCGTTGGCGTGCAGGAGACAGTTTACAAAATTTCCCCGAGGCTGCTGCTATATGCCCACTGACACGGAGCCATTGTAATAAAACGAGGATCAAACACGGATCACGTCAGATCAGGTAATCTGGCAGCATAAGTGAAGGGGTTATGAGAATTTGTGCTGATCCAGCAACGAAATCCTGCAGTTCCTCCAAAGCAGGCTTTAGACACCTAATCACTATCAGAGGTTTTGGCCTAGATCCAAGTGTGTGTCTGTGAATATGTTTGTGTGTGTGTGTGCATGTGCATATTTCACCACTTTAGCTGTAAATTGCTCGTGGAGATAATCACTGCAAAGAACTCACAGAAAGTTCAAAGTGAGAGATGGAAAGAAGATACAGTCGGCAGTGGAAGTTGTTTTTCTGACACATGATAATTTCCTAGAAAGAAATTGAGAAGTAAGTGAAGTCTTTAAGATTTTAAACCTTCAACAACACAGGGTCCACGTGCTTAAGGCCCACCGCGGCCACCGGAGGGCCCCCAAGATCATGCAGCATTACACAGGTTTGATAGCTAATACTACTTAAACAAGTCCTGCTGCCTCTTTTTTAGTCATTTTGTGTCTCTTTGTTGTCATTGTGAAGCTCTTGGCAGTCGTCTCTTTGTGATGGTGTTATGTCACTGTAATTGGCTTTCTAACAGTCCCTTCATACGCAGGTATTGATACTAAGAGACTCTAGAGGGGGCCCTCCTCTGGCCCCGCTCCTGTATACATTCACACACAGAGTAAATATCCGTCAGCACTCTGTCTTCTCAAAAGCTTTTGTAAAGCCGGCCTTTTGTTTAATTCTCCTAATCTATACCAGACGCCGTTTCCTACAGACGCAGGAATGTGTTAACAGAGATGTGCAATACTGCAACGCCCCAGTTGAATTTCAGATGTAATATTTAACCACGGCTGTTTTATTTTTCTGTGTATAAGTCAGAATTATATCTCTTTCCCCGGGTCATCCTTTTGCCTTCCACGTTTTCCATTTATGGAGGAAGCTGACACTGAGGTCAGCTGGAGGAATGTATAGTAATCTTATAGCTTCCTGCAGGTGGAATTGATATGTACAGTTCGTGTGAGAGCTACTACTATATTGTTAGGAGAAACGCCAGCAGCTGGATTACCCTCATACTTTTTTTTATTTAACCACTCCTTGTCTTATGGTGATGGAGATGATTTTTAGATCCTGTTCCAAGTTGGTAGTAAACATCACGGCCAACGAATCCCTTATTGAGTCTTAATTCATGTTCTCTCTGGCATCTGCATAAAAGAAAAAAAGACTGACGACATCAGTGATTTATTTTAGTGATATTCACCGAATGATGAAGTACTATTAATATTATTTCCACGTGTGCAGCTGCAGCACAGCCGCCCCCCCCCCCCCCCCCCCCCCCCCCCCCCACGAATGAACGTGACAGAGCTAAAGATAAAACATGTGGTGAAAGTCCTACAGCTCTTCAGCTCAGCAGAACATCCACGGTTTAGACTTGATAGTTTATTAATGACGATATTTGTTTGATAATTGGTAATTAAAATGCCCAATTGTGTTATTAGCATAATTAGAAGAAGCCTGATTCTTAAATATCAAGTTATATCTACATACATAGCTACATAGCGAGCGCTAGCAGTAACAGCTGTTTACTTACCAGTCTTGCCAAGAGCTTCAGCTATTGTTGTGTTTACAATACAAGAGGTTATAATACGTCCTCTGAGCTGCTACTTCTTCAGGGTAGACTGGACACTACAGCGACTCGGTATCAGAAAGTGACTAGCTGGTTAGCATGCTAACTTTGATAGAAGAAAATAAGTGATAGAAATAGAAGCAAAACAAGAGGGTTGCTTTCCACCTCTGGAGACAGATGTTGGTGAGTAAAGGAATGAAGTTTGATGCTAAACTCACAATGTTTCTTCAGACTGATAAGTATACAGCTTTTAATGCTAACGCTGGCTATGTAGCATTAGCAATTCTTACAAATAGCTCCTTTAAACTCACAGATATTTTCATTCCCCACAAAACAAATTCGATAAATTCGGTAAGAGATTCGAAAGGATTCGGATTCAGTGAGTCTGATTCAGAACCGGATTCAAATTTGGTAAAATGCTATTGGACCCTGTTCCTAGTCGTGTTCATCCATTAAATATCAAGTTACAGCCAGAAATCAGTTAGCTTAGCTTAGCACAAAGACTGGAAATGGGGTGAAACAGCTGTCACACCAGCGCCGCTAAAGCTGGTAAAACAAGGTTTTGTATGTGATTTATTTAATCTGTAAAAAACACAGTTTTTCATTTTAATGGTGTTTGGTTGTTTGTTATACAAAATACTGAGCAAAATCTAACCAGAAAAATATGAAAATATGATTCCAACAACATGAAATTGCAGATTAATGAGGAACAGATGATCAATAATAATGAAAAAATTCTTGAAAAATGCTTTGTTTTTTTTTTTTAAATAACTGAGTAGAAGATAAAAGTAAATAAAAAGAAAAGAAGAGGATTGATGCCACCCTTATCTTCACCGGTGGCCTCCATCCTGGGACTAGAACAATTAGCTTTATTTGGTGCAGTATATACTGTATATTGTGCTTTGTCCAGGTAAGTGATAGTGATGATTTATAGTGTTGCTCAGTAAAGAAAACACACAGTCTGAAGGGATTCATGTGCATTAACACAAACTTGCTGATGATTCTTCCTCATGAAAAAAAAAAACCTGAACAAATGATCATGACTCTGAGCTCTGACTGCGCAAGATAATTATGTTTGGAAATCGTTTTTTAAGGTAATTTAAATATCTTTTCAGCAAACAAAAAGAAAGTTGGTGGAAATGCATATGAGGGCAGATCTGTTTTCTTGAACTCTCGCTGTCGTCTTCTTCTGTGTCCTTGCTCCTGCACTGACACTTTGTCATGCATCAAAATGTTGATATTGCCCAAGGATTTTCTCTTTCTTACTTACTATTTTCTTTCTTACTTTTCTCTTTTCACAGCTCAGACTTTGGGTCTTGTGTAGGTGTAAGTGTGGGACCTGCAAGCTGAAAAACAAACAACCAGTTTCAAATTCAAAGTATATTCTCTGTTGACTGGAGAGTGAATTGATATTAATGAGGTCATCTGAAGTTATGGATGTAAAAGGTTTACAAAGCTGCGAGATAAGAGATCGAACGATGTGTGGGCTGAGTTACAAGGTCAAAGGTCATGCACAGGGACTTGTGGGGGAGTTAAGCAGCTTACAGTGGCAGGTGCTGGAAATAACAAGGAACGTGAGGCGGGAGCGGAGGGGAAACATCAGCAGGTTCGTGAAGAGGAAAAAGGAAATGAGCAGATGTGGTGAGTGAGAATGAGACTCTAATCTCACAATGAGACCTACACTAGCTCCATTACAGGCCACTTCAGCCCAGGCTGTGGCCCCTGTCTTCTATAAATACTGTATATGTGTGCAAATTAGCATGTCTGCTCATTTGTTTTAGGTTTTCACCCTCGTTCGGACCGAATTCATCTCCCTAGGGAAGTGTGTTGATTTTAACATTACCTTCACGGGTCAGTGATTTCAATTCAGTCCAGAGTGAGCAATTATTTTTTAAAAAATTATAGGCTTGTTTGGGAACTAATATCTCAGAAAAATATTAAAGCCACCGGGAGAGCAAGAACATAAAAGTTCATCAAATGTGCCGTTGTAATGTCAGCTCATATTTTAGCTCTATTTGCCATTAGTAACCAAATTAGTTATTACCACTTCCTGTTTGCAGTGTACCCATGGATGTTCTGAATCGTCCTTTTTCTGCGATTTTTCAGCAGATTTAAGGACGTTTATTCACAATGAGGCTCAGAGGTAATTATATCCAGAAGGAAGTGTAAGTCACACTGAATTATATATTTGTGTATTTAAGTTATGACTCCGAAAAAGAGGATGAATTCTGATTAAAAGTCACCTCACGTAGTGTCTTTGCCTCCCCGTCAACTCTCCCGCGCCCCTCTGGGGGAGATTTTTATCTTTCTCCTTCGTCTTTGTCCTGCTGAATGTCCACGTCTATTACGCACCAAATTGTGTAATTTCATGATGGTTGAAAAAAAAAAAAAGGCATTTTATCCATTATTAATATTCATGCAAACACAACTTCTACTTGGTTGGAGTCTGAAAACCACATACAGAGCCTTTTTGATTCCTGTATTACAGCAGCACAATGTCTGACGGAGAAGAAGGGACATCAAAAGTGGAAACTCAACATGTCCTCATAGACCCGACTAAACATTTTGAAACCCTGAATGTTTCTATTTCAGGCTTGCAGACCCTGGCTCGTGTTTTTCTGCCCAAGAGAGATAAGCCTGAACAACAGGAAGCTATACAACAAACAGGACTATTACGTCTCTGCTCCTTAATGGGATGCATAGACTACTGTTTGCAATGAAGCATGACTTACAAATTACATCCCATACATTATTACCAGAGAGAGGCGGCTGATACAATCGGCTGGTCTTCATTAAAGCAGCGGTTCTCAGGGTGTGGAGAGGGGGTCCTCCCATGTGTCCTTGTGGAGGAGCTCGGACAAAACGAGGAAACGGTCCAGACTCATTAAAGATATTTTGGGGAAATATGCTTATCAGGTGCGAGGCCGGAGGGCTGGCACCGGCCCCTCGAGATCAGATTGGACATCCCAGGTGACAGGTGGTTGGCCTGTCAGTGGCGTGGATGATTCCTGAAGGGACCTATCGGGCCCAGGCTCAGGTTTTCTTAGACCAGTGCTTCCTTATGAAGTGACATAAACTTGTTGGAAAGTCAATCAAACAACTACGAAGAAACACAAAATGATCAGAAATAGACACAAAACTTACAGAAAAGAGGCACAAAGATGCAAAACAACCACAAAGAGACTAAATTAAGGACTTATTTATAAGATTTTTAGTGATCTGAAGAAGTTTACGTGTCCAGCGTTTTACAAGAAAAGGAAATAATCACAGAAAAGTGAAATAAATTATTTTCTGTGTTTCTTTCGTGATCTAGTGACTCCTCAGATTAATCGTGGGACCCCTTGGAGATCCGGCTCGCCCTGCACTCGGTGGAGGTCAGTGTTCCTCAGCCTGTTGGACGAGCTCAGTCACGGTGTGTTACCGTGTCAGACACGGGTTCAGTCTGAGCTTCTCCACCTTGTTTGTCTTAGCGCTGATCACCGTGGAGAACATGTGTCACCTCCTGGTTTCATCGCCCACAACAGGCAGAGCTGCTCTCCTGGTCGGTGCCATGTTCCTGGTTCACAGGTGTGCCATCAGAGGTGCTCTGCTGCCACCTGGTGGTAATAAACACACACATACAAGAATAAAACAAAAAAAACCTGCAGCGAGAAACATGAGCAAATCAATTACATTAAACTGCTGCACACCACTGGTCTCTAACTTAATCTGCTTCTCTGATGTATTTACATTTGAATCCACTTCAGATCACCACGCAGCCACTGAGCCTGTCACGAAGATCCTGGAGGAACAGGAGTGATGACATACACCTGCTTCTGTCCAGCACCTGTGAGGACACAGATCTACAGGTGAGTCTGAAGGAGAGGACAAATCTCTGAGCATGGCCCTGGAAAAAAAGCAGAAAGTAAAGTTAAGCTTCTTTTTGTGCGCAGTTCTCTGAGCTACACCAGCTAAACAAAGGTGCAGACGACTACAGACTACAGCAGCCGTGCAACTGCCCAGGAGCCCCAGATCCCAGGGGCCTCCAAACCCCCATGTTTAATCATTTCTGTCTGTAAAAATTTGTTTGTTTAATCTCTAATTTTTTAGACATTTGCACCACTCAAGAACAATATCAACTCCTGGTCCTGAGGTCACCTATAAAATAAGAGCTGTAAATTAAATGGTACCGTATTTCCCTCTGAGATGTTGTTGAATAGAAACATAAACTAGGATAAAATGGAAATACTCAAGTCGAATACAAGTACCTTGAATACTAGTACCTCACAGCTGTATTTGATTAATGTTCTTAGTTACTTTCCACCACTGCACATAGCATTTATTTTTTATTAACTTGCTTATTTTATACTACAGTATGAATGGATTTAGCATCCTTATTTATATATATATATATATAATATATATATATATATAATTTTTATTTCAAGATATGAGCTGTGATCTTTGGTAAAAAATAAAAACATATGTCACATATGTCAAATATGTTGATAAATCAATTAGTTGGTTGACAGAACTTGGGCTGTTGATGTGAAGCCATGAACTTAAGGAAACTACTGGAGAAACTTATTTTTTTCCCCACTATTTTCTTACCAAACAATTAAATATGAGATTAATCAATAATAAAAATAATAGTAGTTGTAGCTGGTCTGTGAACAATTATTATGACACTGCGTCAAAATCACTGGGTTAAATACATCAAAAAAGAAAAATGACTTGCAGTATATTCAAATATTTAAATTAAAGTGCAGTTTTCCCCTCTATTTACAATTAAGAGAGTTTTGAAAATTTACATCTGGGACTAGGACATACTTTAAATATTGCAAATACTACATTAAACATTTAATTAAACGTAATAGTTGTGTTTTTGAAACATAACTTAAAAATAACTAACTGAAAGTAATGATATATGATATAAATAATGCAAACTTTACCAAATCAACATAACAGAAAAAGTATTGTAAAGATATAAACATTTTCATTAATAGTTGAATAAATAAATCCAGGAAATTAAAAATGAGCGAATCCGTTTGTAAATGTTTTTATTTATTGATAAAATTCTTTATTCACAAACATTTATTTTTTTCTCTTGTTAAACTGAGCTCTCTCTCTCTCTCTCTCTCTCTCTCTCTCTCTCTCTCTCTCTCTCCCACATTCATTCATTTCCATTGACGCTCTGTGACTCACTGGTCACCGCGGCTGTCAATCACGCCTCTGCTCCCGCCTCCAGCGTGGACACACCCATTTCCTCACCGGCATTTAATTTATACCGTTTATTGGTATTATCTCCACGCGCCCCCCCCCCCCCCCCTCCTTCCGTCTGTCTGCTTGTGTGAAAGGTTACGGCGGGGTGACGGTAACATCAAACACCCGAGTCTCAAACTGGTGAGCGCGTGTGTATCTCTCTCCTCGTTTAGTGTGTGTATGTGTGTGTGTGTGTGTGTGTGTGTGTGTGTGGTCCGTTGCATTTCTACCTAGTGGGCGTGTGCCCGGTGCTCCATCCCTCCCTCCCTCCCTGCAGACCGGTGCATGTGCGTGCATGCGCGCGGGTGTGTGATTGCATGTTTGCACTAGCTGCTTTTTTAAATTTTATTTATTACTATTAATTTAACTCTCATGTTTCCTATCAACAGGATGGCTTTAGCGGGAACCGGCGGCAGCGGTCACGGGTGGGTAATTTCTCTCTGAGTGTGCGTGATTTTTCACGCGCGTCCCTCCCTCATCCTCTTCCTCCTCCTCCTCCTCCTCCTCCTCCTGCTCCTCCCGCTGCTCCTGCTCCTCGGCGTGGAGGTGCGGGGCCACTACTGGCTGTGTTGTTGCGGCACTGGATGGATCTAACGAGCATGTTCGCGGGTGAAGCCTCGGGCGGAGCACACGGAGGGAAATAAAACAGGGTTTTTTTTTTGTTTTTTTTTTGCTGCTTATTCTTCTTCTTTTTTTTTTTTTCTACCTACCTGCCGATCAGTCACCTGCACTGTGGCGACATGTCAAACTCAAACAAAAGCAAGAAGGACAAAGAAATCCTCGCTGAATACGAGAGCCAAGTCAAAGGTAAGATCACTATCTTTTACTATGAACAGCTGCTGCACCTCTGCAGCCAATCCTCGCAGTCACACCCACCTTTTCTCACCTATGCACGCTCACACACACTAGCCACAAACACATACACACACACACACACACACACCTGTCTGCCAGCATGTTCACCACTCATGCCCATGCAGTGAATCCAGGGTGTGTATGGGAGCTGACACCTCACCGTGAGACGTCAGGATTTCAGGGTTCATCCTGAGTGCTGCATGGCGCCTGAGGGGGGAGGAAGGGGAGGAGGATGGGTTGTATTTATATATACTGTGTCTGTGTGTGTGTGTGTGTGTGTGTGTGTGTGTGTGTGTGTGTGTGTGTGTGTGTGTGTGTGTGTGTGTGGAGTAAGGGGAGGTGTATCTGTATCTGTTCTGCGGAGCTTCTTGATCTCTTTCGCCCGTGTGTGTGTTTTGTGTTGTAGTGGGTTTTACACTCAGACCTGAGGCGAGTGTGTCCTCGTCTGGGAGTCTTTCTATTGGTATTCCTCAGAGGCTGTGACTGCAGCAGTATATGTGTGTGTGTGTGTGTGTGTGTGTGTGTGTGTGTGTGTGTGTGTGTGTGTGTGTGTGTGTGTGTGTGTGTGTGTGTGTGTGTGTGTGTGTGGTTTCCATAGATTACCTGATGGCCCTGGTGCTAAACTGGTCACATGTTTAGGTGATTGTGATGATGACAACCTCAGTCCTGAAATAGTGGTTGCCATGACCGTGGGACAACCCCCTCTTCCCCTCCTCTTCCTCCTCCTCCTCCTCTTCCTCTTGACTCCATGGTTACCATCATCCCTGCTTCGTTGTGCCGGATGACGGACAAGTTAAATGACCTTTTATGAAAACTACAACTGTAACAGGCGGCCTCATTCTTGTTCTCTGCACCAGAGGGAGGGGAAGCCAGATTTTTTGTTGTGCGCCCCTTTTACCTGCCGTACTGGCACAGTTCAAAATGTCCGACCTTTACTAACTAGCGTGACACCTTATTCGAACACCTGCAAATGCCAGTGGACACAGCTGGGACACAGCCTTTTTTTTTTTTTTTATTGTTTCCTGTTCAGCCTCTGAATCTGTCACTGAAGATTTCTTCTTCTTCTTCTTCTGTCTCTCCCATGCAGCCTTCAGCTCGCTCCTCTCTCTCTCTCCACATGGCTCTTCACACTTCTTCTTCCATATTCACTTGTCACCTACGCCCACACCATCACCATCACCATCACCAGCGCCATCGCTTTCAGCTTCTAAAGGGAGCTTTTTAAAATCCATGCCGTCTCCTCTGAGTACGAGGAGGAGGAGACGTGTGTTTACTCTATTCTTTCTCTCTTTCCTTCATCCGTCTTTACCCCCCCACAAACCTTTTTTCTGTACACACACACACACACACACACACACACACACACACACACACTTGAACGCACAATGAATCGACGCAGACTGAGTGATTAAATTTAATGGAGAGTAGTAGAGAGCATTACAGCCCCCAAGTGAGGAGTGTGTCTGTGTTTGCTTGTGTATGTGTTTGTGAGTGTGTGTATGTGTTTGTGTTTGTGTTTGTGAGTGTGTGTGTGTGCGTGTGCATGTGGCCCTTGCTCTGGCTCCCTGCCAAAACACACTCGGGGATGCCCTGCATTGTAATGACCGCTCGGATAAAGCCCCCACTCCTCCTCCGCCGCCCGGCCGACCCGGCCCTCTCTGCGTCCCTGTCGCCTCCTGCCGAGAGCCAAACGTATAGATCCGCTGTTGTAACTATGTGCTTTCCAAGTCTGCCTCCCTGCTCTGGCTCCTGATTGGCCGATGCAGGAGGTGGTGTGTAATGTATACACAGGAGGTGGCCGCCGCTCTCTCACGAGGAGGTGGGGTCTACTCGCTGAGGTGAGGTGAGCCTTTTGGGAAAGGTAGCGGAAGGATTATGCACAGTGCTGACAATACATATTTGTGTGCTTGATAATGCTCTGGTTTGAATTGCACTGAGTGTGCACTGCTCCCCATGTCGGACCGTCACCTCACCGGCTACGGCGTGACACCTCCTCTGCCTGAAAGAGATGGGGAATCGTCTTAATGAGAAAATGCAAATGAAAAGAGGAAAAAAAAAAAAAGGAGCTCTGCAGGGGGAGAGGAGAGACAGACGCGAGGCAGAGGAGGCAGAGATGAAGTGTTTCCTGCTGCACGCTGCGCCGGCGGCTGCAGAGCTTGTGTCTTTTTTGCCTGCGTGTGCATGCAGGTGATTAGTGACCTCACATCTGTATACCTGCAGGACGGACGAACAGACAGACAGAGAGGGAGGGAGGGAGAGAGGGGAATGAATGAAGGAGCGAGATAATGAAGCGACTCTTCACTGAGTAAACGTTCCGGAGGGCCGACTCAAAGGCCGAGATCCGTGTGTGTGCGTGTTGGTGTCCCTTTCTTAATCATGATCCAGCAGTACTCCTGTGCCCCCGTGTCCTTGAACCTGGTCGTCATGGTAACGGTCAGCTTCCTGTGCTTGTGACATCACACCCACATGCACATATATGAGTGTGTTTCTGTCTTGTTTTATATCTTCTACGTGAGCGTGTCAATGGAAAAAAAGAGTTAGAATTTCCAAACATCCCTTTTTGCAAATGGTGAAATATTCCAGTCTCATGATTCAAAGCTTCAGGAATTTGTAGGAAAAAGCCCAGTGAGTAAACAGATATTAATTATCGACAATGTAATATGTAGGTTAAACCAACTGAAACAGAAAATGCTCTGTAGGTGAAACAACACTGAGGTGAATGAACTGTGCGGTTCAAGAAGAAGCGACAGTTTCATCTAAAAATGTAAAAGGAAAGAAACAGCAGACGAAAGACATCAAGCTGACTTCCCTTCCAAGCGAGATGTCCAACAGGGACCAGAAACCAGTGGGACTCTGGTACATGCGTCTACAGTCTGGAGAAGTCTGGTCAGAAGTTGTCTTTAAGGAAGATTTGAAGCCACAAGGCGAGTCCTCTAATGAGGCGCATGAAAACGGATGACCTGGAAATGCAGGTGCTCTGGACTGATGAGTCAGCTACAAGCGGACGAGTGTCTGTAGGCAACAGTGAATCCTGGTGTTGATTTCTTGCAGGTTTAGGGCCACATTTCTGCAAATGGAGTTGGTCAGACATCGTGGCCTCCTCGATCCCTTCAGGGAGACGTCCGATCGGTCCGAGATTCATCCTGCAGCAGTTCATCAACTGTCCAAACATAAAGTCAGAGTCATAAAGAACTATATAATCAGAGACGAGAAGAACAAGGAGTCCTGCAACAGATGGTCTGGCCCCCACAGAGTCCTGATCTCAACATCTTGAAGTGTGGTCTGTCTGGGATCGCATGAGGAGATGCTGAGACAGCCTGAATCCACAGAAGAACCGTTGCAAGTTCTCCAAGATGCCCGAACAACCTACCTTTGCCGTGTACCTGAAGAACAGGTGCATAGAGGAGAACTGATGCTGTTAACTCACATCCTCACTCACCCACAACTACCTAAACCTTTATTCATGCAGATAAACACTGTTCTCATTATGGAAGTGAACACAGGCGAGGTTTTGGATGGATAATGAATCGGAGGATAATTAATGAGTCAGTCACTTTCCTCATCACGGGCTGGAAGCGAACCCTCCCTCAGCCAGGAGAGGGCCCGACATCTGACAATAGATGATAGAATCAATTAACGTGACAGTTACTTTCTCAACCTTATCGATGAGTCATCTCGAAAATGTCATAAAAAAGTCATAAGAAAAAAGCTGGTTCCATTTTGGATCTGGTTCCAGGTCGGCAAAAAATCTGGATTCATTAAGCTCTGATCACTAATGAGTTTTAGTTGAACCTTTTTATCTATCTATCTATCTATTTTTTATTGGCAAAAACCAAAGTTGAAAACATGCAAGACCGATGTTTCCTCCGGTTAAAATGACCGACATCACCGGCAGAAGATTATATCCATATCATGTTAAAGGAGCTATATGTAGGTTTTCCTATCGCTACAACGCTAACGTTAGCATTAACAGCTGTTTACTTACCAGTCTAGAAGAAAACCTTGTGAGTTTAGCATCAAACTTCATTCCTTAACTCACCAAGAGCTGCCTCCGGTGGTGAAAAGCTTCTGTTGCTTCTATTTCTATCACTTCTTTTCTTCTGCTGAAGTTAGCCTGCTAACCAGCTAGCTCTGGATTACATCTGTTTGTTATTGGAAACATGTAGATTATCGGAAGTGTGCATCAACGTGGAGAAACGAGCCGCATCAGTCAGACGAGTAATGATGCTGCTGGAGATCAGACTCACGAACAGGAAAGTCGAGACGTCCGTCGTCTCCAGGTGATGATCACATTCAGGTTTTTGGCATCATATTTGTGCATATGTGGGGTTTTTTATCTACTGTAAATGTTTTGCTGTTTTTATTTGAACAAGTTCCAGGATTTTTGGGATCAGATCCAGCTTCACTCTAGAAGTGTGTGCTCATACTCTCTCTAATGTGGAGAAATGGAGGTGATAGAAATGAGTTTGTAGTGAACTGAATCAAATGTGAGGCGGCGTTGATGGAGTTTAGAGCAGATTTCATGTCATTTTCATGTGTTGTATTTCTATGCAAATGTTTCAAACCGTTACTTTAAACAAAAAAATATGACGTGAAACTGATGAGTGTGCATCATCCTCATCCTCTTTACTGGTTTCATGCTTTGACCTTCGATGGTGCGCGACCTGAACGCTCCATCCCTGCGGCAAAAGCAGCAAAACGAGCTCTGGGGAGTTTTCAGATGGAATCAGTCCGGAGATTTCACGAGACAGATTCTTTATGCTCGGTACATTGTCTGCATACTTTTTTTCCCCCCGTGTCAGTGTTTTGCCACATTGTGCGGTGCTGACTGTAGCTCCTCTGATCAAAGAGGCTGAGTCTTGGGGGGGGGGGGGGGGGTTTTAGGAGGACGCACGAGGAGGTTTCTAAGAAGGAGTGTTTCCGACATCAAAAGGTAAAGCACGGCGGATGTCCTCCTTTCACTTTCAATTGACTGTGATCCAAGCGGAGGAGTTTCATTGATGTAATCTCAACACCTCCGCTTGAATCCTCCTCCTCCTTCTTCATCCGACTCAGACGGACACACACTCCTCTTTAGGGCTAAAGTTAATGCACAGACAGTTAATCGGATTATTTTTTTGATCAATAAATGTATTGTTTGGTTTATAAATTGGCAGAAAATAGTTGAGAATTTTAATAATAATATACTAACGCCCAAATTACGCCCTCAAACGACTTTATTTTATCACCCCAGTCATGTCCGACTAACAGTTGGAAACTTGTAAAACATCAATTCCTGACGTCGCAGAAACTGGAACCAGTAATTTTTGTGCATATTGATTAAAAAAATGATTTACAGCTCGATTGATAATGACAATGAAGGTTATTTGCAGCTCTAAATAATGTTCTACAGCCATGTTAACAGCACTGTGAGGCTAAATGCTAACATTGCAATGTTAACATCCCGATGTTAAGGTGTTATTTTTACCGTGTTCGTCATTACCATGTTAGCATTTTAGCATGCTAATATATGCTAATTATCCCTGAACACAAAGCACAGCTGAGGCTGATGGAAAAAGACACTTAAATACTGTCGCTAAAGCGGATTCAGAAGACTTCCCCACATTAGCGGCAGCCATCTTGGTTGTTAACGAAAATATGGTTGTAATTGGCCCGGGCTGTGAATAAAAACAACAAATAAACAAGAGCTCGCTGATTGGTCGGTTTCGGTTTAATTGAACAGCCGACTACTGCTCGAACAGCAAGGACAAAAATAATTAGTTTTCATCCAGTGAGGTTTTTGACTCAACAAATGATTTTGTCTGAGCCTCTGGAGCAGCTCCGCCTCTGATGGATGTTTATGTAAAGAGGCAAAGTCTCACATCGTTTTTACATCAGGCATTTACCCCCTTTGAAGTGGAGACTGAAATCCCCATGGACAGTATGAATGGGATTCACAAGGAAGCAAAAAGCGTCTGTTACACAGGGATTCAATAACTGGTTTGTTGTATTCCACGAAATAACAAATGAGATGAATGTGGGTGGGGAGTTTGACCCTGAAAACAAAAAGTGGTTTTTCAGTGATGCCACTCTTTCTCTGCACATGGCGGGGCAGCGGTGGCCTAAAGGTTAGAGGAGCAAGCTTGTGACTGGAAGGATTCCAGTATGAGCAGGATTAAAGTTGGGTGGAAAAAGCGAAAGAGCAGCACTTACCAGAACCCTCATCAACACCACTGTGGTGTCCTTGACCAAGGCCTTTAACCCCAACTGCTCCAGTGGAGCTGTGGCCAACTGAACTGTGGCTGCGCTGGGCAGCTTCCGGGTGTGAATGTGTGTAACTGTGTGAATGTGATCGGGGGGGGGGGGGGCGTACCTTTAAAAGTGAGGCTGCCTCTCAGCGAAGCAAACAAACACATACTGATACTGATGCCTCAGGATATCATTACCTCCGATGTCCGTTGTGAATAAACGTCCACAAACCCATTTAGAAACCATCATTCTAGTTGTCCGTTGTTGTATGTTGGCGTTTTGGTGTTTCCACGTGTCAGATTAGCAGAAACATTTTCGACTTTACTTTACAGTTACATAATCAATTTACAAAAGCACAAATAAAAAGATAAGATGATGTTGCTGTAGTTGCAGGTGTGATTATTACTGGAGTGAAGGTCACTGAGCAGAGCCTGTCGAGATGAGTCTTGCCTCAGAGTAAAGAGCGAATAAATATCCCTCCCAAAATGTCAAACTATTCCTTTAACATTGCATAAAGCATCAGTAGCGTTGCTATGGTTACTTGCCACTCACTAGAGGCTTAACACCAATTTAGAAAAATGACTGCTGACCATAGGGACATGTCAACCCGTGTTTGAGGTGTCCTGTTGGGCCAATCAGGATCGAGGGTTTTTCCCCGCCCAGGGCAGAATGTGTTACAGGCGTCAGGGACTCAGCGCAGCTGAGCAGACATTAATTTATATGAAAGTGTTGCAGATCAACGCACTCTCAGTGTGTGATGGCAGCCATTTTAAATTAGTAAGATAACAACAGCAAAAAGATGCCAGAATCAATACACACAAATAGAGTTTCATAGACTTGTGGGGACCAAAGGCCATGGCAATTTTCTATAGAGATCTATGAAGCATGTCCGGCAAACTGTGTGTGTGTGTGTGTGTGTGTGTGTGTGTGTGTGTGTGTCCGTGTGTGTGTGTGTGTGTGTGTGTGTGTGTGTGCGTGTGTGTGTGTGTCGATGCGGCAGATCTGAGCTCTTGTCTTCACCTTCCTCATCACATGGTTCACACACAGTGTGTGGTTGCCAAGACAACAGGTAGTGGAGTGGATAGGGTCCCCCAGGGATTGGTGTGTGTCTGTCTTTGTGTGTTTGTGTATGTGTGTGTGAGATAGGGAGGGAGAGAGAGAGAGAGAGAAAGAGAGGTGGGGTTATCATTGTGTATTCTGTAGCCGCTCTCCCCTCTCTCCCTCCTGCTGCAGATAGATCCACAGCTCTGAAACAGCACGACCAGTGAAGAGTGCAGCCAGGCATTACCATGCTGACTGTAGGACTGTGTGTGTGTGTGTGTGTGTGTGTTTAGAGTGTGTAGAGTGTGTTTGTGTGTGTGGGGATTTTTTTTCAATGCGGTCAGAAGATGTTGTCCAAGGTGACTCCTCAGAGAAAATTGCACAGTCTTCATCAGTGATTCTGAAGGAATGAAGGGACAGAGAGAGGGAGTGAAGGGAGGAAGAGGAGCGGCTGGTTAATTGATTAGTTGGTTCACAGAAACAAATCATATTCTCCAGACGTAAAGGAACATGTTTGTTTGGTGCAAGACCTAACAAAAATCCCATCATCACCATTTTTTAAAAAGATTTTCAGTGAAAGTGAAAATGCAAAAATGACTGTTCCAACTGAAATCGTGACTCATATCGCAATGATTAAAATTCTTTTAAATATTGTCCAGCCCTAGTAGGTATTGAACTTCGGTATTGAATGACCAGTACCATACCAAAAAATACCAGAAACCGCTCAACAAATGGAAAGAGGTTTCTACAGGAAGTGATTTTGTCGTCTGGATGGTGCACAGTCTGAACAGGGTGAACACACAGCAGCTCAGAGGCACATTGTGCTATTCCAGTTTTTAATTCTACTGTATCTCAAGTCGTAAAAAAGGCTCACATCATGCAGCAAGACATGACGCCATAATGCATGTCAAGAATAAAAGGAGTCAATGACGCACAGCTGACGAGCCACATTACCTGCATGGACAACACACAGGGTCATCACTCAACCAGCCCGACGTGTGGCGTATTGTCTACTGTGATCCGTCCTGTAGGAGTCTGGTGTCATTTGCATGTGATTTGATGAACGTAAACACGGTGGAGAGTCGTAGGTAAAATGGCTCAGCGCTCTGTTGCTACACAATTTATCAGCATGTGTGTCCTGCTGCCTTCAGACGCTGCAGGGATTTAATGAACTGAAGGAGCGGATTCTGATGTCGTATTAAGCAGCTGTGAACAGCAGATACTGTAAGAACCACTCATATTAATTTAAAGATAAACACAGACTGCTTTACTTTGCTTTAACCGTATTAAACTGTATTTCTGTTGATGCTGCTTTAAACAAAGCTACTGGCTTTATTTACATTTTTCATTTAGATCACCAGACTGGCAGCGAAGTGGATGTTGCAACAGAAACCGACGTCTATTTTCTGAAGCCTGAAACACAATTTCCACCAAAAGACCAACAACTCACTTTGCGTCATTTGAATGAATGAACCCCCGACTAAGTGAATTTCAAGGTCATGAAAATACCAAAAGGTCACAGCGCTGCTCGCGGTGATTGTAACGCCACCGTGAAAATAGAGCCCGCCGTCTTGTTTTTCAGCACATGACAACAACAGGGTGACTGAACTATACAAAAGCAATGATGTGTGGAGGTAAAATGAAAGATTAATAGATGTCATGCATAATGAGACGGAAGGATAACGGAACAATAAGCACAAAAATACTTCAATAATTTTGCGTCTAATTTACATCTATCTCTGTGTGTGTGTGTGTGTGTGTGTGTGTGTAGATGTGCGGGCGCAGTTGGTGGAGCAGCAGCGCTGTCTGGAGCAGCAGACGGAGATGCGGGTCCAGCTGCTTCAGGACCTGCAGGACTTCTTCAGGAAGAAGGCCGAGATCGAGACCGAGTACTCCAGGAACCTGGAGAAGCTCGCCGAGAGGTTCATGGCCAAGACGCGCAGCACGAAGGACCATCAGCAATACAAGTAGGACTCTGTGTGTGTGTGTGTGTGTGTGTGTGTGTTGTGTGTGTGTGTGTGTGTGTGTGTGTGTGTGTGTGTGTGTGCGTGTGTGTGTCCAAATTATGTGTCTCTATATGTTCCTATGTTTGTGTGGACAAAAAGATTTAGTTTTAGATTTAGTTTCATGGTTCAGGTTAGAATTTGAATTTGCCAATTATCCAAACATCTCTCTCTCTCTCTCTCTCTCTCTCTCTCTCTCCCTCTCTCTCCCTCTCTCTCTCTCTCTCTCTCTCTCTCTCTCTCTCTCTCTCTCTCTCTCTTCCAGAAAGGATCAGAACCTGCTTTCTCCGGTGAACTGCTGGTACCTGCTGCTAAACCAGGTTGGTGTCATGTGTGTGTTTTTATGTGTTTGCTTTAGACTCTTTTATAACAGGGATCAGAGATATTCCTCTCTCACTCTACCACTCTCTCTCTCTCTCTCTCTTTTCCCTCCAGGTGAGGCGGGAGAGTAAGGACCACGCCACCCTCAGTGACCTCTACCTGAACAACGTCATCACCCGCCTCACACACATCAGCGAGGACTCGGCCCGTCTGCTGAAGAGGGTGAGCTGATGTATCTTGTTCCTCTAGAATCATTATCAATCACACATACACCGTCCTGCTGCACCAAATGTGTATTAATCCGCCGCTGAAAATAGTCCCCAACTGATTCACCATTTCCTCCTGTTTGTTTGATTAAAAACTACAATGACTTGTACAGCTACGCGAACGAACTGTGAACACAGCATTGACATATCATCAACTTTTAAAGGAGCTATTCGTAAGTTTTGCTAATTCTACATAGCTAACTTTTTACTGACCAGTCTAAAAGAAATATTGTGAGTTCAGCCTCAAACTTTATCGCTTTACTCACCAAGAGCTGCATCCAGATGTGGGAAAGAAGTTAGCATGCTAACCAGCTAGCTCCACCCGAGTCCACCTGTTTCATCACTTTCCGATACCGAGTCACTGTAGCGTCCAGACTGCTCGGAGGGCGTATTATAACCTTGTATAGTAAACCCAACAAAGCTCTTGGCAAGACGGGTAAATAAACAGCTGTTGATGCTAACATTAGCCATGTAGCAATAACAAAACTTATAGCTCCTTTAAAGAATGCTGATTTTGCTTTTTTATTTTATAGGCCTGTCTTAAAGGAGCTATTTGTAAGTTTTGCTATTGCTACATAGCTAAGCTAGCTTAGCATTAACAGTCTCTCTGCTGCTCTCCGACTGTGTCTCTCTGCTGTGTCCTGTAGGTTCATCACCACCAGAGACACATTTGTCACATTGTCAGTTGATACGTAGCTATTATCAAAGTATTGATTATGACCTGGTTTAAGGAACGTACAAGAACCATAGTACTGTGCTTAAGTACAGTACAGTAACTAACTGTACTGAGCGCTCTCCTCCTTTGGAGACCTCGGCGCTTCTCCTCTAAGTAGAAGAGTTGATTCTGATGAAAAGTAAAGTCAGTATTCCCCTGAGCTCTTCTGCGCCGCCTCAGAGTTTAACAAATTAAACACACACACATGCACACACTTTACCGCCTCCAACTTCAGCTCGCCATGTTCATTATTAATCTCTCTTCCGGCTCGTCTTTTATTCATGCTAACTAAAGTGCAGCGGCTGCCAGCAGCTATAAACAGCAAGACCTCCATCACTTCCCTGTGTCCTGTGAAGGAAGTCTGCTCTGAAAAGAAGGACAAGGAGGAAAAAGAGACAGACGGCCGAGTGGCCATGACAACGCCGACAGCCCTGTGGCCATGGCGACAGGCTCAGCTGATCTTTTCTCAGCAGGCGCTATGGGAACGGGATTCATCCATCCTGGGATTCCACAGTCATTTAGCATAATGCAATATTAATGTGGCACCGCGCCGCCACATAACTCCTTCCCCAAACCGGTCGGCTGTTTAATGCATGAGGCAGAAATTCAGTCTGAGTGCAGGCAGCAGGACGCGGCTTGTTTCATTTATGAATTCGTTTGTTTGTGTGTGGTCAGATCCATTTATTTATCCGCTGCTGTTCGGCCGTCCTGAGTATTTCTTTACACTGACACACAGCGGTGGAGGAAGGACTCAGATCCTTCTCTTAAAGCTGCTGTGACTGAGACGTTTTTAATAAGAATAAAATAACGAGGTGAAGAAGAATCATCAGCTGAACCTGCAGCTTTATATTGACATTCAGCTTGTTTTTTTTATCTGTGCAGACCACAACAAAGTATTATTATTAAAATGTACTCAAAGTATCACGAGTTAAAGTCCTTTTGCTGTAAAATGTCTCCTGTGACTGTGATGTTTCATTATATCTGACATTATTAACGCTGATGCATCGGTGTGTAAGCAGGTTTTTTCCTGTTCCAGCTGCTCGAAGTGGAGCTAGTTTTAATTTTACTTTACTTACAGTCAGGTTGTTGAGTCCGGGGTTTCTCAACCTAGGAGTCGGGCCCCTCCAAAGGGCCACAAGATAAACCTGATGCAGGTGTCACACTGCTTGCATTGCGTGTGTGTCGCTGCTACTACCAGCTCTATCTAAAAACAAACTTCTCTAAATAAATATTTTTCAGACAATTGTTGCAACTGTCACAAGCCAAAAACACTAGTCTCTTTAATCTGTAACAATGTGTTTTATTTTGTATAATTATTAGTTTTTTTATGTAAAAATCTTATTCTGAAAAGCAACTATAGCTGTCAGATAAAAGCTCTGGAGTAAAAAAAAAAGGAAAAACTTTACCTCAAAATTGTACTAAACTACATTATTGAGGTATGCAGGTTGTTACTTTCCGCTGCTGCTGACACACTATGTGAATTCATGTATTTACCTGCTGCTGATGATGATATTTTGTCTCCTCTGTCAGAGTAAGGAGATCATCTTTCAGCTTCAGGAAGACCTCATGAAGCTGCTGAACGAGCTTTACACCGTAAGTGGAACAAAGGTGGAGAAGGAGGGTGGATGTTGTGAGTTGTGCGAGCAGCGAGTTGTAGCTCACGGCTACGACGTCGTACTTCGTCAGCTGGGGTGCAGAATGAATCAGAAACTGTAACTTTAATAAAAGTCACATAAAAAGTCAGATTTTAAAAGATCGAAATGCGTCTGTTTCAGTTGAAAAACTGGCCACCGCTGCCTGAAATTCAAAGATGTTTTGTGAACTTTTTGCTTTTTTCCTGACATTATTTTTCATTTCTGCAACGATCCTTGAAGGAGGAAATTGCTGATTATTGTCCATCAAATGGCGGCGTATATTTTGAGCCTTAAAAGCTTCTTGTCCACATATGATTAGCGTGGACCTGATAACCTTGAGGAATAAAAAAACTAAACAAAAAGAAAACATTCGACCCCGGCTTGAGCTGTTTTACAGTTTTTTGTGGTCCATTTGGTTCTGAGGCTGTGTTGCTACGGGCTGCTGTTGCCTAGGTGATGAAGACATATCACATGTACCACGCGGAGACGATCAACGCGGAAACCAAGCTGCGGGAGGCGGAGCGTCAGGAGGGCCGCGTGAAGGGTGTGTCGGGGACGGGCGGAGGGGTGGAGCCCGTGTTCGGCCTGCGGATAGAGGAGCGTCACCAGAGACGCAACGCCGCCCGCAAGATGGAGAAGATGAGAGAGAAGGTACGTCCGCACATCCGTTCACTTACCTGCAACCGTGTTTCACAAGCACCTACACAATTCCCGGGTTAAACCATCAGGTCGCCCAGGACGATGAGGTGTTTTGACCCAGAGTTAAACCCCATTCAGACGGGATTAGCATCACGGGGGTGGAGGTGGGGGATGAAACATTCACTGTGCTCCTCTGTGGCTTAACTCGTCGTTCTGAGCGGCTTTTAAACCATCAGGAAATTACAGGATCTGCTCTGTAAAAGACACAAACATTCATCTGGACAGAGATGAAAGAGAGAGTCAAACGCCTCCCCGCGGGGAAGCTGGAGAAGTTAAGTGGCGGCAAAGATGCTGCGTGAGGTGATTTAGAGTCATAACTCAAATCTGAATAAACAGACAGGAAACACATTGATACTTTCACTTCCTGAGCGTGTCATTACCTCTGATGTACATGATGAATAAAGCTCCATAAATCCGCTTAGAAATCATAGAAAGAGACCATTCAGAACTCGCCTGAGAATCATCATGTCTTAAGATTTCTTTAGTATCACATTAATCCAGTGATAGTTGTCTGGACATCCATGAGTTCACTGCAGACAGGAGCAGATAATAGATAATTCAGCTACTTTGATTTTACTTTTAGTTAAATTTTACTCATGTTCATGATGGCTTTATTATTATTATTTTTCCAACGTTGGCTGATGGCCTTGAGTTGTAGAATGTTTCCATCTGAAAGATCTTCCTCCATTTTTGCAGGACGTGATCTAAATGACAGGAGGACTGTAGGGAATTGTAGGAATAGAGCTTTAGTCTTATTTCTATGTATTTTTATTGGGTTATTTACCCAAATGTGAACTATAAAAATCTCCTCTAGCTCTTTTTAAACTGCACTATTTGGTACTGATTGTTAATATGTGCATCCTTTACTGTTGTCAGCGTCATATCTGCATGACACGGTGCGTCGTTTTGTGCAGCTAACACTGATTTGTGACAGTTTTAAAGTAAGACTTGAGCCTCTGGTGTCAAACACTGGGTCACAACAACCCACTGTCCTGGATTTGATTGGTATCCTGTTGGTTTCCTACACAGGGTTACTGGGTAAACTTAACTTTTAACCCATATATTAACTTAATTTTTTACCTTTTTTACTTTATTGACACCATAAGAGCGATGTGCCGATGGAAGCCAGGAAGGAACGTACGGTCTGTATGGATTGATAACCGATATTGTCGTCTTCTCTTTCTTCATTAGAGGAAGGCAAAGTACTCAGAGAACAAACTGAAGGCTCTGAAAGCCAGGAACGAGTATCTGCTGACTCTGGAGGCCACCAACGCTTCCTGCTTTAAATACTACATCCACGACCTGCCCGACATCATAGACGTGAGTACACGTTATGGATTCGTCACCAGAGAGGGTGGAAGCGGGGTGTGTGGAGAAAGTGTTAAACTCTTCAAAATAAAGTCCCTATACAGTATGTCCCTCAGGGAGGACACGAGGGAGTGGCTGAGCTAAGACGAGTTTAACAGCCATAAACAAGGATTTTGAATAGAATATGTTACTTTCATATTTTAATATCAAGGTAAAATATAAAAAAACAAAAAAAACAAATTGAAATGATCTTAAATTAATTCACTTTTAAATTGAGGATCAGATTTTGTTGAATTCAGCCACGTTTCATTGATAAATTCAACAATGTATCACGCCTCTGACTGGCCTCTTCTCTGTAGCAACAGCAGCTAAGGCTCATGGGTATTGTAGTATTTTTTGGGACCATCTGTCTTAACCGGTGGAGATAACATGATTCCTCATGAACAAAGCTGGTGGCCACAACATGAGAACAGGATTTACAGAGTTCTTCTTTGTCTCAGTGCTGTGACCTAGGGTACCACTCCAGTCTGAGCCGGGCCCTGAGGACCTACCTATCAGCCGAACTGAGCCTTGAAGCCTCCAGGAGGGCGGGTCTGGAGGTGCTGGAGGGGGCCGTGGAGGGCCTGGACCCCGCCCGCGACAGGCAGCGACTGCTGGGCCTCTACCCCACTGCCTTCTGCCCGCCGCAGCGCTTCAGCTTCCAGGCCCACATGGGCGACGCAGTCAGTATCTCGCACCGAACACCGAACTGACGTGTTTGTAGAATAACGTTTTAATTGATAGAGATTTAATTGATGAAGAATAAGATGAATGATAATAGTAATAACAGCCATTATATATTTTAAACATGTATACGTGGGGGTCACTGAAATGCTCAGATCGGTGAAGAAAGTCATGAAACTCTTCTGAATCCCGACACATATCATTTTTTCTCTGATGGTCTCGTTGTTGTTGGTCCACGTCCTGTCAGGTGACCCAGATCGCCTCCCAGCCTCAGGTCCAGGCTGAGCTCAACCTCCGCCTCACACAGCTGCAGACCCGCCTGGCGTCGCTGAAGATAGAGAACGAAGAGGTGAGACACACAAATACAGCACAGCAAAAAAATAATGGCTCAAAATTTCCAGCTGTACAAACACCAGTGTGCTGTTTTTCTCTATTTTCATAATGTAATGACACATAATGGAAGTAGAATTTTAAATTATTAAAAAAGTTAATTTGGTGCTGAAAATATACAAACTTGCCTTGGCAGCTTATTACTGAGGCAGGATGTTTTTCCTGAGCTGAGAAAATATTTTATAGTGTCAAAGTGTCAGACAGAAAATAGTTTCGGTTGTTTAAGACTAAGAATTTTTTTTTATGTTTTATCATCTTTATTGTTTATTATCAGTGGATGTTGCTATTATTAGATCATTGTAAAGGCACGATGGGATTTGAAGTCTCATTGCTCATTCACAAAAAGAAAATCCAAATGTGTGTGTGTTGTGTTTTATCCTCTGCACATCAACCTTAGGGTTTTATATTATGTCTGTTTTACAGTCTTTTCTGAAGAGAGCAGCTCTGTCTGTTTTATTAGAGAAACTCTGTTATGGAGGGAAAACGATCTTTGTTGCACGAGTGGAAATTTGGACCTGGGTTTGCTGCTGCGTTCGGCAACAACCTGTAGAGCTCTGTCAGTTTCATCTTCCTTTGTCGCCATTTTTGAGGCACAAAAGTATCCCTCCTTTCTTAGGCTACGTCCACACTAATACGTTTTCATCTTAAAACGGCGTTTTAGAACAAAAACAAGGATTTTAGTTCCATATCTAAAACAATATGTCCACGGTAAAACATCTGAAACCACATGTCACACGACCATTCACGTACACTTGACATCGTGCAGGTGTAAACAGGAAGCAGTTGATTAGTTGTAGAAAATACTACAAACAAGGAACAGCTATGGCGAAAAGTAAAAGTATACGGCGATCATGGAAAAGGGTCACGTGATAGTAGCATGATGAATCGGGGAAGGATGTGTCATGACTGATAAAACCCAATCAGGAAGCAAAACATGGGCGTCTGCGTCATCGTTTCTAAAAGTCTCAGTTTCTGTCCGTCCAGACGGAAACGTCTCCCTGGGGTTTTCAAATTAAAAGCATTTCTGAAAGTCTCCAATTTGCCAGCAGTGAACGTATCAGAAGTGATGTATTTTAAAACTAAAACGTATCAGTGTGGACGTAGCATTAATCCTCTGATTAGCATGGTTGTTTTCCAATGAAGGAGGCGGCTCCCTTTGACCTTAATAATAAATCTGTTTGAATCACTGATAATATCAGAGATGTCGTGATTTCAGAATCATTGATTGATGATTTCTACATCACATGAAAAGAAAATGACTAATGTCTGTATCATATTACAGATATTACACTCTGTGTAGATCCTGATACAAAATCCAAAAACCTGACTGATAACAAATTTAAATGTTTTTCTGACAGTTCAAAGTTATGTTAATTTATACTGTTTTAATGGGGTGATAATGTAACAGATGTAACCTCCAAAAATAAACCTGTGCCATGAGAAGGCGACGTGGCGCCGCAGCCTGTGGCCTTGTCAGTGTTGAGGTGGCGCAGACTGTGGTGTTGTGTGCGCAGAGGGCAGCTGCTAACTCACCCTGAAGGGCATAAAAATGCTGAAGGAGTCTGGATTAATGAGCTGCATCTGCACGTCTCAGCAGCTTACAAATACACACACGTCGACACAAACACACCCTGATTATCATATACAAATAAAAAACACTTTCACGCCCATTATCTTTGCTGTAAACACAAGCGCGCTTTGCATATGTAGTGCACGCAGACAGGAGCAGTTGTGCCCGAGCGCACACACTTCATCAAAAATTTAGGAAAATTAAACTCCACCCTGAAACAATTAAAAATTCATAATTCATGGCTCGTGATCCATGAATCCGTGTGCAGTCATGAAAATTATTTTCAGCCTCCGAAGTCATCGTTCCGTTACAGGATCAGTAGAGCAAAGAGTTGAGTGTGTTAAGGTGGAAAAATAGATTCATATGCAGCTCTGGGTCCAGATTCATCAAACCTCCCAGAGCAGGAAAATAATCCGAACTAGCTCAAGTTTCTCAGGGTGATTTGGTGGTTTATTAACTTCCTTAACTCGGGAAATGACTCCTGATATTTGGGAGAGCTCTAGATGAGGCGGTTCAGGCAGAACATTCTGCAGCAGGAGAGATATTTATTGATCACAGTGATGTTTAAACATGGATGGATTCACTGAAGGGGTCTACGAGGCACAAGGACAAGGGGCTACAAAGTTACGCAGAACGGCTAAAAAGAGGTCAAACAAGTATGACTAGACAAAAGAATGACCACAAAGAAATACAAGACGACCAAAAAGCGACACAGAACAGTTAAAAAATAAATGCAAAATGACCTCAAATTAGTTTTAACCGACCCTCAGAGCCAAGCAGTATCATAACATCTACAGAAACTTCTTAATCTACTTTGGCAGCATAACCATCTTTTCCTGTTCCCATCAACAAGTTCTTATAGTTTTGAAAAAATATTTAAATAACATATAGAAATATATAGAATTTTTTTTTTTTTGAGTAAATTTTCCGCCCACCCTCCAGGTGAAGAAGACCTGGGGTGCAACTCTCACCACCCTGCAGGACATGTCGGTGCTGGACGACTTCGACGTCTCCCAGAGCTTCACCCACAGCCCGTCGTCCGAGTCGGTCAAATCCAGCGTGTCGGACGGCTACTTGAACAAACCGAGTCTGGCCAAGAGACGGGCCAACCAGCAGGAGACGGAGCTCTTCTACTTCAATGTGAGAGAACAGAATCATTTACTAATTTTTACATACCACACATATTTGGTCCGCCGACACCGGACGGTACAGGAGGGTTACACACTGAACCGAGCTTCTGTGTTCTTATTTTTCAATCCTAAGAAATTCCGCGAGTATCTGGAGGGGAGTAATCTCATTTCCAAGCTCCAGGCCAAACATGACATACTGAAGAAAGCCTTAGCAGAAGGTAAAACATACAGAAACTCTCCCTCACTTACCTTCTGTCTTTTTTAATACACATAGTAATCAGCTTTTCTGACCCTTTAAAACTTCCTCTGTATTTTTCTTTTCTTACAGGTTATAAAGCTGAACTGCTAACTACGAGGTAAGGTGTCAGTGCATGTTTTCTCTTCACCTTAATAATAACTGTTACTTCCCATCCCACCACTTCAGTTTGAGACACCCCTCCTTCTCTCTTTCCTCCTCTCTCTGCTCGTTACAGTCGTGGGCGGAAGAACTCCCACAGCAAGCACCAGGTAGAGTTTCACTTCTATCAGCCCTCAGGATGTTTGTCTTTGCAACATGTCCCATCTCACTTTTCAAACTCCGGGAAGTCAATAGTCGCTGCAATCAATGAGCAGAATCAGAATGAGTGAAGTTTAAAGTTGTGTACTTGATGACTGTTTTTGTAGGATTCAACCAAAGCCATACCCTTGCTGGTGGAGAGCTGCATCCGCTACATCAACCTACACGGTGAGTTTCACTTTTGTTTAATTTTCAGCTTCAGTTGGCTCGGCTGTTCTTTTTTTACATGTATTTGTATTTATTATTTTGAGTTCAGAAATGTTTTTGTATGTGATTTTAATTGATTAATCCGTCCATCCACATACTGCCATTTATAAGAGTACAAGTCACATTCATTTAATTAATCATATTATTATAAATTATTGCCATACAGTGCCGAGAAGCATGTAGAATGGTAAAGTTTTTGTTTTTACACATTGTTTTTGATACGGATCAAACAAATAAGATATAAAATGTTAATTATGGAGCTTTAGTGGTGCTGTTATGCTGATGTTGGTACTTTTGGCTAGCTGTTTCTCTCTGTTTCCACTCTTTATGCTAAGCTAAGCTAACTCGCTGTAGCCTTATATCTAATGGACAGGTACGAGAAAGAAATAAACCTTCTTCTGTTATTATTCATTTTATTTTATCTTTTTACTGTTTGTTTTTTATTTTATTTTCTTCTATTTTTAAATATGTCTGTGTATTCTTGAAACCACTCTTAACAGAGAGCAGAAGAACCACACAGTTTACTGTATGACGCAAATAGAAGAGGTCCTAAGATGGAGCCTTGGGGAACACCATAAGGGACAGCAGCAGAAGGGTATAAAGATATTGCAACCTAAACTTAAACTGTATTGTTCCCAACAGGTCTTCAGCATCAAGGCATATTCCGGGTGTCGGGATCACAGGTGGAGGTCAATGATATCAAGAACTCCTTTGAGAGAGGTGAGAGGTCAACTGGAAGGTCACCTGATCACCAGCCTCTGGTGTTAAAGGATGTGGTTGACTCGTTGTGTCTCTCGTCCAGGTAATGACCCACTGATTGACGAGGAGAGCAACCATGACATCAACTCTGTGGCCGGAGTGTTGAAACTCTACTTCAGGGGTTTGGAGAACCCGCTGTTTCCCAAGGAAAGGTTTAATGACCTAATCTCCTGCGTCCGTGAGTACCACTGCCTGTTTACTGGTGATGTGCAACAATGTGCGTATAGGGTGGTGTCAAGGTTGGATGAGCCCGGAAAACATACAAAGGAAGTCACCCAGGAGGAATCCTTATCAGATACCTGTACCACCTTTCGACTCCGATCTTTCTCCGGATATCTAAATTGTATGTCATTCTTTTGGTCACTTCCCAAAGCTCATGATTTTAGGTCAGGGTTGAGATTAGATCCTTAGAGCTTTGCCTTCAGGCTCAACTCCTTCTTCACCTCAACGGCCCGGTACATTGCCCTCAATCTAACTCCTGAACAAGACCCCGAGATTCTCATCTCAGGTCAAAAGGAGTCAGTTGAGGCGCTGATGCTTTCCATTGGAGGTTTTCTGGGCACGTCCAGCTGATAGGACACCTGGGGGGGTTGTACCAGAACAAACCGGAGAGATTATATATTCCATCTGTCTTGGGAGGAAGATGGATGGATGGATGGATGGATGGATGGATGGACTTTCTACTTTCTGCAGAGAATTTTTGCAGCAGAGAAACATGAAAAAGTTTCCAACACCGACCTGTAACACTCGAGTTTCACTGTGATGTGACCTGGAACATTTGTGCTGCCTCCATCTGTACACTCGCTGCTGCCATGAAACACAGACTGAATCTCTGTCTATCTTCAGCCCACACACACACACACACACACACACACACACACACACACACACTCGCTTTCCCTCTCAGTTTCTCCGTCTTTGTTTCTCTTTAGTGTCTCTTTGTCTTTCTGAAACTCAACTCCTCAGCAGAGACACGCAGCCGACTACCTCTCTTTCTGTGGCGCCGGCTGAAGTGGTCGTTGTCGTCGTCATGGTGTTAACAGACACCTCGAGATGTCTCTGACGATGACTCCCTCTGATTTATGATTTTTTTTCCACAGGAATAGAAAACCTTTACGAGAGAGCACAGTGCGTCCGTAAGATCCTGCTGGGCGTCCCGAGGGCGACGCTGGTGGTGATGCGTTACCTGTTCGCCTTCCTCAACCAGTGAGTATCCACTTACACAAAACCAGGCACTTACAGTTAATGATAATTGCCCATTTCTTTCCATTTCCCCAGAGTTCCCATGTGGTGTTAAAGCTGAGGATAGTTGGGAGAGGCCATAAACCTCTTTTGTAGTGAAGGGTCATGGAAGTGCAGTCGAGATGACAAAACTCAAGCTCATTTAATCTCTGCAGCCTCTGAAATAAATATAGCGCGAGAGAGCAGGGAGCGATGGAGAGGCAGGAGGTGTGAGCAGGAGGGGAGATAAGTGTGATTTGCAGGTGTGATGCACCAGCTGAATGTATTGATGCGTTTAGTAGCAAGGCTATGAAGAGCATTCAGCTTCAGTGTTATTAAACCAGGAGCTTCATTGTCGAGGAGAGTGAAAATATTTTCATTTTCATTTAACTGCTGCAGGCGACATCCCAGGAAGCAATAATAATTGTTGACACAAATTCAAATGTGCTTATATCTGCTTATAAGGCCGTATAGTATGTTATAAACCATTAACTATATATTATATATAATATATTATATTATTATATATATATATACTGATTATGAATAATAAACATGTTTCCCTTTCCCACAGCCTGTCCCAGTACAGCGACGAGAACATGATGGATGCTGGGAACCTGGCTATTGTGTTCGGCCCCACCCTCCTGCCCACGCCGGACACGCTGGACCAGGTGGCCTGTCAAGCGCACGTGAACGAGGTCATCAAAACGGTCATCCTGCACCACGACAACATCTTCCCTGACACCAAGGACCTGCCCGGACCGGTTTACGAGAAGTGCATGACTGGAGACCAGTACTGGTGAGACCAGCATGTAAAACCATTCAGACTCATTTATAGACAGTTATTTCCCTCTGAAATGTAAGTAAGAAGAGGCAGTGGAGGTGGTGTTGTGGATGGAGAGTCGATGAAGATACCTTAGAAACTATAAAACTTTTTCATCGTCATAAAACACAAGATTTCTAAGTATATTCCCAGAGAACGAGATTTCCTCATTGAACCCTTGTAGCTCGGTCGTGTTCAGTTTATAAATCCAGTATCTTTTTCTGCATAACAGTTTTATCATATTGATTTCACCCAGTGTGACTTACACTCTAAAGATATCATTATCTGTGATGTTCGTGGCAAATAATCATCCATAAATCTGCTTAGAAATCACAGAAGAAAGATTCAGAACCTGCCTGAGATTTATCACGTTTCTAGGTTTCCTTCAGTATCACAGAATCCAGTGACAGCTGTCTGTGCATCCATTGGTTCACTGCGAAACAGGAAGTGATACTGGCTAATTCGGCATAATTTAAAATACAAGTTTGCAAAACTGTAAACAAATATATCTCACTGAATCCATGGCAGTGGCCTGTCAGTTTTCTTTCCTTCATATAATTTCAACAGACACCTGGCAGCCAATCAGAGACAAGTTTTTTTCTCTCCGTGGCTGTGGTATTAAACCAGTCTGTAAAAGACACTGATCCCTGTAGTGCAGAGACCCTCTCTCCTGTGTTCCTTTTCTCCCATCATCAGCTGAACTCTTGACATTCTGCTGCAGCTGGATTGTTGCATAAACGTCCTCGGACTCTGATTAGCTGCCTCGTCTCCCACCGTGCCTCCCCCTCCTCCCTTTGTTCCCACACTGAATGAATGAACAGCGCGCCTCTCTGCTTCCTCTTTTTCTTCTTCTTCTTCTTCTCCTTCCTGCAGCGAGAGTCCGTTCAGCGAGCCGGGAGCGTTGGAGGAGGCCGAGCCCGACGCCGGCACCGAGACCCAGACCAGCGACGAGGGTACGCATGACCTCTGACCTTCACACAATCGCCCACACTCCCATCCCGCTGTCTCCTGGTGGAGGGAGAGGTTGCTACGGCAACAGCAGCCATGGAGACATCCACCACCACCTCCCTCCCTCCCTCCCTCTCTGTCTTCTCCAACCCCACCCGCCCTTCCTCCTCTCTCCTCTCCATCTGAATGAACAGAAACGACTTTATAAATGCTCTTCTCTGATTGGTTGAGCTGTGGGAGGAACAAAGCCTCAGAGACAGCTGATTGACAAGTTCAGGTTCACCTCCATTTTCACGTCTTTTATCTCCCCCTCCCCCCTCTCTTTCCTCTCTCTCGCCCCCCCCCCCCTGCAGAGGGTGAGGCTGTGGAGGCGGTGGCGAGGTTCGACTACGTGGGCCGGTCAGGCCGCGAGCTCTCCTTCAAGAAGGGAGCGTCCCTGCAGCTCTTCCAGCGAGCGTCACATGACTGGTGGGAGGGGCGGCACAACGGCAACCACGGCCTGGTGCCTCATCAGTACATCGTGGTGAAGGACAGGTGAGATGATTAGTACATACATACACCTTCATTCTGAGTGTCCCTTTAATTCCACTTGGTTTCAGTGTAAGTTTCAAATGATTATTTTTATTGATTATTTTATCAATTAATTGTTCAGTTTATAAAATGTAAAAAAAAATATTTTGAAGAAAAAGCCTGTTATAATTCTCTATAGTTTTGATTTCAGATAGAAGATGGAACCAGGAGAAGTTTGGTATTTTTTACTATAATATTAATCAATTATCTACATAGTTGACATTTAATATTCTGCTGATTAATCAAGTGATTAATCAACTAATTGTTTCAACTTTAGATTAATCTAGTCAGCATTTTCTTGATGATCATAAATTAATAAATTAGAATAAATTAGAATTTAATAAATGAGAAAAAAATAAAACTATAAATAAAAAAATAATACATTGCAATTTATTAAATTATAATAAATTATAATTTATTAAATAATAAATGAATTAAATTGTAATAAATAAAAATAATTCAGCTGTACATTGACAATACAGAGACGATATGAAATAATAAACTATAAAATCAATTGAAACTTACAAAAAAAGGAGAAGTTCAGCTTTGAGTGTGTGAAGTCAGAGCGACGGTGCTGACAGTTCTTCAGTCATGTCGACGGGTCATTCTCCATTTAGCTGATGAAACATCGCAGTTCTTTATTTTAATAAAAAAGTAGATTTTGACGACACAGCTTAGCAAAAAATAAAGGATCTTTTAATAGACCTTTCCACTGCAGACAGGGGTAATTAATTAATAGCATTAACGATGGCTTTGTTCCTACCAGGAAGCCAGAAACACAGTCAGTAGCGGCTAATGTGATTAATCACACTCGTGTTTTTCCGTCTTTGCTGCTGTGAAAAAGTTCATTCAGCAGGAAAACAGCTGAACTTCAGTTCTATTCAACAGAAGTGGCTCATTTGATCCGCTGACGAGCTGCACTCACGGATGTGGGCGGATCTGTTGCACATCCTGTTGATTAACAGACTGATTGGACTGAGGGAGTCACTAATCACATGTTATCGATCAGTTAATTGATGATTGGTGTTCAGAGTCTGTGCTCTGTGTCCTCAGGGCCGACGCCATGTCGGACACCCTCAGTCAGAAGGCGGACAGCGACGGAGGGAGCAGCAGCACCGACGACAAGAGGTCCAGGAGCGAGCTGAGCTCCCCCACCGACATCAGACCGCCAGAGACCTATAACAGGTCTGTCATGTAAGACACCTCCCGTCATGATGAGAGGAGCGAGGATCCTTTCAGCTGCAGTGGATGTTAAAGATTGTTCTCTCGCCTCTAAAAATACCTGTGAATTCATCATTCTGTTACCACAGCTGTGTCTCATGTGACTCGCTCCCCGTCAGCAGGCAGCAGACACCCTCCACATTCATATCCACCTTCTTTCCTAACAGTACGATAATACAACACAATAAAAACTGAATTTATCTGGCAGCAGCTGATCTGTGGAGGAGATAGCAGTGTGTAACAATGGTGGAAGAAGTACCAATAAAAAATTACCATTATCATTATTATTATTAGTAAAATGTTCAAAACTAAAAGTTTATTTCTGACATTATTAGATTTTTCAGTCAATAAATGCTTCAGCAGCATCTTCTTGTCGTTGATGCTCATGGTGCAAATATAGTCATATATAGTTGATCCAGTGGTTCCCAACATAAGGGTCAGGCCCCTCTGAAGGGACACGATATAAATCAAAGGGGTCCTTACTTGATTAAACGGAGAGGAAAGAAGAGAAAACAAATTTCTACTACACAACTACTTCTGTATTAATTTTCAGACTGTTAACTGAGGCTGATAATTATCATCATCATCCATTAATCTGCAGATTATTCTCTTGATTAATCGTTTGTTCTGTTGAAGAAGCCGAAATCATCAAATGATTAATCAGATATCAAAATAACTGCAGCTTCATTTTCTGTCAATCAGCCAATAAATTAACAGCAGCTGAGCAAACAGTGTTGTACTTCCTGTTCACAGTCACAGGAGGAAGCGAACCGACGGTTTGTTCCGCCGCCCGCTCGGCCGCTCCAACGACAACCACGGGAACGGGGGTGTGATGGAGCGAAGCTCTCCCCCGGTGACGGGTCACTTCAGTCCCAGGGAGCTGCTGCTGGGACGAGGTCAGGGCTTGACCCCGCCGCTTGACAGCCCAGAGCGCCGCCGCCGCTCTGCCGCCGCCGTGACCATGACGGTGAGCCGACATGATTCGCTGCGACGACCTGAGGGCACGCCCATCCGGCGCTCCAGCAGCGGGCAGCACGGTTTCAGTGACTCCCATCGATCCAGAGCGCTGGACCCCGACACACTGGCACAGGTATATACACACACACACACACACACACACACACACACACACACACGTCTACAATTAATTAGAAAATGAAAACATCTTTCCTTGTCCTTGTCATGGACGCCTCTTCACTCCTCTTGCCGCCTGCAGGATATCGAGGAGACGGTGACGGTGGCTCTGGGGGAGCTGAGGCAGCTGGAGCGGCAGGGCTGCCGGCCGGCGCCCGACGTGGTGCTGGACACTCTGGAGCAGGTGAAAAACGGCCCTGTCACCACCTGCTCCTCCGAGTCTCCCAGCCCCCACAGCACCCCCAGCACCCCGGGTACACCGGGAACCCCAGGGACTCCCGGGACCCCTGGCACTCCCGGCACCCCGAGCCCCCTCAGCCCTCTGAGCCCCATCAGCCCGCTCCCTGGACCTCCGCCGGGACCTCCAAGACCTTCCAACCCTTCCCCCGACACCCTGGGCTCCTTCAAGCCTGTGGCAGCTGCGCGCATCGGGGCTCCACTGCGGCCCCCCGCCCTCAGGCCCAAGCCCATGGTCCCACCTAAGAGCAGCACCCCACCTCTTCCCCCACCGCTGGACAAATCCTGCACCATGTGAGCCAAACCAGGCCGATTAGAGGCCAAATCAGGCCTACCCGGGCCAAAAATGGGCCAGAAGAGGAGATCAGGGTACTGCTTAATGTTTATAATCAACATGAGGGTAGAAACGGTAGGAAAGACAAAAAGGGTTTTAATGTAGTAATAAAATATAATATATGACATGACCTATGATATGATATGCCATGATATTTATGTGTTGTCAGGTTGGTGTGTACTCTAGGTGTGTAGGAGTTTACTTTCTCCATGTATTGAAGCATTTATCAAAGGTTAGCTAAAAGAACTGCTGATGAGGAGATACAGGAAGCGAGCGTAGGCCGAGCATCCTGTCCTGTGTACGAGATCACAGGCAGAGAGAGAGAGATGTGGGGAGTGTAGTTCGGCTCCGGTAAAATGTAGTTTGAGTGACGTGAATGTTGGCTGTACTGTGATGAAGATGGGCCCCGCGCTAGCTGAGGAGCCTGTCACCGAAAAAGGCTGCTGTTTTCTCACAAACTGTCACGATCGGCTGCTGTATCTGCAAAGAGCGACTCGATGGGTTCAGACGAGGAGGACGAGGACACGGCAGAGTGAAGGCAACACTGGTTCAACAACGTCTGTGTGACTTATAATTTATTTTTTCTATTTTTTTCCACTGGGTTCAGCTGCTAAGCTCACCTACACCTCAAACCACGAAAAACGCCTCTTGAGGTCGTCGGTGACACCAAACTCATGTTATTTAACCAACGTCCAGCTATTTAATGAATGTTTCCAGTATTTAACGACTGTTCAGCCATCTATTGAATGTTCAGTGAGCCGTCGCCATGGCGACTCGCTAAACTTTTTAACAGCCTTCTTGTGTTTTTTCGAAGTGGGAAAAAACCCGCGCCCAGAACGGAGCTTCGAACAGGGTGTGATGGTTGAGTGGTGGAGGGAGCTTGGACAGAGCTTTTTCTGGGATGGAGGGTGGGTGTATGATTTTATTCTTGTTTGTGTGTGTGTGTGTGTGTGTGTGTGTGTGTGTGTGTGTGTGTGTGTGTGTGTGTGTGTGTGTGTGTGTGTGTGTGTGTGTGTGTGTGAAAGCAGAGTTTGTGTGTGTGTGTGTGTGTGTGTGTGTGTGTGTGTGTGTCCTGCTTGCCTGCCCTTGTTCTGCTCCCATGTAAGTGCAGATGCACTAGAATAGTGATAGATGATAGATAATTCATGCCTGCCTTGAGTGCCAGAACACGCAAGTGCAAGTTAGGAAAACGGTACGATTGCAAAAAAGCATGCCACTTTCTCTACATGTGTGTGTGTCCGTGTGTGTGTGTGTGTGTGTGTGTGTGTGTGTGTGTGTGTGTGTGTATGTGTCAAAATAATGGTTTACCTGCTTGTTACACTGAAGTCACTAGTTAACCTTAAATTCACAATAAGCTAACAGGGTGGGGCTCTGTGTGTAAACGCCCAAAAAACACTTGAACAGCACACTGAATGTGGCCTCCAACCGGGCTGGTAACTGATGTGAGTGTGGTGATTAAAATGAAACATGACGTGCTGAGATGGGCTATGGATGCACATCTGTGTGTGTGTGTGTGTGTGTGTGTGTGTGTGTATGTATGTGTGTGTGTATGTGAGTGAGTGTGTGTGTATGTGAAAGTGCCTTTTTTTTAATCCTTGTCTTTTTTGGGGAGTTGTGAATCCACTCACGCATGTCCTGAACGAAGAGCAGCAGCACTCCGAATGAAATAATCATAAAGTGTTTAGTAGATTACTGAAATATGAAATTCTAGCATTAACCCATTGTGACATTGCACTTTGATGTATAGGATTGTGTACTTGGCATGTAGCATCATAACATGTTGGTGCATTTTAACTCAAAGGGAGGTTTCTTTGAATGTGTTTGATAATAAAGGAAATGGTTTTCGTCTGTAAGTGTTGCTGTATTTGAAAACTGAGCTTCCTAGAGATGAGCTCATATAGCCAAATGGATTGTATCAACGTGTTGTATTTATATTATAAATAAACAATGAATAAATTAGCATTCAAGTCATTAACTGATTGAACCTTTCTTTAAATGAAATGTCACTAAATGTTTTGTTTGAACACTCAATAAACCTCCAGTGTGTTCTATACCGTAGTGTCTTTGTAAAGTTTTTCTGTCATCACCACCCTAAACAGGTTCATGAACGCATTGCCGTTCAATGCAGTTCAGTACATACTTCTGCAGGCAAAGCATCAATGTGCATATACACTTCAGTCGTATGTCTGTAAGTGAATGCATCACCGTTCAAGGAGCCAGGTTGTTGCAGGAGGAGCGTGGAGGTAGATGGCTGGCAATGAGCAGGTGAGTGGGAACAGCAGATGAGTGGCGTGGCTGGGAATGGCGGCGCAGCAGTCAGTCTCAGCAGGAGTGGGCAGCAGCACTGGAGCCGAAATGAACTGAGGTCGAGAGAGACACTAGTGAGGAATAATCCAAGACAACATTAAGTGATTGATCAGAATTCACACTACTACTACTAAGGCATATAAAGTCATAAAACTATCATAATATGGTAAAGTATATACAGTCATAAAAAAGTCATAGTATAGTAAGGCATGAAAACACCACAGTATAATAAGGCATAAAAATTAATAAAAAAACAACATAGTATAGTAATGCCGAAAAACTCATAAAAAGGCATAGTATAATAAGGCATAAAAAGTCATAAAAACGTCATAGTATAGTATGGCATAAAAAGTCATAAAAACGTCATAGTATAGTAAGGCATAAAAAGTCATAAAAACGACATAGTATAGTAAGGCATGAAAAGTCATTAAAACATCGTAGTATAGTAAGGCATAAAAAGTCATAAAAACATCATAGTATAATAAGGCATAAAAAGTCATAAAAACTACACAGTATAGTAAGGCATAAAAAGTCATAAAAACGACATATATAGTAAGGCACAAAAAGTCATAAAAACGTCATAGTATAATAAGGCATAAAAAGTCATAAAAATGTCATAGTATGATAAGGCATGAAAAGTCATAAAAAAAGTCACAGTATAGTAAGGCATAAAAAGTCATAAAAAAGTCATAGTATAGTAAGGCATGAAAAGTCATAAAAACGTCATAGTATAGTAAGGCACAAAAATTCATAAAAACGTCAAAGGAGAGTAAGGCATAAAAACATCATAGTATGGTAAGGCATGAAAACGTCATAAAAACTTCATAGTATAGTAAGGCATAAAAACGTCATAGTATAGTAAGGCATGAAAAGTCATAAAAATGTCGTAGTATAGTAAGGCATAAAAACGACATAGTATAATAAGGCATAAAAAGTCATAAAAATGACATGGTATAGTAAGGCATAAAAACGTCATAGTATAGTAAGGCATGAAAAGTCATAAAAACGTCATAGTATAGTAAGGCATAAAAAGTCATTAAAACGACATAGTATAGTAAGGCATAAAAACGTCATAGTATAGTAAGGCATGAAAAGTCATAAAAACGTCATAGTATAGTAAGGCATAAAAAGTCATAAAAATGTCATAGTATAGTAAGGCATAAAAAGTCATAAAAACGTCATAGTATAGTAAGGCATAAAAACGTCATAGTATAGTAAGGCATGAAAAGTCATTAAAACGTCATAGTATAGTAAGGCATAAAAAGTCATAAAAATGTCATAGTATAGTAAGGCATGAAAAGTCATAAAAACGTCATAGTATAGTAAGGCATAAAAACATCATAGTATATTAAGGCATGAAAAGTCATAAAAACGTCATAGTATAGTAAGGCATAAAAAGTCATTAAAACGACATAGTATAGTATGGCATAAAAAGTCATAAAAATGTCATAGTATAGTAAGGCATAAAAAGTCATAAAAACGTCATAGTATAGTATGGCATTAAAAGTCATAAAAACGTCATAGTATAGTAAGGCATAAAAAGTCATAAAAATGTCATAGTATAGTAAGGCATAAAAAGTCATAAAAACGTCATAGTATAGTAAGGCATAAAAAGTCATAAAAACGACATATATAGTAAGGCACAAAAAGTCATAAAAAGTCATAGTATAGTATGGCATAAAAAGTCATAAAAACGACATATATAGTAAGGCACAAAAAGTCATAAAAACGTCATAGTATAATAAGGCATAAAAAGTCATAAAAACGTCATAGTATAATAAGGCATGAAAAGTCATAAAAAAAGTCACAGTATAGTAAGGCATAAAAAGTCATAAAAAAGTCACAGTATAGTAAGGCAAAAACAGTCATAAAAATGTCATAGTATAGTAAGGCATGAAAAGTCATAAAAACGTCATAGTATAGTAAGGCACAAAAATTCATAAAAACGTCAAAGTAGAGTAAGGCATAAAAAGTCATAAAAACGTCATAGTATAATAAGGCATGAAAAGTCATAAAAATGTCGTAGTATAGTAAGGCATAAAAACGACATAGTATAGTAAGGCATAAAAAGTCATAAAAATGACATGGTATAGTAAGGCATAAAAACGTCATAGTATAGTAAGGCATAAAAAGTCATAAAAACGACATAGTATAGTAAGGCATAAAAACGTCATAGTATAGTAAGGCATGAAAAGTCATAAAAACGTCATAGTATAGTAAGGCATAAAAAGTCATAAAAATGTCATAGTATAGTAAGGCATAAAAAGTCATAGGATAGTAAGGCATGAAAAGTCATAAAAACGACATAGTATAGTAAGGCATGAAAAGTCATTAAAACGTCATAGTATAGTAAGGCATAAAAACGTCATAAAACGACATAGTATAGTAAGGCATAAAAAGTCATAGTATAGTAAGGCATAAAAGGTCATAAAAATGTCATAGTATAGTAAGGCATAAAAAGTCATAAAAACGTCATAGTATAGTAAGGCATAAAAACCTCACAGTATAGTAAGGCATAAAAAGTCATAAAAACGTCATAGTATAGTAAGGCATAAAAAGTCATAAAAACGTCATAGTATAGTAAGGCATAAAAACGTCATAAAAACGTCATAGTATGGTAAGGCATTAAAACATCATAGTATAGTAAGGCATAAAAAGTCATAAAAATGACATAGTATAGTAAGGCATAAAAAGTCATAGTATAGTAAGGCATAAAAACATCATAGTATATTAAGGCATAAAAAGTCATAAAAACGTCATAGTATAATAAGGCATAAAAAGTCATAAAAACGTCATAGTATAGTGAGGCATTAAAAGTCATAAAAACGTCATAGTATAGTAAGCCATAAAAAGTCATAAAAACGTCATAGTATAGCAAGGCATGAAAAGTCATAAAAACGTCATAGTATAGTAAGGCATGAAAAGTCATTAAAACGTCATAGTATAGTAAGGCATAAAAAGTCATTAAAACGACATAGTATAGTAAGCCATAAAAAGTCATAGTATAGTAAGGCATAAAAAGTCATAAAAACATCATAGTATAGTAAGGCATAAAAAGTCATAAAAATGACATAGTATAGTAAGGCATAAAAAGTCATAGTATAGTAAGGCATAAAAACGTCATAAAAACGTCATAGTATGGTAAGGCATAAAAAGTCTTAGTATAGTAAGGCATAAAAGGTCATAAAAATATCATAGTATAGTAAGGCATAAAAAGTCATAAAAACATCATAGTATTATAAGGCATAAAAAGTCATAAAAACCTCACAGTATATTAAGGCATAAAAAGTCATAAAAACGTCATAGTATAGTAAGGCATAAAAAGTCATAAAAACGTCATAGTATAGTAAGGCATAAAAACGTCATAAAAACGTCATAGTATGGTAAGGCATAAAAACGTCATAGTATAGTAAGGCATGAAAAGTCATAAAAATGTCGGAGTATAGTAAGGCATAAAAACGTCATAGTATAGTAAGGCATGAAAAGTCATAAAAATGTCATAGTATAGTAAGGCATAAAAAGTCATAAAAAGTCATAAAAAGTCATAAAAACCTCACAGTATAGTAAGGCATAAAAACGTCATAAAACGACATAGTATAGTAAGGCATAAAAAGTCATAGTATAGTAAGGCATAAAAAGTCATAAAAACGTCATAGTATAGTAAGGCATAAAAACCTCACAGTATAGTAAGGCATAAAAAGTCATAAAAACGTCATAGTATAGTAAGGCATAAAAAGTCATAAAAACGTCATAGTATAGTAAGGAATAAAAACGTCATAAAAACGTCATAGTATGGTAAGGCATTAAAACGTCATAGTATAGTAAGGCATAAAAACGTCATAAAACGACATAGTATAGTAAGGCATAAAAAGTCATAGTATAGTAAGGCATAAAAGGTCATAAAAACGTCATAGTATAGTAAGGCATAAAAAGTCATAAAAACGTCATAGTATAGTATGGCATTAAAAGTCATAAAAACGTCATAGTATAGTAAGGCATAAAAAGTCATAAAAACGTCATAGTATAGTAAGGCATAAAAACCTCACAGTATAGTAAGGCATAAAAAGTCATAAAAACGTCATAGTATAGTAAGGCATAAAAAGTCATAAAAACGTCATAGTATAGTAAGGAATAAAAACGTCATAAAAACGTCATAGTATGGTAAGGCATTAAAACGTCATAGTATAGTAAGGCATAAAAACGTCATAAAACGACATAGTATAGTAAGGCATAAAAAGTCATAGTATAGTAAGGCATAAAAGGTCATAAAAACGTCATAGTATAGTAAGGCATAAAAATCATAGTATAGTAAGGCATAAAAACGTCATAGTATAGTATGGCATGAAAAGTCATAAAAACGTCATAGTATAGTATGGCATAAAAAGTCATAAAAACGTCATAGTATAGTAAGGCATAAAAACGTCATAGTATAGTAAGGCATAAAAAGTCATAAAAACTTCATAGTATAGTAAGGCATAAAAAGTCATAAAAACGTCATAGTATAGTAAGGCATAAAAAGTCATAAAAACGTCATAGTATAGTATGGCATTAAAAGTCATAAAAACGTCATAGTATAGTAAGGCATAAAAAGTCATAAAAACGTCATAGTATAGTAAGGCATAAAAAGTCATAAAAACGTCATAGTATAGTATGGCATAAAAAGTCATAAAAACGTCATAGTATAGTAAGGCATAAAAAGTCATAAAAACGTCATAGTATAGTATAGCATAAAAAGTCATAAAAATGTCATAGTATAGTGAGGCATAAAAACGACATAGTATTGTAAGGCATAAAAATTCCTAAAAACAACATAGGCATGAAAAGTCATAAAGAAGTCATAGTGTTGGAAGGCACAAAAATGTCATTGTTACCTTATGGTTAAAGTACTGTTACAAATTCAGACACAGAAACAACCAGTAGTTTAGTAATAATAGTTCTTTAATGGGTATTGTTGAATGAGCAAGGGAGTGACTCCTGGGGAAATGTTGGGGGGCGAAGGATCCGGGTTGCTGCAGTAGGAGCGTGGAGGTATATGGCTGGCGCTGAGCAGGTGATAGTACAGTGAGGCATAAAAAGTTATAAAAACACCATAGTACAGCAAGGCATAAAAAGTCTTTAAAACATCATAGTATAGTAAGGCATAAAAATTCCTAAAAACAACATAGTATAGTAAGGCGTAAAAAGACATAAAAACGTCATAGTATAGTAAGGTATAAAAAGTCATTAAAACGACATAGTATAGTAATGCATAAAAAGTCATAGTATAGTATGGCATTAAAAGTCATAAAAACGTCATAGTATAGTAAGGCATAAAAACGTCATAGTATAGTAAGGCATAAAACGTCATATAGTATGGCATGAAAAGTCATAAAAACTTCATAGTATAGTAAGGCATAAAAAGTCATAAAAACTTCATAGTATAGTAAGGCATAAAAACGTCATAGTATAGTAAGGCATAAAACGTCATAGTATAGTATGGCATGAAAAGTCATAAAAACTTCATAGTATAGTAAGGCATAAAAAGTCATTAAAACTTCATAGTATAGTAAGGCATAAAAACGTCATAGTATAGTAAGGCATAAAACGTCATAGTATAGTATGGCATGAAAAGTCATAAAAACTTCATAGTATAGTAAGGCATAAAAAGTCATAAAAACTTCATAGTATAGTAAGGCATTAAAAGTCATAAAAACGTCATAGTATAGTAAGGCATAAAAAGTCATAAAAACGTCATAGTACAGTAAGGCATAAAAAGTCATAAAAACGTCATAGTATAGTGAGGCATAAAAAGTCATAAAAACGTCATAGTATAGTATGGCATAAAAAGTCATGAAAACGTCATAGTATAGTAAGGCATAAAAAGTCATAAAAACGTCATAGTATAGTAAGGCATAAAAAGTCATAAAAACGTCATAGTATAGTGAGGCATAAAAACGTCATAGTATAGTAAGGCATAAAAAGTCATAAAAACGTCATAGTATAGTAAGGCATAAAAAGTCATAAAAACGTCATAGTATAGTAAGGCATAAAAAGTCATAAAAACGTCATAGTATAGTATGGCATAAAAAGTCATAAAAATGTCATAGTATAGTAAGGCATAAAAAGTCATAAAAACGTCATAGTATAGTAAGGCATAAAAAGTCATAAAAACGTCATAGTATAGTATGCCATTAAAAGTCATAAAAACATCATAGTATAGTAAGGCATAAAAACGTCATAGTATAGTAAGGCATAAAACGTCATAGTATAGTATGGCATGAAAAGTCATAAAAACTTCATAGTATAGTAAGGCATAAAAAGTCATAAAAACTTCATAGTATAGTAAGGCATAAAAACGTCATAGTATAGTAAGGCATAAAACGTCATAGTATAGTATGGCATGAAAAGTCATAAAAACTTCATAGTATAGTAAGGCATAAAAAGTCATAAAAACTTCATAGTATAGTAAGGCATAAAAACGTCATAGTATAGTAAGGCTTAAAACGTCATAGTATAATATGGCATGAAAAGTCATAAAAACTTCATAGTATAGTAATGCATAAAAAGTCATAAAAACTTCATAGTATAGTAAGGCATAAAAAGTCATAAAAAAACGTCATAGTATAGTCAGGCATAAAAACGTCATAGTATAGTAAGGCATAAAAAGTCATAAAAAACGTCATAGTATAGTAAGGCATAAAAACGTCATAGTATAGTAAGGCATAAAAACGTCATAGTATAGTATGGCATGAAAAGTCATAAAAACTTCATAGTATAGTAAGGCATAAAAAGTCATAAAAACTTCATAGTATAGTAAGGCATAAAACGTCATAGTATAGTATGGCATGAAAAGTCATAAAAACTTCATAGTATAGTAAGGCATAAAAAGTCATAAAAACGTCATAGTATAGTAAGGCATAAAAAGTCATAAAAACAACATAGTATAGCAAGCCATGAAAAGTCATAAAGAAGTCATAGTGTTGGAAGGCACAAAAATGTCATTACTACCTTATGGTTAAAGTACTGTTACAAATTCAGACACAGAAACAACCAGTAGTTTAGTAATAATAGTTCTTTAATGGGTATTGTTGAATGAGCAAGGGAGTGACTCCTGGGGAAATGTTGGGGGGCGAAGGATCTGGGTTGTTGCAGTAGGAGCGTGGAGGTATATGGCTGGCGCTGAGTCATAAAAACATCACAGTATAGTAAGGCATAAAAAGTCATAAAAGCGTCACAGTATAGAAAGGTTTAAAAATTCAAAAAAACATCATAGTATAGTAAGGCACAAAAAGTCATAAAATGTCAGTGTAGTAAGGTTTAAAAAGGTCAGCGTTACATTATGGTTAAAATACTGTTTGGACCACAGTACAGATTCAGACACAGAAACAACCAGCAGTTTAGTTGGGTTCTTTAATGGGTATTGTTCAATGAGCAAGGGAGAGAATATGAATTTTTAATGCTCTACTGTACTACGATGTTTTGCAGCAGATGAGTGGCGTGGCTGGAAATGGCGGTGCAGTAGTCAGTTTCAGCAGGAGCGGGCAGCAGCACTGCAGCAGGCATGAACTGAGGTGTAGAGACACTAGTGAGGAATCATCCAAGACAACGAGAAGTGGTCGATCTGAATTCACACTAGAGAGTTTAAGTAGCCTGGAGCGTTACCACGTAAAGACCGGAAAAATCTGGTGATGAGTGAGTGGAGAGCCGGGGTTGTTATCCTGAGCTTGATGAGTAGTGACAAAACAGGTGAGCCATGTACCCAGTACTGTGCCATGCCCCTGCTGAGAAGCACACACATACACACAAAGACAAGGGGGAGGAGACACAAAGGAAGACAGACAGGGAATACAAACACAGGAAAACACTTGGCAACTCCTGCAGTCACAGAGAAGCTGTGTCTGTGATAGTATAGTAAGGAATAAAAAGTCATAATAAAGTCATATTATAGTAAGGCATAAAAATGTAGGTATGGATGTATTTACATAAATAAAAATATGCACGGTAACAGATCAAAGAGTAAAACTAAGAAATTATCCTGTGCTATAACAATTTACACACTATATATGTATATATCACACATATACTCTGTATGTATAGCATACTGCAGTTTCAGCAAATCAATCAATATAAGCTGATATCAGCCAAAAGTCTAAACAAAACCTATTTCATTCTAATGTTTATTAACTATAAATAAATAAGGTTAAAGAAATGAGGCCAGATGTGCAGTCATCTCAAAACTTTATTTCAATTATATCAAGCACAGTGAATGTCAGCTATTAAAAAGAACTGCTAAAACAGGTAATGATGCAAAATAATTAAAATCCTTAATACATTTTAAATAAAGGGTTAACAACATACTGTGTCACTGTCAAGATCAAAGAATCTGCAGGTAAAATAACATTATCTTTGGTCTGGAACGTTTTTGGCAAAATAAGATTCAAAGCAACATAAAGGCTGTTAAATCAACCAGTAGTTGGACCGCAGAAAAGTTCCCGAAAGAAGATGTCACATGAACATCTTAGTGATCCGTAAGAAATGGTTCCTCATCAACTCAGCCCTTTGACCCTGGTTTGAGAGTGCTGAAGGGTTTGGAGTTTCGCAGCGAGCCTGAGATCTCTTGCAGGAAAGCAGCAATGTGCAGGTCCTTCTCTGACTTCCTGCCATCAAAGATAACCACCAGAGTGAAGTGTGGCTCGGGGCGTGTCAAGTAGTAGGTGCTCTGCACTTTATCATCGTAGAAGTGCACCACCTTGTCCAGAGTGTTGAGCTCTGCTGCGCGGTCTCCCATCATCATGATGACGTTTGGCCAGTGTGTGAGCGGGCGCTCTCCAGACGGCAGGGACACCACGGCGGGGAACTGCTCCACTCCCTTCGGTGCCTCCCGGTATGAGTGCGGGTGGTGGTAGCCGTGGCCCTGAAAGCTTTCTGAGCCACGGTTGTCAAATACCAGAGACACGTTGCTTGCGTCGTGTTTGCGGATAAAGGAGCAGATTTTGCCGTGGTAGTCTGGCGTGGTGCGGGCAGTCAGGGCTCTCATGTCAGCTGGCGCCGTCTGCCGGCTCAGGGCTTCGTGGAAGTAAAAGCTGAACTTGGCGAGGAGCACCGCCTGGAAGCGCTGCAGCCACATGTAAAGGTGCGGAGGCTGCACGGCCTTCTGGGACTGACCTCCGAACAGATGCTTGCGGGTCTCTTTCTGCCGCTGGAAGAGCTGACCCCAGGCGGTGAGTTTGGAGTTGGCACCGTGCAGGCTGAGCAGAGCGGGCAGGAAATGCCACTCTGACACCTGGGCCTGGCAGCGCAGCAACTGGGTCACCACGTCCACCTCTGTCTGGAAGCCCTCCTCCACACGGCCCAGGATGGGGTGGTGGAACCTGTAGGAGTGAGGAAGAGGAGGTTTGTCATTAAACAGAGAAACAAATGCAAAGACAGAAGCTGGCCTAATTAGTAGTGACCCGAAAGCAGCTGTCTCTTTGCTGCACTGAGAATACATTTGCATTTTAGTCTGAATCAGAGTGTGAGCTCAGCCTACACACGCACAATCTCTCTACATTTGGTGACAATTTATTTCTCCAGGTCTGCTGATGGGAACATCACCTTCACCCCTCAGTGCACGGTCAAATCAATGATGTGTGGTGTGTCAGAGTGCGACCTGCTGCAGCTCAGTCAACAGCTCAGCCGTGCAGTTTGTGTTCCTGCTACAGTTGCAGGACTCGGTTTCGCTGACTTGTCTCTGGGGGAAAAGTTCCTGCATTTGCTGGATTAAGCAGAAAGTTTTCCTCTAACCCCAATACATCACTCAAATACTTTACTTTCTTTTATCTCACTAATTTATTTGTGTTCTTTATAATCCAGGCCAAACCAGTTATCCACAGAGGAAGTCCTATATTTAAAATCCAAATGCACTTAAGTATTACCAGCAAAATATTCTGAATTCTAACAGTAAAAGTCCTCATTATGTAGAAAAACTGCATCTTTGAGTTTCATTATATGATTGAATCCCCTTTCACTGCAGTAAGGATTTTGTTGAATTTAACTCAACTTGTTACAGAATCTCCTAGAAAGAAGTTTTGCCTGAAACACGTAAGACTGAGACAGGTTATTGTACTGGAGTTTAGAAAAATTTTATTTTAGAAATTACAAGAAACTTGAACAAAAAAAATGAGGGTTAGGACTAAGATTAAGTAGAAAGCAGATTGTGTGCACTGAATAATGATTTGTTTTGTGCTAAGCTTGGGCGATATACAGTATTATCGCAGGGGGTGAGGGTTTGTAATTAATATTGTTACAATTTATGTTTCAATTGTTTTTTTTATAATTTAATTACATTTTATTTTACATTTCAGGTGTCTTTTTGTGTTTTTTTAAATATCTCAATACAGTCCAACCCAAATATTGCAATACATAATTTCGCTGTATTTTTGTATTACAAATGTACAGTACAGTACAGAACTTGAGTAAATGTACTCTCCACCACTGTCAGGAATAAGATACATATACATACTTGGAGCTGTACTTCTGCAGCACGGCCTCCAGCGTGGTGACCAGCTCCTCTGAGTTGATGCTCTTCTGGCTGCCCAGTGAGTGCATCTTCTCGTACAGGTCGGCCATCTCCATGCGGGCCTGGGTGAAGTGGCAGAGCTGCTCCGACAGGTGCGACAGCAGGTCCTCCAGGTAGGAGGTGGAGCTCGGCTGGCTGTGACGACCCATCGTCACTACTTTCCTGAGCTCGTTGTAGAGGGAGGTGTAGATGGTGCGGATGGAGTCTTTACGGCTGAAGAAGGACTGGCCACCTGGAGAGAGGCGGGGGGAGGGAGGGAGGGAGAGAGAGGTTGTAGACTGTGCATCACCAAAAGATGATAATGGTTGCCTTTTTTTTTTTTTTTTTTTAAAGCATTCATGAGCTACAGCGCCATCTGCTGTTGGAAAACTGTAGCTGTTAATTTCATATACACTCACTGAGCACTTTATTAGGAACACCTGTACATTACAACAGTTGAAGACTTCTGTCAGCCAAGAACAGAAACCTGAGGCTGCAGTGGGCACAAGTGAAGAACGTGGAAAACCCCGCCTGGTCTCATGAATCTGGATTCTGCTGACGCTGATGGTAGGCTCGGCAGGATTTAGCGGTTTCAGACAGACTAACACTTGTAGCCTCCATGTGAAGAACAGTATATTAACGTTACCCATTTTCTGTCCGAGGAATGTCATGTTGTGGTACGCCTTCTCCGCAGCGGCCAGGTGAGCCAGAGCGGCCAGCAGAGCGGCCCAGATGGCCCCGGCGCTCTTGCTGTTGTCCTTCTCCTTCTCCACGTAGTCCTTGGCCCGATCGAAAGAAAACATGCCGAGCTGCGTGAAGAAGCTCTCCAGGATGGCCCGCTCCCGGGGAACGGGCCGTAGTTCCTCAGCCTCCGTCATGGGTCTAAGATACTCCCGCACACCGAGCAGCTGCCTGTCCGAGCGAGCTAACGGCTAGCCAACCGTGTTAGCACAGCGTCAGTGCAGCGTCAAGGAAAGAAACCATCACTCTTCCAACCGAAAAACACACAATTTATCAACTTAAAACAGGCTTACATCGTTTCTAAACGTAGCCCATCATATCGAAGACACCGACTGCCTTATATATTTACTCAAAACGACAATAATTTAAAAAATGTGCCCGTATCCAGGTAACTGACTAACCGCCGGACGCCATATTGGTTACACCGGATGTAAATACTACGGCGAGTCAAAAGTTCCAAAATAGATAAGTTTGACAGAATTTGCAGTTGCGGTTGGATGGTCTGTGAGGAAGTACAACCTTTACACTTGGTAAACTTCGTACTCTATGGAAATGATTCCAGTCAGATAATCCTTTTTTGTAGGAGCGTTTGTTCATTTCCATAAAGTTTAAATGTAACAAATGTGATGCTTATTTCTGCTATACAATAGCTATTGGGGATACGCTATATATTCAGATAAGGACTTTTCTTTGTTAACACATAAGCCTAAATATTAGCATATTGTCACAATGGGGAGAATAATAAACATTTCAACTGTACACTAAAAAAGTAACACAGAATTAATAATTCCCACTCCTCTGTTGTACAGCATACAGTCAACAGCAAAACTACATCACTCTAAATCACTTACATTGGCATGAACAACACAGATAATAAGGTAGTCAGTTAAGCTGTCAGTCAATTAAGCTGGCAATACCATCTGCCAGTATGTTAAATGAAGCATAGTAACCTAATGATTGGATGGATGGTCATGCGATTTTGTTGAGACTTTCATGTTTGAGATGACTTCAGTAATCCTGACTTTTCTTCTAGCACCATCATCAGATCAAAATACCATATTACCCTACAAAGCCAATGAGATTTGACTACGATTATTTAGGCAGCATTCAACAACTTCACATCCCATGAGTTTTTGATATGTAAATGCTATCAAAACACTCTCGTTTTCTCTCTCTCTCCCTCTCTCTCTCTAGGGGGTGGACCTATGCTTCCTTTAAAAAGTGTTAACTGCTTCAAAATGAGCAGAAACCACATTTACTCTCAGCCTCCTCCACTCCTCCCTGCTTGGTAAGTGACATAATTTTTCCCTCTATCCTTTCAGTAAATATGCATTCCTGATTTGCTGTAATGTGAGTCAATTTCACTGATATTTATTTAACAAGATAATGTTGTTTGACCAGAACATACTGCTGGTATTTCAATCACCACCGTGGCTGCTGGTTTTTGGTGTTGAACCACAGTGCCCTAATGTGCCGTCAAGCAAGGCAGCCTTATTTTAAAGTATAGAAATTCCATCTATTTACAGTTAGAGGAAAAGTTTAACAACACCTGCTTTAAATGAAGATGTAAATTCTGAAATAATTTTTTGCGACATTATAACTAATGCTATGAATTTTTAATAGTGGTTTGGATCACACACTGGGCCTAACAGACGTACAGCCACTTAAATCAGTTAAATCATTCATTTCAATAAATCTTTTTTTTTTTTCATGCGGCTTAGTTAATCACTCTTTAGGCTTAAATCTATAGATTAAAACCTGATATAATATATTGCATCTGGGTCTGGGTTCCATTTGTAAACAATGCGTCTTTGTAACTAGGCGGAATATTAAACATTTTTCCACATAACTTTCTCTGTTAAGTTTATTTTATTTTTGTGGAAAAAGAAACAAATGGAGCATACAATAGATCACTTCCACCAGATTCTGGTTTTCTTGGCAGTTCTGCAAAAACATTTGAATGATTTTAGTGATAGATCAGTGCGTATTGATGTACCAGGAAGACAACAGTTCAATGACTTACTGGTTCTTATTTCGAAATATCCCAATGATACCAACAACTGTATAATGGCTCAGGTTTGGTTTAACCTGTTCCCACATTCGCTTATTTAGTTATTGTGTTCCTGACTCTCCTTCTCTTCCATCATACTTCACCTCATCATTCTCCTCTTACCTCTTCTCCTCCTCTTCCTCCTGTCCTCACCCCTCTTACTCTCTCTCTGTTTTTGTGTGTCAGTTTGCAAAAGGCAATTGGCAAAATATTGCAGCAGTGTAGAGACCAGTGTTTACAGTTTTTATGTGCTACAGTGGAAAGCATGCATTCAGTTTGGCACATGTGGTAAATCTATTAGTTACAAGTATCAATGGTTTCAGAGACTGTGCTTTAGAATCACTGTTTGTGTTTAAGCATTCAGAAGAAAACTGTATTGTGGTTAAGTGTTTTCTTGCAGCTGGAAACAGAAGAGCTTTTGATGAATGACTGTAAAATTTACCTGAAAATCCATTTCAACCAGTTAGGTCCTATTAAAAAAAATGCATTTCATTGAGAAAATATGTAAAAATAATATAAAAAATGTACAGCCACCATGCTTAAAGCTCTGTGAAGCTCTATTCAAGCAAATCAACATGCTGATGTTTATTGGGTATATAAAATGTTAGCGTGGTAATTTGCTAAAGCAGCAAACACAAAGCGCAGTTGTGACTTGGGGATGGGAAACTACAGGTATCTGGTCATAAACCAGTGTTTTACCAGATGATGATACTAGAGGCAAAGTCAGAGGATCGCCAACATTATTATGATTGTGGGGGCGGCTGTGGCTCAGGAGGTAGAGCGGATCGTCCACTAATTAGAAGGTCGGTGGTTTGATCCCTGGATCCTCCAGGCCACATGTCGAAATGTCCTTGGGGCAGGATGGGCAAGATACTGAACCCCACATTGCACCTGATGGCTGTTCCATCAGTGTATGAGAGTGCGTATGAATGTGTGAATGAATGGGCGACTGTGGCAAGTATTGTAAAGTGCTTTGAGTGGTCGGTAAGACTAGAAAAGCGCTTTCTAAGTGCAAGTCCATTCCATTAACCATAATCACCCTGGGAATATGAATATCTGTACAAAGAACAAAGATAATGATAGCTGCTGAGATATTTTAGCGTGGACCAAAGTTACTCATCGACCATTCCATCCTAAATACCATCATTAGATGTTCTAGCTTCTGAAATGTCAAAGATTGCTGCTTTTTTGTTTTTATATGAGTGAATATTACATTGCAAATTAAATATATTTGGATTTTGGGCTATTGGTCAGGAAAAACAGGCACTCTGAAGATGTCACCTTGGCTTTGCGATTAGCATTTTCCACTATTTTGTGACATTTCATAGACTAAATGATTGATCCATCAATCAAAAGAATGACCACCATATTAATATAGTAATGTCTTTATCCAATTTTGTGCCACTTCATCTAGTAGACTAGAGGAAAAGTAAGTATTTGAGCTCATCATCTGGAAACCATGAACAACTATCTGCAAAATATTGGGCCGTCAAGTAGATAATTCACAGGATAAGGATAACTTTCACCTGGGGCTGGCAATAGAGGCCAGAGTTACTACAATACATCCTTCAGGCGCCATGAATGCTTGTACCAAATTTCATAGTAATCCATCCAATAGTTGTTGACATATAGCATGTCTGTAGCTTGGATTAAAAAAACCAAATGCAATAAACCTTAAAAAACTAATAAGTTTATCATGTGAGTTTCAATACTGTAATGAGCTCTTTAACAGAGAACAGCTGTTATCATTTCTTCATATTTCTGTAACTTCTTCCGTAGCATCTGTATCCTTAGTATTTTGGACAGTAACAGGGCATTAGTTTAGTGAGTGTAACTAATCAACACCATGGGAATTTTCCCTTTTCCCCATTAATGCCCCATATGCTAAAAAGCACACAGTTATGCAGGGGCCATTTGTATAAAAAAAACTTAAATGATGCAATGAGATGGTTTCACTAAAGGATTTCAGAGTGAAAGAACACAGCTTGTGTTCAATGTGAAGGAGTACGACTGTGTGTACAGTTTGAGACAGAGCTCTGTTTGTGCTGCTTTCTCTGCTCTCCGGAGAAAGGATGTTTCCCATGTGATCACAGATTACAGGCAGCATCTTGTGCACAGCTTTAGACTACGTGATGATCAGCAAAAATTATATAAGAGATGATGAAATTTATGGTATACATATCCCTGAATCCTAGAAGGGTGAGTCAGTTTATCTGTAATCAGTCTGAATGGGTCATTTAAAAAAGAAAAATTATGAACGTGTAAGGGTAGCATTAAAACCCTGAGGGTTATGTGTCTTTGCAGCAATTCTTATATAACACTGTGTGTAGCCTCTTTGAAATATATATGATGTCCACATACAGCAAATCTTAGAAAGCGTCTAGAAAATTTCAACGTTGCAGTGAATGTGTGAAAGCAGCTAAAGAGAAACAAAACAACCACAAAAAGCATGCAAAACTACAGAGACACAAAACGACCAAAGCCATGTCTCTTTTAATCCTTGACTACTGCTCTTGGGTGGGGGCATTTCATAAATCCGTGCCCAGTCTCATAATCTGCCCATGACTAAATGTACTTAGTTAATTTGAACAACTTTAATGAGTATTGAGAAATGAGTGTCACCACTTGTAAACAAAACGACTTTACTGTGGTGAAAAAAAAAAAACAACAAAAAAATAAATAAAAATAAATTGAATTTAAAAAATATAAAGTTACTGTCCCTTTAAGAACTCTCAACGGTTTTTGTTTGTGGAAGCCGGTCCCTCAATTAAATGCGTCCGTCCTGCCTTCCCCTCCGGTGTTGAGCTGCAGCTGAGAAGTGATTTCATTTTTTATTGACTTATTATTTACCATAAATATATACATTTGAGTTGGTTTTTTGGCAACATTAACCTCCTTTAGCACCACTGTCATCGAGCCAAAGATACATTCGGGCTAAACTTAGCCAACTTTGCTGTCGAAGTAGGTTAAAGAGAGCGACGTCGACTCGTGATGGCTCCGGAGATAACCGGTGAGTTGAAACAGCCTACATAAAAACATGAACCACCCCACCCGCTTTTAAATATTGGTTAAAATGTGTTCATAGATGTGTTTACATATGACATATTGATTTATAATTTGTCTTTTCCCATTTGTCGGTTAAAAAAGGCAAACGGTAAAACATGATTACTCAATAGCCCGCGGCTGTCCGGTTCAAACAGCGGGCATAAATAAATAGCTAAATTGATAAGTTTAATAACCGAGATAACTTATTGTCACCGCTGTTAAAATATTAAATATAATTAAAGGTTTTTATTAAAGATTTAAAGAGTACACTGTGATTCTTTATAATATCTCAAAACGTGACTTGTCGCCACATTTACCGCCGTCACTTGCCAATAATAACTTGTTATTTCTAAATACTAATGCTGGGCAGTGCCTCTCTTTGCTTTTTTTCCCCTCTCCCTCTGCTCTCAAACATCCTCAGTTCTTCATGTCATGGATTTCACAAGATTGCCTTTGAGATTGTCCTCCATGTTGACATGATTGCATCACATAATTTCCTGTAGATTTGCCATCTTTACATTCATGCTGCCCAACTCCTGTTCTACCACATCCCTAAGGTGTTCTGCTGGATTCAGGTCCGGTGATTGGGGAGGCCGCTGAAGTTCACTGAACTCACTGTCATGATGACGTAACCAGTTTGAGACATGGAGCATTAACCTTACTGGAAGTAGATGGTAAACTGTGGCCATCAAAGGATGCACCTGATTGGCCATGGCATTGAAACCATGATTGATTGTTATTAAGAAAACATTCCAAGGTTGGACATGTTGTTCAGTCTCAAGCTTCTCTGCTCACCACAGTAAAGTGTGGTTATCTGAGTGACCGTAGCCTCTCTGTCAGCTTCATTCTCCTCTGATGTCTCTCATCAACAAGGTGTTTCCGTGTACCTGCAGGACTTTATGCACTGCTGCCACATGATTGGCTTACTGAGTAATTGCTCGAATATGCAGGTGCACAGGTGTTCCTAATAAAGGGCTTATTTTGTGTTGTTAGTTAGATTTACAGTGTTAGATAACGTGGGAATGGAGATTTCAGGTTTCATAGTAGAGCTGGGCGATATGTCCTAAAATAAAATCTCTTTTTTTTTTCAAACCACACCCGATTTTAATCGATTTTTTACTGTTCAAAATGCAATTAATCATTTAGACACTTACTGATGGCGTTGTGCAGTTTGTGTCCAAAGCACTGGAGGTTGGTCTTCTCATTCAGTGTCAGAGCTTTGATGTGCTCGTGCTGCTGTAGTCATGCAGACGTGACGGTCTTCCCCGAGTTTTTCCACGAGCCCATTGCATTCCGCTGATGTTACCTGCTTTTTAGCAGGTGAGTTAGGGCTGCCGTTGTCGTGTGCAACGCGCGTGCCATACACTTCTCCCACTCAGCTGCGTGCCTCGGTTTGAAATTCCGAAATAAATTAGTCGAGCTGCTGCTTTTTGTTGCCAAAGACTTTCGGCAAACTTTACAACGGACAATGGTTTGCTCGAGATCGGATGCATTAAAAACCGCACCACTTCCATCTCCTCACTGTTGTTAGCGCGTGTCGCCATGTTGACGTTTCACCTGTGTCTGACGAGAACTCTCGCGTTATTATAAACTGCGGAAGCTCAGGGAAGCGGTGGCAGTTCCGTGCCATAATTAACCCGAGTTAAAGTGGAATTCAATTTACATTTTAAAACATCGTCCTAAACCATGAATTCGAATAAATCGATAAAATCGAGTTATCGCCCAGCTTTAACTCATAGTAGCATATTAGTGAATTACAATAATTAAAACAGTGACGATTTATAGTTTTAATAATAAGTTAAGTAAATTACATACCTGTGTACAAATATGTGAAACTGCAGTGATAGTTCATATTTTATATTGATTAAGAACACTGACATGGAGAGAGGAGAAAAGAGGTGAAATGAAAATAAAATAATAACTAAAGTTGATTAAAGGCAAGAGGGAAAAATAATATATTAGTGGATGAAAGAATAACAGGAGCTGTAAGAATAACAAGAAAATAGCAAGTCAGAATGCAGAAAAAAATGTAATCAATTTGATAGAAAGTAATTTTCAAATTTCCACAATTCAAACTAGAATAATTGTTAAAACTATAATTTCAAGCAGAGTCCCTTTACAAAACCATTTCAATCAATTTTTTAACAAACCTGTGATTAATCAAACTATGTAGACCCAAATGATTTGGAGTAAATGCGGGAGTATTGTGTGATTTTGGGTTATTTGACATAGGGTTGTGTGAGGTGCTTGTCTAGTGATGTGCTGCTATGGACGGTGTGTAGTCAACCTCAGGACTACCGTATCACTACACACAAGCTCAACTATGCTTTAGCTCTGTCATACTTACTCAAACAGCTGACCTGCAGAGTAATACAGTGAGCGCCGTAGTTGCGCTTCTGCATAGTAATACAGTAGTTCAACGATTCACAAACTGTCATTCCAAAGGATTATCAAACATTCAGAGTGGTGCTTGTCTCCACCTGATGAACCTGTCCAGTGTTTCCTCTCTTTTAGCTCTGTGTTTGGTCTCCACCAGCTCCCGGGGGGAAATATCTGTCTCTTTAGCTGCTAAATGCTCCATTGCTATGTTCACCAGCTGACTGTGTCTATCTGTTGTTTGATGCTGTGGACGTGATGTACTAGGGCTGGATATCGTCACTGATTTCCCAAATCGATTCAATGCTGATTCACAAGGTTCTGATTCGATGCGATTTCAGATTTTCGATTCGATGTGGATTCAGTTACAGATGTTTCAGTTACATTACCGATGAGATTCTCAGAGAACTGATTCTGTAAATTGTTTGTCTAATCTGGTGCATTTACTTTAATAATGGACCCCAAAACGGTGATATTAATGAACTCATTATTTAGCATGACCAAGTAAGTAAGTAAGTAAGTAAGTAAGTAAGTAATGTGCATTGCTAACGCACCAGCTACAGTGTGTACCACATGGTTTCGTCTCCTATCGCCTTCCTCTTGTACATGGCTTTGCTCTTGTCCAGCTTTTCGCTGTCCTCATAGTTTTTAAACCTGAAATGCAACCACACATCAGCCTTTAGACTTGCCAGTGCCTTCAGTGGAGCCACGTCTCTCTTTTTTGTGTCTCACGTGGAAGGCTGGTCACGCAAAACTAACAGGGTTACAGGGGAATATTAACATGGAATAAAGGAGGAATTATGAAAACTTGGGTCAACAGGGAGCTGCGATATGCATGTCTATTATTTCTATCATGACGACTTTCACTGACTACCTGTAGAGATTAGGGAAATGTAGACTCCATTTGTCTAGTATGGACCAGGACAAGGAGCGTTAGCCTGCTACAACTTTCCAGCTTCAAAGGTGAAATAATGTCCAGAAACATGAGAATCGCAGCCAGAGTTTCTCTTCATCCTAACAGTAATGTAACTTTTCTGCCTGCAGCTCGATTCGTCTGTCACCATGAGCTCTGAGAAGGACATGCTGCTGAAGGAGTATGTCAAGATGATGACTGATATGATTGTGCTGTGTGCCACTTTGGCACTTTCCCTCTTCTTCTGGGTCCTCTCCCTGTCCATCAGCAACTACTATGGTGAGTGAAAACCACCTGAGGATTTTTGTGAATGACGTCTTTCTTCAGACACATGGCCGACGGCATAAAGCCTATTAAGATAATTCTTAAAAATGTCTTAAAAAGAAACTGCCAGATATCATGTGCTCTTCTCTAAATACTGCCCTAAATTCTCCAGTCTCACGCTCAGTTGATTTAATTTCTGCTCAGAAGTTTAACACAGAGGGGGTTAAAAGCTCAACAAACATCCTTGACATCACTTTTCATGCTTGAAGTTACAGTATGTGTGGTCATACTGTTGCCTGTGTCAGTGACCTGTATAAATCTTTCGTTTGGACAATCCTTCATTATGAGTACACTCAAACCAGTGACACTGAAGTCATTTATATACCACCACATCATAATGTACATTACCTCGAGGCACTGTTTGGGTACCAGATTGTCATATAGTTTCATACACGGGGAACATAACAGGGCAGTTTTGTCATCAAGCAAATCAAATTAACTGCTGCAAACTTCCTGGTATTTTATCTAATGCAAGGATTTTTATTTAGAAACTCATGACAAATACAGATGGTGACAGATTAAAGGGAAAGGAACGGCTGTATTTGTAATTATAGTATATAACAAAAACAACTGAAACATAATTATATTTAACCCCTCAACCCTCCACAACTCCAGCAGTAATATTATAGTGTATATCGTCATATTGCATCAAAATATTAAATTTTGGATATTGCCAGATGCCACTTGATGTCACTTTAGTCACTCGCCAATGGAGCATCTTTGTGACTGAAGCTGCTGCCATTCATCATCCAATAATGATCCCTCCTTCAAAGTCACTAAGATCTTTTCCTCTTTTCATCTTGATACAAAATCAGAATGAACTGGGCCTAATCATAATGTTTATACCTGCCACAGAGCATGATGGGATGGTAATTGCTCAATTGTACCCTGCAGTGCACCTGTCTGGAAGTATCTGCATCTGTTCTGCTTCTCCACTCATTTTTCCCTTAATTTGTCACACATCTGCATGTCCCTGAGTGAGAGAAATTTTAAGAGGAAAAACTGAAGAGGTTTGGTTTGTGTGTTTCATTTCCTCATTCACAAAATGTGGAAAACCACTAGAGCATGTGTGGGTTTGTGTGTGTGTTTCCAGGCACCCTGCAGCCTGTGTCACCATGGCGGTGGCTGCTCTCCATCCTGGTTCCCCTCGTGCTGATGATCCGGGCGCTGAAGAGACGCAGTTTGGATCGCACAGGAGCCCTGGGAGGTGAGTGTGCATCCGCAGTACTGTAAGCATAGATGAAATGACGGTTATGTGAAAGGAGTCGATTGTAGTGATGAACCCACAGAAGGATCGTCAGCTCCTCTCGGCTTTACCGAGGATCTCAGCGTCTTTTGTTTTCACTCTGATAGTGTTGTGAGAGAAAATGAGTAAACGCAGAACTCAATACATCCTGAGAGAAAAGTTTTGTGTCAAACATGCTCAGTGCTCCAGGCAGGTCTTGAAAAGTCTTAAACAGCATTACAGTGGTCTTAAAAAGTCTTACATTTATTTCAGTGAATACGGCAGAAACCTTGTCTTCATAGGAACAATAGTTATCGTCATAGCAGCAGAAGATGAGCAGTGTGGACTAAATATACATCACAATAAAATAAATAAACAGCTGCAGTGACTAATTCTATCACACCTTATTTTTCATGAGCTACTTGATCCAAACACTAAAGTTTAACTGGGAGAAAGTGATGCGATCCTCTGGAGAGAAGATGTCTCACTCTGTAGGAGCTGTTGGAACTACAGAAACACTTGTGGTTGTCAGTTTTTGTTACAGAGTAGAGCATCCTCTCTCACAAAGGATCTTCAGCTGAGTATAGACATAGACTTTATTATTATTAATTAACAGCGGATATGACCAGTATTATTTTTCTCAGTGCAGACTAACACTGAGAAGCAGAATGATTTGTTCACTGCTCAGACAACTAATTTAATTAGGCCTGTCACAATGTCAGATTTTCACCACACAGTTATCATGGATTAAAAGAAATTCACAATAACAATATTATCGCAGTATTTATGGAAAATTTGAAAAGAAAAAAAATGCCACCAGTCTAATTGATCTTTAATTTTGTTCTACAAGTAATACGAGTGTAGGGAGGTAAAGAGAGAGTCTGTAAACATAACTGTACAAAAGCAGAAAGAACAGTGACACTTCATGTGCAGTGCAAAGGCAAAAACATTAACCGATAAGCAGAGGATCCACGTGGCCAAACATCCGCCATCACAATATTATCACGTGTACTATTAATACAATATCAATATTTCATAAAATATCACAGTTAAATGTATTTGGACTTGCAGTGACTCGGTGTCACATTTTCAAACTTTCCTATGATGATTTTACTTCTATTTTATCTGATTTGTGTAAAAAAAATGAATCAACAATCCCAAAATCCCTAAATTGAAACTCGACTTTGAACTGCAACAGATTTTGGAACAAAAAGGTTTTTTTTATTTTATTTTTAAATCTACGTTTCAGACAGGAAGTGAACAGTAAGGGAGGGGAGTTTTTTTATATACGACAGGTTTGATCTCTGGTTTTCGTGGTGATTGTTACTGGATAACAAAATTTATATTTGACTGGATTTAGTGTAATAAAGTAGCTGCGTCCCGTGATGGTCTGATCTAAAATGAATCCTGGGCGTCACTGTGAAATCCTAATTCGTCCTTTTTAAAATCCGTGTGTGTTCCCTTAATCTGTCCAGAGATTCTGAGAAAATTCACATCTCCAACAAAAATACCGTCTCTTGTATGCAACACTGAGTCATACTAGGAGGAGCGTTTCATTAGCTCATTTTAGTGGTGTAGTCTCCGCAAGCCTCGCTACAGGACACATCTGAGTCTCCAGGACGATTTCTGTTTCCTCGCTCGTCCCAGTCCGAGTCAGTGCCGACTCTCAGCTGGTTAAACCTCCTCCTGATGCACCTTCATGACTTTTCTGTGTCTGATTACGTCAATTAAATCCCAGTTTTATGTTCAATAAATTGTAGCATTGCCACTTAAAATGAGTGATGACAGACGACAGGAAGACCCCGCGACCAAATGTGCAACTAGTTTCACAGTGAATTTAGCACATTTTGGCTTTTTGAATTAAAGGGAAACACTAACTTCTGTATAAAAACAATCTGCCGTAAGTGAAATAAAAAGAAAAAAAAAAAGAAAACTGCAATAACAAAAACTGTTAAAGAGTTTCAGTTGAAGCTTTGTGACTTTTTCTCTCTAAAGCTCTTGTTGTGGAAATGACATGAATATCATCTGTAATAAACAGTAGATGATTGTAAATAAAATTATTGTATAATATAGTGGACGAAAGACGTCATCTTTATACGTCTTATGTAAAAAAACTATTCTGAAAGAATATTTTCAGTCTTATGAAACTGTCACGACACGCTTCACTATGTCCACTTGACTTTCAGTTGATGACGTTGGAAATGCGACACTGGACAGACATCAAAAGAATAATTTATGTAGATGCTGAAAGATGCTGTTGTGTTAAGCAGAAACTTATAAAAAATACGAGGAAATGGAAGCTGTGTACGCCTTTGAAGAACCAATTAATTTATTTTTAAAGTTAAAAAAAAAAATTCCGTTAAGTAAAACACAAACACATCTTTCAGCTACATTGGCTAAAGTTTTCCCTCATCACCATGGACACACACACTGTACTTTAATTTGATTCAGAAAAATCTCCCCAAATACTCACTAGAAAAACCACAACGATTAATTCCTTCTGTTTGTTTAATAAAAAACTGAAACTTAAAAAAAACAAACAGTGTATTCAGTTTATTATCACATGTGACAAACATAAGCATCAAATTCTCATATTTGAGAAAGTGGAACTAGCAAATATTTAATATTTTTGCTTGAAGAGTCACTGAAACAGTTCTTGACTCTTTTGGTTTTACCTTCTTTTTTAACTTGTCAATTGAAGCTTTAGTCGCAAGTTTAACACGTTGGTTTGAGTTGACACATCGGATTTGATTTATCTAAAAAAAGAAAAAAGGATATAGAACAGCAGCAGATTTTAAAAAAAATCTGTGTGGAGTCCGTCTCTCTGATATGAAATGTGTCTCCTCAGCTCTCCTGGTGGGATTTGTGTTGATGATGGCCAACTACAGCTTCTTCTCGTCTCTGCTGGCCTTCTTCTTCAGCTCCTCCAGACTCACCCGCTGGGGAGGAGCGCAGAAGAAGAAAATAGACGCAGAGTACAAAGAAGGTGAGACACATGAATGTGTACTGTTTTTTTGTTTGTTTGTTTGTTTTTTTAAAGGCTGATCTAAATCTAAATGTGTTAACGTTTGTGTTAGGAGGCCAGAGGAACTGGGTTCAGGTCTTCTGTAATGGAGGAGTTCCCACAGAGCTGGCTCTGCTGTATATGATAGAGGTATCTGAAAATGACCTGATTCTAAAGTGACAAAATAAACAAAATAGTTTCTATTATATGCAAATTAAATGTTTACTTTCCGCCTAGTGTATGATTAAAACCCTTTTAAAATGTCGGTTGTGTTTCAGGTGGGACCAGGTGAGATCCCCATCGATTTCGGTAAACAGTACTCTGCTTCCTGGATGTGCCTCTCTCTGGTGGGCGCGCTCGCCTGCAGCGCTGGGGACACCTGGGCGTCAGAGGTGGGACCTGTGCTCAGCCAAACGCAGCCTAGACTCATCACCACCTGGAAGGAAGTCCCAGCAGGTAAGCAGCCAAAGAGAGCCAGGTGTATCCTACGTGGAGGTTTTTTACCTAGCGGCGAACACTACTTCGATCGGTATCCGTTTACTGATTTATCATGACTTTCAGTCTGAGCTGAAACGGTCATTTATTTTCCCCTGCTGTGACATGATCAAATGACCTGAAGCTATGACACATAAATCTAAACAAAGCCGTCTTTCATACTGTGGAGTCTGCAGGAAGAGCTGTATATACCAATAAGAGGATTATTGATGAAGATACAGAAGGCAGAAGTTCAACAACTCAAAGTTTCTTTGAAGGAAACTACATTCAGGAATTACTTTGGAATTTAAATATTTTCTGGGAAACATTGGATCTACTGTATAATTGGGTTTGTAGACTAAAAATATTCTACACACTGTTCATTTGTTTCTTTGGATCTACTTTCTCATAACGCTCTTTTACCCTCCAGGAACAAACGGAGGAGTTACTCCTGTCGGACTGGTCGCCAGCTTCCTCGGTGGACTCTTGGTGGGCTTCGCTTACTTTGTAACGCAGCTTCTATTGATCAACGACCTGCACCTGGCGGACCCCCAGTGGCCAATCGTAGTGTACGGCGGTGTGGCTGGCCTGGTGGGATCGATGCTGGACTCTTTCCTGGGAGCTCACATGCAATACTCAGGTATTAACAGTCGATGATGAGAACAGAAGCAGTGACTGAGGCCTTTATTTGATTAACTGCAAGAGGTCACAGGCCGAGTTTTCTACTTAAGTATGACACTTAAGGCTTAATTTCTCCTTAGCTGAGGGAGTTACTTAAGAGCGTTGCACAGTCTCTGAAATGGTTTCCTTAGCTAGGCGTACCTTTTGTTTTTTCCCTTTACTTTGGTTGCTTAGATCTTTTGTACAAAGGTTGAACTGACTATAAGTGATTCCTTAAGTATAAGACTAAGATAAGGAAAAAACCTTAAATACTTAGTGAACATTTTAGGGAAAGTTTAAGTGATTTGTGCAACTGGCGCCAGGTCTTTGTGTCTGAACTTTGTGTGACAGGTACAATTGGTCCTGGTTCTGATCCGCTCCTGTTTGCCCTGTAAAAGTCATTACATTCCGTTTTCCTGTGACCCTTTCAAATTAAAGTCCCTCTATGTTTTCCTTCGACAGAAACCCTTAATAGGGCTTTTATTGTGAAACATTTGCAGTCATATGATATGCAACAACAGCCGGACAAGATTAAACGACGACCCCCTAAAGTGGATCATAGTGAATCAATCAATCACACATTAAAATTCTCTTAAAACTTAAGTGTGTAACAGTGGATGACTGTATTTCAGCGCTGACTAACAGTGCCACCTACTGGCACTTGTTCATTACTTACAGACTATAGTTGGCTGAGTCTAGTAATGTGCTAAATTTAGCGATAGCACACAGAATAACTGCCTCCACTTTGTCAAATACAGCGAATCAGCGTCTCTATCGGCCGAGACAGGAAACGCACGCTTGAATTTAGGAATGTAGCCATTCCTCAGGAAGTGGTTAGAGATTATTTTGACTGGTCGACATGTAAAGCTGTGGATCAGTCTTCAGTGTTACCAACCGGTCATTTCCTCTTCCCGTCTGTCTCCAGGCTTCGACTCGAGCATCGGGAAGGTGGTGAGTTACGAGTCCGCCACCACCCAGCGGATCTGTGGGAAACCCATCCTGGACAACAACGCGGTCAACCTGTTCTCCTCCGTCCTCGTCGCACTCGTTCTGCCCGGGCTGGCGTGGGGGCTGTGGCCGCGATAGACTGGCCGCTGATTTTCCAAAACAGTTGAGTTGTCTGTTGCTTATTATTGGTGGCAAAAGCATCTGCACGTTGATCCCACTAACACAACACACACTGCCTGTATTATTATGATGGACGGGCTCGAGAGGCTCTGATCATTATTAAAAAGAAAAGAAAAAAAAAAGCATTAACCATTAACGCTGAAGAGGAAAATAAACATTGACTGATGAAAACTTCTTGCAGCGTTTCATACAGTGTACTGCACTTTGACCTTGTCTCATTGCAGCGTGTGAGGTGGGGGAACAGAGTGGACGGAGAGTGGCAGGTTTTCCAGAGGTATTACTGTTTTTATTTCAGAGTGTCTGAGAGAAAAGGCACTAAACCAAACTGGGACAGTGACACTGACTTTGACTGTGGGAGAGATGCAGAGGAGCGGAGTCAGCTTTAAATTAACATATAGAAAGTTTACAGAACACCAGGCACACTAACACATTCACACGCTCGCACACTGCTTACTATCAACACATTTCCTGATTGGTTAAATACAGCAGGCGGAAAACATCAGGAGCTGGTAAAAGAAACCCCCCCCCCCCCCCTCCCCAAAATTGTTTGTCAGTATCTAAAGATGAGAGAACGTCACGTAGTGTTTTTCTTTTTTTTCCTTTAACCCAACTTTCCTGAAGCTTTAACACCTGAAACAACAAAATAACTTCATTAACTCTAAAGAAATTATCAATAAAAACTTCTTCTTCCGGCACAAAGAGACAAGTTTTACAATGTTGACGGGACGTTTACAGAAAATAAATCCAGTCTGAATGTTTGTACTTCTCTTCTGATTATCTTTGCATTCTTAAACTTTGGGGGGAAAAAAACTTAATTTCACTTCCTCCCTCCCTCCACTGCCCCCACACACACACTGGCTCTAATTCTCCTTAATGCGTCTAGGAAATTATCTTTAATTGAAGAATTTCAGTGACTTGTTACAATCTGATTTAATGATTGAAGGATTGTTTTTTTATTTTTGAGCAGTCCAAGCTCCTCATGCGGGTTTAAATACTAACATGTCAGTTTCAACCCCTCTTTCGATGCCACTTGTCTTTAAATAATGGAGTGTTACATGTTTCAATAAAAAGGAAATAACACATTGGAATGAAACTGAGCAGAAACTCACCAAAACTCCAGATCAGTAACAACAACGGACGTCACAGCCTATTTTTTTTTTGTTTGTTTGTTTTTTGTTTGTTTTTTTGATGATTGAAAACAACAGTTATTTTCTCTCACGCACAAAAACACACTCACACGAGGGGAAGGAGGAGGGAGGGAGGGATTTCCTGAAATGACCGGATGAGAGGAGGAAAGCCAAAACCAGGTGGGGGAGGAGGGGGCGGCGCTTCAGGACAGAGTCTGCTGTTGATTGGAGGGCGAGGCTGTCAGTACGTCCGTCACAGCTGGTCTTTGTAGTAGCCGAGCTTGGCGAAGGACATTTCCCTGCGGAGCTGCATCACCTCCCAGAACATCTGCTCCGCTGCAAACACACAGCAGAGAAAACCACAAGGTCACATGACGGTCACATGGTTCGACAGGTGGTTTAATCACAGCTGAAGTAACTAAGTACATTTTATCAATGATTGCACTTAAGTACCGAGTGATGGCAGTCTCCCTTACAGTCACTCAACTCTCTGTCCTCTGGTTACTGTTACTAAGAAACAAGGTGTGTGTAGGTGTGTGTTAGTGTAGGGGAGTGTGTGTGTGGGTGTGGGTGTGTGTCTCACCGTCCTGCTGTTTGACTAGCCCTTGGTGGATGTACCGAATGTAGGTGAAGAAATTACACACTGCTGTGATCTGAGGGGAAAACACACACAAACAAATACTGCTTTAATTTGTATGAAGACACCACGAACTGAAATCAGCTGTTTGTGAACAGATCCGATCACATGACTGACATCTGTGTTCAATATAAACACCAACAGGAAGCAGACTGATCCTTGTTGGATCTGGGATTCTCGTGGACGTGATGTACGAGTTTGTATTTTAACAAACACTGAACATTGACTCTGAAGATGATGAATCTGACGCCACCAAATTTAAGCTCCATTCAGACTGGATTTATGTCTGTGGGGGAGGTGGGGTGACTTGAACATTACCTGCTCTGGTCTCTAACACATGTGGGTCATGTCCTTGTATTTTACAGTGTGTGTTTTGTCTACCTACTTTTTTTTTTTTTTTTTTTTCCTTTCTCCCCTTGATCTCTGTGAAAATTTGACTCTTGTGTGAAAATACATGAGGTCACAAATGTTTTTGCTGATCCGATACATGGAAACCTGCTCACACCAACATAGGGGCCTAGTTAGAGACCAATATGACACAATAAATCTCAATCAATCTCAATCAAATGAACTGTTGTGATGTCAGCTCCAGGAGGGAACTGCTTCTCTCTTCGGAGCCAGCACCAGAGTAAACATGGATGTACAGACAACTTTCACTGGATTACTGTGATACTGAAGAAAACTTAATATGATGATTTTCAATTTTTCCCATGATACTATGATATAACATTACAGCAAAAGATGAGACATAACATGTCTTTGTATCTAGAAAAAGAAAATGTTGAAACACTGTTTTCATAAATATGTAAAATGTATTTATTAAAATTCTTGTTGCAATGTTGCTTTTGTCCTGCAGAGGTCACTGTGGTCTGACTGAAAGATTATATCCTCTGTGTGTGTGTGTGTGTGTGTGTGTGTGTGTGTGTGTGTGTGTGTGTGTGTGTGTGTGTGTGTGTGTGTGTGTGTGTGTGTGTGTGTACTCACTCTGTATCTACAGTAGGGAGACACATAGTAATAGTTGGACGAATCTCCAAACTTGATTCTGTGCTTACAGGTTTTGGTCTGACCGCTGAGGGCACATTTTCTATCAGACACAGAGAAACAGAAAGAAACTGTTGATGATTGTAACACATCACTGTGACCTGTCTCACCGTAAGGAGAGATAGACTCTGGGTTTTATTCATTTATAAAAAAGGTGCTTCCTGGTTTCTTTCCCCCTTATAATCGCTTATCTGCTGTCTTTTACTGAAGGCTTCTATTGGACTAATCCGCCGGTTTTTACTGAACTTGGAAAACCCAGTTTTACTCACTGTGCACCTGGAACATCATGCAGAACGATCTACAGCACTTTTAAAAAAAAATCCAATTTCAATCCTTCATTTCATCTGATTTCACTTCCAGCTGTTCTTCTTTTTGCAGATTCACTTCCTTTATATTTTAATATATAATACTTTTAATATTTATCTTTCCTTACCTCAGTGTATTTCTGAGTTAAAATAAAGGTGGGAAATAAAGTCTTTAATGATTTCAAAAGGAGAAAAAATGAATTTGTCAAAAAACTATCAACCAAAATAAAACTATACAGGACTAATGCTAAGACTGGAGGAAGCAAGGAGGGAGCAAAGGAAGCAAGGAGAGAGGGATGAACCTGAACAGAAGGAGGGAAGGGAGGAGGGAGTATTATGAGTTATCAGGGGTGGAAGCCAGGCGGGGTCGAGAGATTTAAAAAGTGCGGATGGGAGACCGAAAGAAAGAGAGAGAGAGAGAGAGGGTCGGACTTACGTGACGAGCTCGGCCCTTCGTCCACTAGAGGAGGAAATTGAGGGAAGATGGAGAGATGATGATGAAGGAGTGAAAGCTTGATGAAGAGGAGAACGAGTTTACGAGTGTGTGTGTGTGTGTGTGTGTGTGTGTGTGTGTGTGTGTGTGGTGGGGACTCACTTTGGTCCTCCACACTCCACCGCCGAGGCTTTGACCACGGGCAGCGGCTGGAAACCGACCGGCTCCACACTGAGCGTGTTCTGCTCCACGGCTTCCAAGATGGCGGAACCCAGCTGAGAGAGAGAGAGAGAGAGAGAGAGAGAGAGAGAGAGAGAGAGAGAGAGAGAGAGAGAGCCAGACATTGAGTGACCTCCTGCCTCTGTCTGTCACTGGTTCTTAAAACAAATTCACTGGTTAAAAGAATCTACAATAACACGCAGGCAGCAGACTGATATTTAGAAAACGATAACACTGACATGGTTGACGTTACTTTTAGTCTCATGTCTTGATTTCAGCAGGTTCAGGATCAATGTGACAGTCAAACATTTAAATCACATCATCCAACATCTTAACTCCTCTCCAGTTAAACCCAGACAGCGAGGAACATTTCACTGAACAGGTGAGTGAATCTGAATCATCAGCTGATCTGCAGTGAACAGGTAGCTGAGCTAACGCAAACGCTAAAGAGAGCAGTTCTGAGTTTATAATGAGAGCTGAGTGAGTCTGAGCAGAGTCATATAGAGGTGTTTGTACATGAGAGGGACACCTTTAACTATGTTTAGAAATAATTAATACTTTAGACAAAAATTTAAAATGCAATTCATAAAAATGAGACTAAAATTTCAGTGACAAAAAACTAAATTAAAACGTCTTCGGTAAAACTGAACTAAAACTAATTTACATTTTGTCAAAAGACTAAAACTAAAATTAACCCTGTTGTGTAAACTCTCTAAACTCTGATGTTTAAATAAACTTGGCAAATTAGCCTTTATTGTCGTCTTTGTACATGTAACAAAAATATTATTTGTTATTATATCAACAAACATAACTGTCAGTTATAAGCTCTGAAAGTTGATGCTGGTGCATCTTTAACGCAGCAGAGTTCAAGTTTGTCACTAAAACACTTTGGCTCCTTGACGTCTGACAAACATGTTGATGATCATTTTAATACTTTTGAACGTTTCTGATTTCTTCCTCTCAGTGAACTCTCTCTCTCTCTCTCTGTCTCTCTCTCTCTCTCTCTACCTCGCTCTTGCTGAAGGTGAGGCAGGGGTAAATGTCCTCGCGGTAAACTCTCTCCAGGAAGCAGCAGCTCCGGTCGAGCGTGGGCTCCTCCTTCCACGCCTTGAACTCGCTGAACAGCTGACTGTCCACCTGCAGGGATGAAGGGGAGTATTAATTTACATTTATGTCACTTTCACTTCCTGGTGTCTTTCTAATAACATGATCTGGGGCCGAATCTAATGATTATTGATAGATAAAGCTCTGTGGGCAGACGTGTGCACGCTCCTACCTCTCTACACTCCCGTACGATGGGCTGCGTGGCCGACGGGTCGGGCTGCGTCCCCAGGATGGCGGAGGAGGTGCTCTTGTTCCTGCTGTGGCCCTTCCTGAAGGGAGTCTTCACGCCTCCTGCAGAGGGGAGTTCGCCCACGGGGGAGGTGGGGGAGGAGAGCACCAGCGTCTTCAGGGCCTGGACCTCCGCCTGCAGCACGTCGATCTGAGGAGAAGGAGGAGGAGGAGGAGGAAGAGGAGGAGGAGGAGATGGTTCAGGGTGTGTATTAAACAACGTTTCAGAGTTAAGGAAGATTAAAATGCATCATTGACAATTTTGGATTGAGGAGGAGAAGGATGATTTCCTGCTCTGATGAATTTAACAAGAGCTCAGACAGAAACATCAGAGAGAGAGAGAGAGTGTGTGTGTGTGTGTGTGTGTGTGTGTGTTCAGTGTTGTTACCTTGCCCAGAGCTTCTTTCAGTTGTTTCTCAGCATATGCCTGTTTGACGTTGGCTTCTCTGACCATTTTGTGAGCTTCCTGGAAAACACACACACACACACACAACACACACACACAACACACACACACACACACACACACACACACACACACACACACACTTAGATATTCTTCACTCGATGCATTTGTTGGGATTTAGTTTTCAATCTACACACACTCAAACACACACAAAAATCAGTTCACTCTAAAATAAATAGGATAAAAGCATAAAGTAAAGCTCAGACTGTGCAACTGTTTGTCTACTACACACACACACACACTGCTTTCGCTACAAATGTGAACAGGCTACACGAAAAACACACACACACACACACACACACACACACACACAGTGTCCCAGCACCTTCTACGAGGAAAAGGAAGAGTGAGTCTAGAACAAGTGGGAGAAATGTGAAAAGGAGCGACATGTTCTGAAGGCCGACCGGACAGATTCAGTCTGAGTCCTGAACCCGAACATCGAACGTCTCTGAGTGGGACGTCAGGTGGAAACGTTATCTAACTCATCCAGAATCTGAATTGTCAGAGTCACAGTTGTTTCTTTTTCTTTTTTTTTTTTTAAATGTCGTGATGGACGATCAAGAAAAAGAACCCGAGAGGCTTCGACTTCACAATAAAACAGTGAGGTTTTCACATCTCTGCGGCCAAACAAATCTTATGTTGATCGTTTGAATCTTTTCTGTCCAGTGTCTGTCTGGCCGCTGCCTCAGGAGGAAGGGAAACAGGAAGCAGGAAGCAGAGGAGACTGACAGACGGAGGAGAGGCGGACCGACCTGGAAGAGACTGGCGGTGAGCTCCTCCAGCTCCTGGCCGAGCTGATCTCTGAATTTAGACAACCTCTCACACTCCTCATCCTTCAACAGCAGCTCCTTCCACACACACACACACAAACACACACAAACAAACAGAAAAACAACCAGCAAATGAAAACATAAAAGTAAAATCATAGCATGGCAACAACAAACAAAGAGATGAAGAAATAAAAATTAGTGAAATATGTTTGTTTCGTTTGTTTTCAGTCGTTCTCAGACACAGTGTCTTTAATATTGTGTGATTCAGGCAGAGTTGACTTTTACATTAACGTTCCTCGTGGCTTCATTCTGACATGACAGCGTAATAACTTTTAATAATTCTAATTTTAACAATAACTTCGACATGACACATTTTATTCACTGCTTGGTTTTCAAACTTATTTTCACTGTTGAAGCTTTAATCGTGAGCTCGAATGACGGACGCCACCGCCACATCTCCTCTCCCTGACTCTACTCACACAGTTTGATAATATGAAAGGACGTTTAAACTTGGATTCACTTGTATTCATTTTTCTATTTTACAGGGCTGACATGAATGAAAAGTGAAACCAGGCCGTGCCTCTGAGATGGATCTGATGAGAGGATCAGTCTGCTCTGTCACTGTAATCGAGTTTATTGAATTGATTTTGTGCAGAAGAGATGATGACTGAGATAATATGATTATTACACTGATCAGCATTTAATCTCTCTCTGCATGTTTTACCTTTGTAGCTTTCATGTTAATCCGACAGAGTCTGATCCACTGCAGTAAAAATTATATTGTGACTTTCACATTAAAAGAGACCAAGGAGCTTTTTCAGACGTGATTCAGGCTGCACGTTAAATTATAACAAATATAAAACAATACAAAAAAAATATGCATTTAAATAAAATATGGAAAATTACATGATGTCAATCCAAGTCATGAGGAGCTGTGGAGAGATGTAGTGAAGTCTCACACACACACTCACAGTCCAACTGCACACACTCGCATTAAATTTTAGATTTCAATCATTTCAAGTTAATATGAGAGCGTGTGTGTGTGTGTGTGTGTGTGTGTGTGTGTGTGTGTGTGTGTTACCCTCTGGGCCTTGGCCAGCTCCTCCTTCAGCCTCTCGTATCCTTTCTCTCGGACCTCCATCACCGACGGGCTGCGCAGCCGCGACAGGCTGTCGCTCAGAGCGCTGCACTCCTCCCCGTCCTCTCCGGACAGGAAGTTGCCCTCGGCGGACTCCGCCTCCAGGCCTGGCACGCTGTGCATCGTTACCATGGAGACAACAGTGGTCAATTATGGGTTACAGCTCATCTACAAGGCTTTGTGTTGTCTTTCTGCTCTTTTCCCTGCAGGTTTTTACAGATAATCTGCCTCCAACAACTGCAATTAAACATTTTGAAAAAACACCAGGAAGTGTCAAGTTGTTGCGTTTTCTTCACCTTCCATTGTGGCTGTGCCGCGGCGTGGAGTAAACCGGCTGGGTGGGGAGCTGGTCAGCCCGCAGGGAGGTGGGGAGGCCAGGAGGGGGGGCTCCTAGAGAGTGGGTGCGGTAGAGAGAGGTGGGTGGTGTGCTGTGACGGGCAGGGGTGCGCTGCTCCGCTTGGTTCTGCAGGAACAGAAACACAGGGAAACCAATAAAGCCGCTGACGGTTACCAGGGCGACACACGGGAGAGTCAGGCTATCCGACCTACCTGAAGGTCAGGTGTGGTGGGCGAGGCCAAGTTCACCTCGTGGAACCCCTCCAGAGTTTCGGCATTGCTCTGACCGCTGCTGCAGGCCATAGCAGCTGCTCTCAGACATCATACACTCTGCAGAGAGCGCACACAGCTGTTAGTGATGCTGCAGGGTTTATTCCACTTCACAAACATTCACAACAGTGAGTCACGTGAGGCTGACGCCGCTCGCAGTCTGAGGTCGGTCCAGACTAAAGACAGTGAGTCAGCGACCAACAGCGGCTTCACATCTTTGTTTGTTGATGCGGTAAACAACAACAAATCTGCACTGATCGGTTACAAGTATTTTTCCCACCGCGAGTCTGCTTTCAAACTAAACGTGTTCAGCACTTCAGTGTTCTTCTGAGTGTGTGTGTGTGTGTGTGTGTGTGTGTGTGTGTGTGTGTGTGTGTGTGTGTACCATAGTGCAGCTGTAGATGTAGAGGCTGGGAGGATGGATGGAGGCTTTGCAGTCAGTCAGACGCTCATCAGACGAACAGGAAGTGAAAACCGGGACAGTTTACAGGTGAACCAGTGACTCAGCAAACACACTCACACCTGAAAGAGAGAGGATGAGTTTTTATTCATTTTCTACTGGGCATGTTCATCATTACAGACTGTTAATGTAATTACCAATACCATAACTAAGTTTTTGATGACTGGTGCACAAACTGCAAAGTTCTCACATTCATCAGTTTAATTGTGTTAAACACAAACAAAACAAACAAGAACTTTTCCCAGCAGCAATGATTTAAATAGCTTTAGATTTAATATCTTTGTGTTTTGGTCAGTTGGTTCAGCAAAACAAAACATCTGTGACATTTTATAGACTAATCAATTATTCTAAAAATAACTCAAATCAGGGCTGGGCAATTTATTTCATTTCTTTGATCACGATTTTGGCTTTCAATGATTATGAAAACAAGATAAGAGATCGAGATAAAACAATTAATTTGCCGCATTCTGCTTTGCAACAATTTTCAAAACTTTTTGTTTTGAAATCTGTTATCTATTTTAGAGACGTTTCCAAACTCAATGAGTAATCGTGATAAATAATCATGATCTCAATATTGATCAAAATAATCGTGATTATGATTTTTGCCATAATCAAGTATAACTGATAAGGAAATTGTTAGTTGCAGTGTTAGAAGAATAATAAACTAAGTAGACCGGGTAGATTCAGGATGACAAAGCAGTAGTAAAGGATCAGTGTATGAACTCAATGTTCACACAGTGGGATAAAAGCACAACAACACACCACAGGTTTAACTGTTGATCACTTCCTATTAGTAGTTTATCTTTTGAAATGCTAAAAATCCTGTCAACCATCTACATCAGAGACATCATTTCTGCAGGATGGAGAGTTTTAAGGTTCATGGTCCTGAGTGTGGAGGACACCACCTCCACCTTTAAGCCACCGTGTTAAAGTCATGGACAGAACATCCAGGACAAGGAGACTGTAGCTCCATCCGGACGCAGCAGAATTAGACAGTCAGCCTTTTTCTGTGAGAGCAGTGATCAGTGATACTGTACCAGCGGAAACAAAGAACTGCACCACATACAGTCCTTATAAAACAAACTTATTATTATTATTATTGTCATTTCAATTTATTATGTAGAAAATATATTTTATCACTGGGTCTGGCACATTCACACTGAGGTTGTTACCACCAGAACTGAATGATGTGCTCTGTCCCACATAAATAAACAAAACAAACAAATAAACAAATTCAATCGTGTGGTTGGTCCGTTTGCTTTCAGACCATGAATGATCCGCATCGGAGTCGGCTTGGGAGTGAGGCCAAGACCCTCCTTTTCAACTGGTCTTAGTTTGGTTGTTGGACAGTTTTCACACACACTTTTAACAACCACCCTTCCACTGCTCAATGAGTTTTTACTGGATTAGTCCAACAAACCTACAATGCAATAATCATACAGAACGAACATTTCCCCAGTCCGTAACCCAGCACACCTCCTTCCGCCTTTTTCCACCTCCAGCAGGTTTATGATTCACTTTATGAAGCCAGACCAGGATTCTGGTTTTACTTTTACTTCCTGGGTCAAACTCCAGTAACAAACACACAGACTCGGGAGTGACTGACTCCAAAACTCCTCCTGTTTCGCCTGAAGCAGAGAACAAAGCATCAAGTCTTATTTTCATACCAGAGATCCATCCCTCCATCATCATAATCATGATCATGATCATCATCATCACAATCATCATCATCTGTTCTTAAAATAATCTGCGTGCAACTCTGTGTTCGTATTAACCTTGCTTTTGTTTCGCCTGCCTCAGCTCAGCAGCACACCGGTCCCACCTGCTCAGCATGGTGTGTTTCTGGGTGTGTGTGTGTGTGTGTGTATGTGTGTGTGTGTTAAGTGGGTGTGTCACACACTAAGTATATACACAAAAGTTGGACTCAGTGACTTGTTTGTGAAGACAAATAAAACCTGTGTGACTCAGAAAACCTCACGTCACGACCTCAGTTTATTTACAGGTCAGACAAAGAACAAGGTCATTGTGTTTTTCTTTTATATGATTATGTCGAAGTCCCACATTCTTCTTTTAATGAGTGTCTGCAGACACGTCCATTAAAAAGGTTATTTTAGGTTTCATCCCTCCTCAGTGAAGTTTCACTTGCACATGAATAAGATATGAAGACGATGCTAAAACATGATGTATATTAATCCACCAGAATTAACCTTCAGGCGTGTTTATGGCTGCAGCTAATGATTATTTCCATTATTAATTCATCTGATAATTATCTTCTCAATTTATTGCTACATCACTGTGTCTATAAAATGTCAGAAAGTATTGAAAAATGCCACACACCGCATCGCACCTGTCAGTCAAACCCAGGTGAAACCCCACCCGCCTCACACTAGCCAACCCTTCCTCTGGCCCCCTCTGCCCGTCTCCATGGAGACCAGTCCTGTTGAACCTGTGGTAACCTAACACGCTGATGAGGGATGCCGGGTACTGATCCAGTTACCCCTGCTGCCCGGTAAAGGCTCAGCCCGTGTGTTTACAGTCGTCATATGCGGCATTACGTCATCAGACACGCCGACAACAACATGAAACACTTTCAGTCAGCAGCCCCTAAATCAAATGATGAGAAATAACAATAATATAATAAATAGATACTGTGTGTCCCATTAACCATGATTCAGTTCCCATGAATTGTCAGTTGTTTCCACTTGGAACATCCAGAAAATAAGACTGAACACAGTCTGCAGGAAAGAAAAACAACTGAACTGATGAATTCAGGTTTTCTCTCCATAAATAATGACAAAGTTCAAATTCAAAGTTTTGAATGTTTCACAAAGCTTTTTACAGATGTCACTTTCTAACCATTGTATCTGGGCTTTCAACCCAGACTCCCCAAATTCCCATACGCTTAAGACTGAAAGGCTGCAGGGATACACTGGTGGAAACCCTGGAAATCCAGACGTCCCAGACCTGTTGCATGACCGTCTCTTTCTTGCCTAATTTAGTGTCATTGACTGCTGGTTTGGACAAAACGTCTGAAGATGTCACTTGGGCTTTTGGAAACTTTTGGAAACTGTGACACGAGAAAATAAGCTGCAGTGTCAGATGTCTTGATAATGACAATAATTCCTGCTTGCAGCTTTACAGTACTACATGGTTAGTTAGTCTTTTGAAAGATGACGGTGTTGAGTTAATTGGGAACAAAATATTCATACCGTGATGATGATTTCAGGTTATCACCAAGTCCCATCAGTTCAAGTATTAAAGACAAGTGTTTAACTTGGTGAAACCTGACACTTGACTTTGCACTAGAACTGCAGCATACGCAACAAACACTAACTGAGTTTACACCGACAACAGCTCCTCTGTTCATTCACATGATTTCCAGCTAAAACACTATTAACTTAGAGCCTGCTGAAACTGTTTACACTGGCGCCTGTGTGCTGACAGGCTGAAGTCAAACGTGAGTTTAATAAGTGAGCTCACATGACTCAAACATTACGGACAGTGGTGGAGGAGGAAGTATTCAGGGCCATTACTTATATGATGTTACCTCTTTGTAAAAACAAAGTCCTGCATATAAAAATTAAAAACACAGAAGAATTATCAGGGAAATTTATTGAAAGTATTCAGTACTCAATGCAGTTAAAGGAACTAGTTTTAACTATTTTGTTTTATGTGGATTTCTTTTAGTTTAGTTTAGTTTAGTTTTTGTTGTTGTTGTTGTTGTTGTTGTTGTTGTTGTTGTTGTGCTATGGATGCCATGAGCTGGGTCCTACGACTGAATCAGCTTTCTATAATAAACTTTATGGCGTTTTCACTGTTGGTCAGAAACAAAAACAAATAAATTTGAATATGTTATCTTGAGCTTAAATTAGCAATGATTAAAGAAAATTAGAGTTGCAATGGTGATTAATAGATGAGCTAATTATTTTGATTGCTGATTAATCATTTAAGTCATTTTTTTAAGCAAAACTTTTCAGACATATTGGTAATAAAGATAATTGTTGGCTGCAGCCTTACAGTACTTCTGTGATGATGAATAATATGACCTGGCCAGGGGTTTTCTGTGCCTTAATTACTACTAATAAAAGCAATTTGATAACACACAACTTTACAACAAATATAAAGAATCATGGTTCTGAAAGTAGATTTTTATGAGATAAGACTACACTATGGAGGACCTGTCAGAGTTTATATTGTACTTTCAGAGCTGCAAAAGCCAAACAAATGTGTAATTATTCAAATGATTTAGACCCAAATAATGTGGAGGAGACCTGAGGTTCAGGGGCCCCTGGTGGGTTTACCCTGTCAGTCCTCCAGCCTTGCCTCTGAAATGTAGTAGAGTAGAAGTGGAAACATGAAATGGAAACACTTATGTAAAGTACAAGTGCCTCAGATTTGTATTTAAGCACAGTAATGGAGAAGGGCACCTGTTTCAGGTGACAGCTAGGTTTACTTAGCACTGGTTTAGCTGGAGCTAGCATGTTGGATGCTAAGATGCTAACAACTACTGAGCATCGGGGGGCGTGTGGAGGGGAGGAGGGGCTGATGTTAAAAAGCTAACGGGTGTTATGTGATACTGCCCGCATCAAAGATGCATGAAAGCGGCGTCTCATCGCTTCGTGTCGGCTAAGGTTTCGTTGCCACATCGAGCTAACGTGTATTTAAAATTACATTGCCGAGCTAACGTTAGCTAAAGTACCATCAGCTTCATTCAGAGGATATTTGAGCATTTCTGTTAGCTGCGACAGTCATGTGAGAAACACTGCAATAAACAAACAAACTGACAAAACAGCTAAAAAAAACAATAACAAATCTGTAATTTTCCTTCAGAAACTAGTAGCTAATATATATCCGTTACTCGCATCCTGAGGGATTAAGGATGAGGACGGACACCCTGCTTCCATTATCGGCCAGCGCACAAAACCCAGTCGTATTTAGCTAATTTCACTGATATAACCCACAACAAGGGGTGTATCCTAAACAAACGTGTCTCAAATAAGGTTCAGTATCATTCATCATGGACGGTCTGAGTGTGTGACTGCTTGGTGCCGAGGAAGAGGGAAAAACAGTGCGACAGACGGTGCTGTGTCCGGTAATGGGCGCTGTTACCTTAATGGTGCATTTGCATGCGGCTAAGCTAACTAGCGCGCCCATAGCAAGTTACATTAACTTAGCTGAGAATAATAATAACAACAGTAGCGTTAATAAGTCGGTAGTTGTGGACTCACCGGGCCTTTATGTGCAAAGCAGCCGAACCAGCAGCCGAACCAACCCGACAAACAAACAAACGGACACGGCGGAGCGGCTGTTGACGCAGACCGGGGCAGGTTACTCCAGAATGACGGGAGATGCGTTTATGGGTCAGTGGGAAAATAGAAAACCACCACTTTGTTTTTATAGCTGCCAGCAATATAGAGACAGGTTACCTGGGTTGTATGTATAACACTGCACCCCAGTGTCAAAAAATATAAAGTGCAGAATACAAAAGGTGTCAATACATGTGTTTTTTTAATCATTTGAAAATAATGATAATAATACATTTAAAAATCCTCAAATGAACACACAAAAGGCTTAGTAGGAAGGGGAATAATTCAATAGGGCCCCAACAAAAGCCTGGAAGGAAAAAAAAAGACCCCATATAAGTTAATCAAATGGACTGCAGAATCAGGTGGTGTTCTCTGGTGAGTCCTGTTTTTAACCTAGGTGTGTTAACATTTTGGCAAACTGGCACCATTAAAAAGTAGCTGATCTAACTATTAGCAGCTCCTGTTTGCAGTGTACACATGGATGCTCAGACAACTATCACTGATTTACTCTGATACTGAAGAAACCTTAAAATTGTTATGATTCTCAGGCAAGTTTTGAACCACCTTTTTCAATAATTTCTGAACAGTTTTATCGACGTTTATTATGGATGGACATCATAAATAATAAGTCATGGCTCTGAGAAAGAGTGTGGTTTTTGAATCAGATTCACCTCATGTACTTGTATCCACATATAAGTCCCTCACACCAAAGAAAGAAGGAATAAGCTACGGGGCTGCAGCCAGCAGGGGGCACTGAATACAAACAAATCAAGAGTGTGAAGTCCTCTCCTCATTTATTTTTAATTCAATTCTTTGCCCTTTGTAGTAAAAGTGCATTTTCATTTGCCACATTAATTTATCAGTTTCTCTAATTTTGGAAACTGATTATGCACACTCACAGATCCCTGCTTTATTTAGATATAACTTTTCAAAGCTGTACAAAGAAGTATAAAGTTTAATGAATAAAGAGCAATTTCTCTCAAGGAAGTCAATCTGGAAGTTAATATTAAATCCAATCCATAGTCTTGTTTTCTTCCACTGTATCTATAGTATCATTTAGAACCAGTAAGTATTTTTATTGGTCCCTGAGTCATGCAGCGTAGTGACTCTGTAAATCGTGGACTGCGCCATGAAGTGTTGAGCCATAAATATAAGTGTTTGCTCAGTGCCAAACAAATCTCTCGGTGAAATGGGTCAAACGGCAAAAAGGGCAAAGGTTAAATATCCTACAGTTCCTGAACCTATCCCAGTGAAACTCCGATGTAGGTGTGTGGTGTGAGCGCATTAGATAACTTTCCAGTGTGTCACTATCATCACCTCACACCTGTATGAAACCACACACACACACACACACACACACACACACACACACACACACACACACACACACACACACACACACACACACACACACACACACACACACACACACACACACAACACACACCCTCCTGACGCTGTGGGCGGAGTCTCTTCGTGACTTAAAACTGGTGCGTAAGGTGCCTGTCATTACGCACACGGAGCTCAGCAGGAGCGCACGAGAGGAGCGCGAAACCACTGGACTCTTTAAGAAAGATTCTTCCTTAATTCACAGATTGAAGTTGATGCTTCCTCTGTGAAGGAAACGAGACTGGTCCGCTGTTGATGTTACGATGATCGATCTGTGGAGTTGTTGGGTAAGTCGCATTTAAATATTAATATATTAAACAGTAATAAGTTGTGTATTCTAGCGTGCACTGCGAATATACTGTATTATTTATTACATCATAATAAAAATATCTGTGTCAGTATATTACATTCATGAAAAATTTAGAAAAATGTATCTCTGATCAATATAAATCAACAATTTGAAAATGGAACAGTTCATAGTTTTCTTTATTTTAATTTCCCAGAGTTATCAACAAGATTCAGTCAATCTAAGTCACTTTTTCCTTCTCATATTGTTTCATTTTGATATTTTTTAGAGCCTAGAAGAGGTAAAACTATCCAATATTTGACAAGAAGAAAGCAAAAACAGATGTATTTTTTGCTATTTTGAATGTCATTGTGTCTGTACACTTGTACAGAAAACAATGAATGTGGGAGAAATTCGAGGTAGAATAACTTTCTTTGCTGCTGCTGCTGCCTTTTAGAACAATAGAATGAGGTTTTTATCTTTTATCCTCACCTTTAGGTTTAATTCATGACCCAGCAGATTTATAAAGATGTTATGTGTTGGTCCAAGCTTGTGAACAAAGTTGCCTTGGCTGCAGACATTATGTTATCATAAGCTGAATGAATGGTATTATTCATATATTCAGTGTTGTTCTTGGCGTCTCAGTTTTCTTTCTGGCGCCTTTTTGTTTTCTGAAGTCTTTATCAGAGCAACATTACACAGGAATGTGTTCAGCGGTTTCGGCTCCTGGAGCCTGTTGTGCAGCTCTACCTGTTCAAGGTTAACTGGTCCATCAGGTGTCTCTGTGATGTGATGCTGGGTTGTAAACTTAAGTAACTGAGTACATTTAGTCATTCTGAGGTGTTTTTACTTACTTTTATGCTACTTTATACTTGTATTCCTCTAGATTTCTGAGGGAAACAATTTACTTTTTACTCCACTGCTCTTATCTGACAGATACAGTTATAGATTGTGCATAAAAACACTAATAAACAAATAAAATACAGTAAATTGTTAAACATTAAACCAGTGCTCCTGATATTTTTGGCTTGCATTTCCACCAAAGAGACATTTCCCCATGAAAACTTTTCACATAGTTCCAATTAAATTATTGCTTGATAATATTTTTGTTCCTATTAATCATTTCAATTTAATTCTGATACTTTAAATACATTTAAATGATAACAATTTTTAACTGAAGTAGGATTTTTAAAGCAGGACTTCTACTTGTGTAGGAGTTTTTTTACATTCTTGTATCAGTTTCCTTTGACCTTGAGTAACCTCTCCCTGAGGTCAGTTGAATGTCACCTGTTTGACGCCTGGTCCATCCTCTGCGTCTCCAGACTCTACAGAAGATTCGATGATTCTTCGGAGCGAGACCAGATGAGACCTGCGAGCACTGGACCCTTCCTGAGATGTGCAGCTGACCTCTGACCCTCGCACCATGGACGTCCGTCTGCAGGCCAACCCTCAGCTCCACTACGCAGTCAACGGGGGGGCCGGCCGAAACCCCAGGTTTGGTGTAAGTATCTGAAAACAAAATCGAGGTTAATCAGGACCAGATTGAGGATGAACACACTTGAGATCTGCTTTGCCAATGAATTGACACAACTGTTATATAAACTACAGCCTGCAGCTATATATGTTGCATTCACGTCATATGGGATTCAACCTACCAAGCCATTTGTTTTGCAAAAAAACACTCTTAATATGTGAATGTGAATGTTACAAATAAAGTTACAGATAAAGTAAAATTCATAACATTTCAGCGTCTAACAACAGACTTTGCCATCACTTCTGTACTTTTATCGGAGCTTGCAGAAAACTTGGATGAAGTCTTGGATGTTGACATTTATGATATTTACAGGTGGGGAAACTGATAATTACGATAACTTTGATATGACGTGAACGTGGCATTAGCCTAGCTTAGCATAAAGACGGGACGCAGGGCTGTTTCTTGGACACTTTCTGACAAATAATCTGGCGTAAAACCACAATGTGTTTCTTCTACACTTTGTGTATTTACACACAACACATATTTTCGACACAGCTGCCAGATTTGAGAGCGTTATCAATCCTTTCATCTAACTCTTGGCAAGCAAGCAAAGCAATTAGCCCGTCTATACTATTCCTATAAGTCCCACCTAAATAATTATCGTCTACAATAAAGTAGATCTATTGGCTGTTGCCGGGACAACTGCTGCCGTATAGGGGACACAGGTTTGTATAGAGTCGTCTTAAACACAGTAAACACACTCAGCGTATCAGATGAACAACTGATTACACAAATCTCTGCGTTGTGTTTACACAATGCACCCAGTCACCACAGACGCTGAGAAATTACACCTGCTTAATCCCTTCGCATGCCTCGGGGATGACATTCATTATCAACGCATAACACGGCCAAACCGGTCGAGCTGCAGTTTTCTAGGTCCTGAGCTGCTTCACGACAATGTGCACCATTCAGTCCAGCTGAAACCGGAACATGTTTATCTCCTGTGGTTTCAGTTGGGTGTTGCTGCAGGTGTTTTTTGTGTGTCTGTCTGTATGTGTAAAGCAAAACAAGGCTCTCGGTAACCTTGTTGTGGCGCCAACACTGATGTCAGCAACAAACTCTGTTTGCCCTGTCAACCACGAGCTGAAGGTCATCACCTTGAAAACAGCTCAAATAAGCGGCTTCCTTCAGGCTGGTGGTTGTGTAATTGTAGTAAAACATGGCCTGGGATCAAAACAACCTGTGAGATGTTCTATTCATCGTTGTACAAGTTCTGTTTATACACTTCAAGGAAAAACAGTAATTCCACTTCCGCTTGTAAATTTCCTTCCTAGTTCTGAATAGTTTGTTCAGTTTGGTCACTAGTGATTAAGTTATAAGGAACAGATTTGGGAATGCTCTTATTTGCTTTCTTTGTAAGAGTTAGATAAGATGATTGTCATATCTGTAGCAGCAGCTGGTTAGCTTAGCTTAGCATAAAGACTGGAAACAGAGGGAAACATGAAGCTTGGTTCTGCCCAAATGTAACAAAATCCCCCTAACAGCTATGTGTTTTTAATTAACACATTATATCTCTTTACAAAAACCAAAGCAAGAAGCTGGAGTCAGGATGTGGTTAGCTTAGCTTAGCATTAAGACTGGAAGCATAGGGAAACAGCTAATCACCCATCAACACCTCTGGCGCTCAGTGATTAACAGGCTGTATATTGTCTGTTTAATCTGTTCGCAAACAGGGATGGCAAAACTACATTTTGTGGTTTTATGAGAAGGTAAGACTTATATCAACTGCAAATAGGTAGGAAAGAAACGGTTTTGGTTTTAGTCTTTGTGCGCGATGGCTCCAAACGTGGCAACCTCACAGCAACAAGAAGACTTTGGGACAGTCACTGTGCCCAGACTCTTTGCCAAGAAATAGTTCCAGCGCATAACTCCTCCTAAAACCACGAACAGTGTTTTCACATTTCTGTTTGTTTACATATTAAACAAATGTTATTTTTTAATTTTCTAAAGGGAATGCATTGATAAAAAGTAGAAGAGAGAAAGGTGTCTGTAGAGTTCTACCTATGTACTCCTGCCTGCAGGGAATGAGTATGCCAACAGCTAAATTAATTTGTTTGTTTACCATTTAAGCGTCACTTAAAGTGAAATATCAAAGGTATTAAAACTAGATTTTGACAGAATGTACCTCTACAAGGTTTTGTACAATTACCAGTTTTGTTGTAATGTTGTAAAAGGAGCATGAAAACAGATTTTACTGCACATACTTTACTCGTTATGTAGTAGGTTTTCGTTGAAAAGGCTCCAGTCCTTCCTTTACAGCGGCTTATTTTTAGGTCCACGACACATTGTCACAGGGGGTTACCTATTCCCTACAGCCATGTGCTTTAGTTTAAATAGGTGGACTCGATCTTTATCAGGACTGAAAAAAAAAGACCACAAAGGGAAGCAGCAAAATCAGTAGTCACAGTGTGTTGTTACTGGATAGCCAATTGTGTTGTTTCTCAGTGGCAGCACTGTGTGAAGCAGGACAGGTAGCTGTGGAGGTGAAACACAGATGGGGAGAGGCAAGGAGGGAGGGGCAGCAGAAGAGAGGGGCATTTGAGCTAAATATAGGGTGGGAGAGAGGTTTGGAGGGTTGGGATGCAGGAACAAACAGGCCTGTGTTCACTCTGTACACACGGCTACTGTATGAGAAAGTCATAGTGGATGGTTTGCACCGTGGTGACGAGAAAGGTTGAAGACGAGTCTGGTGCTTCTTTACTAAAAATTAAAATCGGAAAGTAGAAGAGCAGCTTGAAATAATGATACTGAAGAAGTGGAGTCACAAGTTTTAACTGGTTAATACCAGATTCAAACTTTTACGACATGCTCAACAATTTTCTCGATGAAGATATTCGCACATCTAAATGTTTAAGGCACGTAGCCTGCACTGGTTTGCATCTCGCTCTGTGTGCATTGTCAAAATTAGAAAAAAAGGACATCACACCATATAAATAATATTTTCTGTGCTTTGGCCGTGACAGGAAGACGATGCTCTGAAGTTTCTGAGCCAAGAGGAACAGGAGTGCATCCAGTTCTTCGAGGACACCATCGACTCTTTGGAGGAGGGTCTGAGCGAGGACGACCAGAGGTCCGGGCAGATGAAGCCTGCCGCAAGCAGCAGCGGTCCTGTCGAAGAGATGGACAGATGCCTAACCTCGAGCCCCAAACCTGCGGTCACTGTGTCTTCCCTCGTGGCCAGACCTCTCAGTCCCAAAGACCAGGATATTATAGACCTGGTCCGCCCAGAGCCGGACTTGGTGATGACGAAAGAGCCAATCTTTAATCCCACCACTCCAGGTAGAGTACTGCAGTTGGTTATTGTATGAATCAAGGTACCCGACACAATAAAGAATACTTTATTTATTTATTGGCCTATAGTTACTTCAATATATTAAATCTAAAAATACTGGAATTAGCCTGTGAAATCGTTACCATGGTATGTTTGGAGGTTGCTAAAAACCCCCAAAAAGAGCCAAAAGTCAAGTCATTATCAGATTTTCACCTTGCAATTTGTTCCTCCCAGATTTTCAGAGTATGTTGCCGACCCCTGAAAGCCACTTCGAGATAAAGCCGTGGCGTGATTCGATGGACAGCTTGCCTTCAGAGTACAACCCTCCCTTACCAAGTGGCAGCTTTGGGCCGACAGACAGCCACTCCTCCTACCACCCTCCAGGCTGTATTCCCACTCCGGTCCTGATTGCCCAGAAGATAGCTGAGAACCAGGCAGGTGGAACCTCCACCTTGCTTCCCTCCTCACTCCTCCACCGCCGCAGCCTCGACAATGAAAACCCACCGAGCTACAGCGCAGATCCTCCCGTGAAACAGGGTCCTCCTACCTCTGCTAAGCCGCCCCGCTTCCCTGCTAACATCAGCATGATACTCGGCAGCAAGGAGCACCAGAACCAGTCTCTGGCTAATGTGAACATCCACGAGAGACGGGCACAAATGCTGGCAAACCTCACAGGGACACCCCACCCTCTGCTGCAGGAAGATCCTCAGCAGGCTGCGGAGCAGAAGGCTCGAAATATTCCCACTCGCAGCATTTCCTTCAGGGACCCAACACCTGACAAATCCAGGATGGAGGCCTTGTCTAAGTTGGGCCTAAACAGGAACCGAGCCATGTCTGGGTGTCCGTCGCTCCTTCCTAACAGCACCATGCTGGATCCTCTTGCGGGTGCAGAAACCAGTGCCAAACCTCTTGAAGCCAGTGTTCCCCCAACAACAGATACCAGCACCAAAATGCCAGAAGCCAATGTTACAACATCACCTCTGAGCCAGAGTCACAGCGACAAAAAAGCAGAGATTCTGCTGACAAATTCCCTCAGGAGCCAGGAACACAGAAACCCCCAGCCGAGCCCCTCACCTCCAGCAGTGACACAAAGCAGTTACAACCCACCTCCTTTGGAAAACAAGGCATCTGTCCCCCCTCCACCTGAACTCACCTTGCTGGAATTTAACAGCTACGGAGGGAAATCTCTCGTGGTCAACCCCTCTCTTTCCTCCAGGAGCGAACCTGAAACCCATCCAACCAGCCATGAATCCAAAATCCTCCCACCTGCACTGGGTAACCCCAGCGAGTTCAACACCTACGGGGGAAAGACCAAAGTTATGACCCCTGTTTCCGTAACCGTGAAGAGGAACGACCTTCCTGACATCCTCAGCTCCCATATCAACAAGAGTCAAACCTTGCCCGCCAAATCAGAGCCGCTGCCCATTGAACTTAACAGTTATGGAGGAAAGAGCCGAACCATCAACCCTTCCGTCGGGTTAAATCGCCCTTCAGAAAGCTCAGCAAAGAGTTTCAAAGCTCCAGTGCCGACCCCGGCCCCAAGACCTCCTCGTCACTCCTACCATGGCGCCATTACTCCCCCGAAAGCAGCACAACGAGCCTTGTCCCCTGATCATAAGCGGAAGTCTGCCTCCATGTTTCGTCCCCAGGGCATCACCGTGCAGTTTTCTGGACGGGGGGCGACGAACGAATCGCGCAGGGAGGCGCTGAAGAAACTGGGGCTGCTGAAAGACTCTTGAAAAACTTTGTCGAACCTGAATCTCTGGTGCGTACCTGCTGGTGTGGGTGGTATTCTGGAAGTTTCTCCATGTGTATCTGAGCTCGAGGCGTGGTTGGAGAGAGGCATACTTTTACAGAGGAATGAAGCCGGATCCTGTGATAGACCTGCACAGCCAGTTCTCAATTCCTGGCCATAAAGAAAAACTGACAAACAAGTATGGCACTGTGCAGCTGCTGCACACTCAACACTGTTTTGACGACAAAAGTCTTAACAGATAAAACTGCAAACTGCTTCCTTTTGCCTCTGACCCAAGACATCATATGCCTCTTTTGGGACAATCTGATGCTGTAAAGAGAAACATCACAAAAGAGGCTGATAGTGAACAGCTAGATTTATTTTAAAACTGGGCCCCACTTCTGAAAATCATCTTATTGTCAACAGACCCAACGAAAAGACCTGAAACCGACAACGTGTTAGTGTGAGGCATTCAGCTCCAAGCCACGAATGAACCAATTATACTGAGGATGTAAATCCTAAAAAGCACAACTCAAAAAATTCCTTATTCATTTCCTTAAAGAACTGGGGACTTTAGTTTTTAAAGAACCGTCACTCTGACTGGAGGAAATAGTGCATATGTTGGGGACTATTTTCAGCGGTGGATTAATACACATGTGATACTATAGAGAGTTTTTCCAGGAGCAGGATTGAGTCAAAATAAAGTACAATGGGACTTTGCCTTAAGATGCTCTTTGGAAAGGGGCCCATAATATAAGTTTTATATAATATTTCCATGTCAACAATAAGGCTGGATCCTCAGTTGGGCAAAGCTGGCATTTGTTTTTTTGAGGACTTATGTTGTTTCAAAATGTAGTTTTAATACCATTATTACATCAGATTTTAATTGAATTTGTTCTTAATCAAAGTCACAAAAACTAACTGACACCCTGCAAACTTGGGGCATGTTTGTAGTCCATAATAGGATTGTTAATGGGAGCTCTGGGGAATGTATGGCATATATATGATCAGGGAAACCGGGGGGGGGGGGGGGGGGGCAGAGAGCTCAGTTTAGCCGCAGGGTTAGCAGGTTATTCAGGCTGCAAATTGTATTTTACGTCGTTAAAAATTAGAGAAGAAAAAAAAGAAAATTGAAAACAACAAACCCTCACCACTTACTGAGAAAACACCTCCTGACCATTGTTTCTATATTTCTATATTTATATTTCTATAAAAGTATATCTCTTGTTTTACGGTGTCACCTCCCCTCTCATAAGTGAAATTATTTTTCATACCCAGGCTGTGAAGTGTTTATCACCTCTGTTACATGGGAACCTTCTTCTCTGTTTTCACTGGTTTTTGGGCATTTTTAGTCAGCAGGGAGTGTGGGTCATTTTTTTTTCTGCTTTCTGGGGCGAGAACAAAGTTGAAAGCACTTTTCTCAAGAGGAATTTTATTACGTCTGACATATTGTGACAGTTATAAAGAGGCTTGTGTTGGCGTCCCGGACTAATGATGGTGCAGGAGTCGGGGGGGGGGGGGGGGGGGGGGTAAAGCCGAGTTGAGCTGGAGGATATTTTTACTCCGCGGACAAAACCTCCCACGCCAAACCACAGACTGTGGAATGGGTTTGCGGGCAGGGCTTTTATTTTTTCTTTACTACGCGGAGGGAGATGTTTAAAACTGCTCTTTAGGGATGGGCGGGCACATGGCATTGTACAAAACACAAGCACTAAAACCACAGAGTCTAGAAATACATCCTGGGTCACTCATGTGTTTTCATTCCTGTCAAGCTGTTGTCAATATCTTTGCCGTTTCTGACATTTGCAAGTGTGTTATTTAACTGTCTGTCTGTGTGTGTGTGTGTGTGTGTGTTAAATCCGGACTCCGGCCTCTGTAGTTCACCTACAGTAACTTTTGAAGTATATTTTGTTTCACACAGGGACGAACTCCTGTGTGAATTTTTTATTTTTGTGAATTTGTTTACAGACTCCGGTTCTCTGTAGTTTCAGCTACAGTCATTTTTGAAGTATCTAATGGTGCATACACACAGTGTGCGACTACAGGTTGTATAACACACCCCACTGTGTCTGCAGACTAGACAGATCTGCACAGACTGGGATAAAAAAAGAAAAGAAAAGAAAAGAAAAGTGCATCCATGTGTGGGGAAGCGGGACGATCAGTGTCCGTGTGGACGTCGCTGCTATGGGACAAACAGCCTGGTCGACTTTCTGACTTTTGAAATGTCCACATTATATATTGTATATACTCTGCATAATGTATGTAATGTTGAATTTTTGTCAGTCATTAAAAACAGAATAATCAAAACTTCTCTCCTGCTTGTTTTTCTTTCATTAACTGTGGAACGTGAAGAGTGAACAGGTGCTGTTCAATGATTGGCCACAACTGGGGAATATTTCACCTGAGTGGAGCCTCAGAGGACGTTCGAAGGTGATGAGGCTCTTAAAAGGGGCAGTAAAGTACATCTGGACCTGTATCTATTGCTGCTGCCAGTAAAATGTTGGACTTGAGTGGAAGATAAAAGTTAAAAACTTAAGATTTTTACTGCGACTCACAAACTTTAGAAGAATAAAAACTGTTTATCAAACTTCTGTCTTCTTCTTCTGACTTAAAAATGTCGATAACACAGTTGATAATGATAATAATAATGATAATTACACATTTGCTGAAGCAGTGTAATTAACAGTAGAGTATCTTCAGTATGTGAAGCATGTTACACAATTCTTCTAACATTAATTTGATTTACAATCACTGTCTGAGCATCTTCATCGTCTGCACTCGTCAGTGTGAAACTAAAGTCTCATTATCAAGATGTTTTCATTTTTATCTCCAATTTTGACTTCAAATTTTAAATTTGGGGAAATAGAATCGTAACATGTTTTTAATGAAGTTTGGTTTTTCTTTTACCTTCCCCCGTGTTTCACATTGGACTCGTTGTGTGTTGAACATCAGCAGCACAGAGGCAAACTGTCTGCACTGTAGACTGTTACGTAACACTTCAACACAGAGGGTTCTTTACTGAGGAGAGCTGCTGCGCTCAGAGAGTGTGTGTGTGTGTGAGTGTGTGTGTGTGTGTGTGTGTGTATGTGAGTGTGTGTGTGTGTTTCCTAGAGCAGGAGGGCATCTGGATCATCTGTGGGTGTGTCTCAGGGTGACTGTTGTGTCTCTTTTAATGAGTGAACATATATCTCTGGTCCGTCTTTAACGGGGAGACGAGTCAAAGTCTGGTCTGAACACATTCTCTATTCTAGTTTACATCGCAAATGTTCCTGACTCGTGTTTCATAAAATAAACTGTCTCACCTGTGGGACACGTCGGTTCTTGGTAGTCCTACTTCTGGTCTGCACTGGACTCAGTCTTCATACACACCTCAACACTTTCTACATTGTTTTAAAAGCTTCAGAGTCTCTTCGTTCTGTCTGTGTAAAGCTTTTCCGGATCCTCACATCACTGCAGCTGTCGACACAGGAAAAAGTAAATTAAAGTGTTTACCACACGAAGAATCTTACTACACACTCGTTACTTCCTTTTCATGTCAAACAAACAAACATTTCCACCATGTTTGTGTCTCTCCAGCGTCGGTTCTCTCCCTTCTCCTCATTCTGACATTTTGGTTGTAAAATTTAAAGAGTTATGTTTCAGAGGAGACTTTACTTTTGGGCTTGTGCATAAAAACGTAAGTTAGGCAAATTAACAAAGGTCTGTTGTTTTAGTTTATATTTTTCCTCACTTGTTTTGAAAATTGCGTTTTATTAAATTTGCTTCATATTTTTCTGTGTGAAGTAATTTGAGTTTTTTTTTTACAATTTTTTTATATTTTTTAGGTCAAAAAACGAATTGATTAATTGAGAAAATCATTAGCAGATTAATAAATAATGAAAATAATTGCTAGCTGTAGCCCTGAAAGTAACTTTACTTCATAGTAACAATCATATCATCATAGAAGATGATTATTATCATTGTCATCTGAGTTATTGTCTTTGATAACTGATTGTTCGGTGGATAAAATGTTAGAAAACAGTGAAATATGTAAATCCTTATTTCCTGAAGCTCAAGCAGATGTTTTATTCAAATTCATTTTTTTCTGACAAAAAGTGAAAAAACAAAACAATTTTGAGTTTATTATTATAGAAAACTGGAATTTTAGTTAATATTCACATTTGATAATAACAATCATTATCAGTTATCAAAATTAATTTTTCTTTCTCTTCAGTGCTCATTGGTTTTGTAACGAGAGTCAAAAAGAAACAACTAATTTGACCCCTCTGGGCCCCCGTACGATGTTAATGATGTTTAGCAGTGTCCTACATATGCGGCGTTCAGAGGCGGGAGCAGGAACTGAGGAAATACTTATGTTTGCTGCCTTGTAATTAGACCTCGACAAACAGGCCGCACCCTCTCAAACACGCACACGCCATCGACACACGACTGACCTGATTCCCAGACATCGTCTTCAGATATTTTATTGTGATAATTTCTGTCCGCCATGAGCCGAAAACACAAAAGCTGGAAGCTGCTACTGTTTTCTTTTGCTTGCAGGAAAAAACAACGATAGTTTTTTTTTTTGAATCTAGACACAGACAAACTAGATTAGAGCCACTGTCGGACGCTTTTACTACAGAAGACACAGAGCTGGTGCAGAAAAAGGCCCATGCAGCAGAATACAGAGCACATTTATCCATCTACAGGCTCCACAGATAAAATGAATCTAAAATATAGTCACTGTCGTCACTAAGGAAGACTCTCAGGCACACGGTTATCCATTTGTCCAAAAAAAAAAAAAAACACGTTACACTACACAAATCCAAATCAAAGCAAGCTGAATATTGTCAAAACTAACTCTTAGATGCTCCTGATTCTGGAGAAAAAAAACAAACAAGAAGAAGAAAAAAAAACATCTAATGAGACAGAAGTTGGAAAAAGTGACGATTATGTACACTCAGGTGTCCATCAGTGTGAGCAGGTCACATGACGCCGTCAGGTTTCCAGATCTTCAAGGAGTGTGAACGAGGCCGAGATGGGAAAGCGTCTGATGGAGTCAGACTCTGGTTCTGGTTGATTCAGATTCAGAGTTTTTTTTTTTTTTTTGTTTTGTTTTAAAGTAGTAAACAGTTTTTTATCGCTCATGTTTCCCTGCTCCATTTGTAGCTAAGTGATGAGAAGACCGACACCACTGTCATGTCTGCAGGTAAATGTAAAGCTAAGACCAGCAGCCAGTTAGCTTAGCTTAGCTTAGCTTAGCACAAAGACTGGAAACAGAAACTTTTCAAGAACAAATGTTGTTTTAGTTTCAGCACCTCGAGCTCCGACTTCTATCTCTGCAGTCTGGTGTTTTAAACCCCAAACAATTCATCGATTAACTGAGGAAATAAACTGCAGATTAATTGATAATTAAAATAATCGCAACCCTCCCCCCCCCAAAAAAAAGACAAATGATTAATCTATTATCTGAGTATTTATCCGTCAATCGATTCAGCTCTGATTAACATCTAAACTTAACTAACTGCCTCAGATCAGTTTATTTTCCCTCTAATTAGTGAAAAATTAAACAGTAGAAACAGATAACAACAGACCAATTAAATATAGTGTTACCACATCGTTAAGTGCTGGTGAGGTGTTTATGACAGTAGAACGTTTACAGTTTACAAGTGTCATAAAGGCAGTGACAGGCGCAATGAGGTGCAATGATTAGTTGATTAATCAATTAGTTCACTGACAGAAAATTAATTACTTTTCCTAGATAGAATTTTATAATTTGGGACTGATTATAGATAAAATATACAATCACATAATCTGCTGCTGTTTTGATAACTGATTAATCTTTTTAGCAATTTTTCAAGCAAAAACTCCCACAATGCACTGGTTCCAGCTTCTCAAATGTGAAGATTTGCTGCTTTTCTTTGCTTTATTTGTCAGTAAAATATTATTATTTTATATTATTATAATATTTGGGTTTTTTTGACAGTTGGTTGAATCAAATAAGAAGTTTTAATACATTTTAAAACATCTGCTTAAGATGTGGGGACATTATAACGGCCATTTTTCAGTGTTTTCTGACGATTCATTAAGAAAATAACCTGCAGATTGATCGATATTGACGATAATAAGTGGTGATGCACCACTCTGAATCTAGAACAAGAGGACCAAACCATCAGTCACTTTTCCACCTTTTCAACCTCATAATTTGTCCGTGTATAAAACATCATCGTCTTCCTCTGCGTCACTGGGCGAACAGTCTGTGAACACACCACCAGTGTTAAATCCTCGCACTCCCGTCCTTCGTCTCCGTCACAGCGCTGCTTCAGACCGAGCAGACGTGTTCCCGAGTCCAAAATAAAAAAACAAAAAACTAATGACAAAAAAAAATCTGTATCTTTTGCTAGTCTTGTGTAAATTTTTTTTTACCCACTCGCAGGTTTTTAACTCCTAAATATGAGTCGCTTTTTCCTCCAGCTGGTGCGACGGCGGGGGGCGATCCGTTCATCCCCCCCGCCCTTCCTGTCCGTCTCGCCATCAGTCGGCCGGTCAGGTGTTCAGTCATCTTTGTAGTTGGTCCAGACAGTTGTGTGTGTGTTTTTTTTGTCATCTCAGGCAACAGACAAAAAAGAAAAGAGAGCCATCTGTCTGACCTTTGACCTCTGACCCCCCCCTCCCTCCCCTAGGCTCCCGGTTGTTGTCTCTCCTCCTCAGGCTTCGGGCCCCTCAGCGGGGTAAGAGTGTGTTTTCAGGTCAGGGGGGGGTGTGTGTGTGTGGTCTGGTCCCGGCATCATCAGTGGGTGTCTGGAGGACTCGTTCCCCGTTGTGGACCGGTTTCCTCTCCGATCTTCTCTTTCTCTTTCTCTCTCTCTCTCTCTCTCTCTCTCTCTCTTGCTTGTTCATTTGCTCTCTTGCTCGCTCGTTCGCTCAGCCCGGGCCCAGACTCCGATCAGCGTCTCCTGGAGGACAGAGCAGGACATTTACTGTAGAGGTGCTGAGCAACAGGAACACATTTAGAGTTTCACTAAATCAACACTTATTTGTCACTTTATTTTATTTACTAATTTTATTGTATCTTTATTGTAAATTGTATTTTATTGTATTTTATTATTAATTTCTTATACATATGTGTGTATTTTTTGTTTGTTAATGTTATTATAGCTTTTTAAATACATTTATTGTATTTCATTGTCGGCTTTGTCCTTCTTGTTTTTCACTCATCTGTAAAATACTTGTATGAAAACTGCTGCACAAATAAAGTTTGATTGATTGATTGATTATATTGGTTTTCACTGCTGGTGGTGGAGTTCGGTATTCCCTGCATTAATCCATCATTTAATCTGTTTCCTGTTCACTCTCCGACAGCAGCTGAACAGTATTTGAACACAGCTGTCTTTTTACGAGATTTTTTTTTTGTCAGTGAATGAGTTTTACATCCGTCAGAAAGGGTCAGTGAACACATCACCGACGTGTCATCACCTTTTAAGTTGATATGGTGAATTTATAATCAAACAATCTCTGTAGGTTCGTTGTGATTTCATACAATGTTATAAAAATATTGATTACAGCTGCTTTAAGGATTATAGCTTTAACGTTTCTCCATTATCGAAGTGACGAAGATCAATTAAAAATCTGCCTATGCATAAAATAACTAGATATGTATAATCCAGTAAATTCAATCCCTGACAAATCTCTTTTATTATCTTTTTATATTTTACTGTATTAAAAAAAAAAAAAAAGATAAAAATCTTTTTCCCTCCAAAAAGATTCACCGTTATAGAAACATATGGAATATTAGTATCAAACGACAGCACCAACGCAAAAGTGAGATTTTTGTCTTTTGATAAATTTCTGCCTCCGACCGACAAAATCTGCCACTTTAACACATTAATGCAAAAATCCAACATTGCCATATAACTGTATAACTCAGTGACTTGCAGCATTACCTGCAGCGGTCTGACAGTTTATACAGTCTCTGGATATCGAACTGACAAGCTCAGCCTGATCATGTGACCAAATGTTGACTAATGTAATTTAAAATCAATATCTTATATCTTGACACGCTCTGACTTCCCTACACTGACTGTGTGTCTCACATCCTCTGCTCCCTTTTCCTTTGTCTTTTATTTTCTTCCTATAGTTAAATAAAATACTAATAACTGTAAAACTTCTTACCAAAATAAGAGTCACATTTGTGGCAAAACATGAGTTTACCTGCCACAAAATGAAAAAATATGAAGATAGCACCAAAGCAAAAATTCATGTTTTTGTGCAAATGCATTTGTATCTAACAAAATGCCTGGAGACTTAATCATATGTTGTGTTGTCACTCCACTTTACAGGAGCAAGAAAGACTCACAAGCTGCTGTTAACGTTAAAGTATCAACTTCAAGTAATCTTTATTTCCACGTTTCCAGAGATTTTAAAGAAAAATTAATAATCTCACTTGAACCTGAAAATCAGAATCAGTTTAAAGTGCAAATATAAACAGGAAGTCCTCAACAAAAGCTTTTCTCTGTGTGTGTTTTCTTTTTGTTTTAATTAACTTGCTGAAGCTTCGTCTCTGGTGATAATGGACACACAGTGTGCGGCTGCTCTAGTCTACTCCGTGACATATCTCTGGTTTCTCTGCTGCTTGTCTCTCCTGTCTTGTCTCTCTTGTCTGTCTCGCTTCTCACGCACTTCATTTCTCGCCTTTTTCACTCTGTTCGACGAGATACTGATGAGGGAGGGGAGGGGAGGGAGGGGGTCAGTACAGAATAAGATGATGAGCCCTGACCCAACACATTGTGCGGTTTGAGTGTCGGCAGCGTTGAGTAATCGTGGGGCTCGCGTCTCACCTTCCTCCGGTCTTGAAGATGAGGTCGGCGTTGGGAGCACCTTTCGGGTGCTGGTAACGCGGCCGACGCTCCCGGTTGGTGTTGGCCGGAGCCGGGCGCTGGGCGAGGGACTGCATCATCTCTGTAAAACACACACACACACACACCACAAAAGAGGTGAGTGATTTAAAAATGCATGACTGTATAGGTTCTGTTCTCATCATGCATCAGTAACCACGGTCACGGCGCGTTACCCTGGTAATCCTCCTGCTCCTGTCGCTCATTGATGTCCAGGGTGAGTTTCTTCATCCTCATGCGCTCCTCCTGCTCCGCCTGCTGCTGGTTGAAGTGGTTTGCCGCCAGGTGTGATGACAGGGGCACGTTCAGGATCTTATACTGTTGACGAGAAGCACACTGTGTCTGTGACACACCGACAAGATCTTGGATCCAATAACAACAAAACACAGGACAGGTTTGGTTCGACCTCGTCCGCCGCAGACATCACATGACTTAAATCTCAGGCAGACAAACACACTGTACTGACAGGAGGTCAGTGTTTGTCCTGTGGCACAGAGCAACAGTTAGCAATACGTTGTGTTACCAACCGGCCTTGGGTCAATCCGAGGCTGGATTACCAACCAGGCAAAGGAGGCAAACACCCAGAGGCCCCAAATCCCCATGTTTGCTCCACGTCAGTTCCATGTATGTAAATGCATTAATCAGTATTTTGTTAGACATTTGCACCACTGATGTTGGGTCCTCCGTCCTGTGGCCCCTGTTTTACAGAGAGGAGCTTGTGTGTCTTCATGTGCTTTAAAGATCTTAAGATAAAAACGACTCAAACAGTCCTTAGTGTACTGGCTGCTTTCTGGATGTCTGGGGAAATAATGAAAACGCCATGTACACTGGGGCTCAATATGGGCCCAACAAGAACCGATTTCCTCAGGGCCCCACTAGGAGGTGAATCCGGCCATGGTTCCAGGTACATCCCACGCAGAGGAAGTGAGGACAGTCACAAAACAAACACACACACATAGAGGATGCTTTGTAAATCAGCTGAGGCCGTGTGTGTTTACAGAGAGAGAAAAGTCATTTCCCATCCACACACCTCACAAACACACCTACAAAGATTTTCTGTGTTCTCTCCAAACTTCATATGAAAAGTGTTTTGTTTTGTTTTTTCTCAGCCTGTGTGTTTCTGGCAGTTGTCCTTTAAAACAGACTGAAGCCGTGTGGACTCAACGCTCCATTAAACCTTGGAGCTGGGGCAGAAAGCTGGACACACCCTGCAGCACAAGAGCCAGCCTCTGCCCTCAAACCACACATTCCACCGCTGCAGTTCGCCTAAACACACACACACACACACACACACACACACACACACACACACACACACACTTAGCCTTTCTATGCTTGTGAGGACCATCGTCGACAGAACGTGTTCCCCTAACCCAAACTTCAACCGTGTATTGAATTTCAATATATATAGTAAATGTACATATGAAGTAAAATAATATATGTATATTTATCCTATGTATGTAAAAATTACATATGGAAACTATTGGAAATTCTAAAAAATTCATATATTGATATAAATGTCAGGATAATACAAACAAGTATGTATGATTGTATTGTAGAAATATGTTACATAAATATACATCCATCCCAAAGTATGTTGATATCATGTATGTAAATATAAAAGATACATATTTATGTTATTATTACATCATTTAAATATATAGAATTTGAATTAGTTTGTCGTTTTAATAAACTCACATTTGACTATAGGTATTTTATTTATGTTATAAACTTATATCTTCATATATTCAGAGGGTGTATACAAGTGATAATAATATATCCTTATAGTTAACATATATGACAACATTACCTTTGATGTAGGGACATATGTGTTATATATTACATTTCTTTGTAGGTTCACTGTTCTGCTTCACTCTCATAGCGTCGTTCTCGATTGCAGCAGCTGCTTTCAGAGACACATCTGTAAAAAGCATCTGTCCTCTACCTGCTCAGCAGCAAACCGCAGACAGACACAGTCAGAGAGCAGCTGGTGAACATAGTGGAGCAATTAGCAGCTAAAAAGAGCCAGATATTTCCCTCAGGAGCTGGTGGAGACCAAACACAGAGCTAAAATAAAGAGCGGGAACACTGGACACAAATACGACTCCACGTGAACGATCGTGTTGCTCTGAAACTGCTGGATGTGAATATAAACAACTCATTTCAAACAAATTCACAAATACCAAACTTAAAAAGTGAAGATATGTCAATGTTATGCTCTCTACCTGTTTCTGCCGCCTCCCATAACATAACATCAGTTATAATTAACCTTCAAACAGCCCTTTGAAGTAGTGACCTCACAATCCAGACCTGTCTGCACTACCATGGTTTAAAACTGAAACTGGTCCTCACAAAAACGCAATACAACCACACAAACACACAGCTACGTCCTGAGTCAATATTATTCCTGGGCTCGGTCAGAGTGTGTGAGTGTGAGTGAATTTCAGAGACAGTGAAAGTGTATCACTCCTCTCCTCATGTGCGTTTGCTCTCAGATACATCCAGACACCGAGCAGAAGAACCGCACTACAGTCCTGTCCCTTGTGTGTATCCATGGACGTTTTGTTTGTCAGCCAGCGACACCTCTGGGTCCCTTAGGTCCTCTTTAGGGTAAAACTAAAGGGCGATCAAGCATTTGTTTGTGCTGATCTCTGCCTTTTGCAAAATAAGCAAGAAGAAGACACAGCGACTGTCAGACAGTAGAGAAGAAAAGATGGAGGCTGCTGCTCTGGACCACAGGAAAACACAAGTTTCTCTCCACAGCCCCTGGTGGTAAGAATCTGCCCCGGCTACGACCCTGTGACTCTTTCTGTACATGTGCTCTTAGGTATTCCATGACAGACACAGTTAAAAGCAGGAGCCTGTATCTCTCAGATGACTCAATATATACCCAGATACACAGTCCTCTACTTGATTAAGGATAATTAATAATAATACTGTGATCTAAAGGTGATTTAATACAATTCTCGTGTGTCTTTTACCTGCTGCTTGTTGCCCTTGCGCGTTAGCATGACGAACTGCATGGTGTCGGAGATGTCCGAGTCTCCCTCCCCGATGCACGTCTGTCCGGAGCCCCCCTTCTTCAGCTGACTCTTCAGCTGCAGAGGAATGGCCACGTCCAGCTGGTGCACCTTCACCGCCTCGCCGCTGCGCTGCTGCAGTGACACAAACACACCAGTCAGGAGAAGTTTGTACCTTTAACCGTGAGAAGAAGCGTCAATCTGGGATGTTCGGATCGAAGGAAAGTGGCTGCAGAGGGGAAGTTTGTTTCAGCAGAAAAACAGAGGGTCAATTTGCCAAACTTTGAACAAACTTTTAAATGATCTAAACTTTCTCTCCCCCTCACTTACACTGAAACCTCATTACACAGGGATCTTGTAATGAACAGTATGAACAGGAACAACAATTCAAGCGAGCAAAACCAGTGACCGCACGGCGCAAAGACTTCACTGCATTCACAGTTCAGCCGACAGCCGAGCAGCAGGATGTCGTACCTGCAGGTTCTCCAGCATCATCTTATCCAGAGCCTGAATGAAGTCCTCATCCTCAGCGCAGGCCACGTGCTTCAGTCCACCGCCACGGATGGTCACCTCCTACACAGACGCAGCAAATTAAACACAACCAGATAAAAAGTTCCCCTGTCGTCTCATAAAATCAGTGTTTTCTTAAAGCTAAATTTAAAATAGTCTCTTGCTGCCAGAACCAAGGTTAGGACGTTAATGATAACCTGCTCCAACCTCTGGTCTGTGTCAACATTCACCATCACTCATCCTGTAATCGTGACGGTGATTACACTGCTTTTTAATTTGTGGACAGATTTACGGGTTCAGCACCGAGTCTCTTATCCACAGCTCCTCATATGTTCTATCTTACATTGTTCTCCTCATCAGTCTCGTTTTCTTTATTGGAGTCGGTCAGGTAGTCGGTGTTCTCTTCTTCCTCTTCCTCCCTCTCTTCTTCTTCGTTCTCAGACCCATCCTGTGTGGAAAGAAAATAAATAAATAAATAAATAAAAAGGCACAACCTGTTAACTGAATGGAAATTCTGCTGATAAAATCTATGAAAATTCTGATTCTACATATTTATGCTCTTGTAAAACAGCGAGTAGAATTTGAACCAATACGTTGGATTATTCATTGAATCTTTCACTTAATTCATTTTAATATAAGCGGCTGAAGTGATTCATCCAAAACGTTTATTCGATTTTTGTATGATTGACAATTCGATGAATCAACTAATCGTTGCAGCTCTGATCTGTACATTTAAGGCCCTCAGAGCAGCGCTGTTGATAAAATAAAAAGATGAATCTTCACTTTATCTTCAGACAGACTACTGTGGCAGCGACAAATATTTAATCTCTGAGACTAAGTATTTTTGTATCATATATCAAAATGCTAGGGAGGCAACAGAGCGAGCTGTCAGTTAGCAAAGAGCTTGCTGGGATACGACTGTTCTCCCCATGACGACGTTGGTCATCGACCAGCTGCCGGTCGATCTTCACGTCTGAAAACGTTGGAGCAAATTTCCAAAGAGGGAAAAACTCTAATCTAAGTCTTTAGCTGTTGTCAGTCACGAATATCAAACACGTTTGAAAGAAATCCACCCGGAAGCGACTGGAGCTGGAGACTTGAGATCAGAATCTTTTCATATTACACACTATGATTTTATCTGTGACTTTCCAACACAATAAACAAGTTCTGGCCTCAGTTTCAGGGGCTTCTCCAGCCAAACAAGATCATCAAGGAAGAACAACATTATTTACAGACGCCATCAGTTGTCATGTCACAGCGTCACTCCACCAACACAACAGTGGCAGTTGGGCAGAGGAACAAGGTGAAGTTTTGGAGAGTTAGGTCATCAGGACAAAAGGACTCACATCCTCTTCCTGTTCATTCATTTCGCTCTCGTTGCCCGACTGCTCCTCAGTGTCAGCGCCTCCCTCTTCGTCATCGTCGTCGTCTTCCTCGTCAAGCCCGTCCCCTTCGCTCATGGCGCTGGAGCGGCCGTCCTTCTCCATGGCCATACCTTGATGAAAACACAATGTACAACGTGCGATTATTAGATTGCACACAGGTGGTTATGAGAGATCGTTATCAAAATGCATGCAGCCACGCCCAACCAGGGGAAGCAGCTTCACTCAAACAAAAGCTTCAGGTATTAATTCAGCAAATATTCAGGAGGGAATTATTGCCTCATTAGTCAACCTGGATAAGAAGTGCAACCAATTACAGGAGCTAATTATGCAGCTGTGGTGACGGTGAGAAAAATGAAGTCAGGCAGGCGGCCTGAGGTTGAAGATCAGGTCTTGTGTGACTCGGGAACCGAGGAATGTTTGATCCCGGTTCAAGTATGAACAGTAAAACAATGGGACCACTGTGTTACTTAGGGGGCCTCTAATCCTCATCAATCATGCTCTCCTCCACACACACACACACACACACATTAAAGCATTGAACTTACATATGTTTCTGAGGTTCTTGTATTTCCTTTTTATGCTGCTTTATGCTTTTACTCCACTTTATTTATTTATCACCTATAATTACTAGTTACATTGCAGAGTTAGATTGTCATGTAAAAACATATAATAAGCTAATAAAAGACAAACTGTTGTTAAAGATTAAAGAATTGGTTACTGACAGAAAAAAAATCAGCTGTTTGCGGTTTAAATTTCACGGATGTTTTAGTACAAACGAGGCTCAAAGAAGTAAAACTCTGATCTTTCAATAAAAAAGCACAAGGATTAGAGAACAGTCCAAAAGAACAAATCCATTCACTCTTATCTTCTTTGTTCTCCCACTGATCCTGTCACGACCCTCAGATTTGTCTTGTGCTTCAAGATTTCTCCATCTTGTGATTTAACTTTATATGAAGGACTACAAAGTAGCTCGCTGCTGTATCAGTATTAAAAATCTAATTATGGCATAAACAATCAGCCACAGTACGAATAAGTACTTTTACTTTTGATACTTTCGGTACATGTTCCTTATTTATTTTTACACTGTTGTCCTGCTAACTTTGCTTCAGTAAAGGATCTGAGTGTTGCAGCGGCCTGCAGTCGGTCCCACAGTGTCACTCTCTCTGAGGGTGGAGCTAATATCTACATTTTTCTCTGCACATTCCAAGTCAACACCTTGATACTGTTGAACAAAGCCAGTGCTGCCGTGCTTTGAAGATACACCTGCAACACAAACGTTTCCTTCTTCCTACTCTCTGTCTCGCTCATTGTGTTCTGTCTCTTTCTGTCTCTGCATTCCTGGAAAGTCGTTTTTCAAATATGTCTTAATACAAAACCCACAAAACACAAGTGCCCGAGTCACTTTCACATAAGAGTCACAACGATAGTCTTAGTAGGACAACATGAACGACAGTACAGACAGTACGTGAGCAAATAGGAACTTAACAGCAGTTCCAACTTTGTGACTTGTCATTCACTGATGTTATAAAATAAAGCAGTAAAAATGTGATGAATCTCAGTCTTTTTGTTATTTCTGCGAGTTGTGGACATTTACTTGTGATCAACACTCAAATATATCCAGTTTACAAACAACACCTAAAAATCATGTCCTATGAGAAACTAGAATCAGAGTCTTGGCATAAAAACAAGACTTCTGTGATTAATTGATTCTGAAAACAGATGATTACATTCCTGTCAATCGATGTGGAACACATGGATACATGTCACGGACATACCAAAACATTATTAACATTTTTGGTGGTGAACCACCTCTAATAAACTCTGCACAGAGAAACTCGGTGACCGACGTCCTTCTTTTCATTTATTTTAATTCACAATTATCATTCCTTAAATCTCTGTATTGTCTGGGCCCTTTGACTGAGTGTATGTGTGAGGTATGTGCGTTTAGCTGAGATGAACCTGTCTGACAGATGAAGCAGGGTGAGGAATGATGCAGCACGATCGATCGTCCTCCTACACACCGGGGAATGCTGCTCAGCCGGGGCGACAGAGAGCGGATCGACCGGAGAGACCGGCTGCTGCACACTCACAATCCTTCACACATGCAGTAATTACATGCCGGATATAGACACTTTAGATACGAGCACACTGTGTCACTCTTACCGAGCTTGACGAGCACCTCCCTCTCCAGGTCGGCGACCTGTTTGGTGGCCTCGTCCAGGGAGCAGCTGAGTCTCATCTTGGGCCTGAGCAGCTCCAGGGTGTCGCTGATCATGTAGTCGATGTCGATGGGGAACGGGTGGTCCTTGGTCCAAACATCAATGCTCTTCTTCCACCAGATGTACCGCTGCAGAAAACACAGGACATCATTTTATTGAAGTCCCTTGAGATTTATCACGGCATAAATGGCTGCATAGAGAAAAGTACACAGCTGCAACGATTGGTCAATTAATTAATTAGTCAATCCACAGAACAATACCACATTCACGTATGTGCACAATAACACAGGACTGAGCATGGAGGTGTATTGTGAGCAGACGTGCCTGGAAGTAGATGAGGAAACAGTCCAGCTTTCTCTTGCTGGAGCCGCGGTCGAAGTACTGGCCGCACGTATCGAGCAAGGTGCAGACCATGCGGAGGCGGAACAGGTGCTCTGGGGGGTCCAGAGGGCTGGGGCTGCCGTCCTGATTGACCCCGAAGGAGATGAAGGAGAAGAGGGTGCGGAAAATGACGGCCGACTCCACCATGCGGTAGTTGTAGAGCTCGCCCAGGAACTTGGCGCTGCTGATCCGCCGCTGGTTGAACTTGGGCTGGTTGACCTGTGAATAGACAGCAGTGGATGACAGATTCAGACCCGATACTAGGGCTGAACGATATGCAAAAAAAAAAAAATCATATATGCAAATATATGAGTCAGAATTTAATTGGGAATGGTCATTTTTGCATTTCACTGAAACATAAAAATATGATGATGATGTGATTTTTTCGGGGACTTTTACAAAACAAACACGTTCCTTTATGTTTGGAGAATATGATTTATAGGCCGTTGCATCTCCGTAGCATCACAATGCTTCATTTATGGTATGTTGAGACACATTTCACCTTTATCAAAACTAGAATTACCGCCTTGCGGTTGTCTGCTTCCACCAACCAACCAGCCAAGTTGCAGGAAATATGGTCACAATCTCCTCTTCCTGAGAAACAGTATTGAACAATGGCCAGAAGCGTCATCACTTCATATTATGCTATTATTATAAGCTATTATGCTATTGTGTAGCAATTTGTGAGTTACGGCCAAAAACGTGTTTTGTGACCGTTTCATAAAATTACCTCCGGCATTTCACAAGAGTGTGTGGTCACTGTGACTGTGAACTTTGTCCAAAATCTGATGAGTTCAGCCTTGAGTCCAGGTGAGAGTTTGTGCCAAAGTTACCTCAAGGCGTCACTGAGATATCATGTTCACAAGAATGAGACGGAGAACCTGAAAACTCCAGCCCTGACTGTCGGCATAAAAATTGCAGCTCCTGCAATTTCAATACTGCACTTGGTCATGTTGCAATTTTGGTTAATATTTTAAATAACTGCTCTTTTTATATTAAAGTAAACAGCCATACAACACTTTAAAAATATTCTGCTACAAGTAAAAAGTCCTGCATTAGAAATCTAAAGTAAAAGGTACAAATCTATTAACAGCAAAATGAACGACTCATCAGAGTTACATAATTCTGACCTTTAGATCTGAGACAAGCAGTTTCTAATATTCTGCATGTTGATACTCTGGTGTCACAGAGTTGTAGATTCAACCACATGAAACAGTCAGAGGTGTTGTGAAAACATGACTGTGCCAGGCGACATTCTCACGTGTCCTGCAGCATGCAGCGGTGCCCGTCACACTTATGACAGTAGCAACATGGCTTCAATCAGCTGTCAAAACTGTCAGTCAAGATTTACACCTGGTTTTGTTTGTCTTCCTGTTCTCTCACTGCACATTACCTCACCACTCTGGACTCATCAATGATACATAAACAAAACCCTCTCGTCTTTTGTCAGTAAGTGTTATTACATCACAGTCTTACCTCCATGCCCAGCCGGATGTCCTCCAGCACTCCGTCCACCACATGGATGCCCACGTCCTCCTGGTAGGCCACCAGGCCGGCCAGCAGGTTGGCCACGCAGTGGATGCTGTTGTACTTCACGTTCCAGATATTGACCATGCAGCAGATCAGGTAGCTCTTGACCTCGGGATCCTGCCACGGCAGTTTGCGCATCTGCCTCAGCACCTTCTCGGTGGTGACCTTGGACAGGTCCTTGTAGAGCAGCTTGCGGATGTACTCCTGCAGCGGCGGCCGCTTCTTCTTCACCGTCTTCTCCATGGGCGGGGGGTTGCAGTAGTAGTATGCGTTCTCCACCATCGTCACATAGCGAGCGTCCAAATGCTGCGCCTGCTTTTTACGCATCATTTGCTCCTGAAACGCAGACAGGATTTGACCAAAATATCAGCTGTTTTCATAAACACTACAACTTCAATGTTCAATATTTCTACAAAGTGCAGTCTAACTAACTAACATGTAAACATGCTGGAAGGAAGAAGTGTTTCCAGCTGTTCTGAGAAGCCACACTTGAAGGCAGGGTAATAAAGATTTGTATTGGATTATTATTGTCTGTTTTAACCAGGCTGATCCACTGTGATGACGATGAGGATGTGTACTGACCAGCAGGACGCTGGTACGCAGGTGAGAGTCGGGGGATCTGAACAGGAAGCGGCCACAGGTCTCCAGCAGTGTGCAGGCCATCTCTATGTGGTGATGGGTGAAATCAGACAGCAGCATCTGTTGGGACACACACACAGTTCAGTTAAGACATTACCATTAATCAGCTCAGAGAAAACAAAGCCTCAGATCTCAGAAACAGATTCTTCACCCACCTTGAGACAATGCAGCGTGTCTGTTTTTGAGAACATCTTAAACTTGGCCAGTTCCCCGATAAATCTGACCGTTTTATTTTTGGTCTCGATGTTGATCTGGTCCTTCTTCCGAATCTAAAAGCGCAAAACACACACAAAATTATCAAAAAAATTCAACCTTGTCATTCAGAGTATTATGCCTATATACCTACGTGAAACCTGAAGTCTCCCTTCAACATGGAGCAGAGGTCCTCAGCCACATCTGACATGCAGGGATGAAGAGTTGCCACCAGGCGAGAGTAGAAGGGCAGCAGATCCAACCTGAGACAGGAGGAAGAGTCAGCGCGCCACTGATTAGCAAGAGACTAGAAATTAAGACAACAGCACCACCTGCTGGTGTTTGAAGGTAACAGTCTATATCTTCCTTGTCAATAAATCCCATGAAATTACCCAAACCAACATTACATATGTTGTAGTATATATCCAAAGCCTGATGTGTCCTATTCTTCAGTGCCAAATACACACTAGAGCACCATATATGTATTAATCCGCCGCTGAAGATAGTCCCCAACAAATGCACTATTTCCTCCTGTTTGTTAGAAGCTAGTGTCCAACTGTTTTAGGAAATTACTGAGCCTTTTTTTATTTTATTTACATCCTCAGCAGGAGCCAATGGGCTTGAGGCCGAACACCACAGGCAGGAAAGTCAAAAGGAATTAAGAGATGGTGTAATACAATGTTGGTTTTGGCTTTTCATGGAATTAGTCGACAGTAATGATAATTGTAGATTATTCCCATCCTAACACCTTGTCTACACATCCGAGCAGCAGCTTCAGTCCACTGTCTGTGTCTATATGAGATACATTCAGGTATGGTACTGAATTTATTCATCCATGTTTATTAATTCAGAGTCTTGTTTATGGACTCCTGATTAATCTAGTCCAATATTCCCTCTCTTTTTGCTCTGTTCTGGTCTCTACTACTAACTGCACAGAAAAACATCTGGCTCTTTAGCTGCTAAACGTTGTCTCTAACTGTGTCTGTCTGCTGTTTGGTGCTGGGCAGGTGGTTAACAGCAGATCTATCAATACAATGAACTGAAAGAGGCTAAATCGCTCCAGGGCACCGAGGCAACACAGACATTTGATCCATTGCAAATATAAAAATATGGATTAGTGCAGCTTTAAAATCGATCAAAGCTGTTCATATGGTTTAAAAGTTATCTACATACTCATGGTCAGCATATAGATGCAGTTTGCAAAGATTTACCTCTGCCTGGGGACAGTGAAGAGAGCACGGACAAGCTTCCTCCTGTTAGATTTGGTGTTCATGTTCATGCAGAAGTCCATGGCAGCCTGCAGGAGAAAACAAAGTGCATGACCTGCCATTACTCATTTGTAACGCTGTATAATATGTAAGAGCAGAGGTCAGGTGGAAATATGGATGAAATGCTTTCACAGTATAATTTTGTTCATTTGTTTCTATCAAATCATCCCGACACAAAATAAGACATTTTAACTTATAAACAACATGTACACCGTGTTAAACGTTCTCCTCACCTTGTCTATGAGGTCTCTGTTGACACAGTTCGGGAGCTGCTGGATGAAGGCGTCCACGATTAGCTTCAAGTGGGACCCTGTGTTGGCCTCCTCGTCCTCTTGTTCTACACATACAAAAATAAAACATTAAACATTAAACCGGGAGTTTCATGCTTTATGTTTTCAAGTTTGAAATATAAAGACTGATTATAATTGTAGTCGTACAACTGAGGTGTGATCTCTAGGTACAACTGACATTGGGTTGACATGTAAAATTACCATTCTTTTCTGAAAAGGACTTGTTTACCTTGCTCATCCAGTAGTTTTTTGGCCAGTTCTTCGTTTTCCGCCTCGTCTGCTCCCTCCAGTTCCAGAGGTTCATCTGTGATTTCCAGAGCCTCCAGCTCCAGCTCCAGCTCCTCTGTGGTGCTGGCCGTGTCCTTCCCTTCTTTCCCATCTGAAGAGGCCAGAAACAGCAGCACAGTCAGAACAACACTGACAGACTCTCCTTCTTCATCTGTCTGTGGAGTCATGAAAGATACCTTTGGCGTCATCCTTATCTTTCCCCTGGCCGCTCTTCTCGTTGTCCTTGAAGAGGATGGCAGGGACGAAGGCCTTCAGGTCCACCAAGTTTTCATAGAAGTTACGAGCATCTTCATCTTCCCAGATCCCTCCTTCCAGGTCATACTCTCCAGGCTTACCAGGGGTGAAAATATCAATACCAGGACCATGCTCTGAGAGAGCAGAGAAAGAGATTTACATATATTTAAAATACGACACACGTGTAAAAACAAACATCTCAAGAGCACGTTTAATTTAACTACACACCCTCTTGCACAGTCTTGTCCTGAGGCAGCTCTGGCATGTTTTCATCCAGCAGATCAGCCAGGGACTGAGTGTTGGCCAGCAGCTTCTGGTAGGAAGTGGCAAACTCTTCATACTGCTTGTGCCTGTCCTCACTCAGCTCCCCTTTGGAATGAAGAATTCGCCTGAAAAGGGGAGAAAGTTGTATGATAGTGAGCAACAAAGAGTGACCAAGGAGCTCTATTGCCCGTTGACAAAGGATGTACTCACCTGTTCTGCCTCTCAATGTTCTGCAGCTCCCGGTGGTCCTTCTTCAGGTGTTTGGTGAGTGATGTGAAGTACTCCCGTAGAAGGTTCTGGAAGGGCTGCTGTTTCTCTGTGCTGATGATCTCGCTCGGAGGGAAGGACAAGCCAAACTTGTCAGCAGCCAGTTTCACCTTACGGGGCACCAGACCAGCAATGTCGTCCCCACAGTGCTTACAGAAGCTGATGACCACTGACACATGAGTGTGCGTCTCCCGGTCGGTGCTAATAATGTTCTTCAGCTGCTCATAAATCAGCGAGAGACCCTCCTTGTCTGTGAAGAGGCCGACGATGGTGAGCTCGGCAATGAAGCGTAGATCTGTGCGCAGCTTGCTCACATTAGGCGCCTTGTCCTCCTTCCTTGCTTCAAAGTGCTTCTTCCACGCCTGTAACAGTAACGGAGCGAACTCAGCGTAGCGCTGGTGGAAGAGGGAGCACAGATGCACAGCGCAGCCCACATCAGAGATCTTCAACTTGGCCTCCACGACGGAGCTCACGGCCTCGCCGATGTACTTGCTGAGGTTCAGTGAAGCAAAGTCGTTGGAGAGTGAATCCCGCTGCTGTTCAGTGAGTGTACGCAGCTTCTTGACAAAGGCAGTGTTCTTTTTAAGGCTGGAGTCCAGTCGGCTGAAGAAGGCCTCTTCAGGTCGACCCTCATGGGCGTTCTGGTTCTTGCTGCGGAGTTCCTTCCTGCACTGATGGCGCTCCCAGGCCTCCTGGTGCAGCTGATGCCCCTCCTCCTTTTCCCTGTAGAAAGTAGGTAAAATTGATAAAGATATATGATGAAAACAAAACAAAAGCAAAAAACTATCATCGGATTTCTTTGATTTGATATTGATGATGCTGAATCTATTATGCCTCTGAGAAGAAGGAGGCTTTACAAAGACGACAACAGCAAAGTTCACCACCACTTACTTCAGAAGTGCTGCCTCCTCCTCACGTTGTCTTTTAGCCTCCTCCTCTTGAAGTTTCCTCTCCTGCTCCTCCTGCTGCCTCTTCTCCTCCTCCTCTTTCTTTTTCTGTTCCTCCTCCGCTTTCTGTTTTTCCTCCTCCTTCTTTCTTCGCTCCTTTTCCTCTTTCTTCTTCTTTTCCTCCTCTAGGCGCTTTCTTTTCTCCTCCTTGCCACCTTCTTTCTTACCACTCATTTTGGCCTCATCTTTTGCTTTATCCCGAGCAGACGCTGGTCTTCTCTCACCATCTCTGTCCTTCTCTTTTTCCTTGTTACTGAAGGAGCAAACATCTTTCTCATCCATGTTTACTGAGCGCTTGCGTTCAGCAGGCATACTGAGGAGAGACAACAAGAAACAGTTGTTTAACAACACTGCTATTTTGAAGCCATTTCCAGAATCCTTAAACACTCTCCTAACTGTCTGAGTAAATATTCCATCTGTTGCACAACTTATTGTTGTGGCACTAATTAAATAGGATTATTTTTCTAAAATTATGTCCTTTTTAATGAATCGAAGAAAGAAAAAGGCTTGTTTGTGCCTAGATGAGAGCTGGTATTCTGTCTCCTCTTATTGAGATGGGTCTGTTCACTGCTGTGAAAGATGAAACTTGACTTTGACCAGTGTGTGTGACTTAGAGGAAACTAAAAATGAAAATCATTATATTGTTTTATTGTCCTTCGTACTAGTTTTTGTTTAATGATATAAAGCATGTGAGTGGGTTGATGGGTATGAATGATTCACAAGGACTTAAATGGTTGTTAGAAAAAAAGAGACATTTAAATTGGCATCTTATTTAAGTAATGAATGGGAAGACAACCGTGAATCAATGAGTGATCGAGCATCAATGAGTGGGTTTATTCATGCAAAGTTTTTCTTTTCTTGAAATAATTAATTGGATTAATGTGTATCCAACCTGATGGAAACAGCTGTATAGTTAATGCTTGATGTAAATGTGTTATAGATTCGCATGACACCGAAATAAAATGAATTCTCCCACAATATTTAGTTGTATTTTCTCGATAACCAATTGTACAGAATCGAAAAAATAAATCGAGAGTCTCGTTTAAAATAACATTTTTAACAAACAACCACGCAGCAGCTTCGTTGCAGACACCGCTCGTTAGCCGCCTAGCACAGCTGGCTAATTTAGCACGTTAAAGTTAGCGCTCTTCTGTGCTAGTGATGAGTTAAGTTAAATCTTAGCTGTAAGAGAAGGTAATCCGTTTTATAACAATGTAAAAACGCAGTAACGTTCTAAACGTTAACACACATTAATGACAAAAACACGGTTAGCATTGGCAGAGCTAATGCGTTTAGCTAACGCCTTTAGCTTCAGTGGACGCGCAGAAACCAATGTAAACAAACGTTTTAGCAGCGTTAAACTGATAGTTAGTGAGCAATAAATCGTTACAGTGTAAAGTTGAAATAATATACACTGTAAATCCCTGCTTGGCAATCCTCATTTTCGTGTAAATGTTCCAGTAAATTGAAAATATGTACCTGCTAACTGTAGCAAAACAAACATCGGTCATTAGCGTCGGTTTCCGTGTGAAACGTAGGACCCCGTCATGATGGCCCCACACATGATGCCTTACTGAAAATATTTCATTTAGTTATATTTTTCACACAGTTTTTCGTATTCGTATTAGATGGTTTGATATTATCGCATTATAATTTAACCCGTGAACAACGTCATATTTTGGTTCATTCAAATTGTGTCACATCGACAGGCAATGCTCATGGCGACTATTCATGTAACGGTGTTTTAAAAGTATTTAAAAACAAATAGGAAATAAAATGAAGATATATGAATAAATAAAAATATTTTTAAATTTAAATAGAACATAAATAACAAATTAAAATTAATTAAAATGAAATACAATTAATAAGAAATTTTGTTTTTATTTATTTACTTTCTCATATTCATATTCAAACACATTATTGTTGTATTGGTGTATTGTGTAGTGTATACCATATCCATATTTATTTATGGATATGGTATTTATGTTTATATTATAATATATAACATTAGATTATCATAGATTTAAGTATGCACAGAATATAAAATATAAAACTAAGAATATACTAATACTAAGAATATAAAACTAACTCCACTTTGACCAACTACAGCTGTAAATCTGTACTTAGAAATTAAAACATGTGTCATACGAATCCAATAGTGTAATTTATATTATATCTATGATAGGCGCATTAATAGGGGACATTTTTCTGAATTATGAGTAGTATGACACTTTCAATGCAGCACTTTTACTTGTAATGGAGTATTTTTACATTGTTGTATGGCTATTTTCACATAAGTAAAGATGTAATTACTTCCTCAACCACTAACTGTATATATCAATAGATGGATAGTCTTATAATACATCCATGGTAGTGGTAGTAGTAGCAGCAGTAGCAAAAGTATTGGTAGTAGTTGTAAATGAATATGAATTTTCCATGCGGGTGTTATTATTTGGGAATATAACTTGAATTAAAAAACTCAGCTGCTACTGACTTATTAACATGATCAATCAAACCAAACAGAAACTATGTAATTTAACTGAAAATAAAACAGTTAGACCTTCAGAAGAAACAGAACAGATTCTTTGTGAGGTTGTTTTACAGCAGCTCTCAGACTTTCCTCCCCAGGAGACTACAGATACTTTTAAACACACACTTACTTTTTCCACTCATTCATTCATCTGAAAGGTCCTCCCAGCACAGCCACTAGCTTGTGTGTGCGTGAACCAGGGTTACTGTTGTAGCTTTATTGACACAGTGTGGATGAAACACACACACACACAACACACACACACACACACACACACACACACACACACACACACAGGTACTGAAAGCTCAGCTCTGAGCCACAGGAAAGCTACACAGAGGTGCTGTTCACAGGAAAACTACATTTTAGGTGTGGTTATAAGGAATGAAAGTAATCCACCTACAGGAGGTTTACTGATGTCTTACTGTTGCAGTTTAACTCAAGGCTGAAGACGAAGAGCCCAAATAGTTCAAACTACTGTAGCTCCACTTTGAGCAGATACAACAGTAAGATGCTTTGCTGATAATAATACTCTTGTAAGCAGGATGTTAAATGTAGTTACTTTACTTGTGATGGTCTATATTTAAAATGAATGTACTGGTACTTTCATTTCAGGATCTGAATACCTCCACCGCTGACTGTCTACATCAATGGAAACTCTCCACAACCCGTAAATGAGCAGACAAACAATCCAAACAGCTGAAAAGTCACTAAATCATTTTATTCAGCAGACTGAACCTGTTCAACACAGTAAAAGTGAAATGCAAATAGTGAATCTCTGTCATGGTTACAGTCACGCTGCGGTGCATCACAGACAGAGACACTGTCTGGTAAATCCAAAGACACTTTGCTGCTTCCTGCAACGAAACATCACTGTAGGAGCATTCGATTAGAGTTTTATTTCAGCAGTAAAATGACTGACTGGAGTTTTTAAATCATTAAATACCCAACAGATTTCCGCTGGGATTAATGACCACCCGCCTGCCCCTCACCACCTGTGATCCTCGGAGCATCTGAAATGTTTTCTCAAGAGGAAAAAAAAAATCTGATGTAGTTAAGTGGGTGTGATCAGATTCCTCTCACACACAGCCACAGTCATCAAAATGTAATAGGTTCTTTCAAAAAATAAAAAGAAAGAAAGAAATAATTTAAACTAACACTGTATGAGACTAAGTTCAGTCCAAAACCAGAGGTTGAAATACTGCAGACTGCATAAACACTCAGTTTAAAGCAAGATAAGCTATTTAATCACTCACAACAAAATGATTGTTGCTGTTCCTGCTGCTTGATAATTGTTCGCTTTAAAGGCTCGCTCACACCAACATTTTCAGCAGTTTCATTTTTCAGTTAAATCAGCGAGGTAAACATTTTTCATGCTTGAGCTTAACTTTTGGGAAGAATGAAAAGTAAATGCGTGCTGTTGATTAATAGCAAACTGTCTTTATAGCGACAACCTCCAAGATGGAGGAAGCCATTGTCGTTTATTAGCTGTATTACACCATCCAGTTTAATTTATAGTTAAGACAGTGGATTCGATGGCGTAAATACGTCTTTAGAATAAACTGAGCTTGAAAATAGTTTCACTATGATTCTAAGTCAGTGTCAAAACATATTATAAGGAAAGTTCAGATTTTTGTGTGCAAACAGCCATGGTTTAAACTCACTACAAACACATGGCAGGTGGCCTTAGTGTAAACAGGGGACAGTAATGAATGACACTGAAGTAATTTACTGCAAGTTATTTGGTATCAACATGAATTCCACTGGCTTCTAATGTCCATGTAAATTTAAAGCAAAAATCCCTTATAGATAAGAGCTTATAAAAGGGGTTTAAAAGACTGTTTAGAGTCCAGAAACAGCAGGTACACACAACATCCCGAAACTAATCCAATACACTTGGTTATTAATGATTGATTGATTCCCCTCTATTTCTTCTGCCTTGATGTCGGCTGTCAGAAATGTGGACATTTTCCAACAATATAGCTTCTCTGGGCAAAAGCAAAAACACCTGGAAGAGGATGTACTGTGTTGAGATATTTTGTTTTGGGTGCGTGAGTTGAGCTGCCTTTTTTTTTTTTTCCTGCTGGATGAACTGAACTAGCATGAAAAAGAAAAAACACTATTATTATTTTTCTAATATCATTACTATTATTACATTGTTCTCATGGCAGCGCCTGCATCCAGCAGCAGATGAAGGTTTGGTGTCTCTCACAGTCCTTTAACTGCCCACCTTGTCTCCTTTTGATTCAATCCACCAACAGCAGCAATGAATTCTGGGAAGAAGCTCAATGTGACCCCCTGCATCTGTATGTGTAAAAACCAGCGTTCGTATTCCTTTATACACTTTTCACTTTCATGTCAGCAGCTGAAAAAAAATCGGAAAGCCCAGCTGCCGACGTGACGAGCTTCAGTTTCCCTTCAAAACATAAACATCAGCGTTGTTGAGCAAAGAATCATGGGAAGAGCGTGAAGAGCAGAGGACGTGTTGACATGTCGTACACTTTAAACCCCGTCTGGGAACCAGCATGAAATTCTTTACTCTCCTAAAAAAATACTCATAACAAAATTAAAAATATATAAAGAGGTCTCTGCCGCCGGTCACACTGTGGGCAGCCAATGGCAGGAGTCCGTGCAGGTGATCGACAGGTAAGTCACCCTATGGTCTTTGAGTCAGGCGGCTCTTCCCCTCCTCCTGTTCGACCAGCTTGAAGTGAGTGTATGACAGGATACCTGCCAGAGTACAGAGGATCCCCAATGCCTGAGAGAGACAGGAAGACAGACAGACAGGTAGAGACAAGAAGGTTTGGGGGGAAATCGTGGGGTTGCTGGTTTGAATCATCAGGGCAGCAGAGAGAGACTCACCTGGTTGAGTGACAGCGGGTCATGGAAGAGCAGGTATCCTCCAATCAGGGTGATGCAGAATTTAAAATGTCCAAACATGTTGTAGCTGCGAACTAGAGTCAGGAGAACAACAACACAAACCAAAACCATCTGGAACAATGAATATCTAAAATCACTTCCTGAAGACATCCATGAATAATAAAGATGAGACTTACACCCCTTAACTCTCTCACAAACCCCAAAAGAACACCAAAGATCTGCTCAAGAGTTTTAAGTAAGCCCTTCAGTAAGATTAGAAACCTCTTCGCAAACCTCCAGACCTTCCCAAGAAAACCCAAAAACCTCCTTGAGACGACCAGGAACCTTCTCAAAAATTTTCTGAAACAATTTCAACCAGACTAGAGACTTCTAGAGACTTTTTGCAACACGGTCAAAACTTACCAAGATAACCAAAAACCATCTCGAAAACAGAAGAAAAACATTCTCAAGAGGTTCTGAAACCCTTTCAAAGAGACTAGAAAAGTTCACCACAAAGCTTCAAAGCTCCCGGAGAAAACATAAAAATTCCCCCTCAAGGAGACGAAGAAACCCTCAAACCCTTTAAATCCCTCAGGAAGAAGACCAAAACGCTTCTAACAAACCCTTAAAACCTTCTTGCAAAGCCCTAGAACCTTAAACTACATCAAGAACCTGCCCAAGAGAACCTCCGTCTCCAACCGCTACACCTCCCCCCTAAACCGACTGGCCATTTGGGGCGCCCATGTTTTCAAGGATACGTGACAGCTGAGGTGTTTCCAATGATCCAGTAGATGGACAGGTTGACCAGGAACGCCACCAGACCTGAGAACAGCACTGTCATCTGGGCAACAAAAGGACAACACTGTTACCGTAGCAACATGAACTGGAGCCAATGGCGCCAGCTATTCTCTAAGTTCACACTCAGCATGGTTGTAACTGAAGTGTTTCATAAAATCCAAATTTAAAAATAACTAAATTAAAGCACAAACTAGTTCTTTTAAAAGGGCAGAGTGTGGGCTGGCATGTGTGTGTTCAAGTGTTGTGTGTGTGTGTGTGTGTGTGTGTGTGTGTTTGTGTGTGTCATGGTGAGGCTGACCAGAGCAGGCAGAGACCAGGGTCCAAATATTCCTCCGTCTCCAGTCAGCGGCTCAAAGACAGGAACAATACAGAGCAGGAAGCCTGACGACAGAGGAGCCTGACGGGACAGTCACTGTGTTAATATTCGTCACAACATCTCATCGCTTATTAATAGAACACACAACATCACAGTCACAGTACTAGTAGTTAAGGATGCCTTCAGCGGATCTGCATTTGACACATATTAGAGGCAATAGGTGGAGATACTGAGTATTAAATGGCCATTTTAAATATTATATTCACAGGATTAACATTCTATTAAATTGCTGCTTCGGTGATACTATTGATATCAAATTATAAAGCGGTACCACTCCTCTTATTGCACATTTTTATCAGTCTCTAGTGTTGAGTTATACCTGATAGTAGAGCAGCTGCATGGAGTTCACCTGGAGCTCATGTTGTTTAGCCCCCACCCACTGAGAGAGAGAGAGACAGGCAGAGAGACAGACAGGTAGAGAGGGGAAAAAAAGATTCATTTTACTCCTGTCAACTTCACAAAACCACTCTGTCTTTCTTTTATTTCAGGTCGTATATTTACTCACCACTTGGTAAAGCGACGTCACCAGAACACCCAGCGATGCAAACACTGTTCCCTGCAGGTTGAACCGCACGTCATAGTACGAGTTCAATATCACCCCTAATGTTATGGGCACCTGGAGAGAAAGACAGCAGCTCATCATAATGTTATAAATCACAAAGGAATGAGACAATATTGGCCCTGAAAACCAATGAACACCCTAAGGGACCTCCAAAACTTTTACATGAAGCCTTGAAACTGGTTTAGCAAGAACAAACATCGACAGTACTTGAGGCAGACCTACAGAGATCTGTACACATATATTACTCAAGGAACCAGAGAACAATCCAAACCCACTAAATGGACTTTATTTTTGCTCTTTTTGTCCATATTTCTCATCCACTACTGACTATTAATTTGCCAAGATCATGAAAAACATTGGCTCCACTCCATGTCTTTACCTCTTCTCACTTGATACTGCACATCTCTTCACAATGCATGACACTCATGGACGACGTATGCAACGAAGTTGGGTAGCACAACTCTTGCAGACTGTGGTCACAGCTTTAGCCAGCTACTACATTCAGGACATGATTTAAGCTTTCCTTACCAGTGTCAGTTTAATCTTGGTGGAGAAGGTCTTCTTGTAGTAGGTGGTCTGGATGAGGATGATGACGGGTGTGGTCATAGCTTTGGCCAGCTGATATGTCCCTATGGAGTTGTTCTGCAGGGAGAGGTTGGTGAAGGCCACGAACCCACAGAAGCTCAGAGCCAGCCACACGATCCTGCGGACTGGGAGGCTTTTTGGAGAGAAAACGTCCATTTTTTGGCAGATGTAGAGTCCCAGCCACGTGACCACGAAGTGCACGAGGGTCAAGGTCATGTTGGGGAAGCCATAGTGTACGTAGATCCACTTGTTTATAAAAACAATGCAGATGGAGGACAGCAGGTTGACCAGCAGCCCGGCGACAATGCGCCTGTTGACTGAAAAACTAAACAGCTTGTCAGCCATGGTTATGGAAGCTTAGCTAACCCCAGCCAAGCTTTGTTTAACTTCACTGAACTCGCTGTTCACACTGCAAAAAGGAAGTCAATGTTAGAAAGTCTGAAATTTCAGCCATGTTACAGATGATGCATGTGAGATAAATCTTACATTATATCATGTGAGACAGAAATACAGTCTGACCGATACTGATATTGAAAGCATTTTAAGGTAATACTTTTTACCTACTAGTGGAAAAAGTATTCAATATACCTTTTACCTCAGTAAATACTCAGTAAAATATTACAATGTAAAAATACTTTATAAAAAGTAAAAGTCCTGCATTCAAAATTTTACTTCAGTAAGAGTACATTAAGTATTGTCAGCAAAAGATACTAAAAACACACATTATGCAGAAGAACTGCACATTTCAGTGTTAGATTATTATATTTTATTATATTATCATAATATAATTTAGGATGCATTACTGTGGAAGCAGTGCAGGTGAAGCTAATAATAACTACTTACCATAGTTTAATGTTTGGCAGTGGTGAAAAATAAGTACATTTACTGTGCAAGTACTGCATTGAAGGAAAAATACAACTTACTTTCAATATTTTATGCTGTTTTACACTTCTACTTTACTACTCTTACAGCTTTAGTTACAAGTTACTTACAAAAGGTATTTAATAATTAATTGTAAATAATTAGCTGATTGAATTATAAATAAAATAACGATGAGTTGCAGGCCTAAATATAATATAATATACTGAAATTGTGTACATTTGTTGTCTTTTATATTTGATAGTTTCACAAAAAAAATGCTGACAATATTTGTCTTTTATGTAAAACTTGCAAAGTTAGATGTCACTGTAGTTGTTTAATAAATCTAAGAAAGAAAATATTACAATATTTGCCTCCAAAATGTAGTTAAAGTATCATAGCCTAGCATTAAACTGTAAGCGTCAAATAAAGTACAATTACCTCAAAATTATACTTAAGTAAAAAACTCAAGTAACTGTACTATATTACTTCCCATCACTGTTTTCACCAATAACTAACAACAGAGGAAAGAAAACATAATGCGTAGCAGTAAAATCTTTAAAAAAAAATTTTTTTTATGAAGTTCGGCGTGATGCTCTGAACACTGACTTTAACATGAATGCCAATAATAAACAACTACTGTAGGTTAAACAGTAAATTACTGGTTAAATGATACGTATCAGTGTTAAGTTAGCACATTACAGTTTTAAGACTGAATGTAACTCAATCAGTTCATTTCACCAAGACCAATTGCTTCAGTGTCTGTCTGCCTGTCTATCTGTCCGTCTGTCTGTCATTATGCCACGCAATAAGAAAAGTTTACCTGGGGTCTCCATCTTTCCATCAGTCTCCCTGCTTCTCCCCTGTGTCTCGCTCTGCCTGTCTCCCTCCGCCCAAACAAATATCCGTGAGTTAGCGGGCTTAGCGTGCGCCTCTCCCCGGCAGAGCGAAGTTCCAATCCCGGCCTTCGCAGTGACGAATCCCCGTTACAGTACTGGGAGATTTTGCCTCCCTGCTCCCCTGCTGTATACAGCCCGTGTTTTCTGCTTAAAAACCGCCCCGTGTGTTCCTGTTTCCTCTGCGTTTAACGTCCGTGTGTGAAGCAACAGCGGCTGCTAACGGACCGGAGGGTAGAGCAGAGATCATCTAGTAACAGGTGACTCACTCCGCACAGAAAACTGTGTGAGCTGAATAAGACAATAAAAAAAACAATCTGACACAAATAAGAATGAGTTTGTCACAGTTATGACTTAGTACGCCTGTTTATAAACAGTAAATATTCTCCTAAAAACAATGAATTGAACACCAATAATAGTACAATTAATCGCCGCCAGAGGTTTCCACTTGTGGAGCTAGATATTCTGGAAGCTAACGCTGAACCGTCTGCCGGAAATTCAAAAGAAGAAGAAGAGGAATTAAGACACACGAAGAAGAAGCCTAAACCTCGTGAAGCGGGAATTGACAGCTCACAACCATGGACTGGTAAATATATATAAATTCACAATTTTTATAAGCTTTTACACATCTTAATTTTTAGTTCTGTATATGAGCCGCGCTTCTGGTCGTTAGCTGGTTATTCAGCCGGCTGGTCCGCGTCGGGTTAGTTTACTCCGCTAGCTGGGGCTAACGACGCTAATACTGCTAAAGATGCCGTTCATAGTCGGTGCAAATGCTAGCAGGCTAAGTGCTGCCTGGTTTGTGTTATGTTGACATAAACTCAGTAGTGGAAGAAGTACTCAAGTACCACACCGTAAATACTCCTGAACCTAATATGTTACTTAAGTAAAAGTACATAAGAATTATCAGGAAAGGTACTAAAATTTAAAGTACTTAATTCAGTAAACTGACCTCTGTGAATGTTAGAGTACCAAACCTTCGGTTTGCAGTTTATTAGGTACACCTACCCAAAACTAATGCAATCATACAACAGCCTTCAAACACCTGTTAGTGCACAGTTGAAATTATCAACGCTTTAAAACAGTTTCAACAAAAGCGGAATATTAATTATGATCTTCACAAAGGAAGAATTTACTGCAGGACTTTTGTATTAGTGTTAGAGTATACTGCAATTATTTCGATAATGGATTAACCATTTTATTCTGCATTTTTTTTAAAGCAAATGTGCTTAATATTACCTGGTTCTGTCATGTCATATGCAAGAACTTTGCTCCTTTTAAAGTCTTTGTAAATTCACTTCACAATCTTTGGGTTTTTGACTGTTGCTCAGACAAAACTAACAACTTGAAAATGCTATCTCAGGCTCTGGGAGGTTTTGATGACATTTTTCATTATTTTCTGACATTTTTAAACAAATCAATTAATCAAAAAGGTGAATAGATTTAGACAAGACTGCTGCTGTCAGTATCAAAAGTTGGCTTTGAATGCATGGTCTTGTTTACTTAATTTTTTATAGATATTACCTTATTAAGATGCTAGTTTTGTCATATTTAGGCAGAATTTGATTTTGCACGACTGCTTTGTGTCAGACAAGTTTTTTTTTTGTTTTGTTTTTTTCGAACTAACTTGTTCTCATGTTAGTAATAACATGTTTTTATTCATTTTGTTGTCCAGGGGTCAGAGTGAGCTGCCGTCTCCTGTGGTCCGAGACGACGAGGTGACGATCGCTGCCCGTAGGAGGAGGAAGAAAGTGGCCTGTATCCTCTATCTGGAAGATTGAGTGTGTTACTGTGTTAGTGAAAAAATTAGGAGTGATTATGGAGAACACCAACCTCATTGAGAAATACCTTGTGTTTCCCATGACAGCTTCACAACAAAGGCCAACATTGTGTTGAATGAGCTACTATCAACTGTAACTTAATTCAGCTCTGATCGCTTGTAGGAGAGGGAACAGTAACCACTGAGGCTGATATCACGGAGATAAAAATACAAACAGTAATGCTGGATGACAACATTTCCTTTGAATCCCTTGTTTTTGTGAAGGCAGTGAAATCCAGCCCAGGAATGGCTGACTTCGCCATTCACAATGTGAAACTGTTTGTTTGTTGTCTCCATTTATTTTTTGTTTCCGTTCAGCACTCTGGCTACTACATTTATTTAATGACTAAAGTGTGTATGCGCTGAGATGAGCGCCTAGGAGTCTTCTTTTGCCGTTGTTTTCCTGATTGCTGGTCTCAGTCCCGTCACCTGGCAACGGCAGCCCCATCGTTTCCACGGTAACACCAGCCCGCTCCCTCCTGAGGGCAACTCCTGCTTCGCTCTTCAGACAAGCTGGTAGGGGGGACACACACCAGCTGATATTAATCCTGATACAACCTCTAATAGTAAAGAGCTCCATATGTGACTAAATCCCCACTCCTGTCTCATTGTTCTCTCTTTCTCAGTAACTCCCAGGGTTCCAGATGTTTCCTCCATTTTGGCTCCAGGAGGTCGAACGCCTCGATACACACACACACCAAGAAACGCACCCAGCAGTATGGTAAGACACAAACACACACACTCATAGACTTGTGACGTGATGTGTGACTTGTAAAAGTGCTCTAGCTGTGAGGAAAAATGAACGGGACTTTCACTTCAGGACCCAGAGGCACCTGAAATTGCAAGAATATTTTTGTTTTCTTATCTTAAACCTCTCTTGCTCTTTTCCATGAGACTTGCTCTTACTATGGTCATATTCTTCTGCGTTACATTTGTGCCTCATTCCTGAGTGCGCAATGTGACATTTTGAGCGCAGAATAATGTGTTTTCAAAGCAAATAGAATATATTTTGTGGTGAAACTATGATCACAGAAAGAATAATTTAATTGGGCAAACTAAAATCTGTTACACAACAACAAATCTGTCACCCATGGCATAAAAAGTGACAGTTTACACGATGAATTCCTGATAATGATGATGTGTGTCTGTGTGTGTAGAATCTGGACGACAGTGATTGGACCAACAGCATGTACACGTCACCTGTTTCGGGACTGGAGAACACCAGCTTCTTCACTGAAGACATCACCAACCTTAGCTCAGCACTACTAAAGGAGGATGACCCAGGAGAGGCTGGTGAGTAAAACAAACGCACCCCTGTTACTCTGCAGTATTAGTTTACAGCACTCCCGTTTGTTAACGCTGCTGCTTTTTATCTTTTCAGCGGCTGCCAGTCTTTTCCCAGAGTTCCTCACGTCTTTTCTGAAACACTCTTCCTCTGCGGTGTTTGAGCTGCTGGAAGATTATCAGACACTCTGCCAGGACAAGGTAGGTTTTGTGTGAGTGAGTGTGCTAATGTCTAATCTTTATGAGGGAACTGTCAATCAAACAGCTTTGTGGTGTGAAAGTAAGACAGACCGACCGCAGGATTTTATGATGTTTGATTTTTCTACCTGTACTAACCTTCTACTAATCTTCAACCCATGAGCTGTTACAGAAGTGATCTGTATATGTTATGCATATATTTATGTAAATCATTTTGTAACCATGGCAATGTGAGTGCAGAGATTTCCCCTGATACATTTGAAAATCAAAACGAATTCAAACTAGGCTGTGCACCTCTAACCTCTAACTCTCCCTCGCCATATTTAAGGTGGACGTGCTGCAGTCTGTGGTCCTCAGAGCGGGTCAGAACAGTAAAACAGCAGGAGTCCGCTGGCTGCTGCAGCAGGAGAGCTGCTCCTGGAGACTCATCACCTCACTCTACAGGTACCTGTCGTCCTGCTTGTCTGATCGGTCGTTTACTTGACTCCAATTAATCACCTGTCTGTTTCTGCAGGGATCGGGTCCAGTTGGCGATGGAAGATGACATCATGACAGACATGGTTGTAAGTGACAGTTAATGCTGAAACAAACACACACTCACAAATCTGCAATAAGTGATTTTCCTTTTGGCCACTTGGGGCCAGCACTGACAAATCTGTTTGCAAAGAGTTGCTTATAGACACATCCAGAGGTTACAGAGTTCATCAAGCTTTTAGATAAGTTATTCAATTGGAGTTGAAAAACATAAATCATTCTCTTCAGAATTCCACACTGTGAGTCATACATATCTGCTTTAATTTAATACAGGCAAATTTCCCTCTGTAATCATTTCCACCTGAAGCAATTCCAATGCAAACACACTCTCTTAACACACACATTAGACTTCAGCCTAGATGGACACACAGGTCCAAAGCATGAGGATTCTGGAGGCTGTAAAGATTAAAGTGTGTTTGCATCTCTGTCTGTTTGTGTTTGTAGGTTCCCAGTGAGAGTGAGAAAGTTGTGGTGGAGCAGCTTTTTCAGCGGGATGCTGTCATACGACAGAGTCAGGTAACACACACGCACGTGATATTTTAAGTTTTTTTTTTGTGCATAGAAACAGGTGGATTAAAGCCCGCATGTTGCTAGTTGCTCACTGTCTGGTCACTGTGTTGCAGCTGGTCGTTGATTGGCTGGAGTGCATTGCTAAGGATCAGATTGGAGATTTTTCGGATAATATAGAATACTACGCAAAAAACGTCTGCTGGTGAGTTTTCAAATATCAAGTCTACAGTAGTGTGTATCAGCATCATCGGTGAGTTCCTGCAACAGTAAAATTGAGGTGTGTGTGTGTGTGTGTCTGTGTCTCAGGGAGAACACTCTTCATGCGCTGAAGATGAGGAGGAAGAGCGGTGCTGCTTTCACTGTTCCTCTGGTCACTGAACTGGTGAGGCATGTTACCATGACAACACACGCCTCCACATTCCTACTGTTAATAAATACATCGATAAAATGTGCGTGTGTGTGTGTGTGTGTTCAGGACCCAGACGCTCCTCTCCGGCAGCAGCGCCCCCTGGCTGACCTGGACAGAGAGGATGACGCCCGACTGCTGAAGAACCTGTTCACCCTGATCAGAGCGGGGATGACTGAGGAGGTAGAGAGACACTCTTTGGTTCATACTGTATTTAAAGGGCCAGTACACCCAAATTAATAACAGTCGTCAGAAAATAATAGAAAGATGCGGAACTTTAAGGGATTAGTCTGTCTTCAAACATTTCAGTATTCAGGCCACATGCACCTCCACACTGTGTGTCTGGATTATGGGGAATGTCTCACTTCCTGCCGGGATCCACAGCTGTCTCTCTGTGTGTGTCTGTGTGTGTTTAGGCTCAGCGGCTGTGTAAACGCTGTGGTCAGGCCTGGAGAGCAGCAACTCTGGAAGGCTGGAAACTGTACCATGATCCCAACATGACCTCAGGTAACCTCTGAGTTTTCATGTCTTGCTTCTCTTTCATGATGATGATGCTCACAAACTAACCTACCTGACTAGACAACAGCCTGGAGTTTTTGTTTTTTAGCCAACCCTCAGAATTAATAGCGGTTAGTTATGAGTAAATCTGATGTGTAGTTGTCATCAGAGCTGGTGAAATCAACCACGGCTCACCAAACTTTAACCTCCTACAGTTTAAGACTCAGTTAATTATGTAATTTATAACTGAAATCTCATCCTCTATTCACAATTGATCATTGAAGTCTACTCATTAGCTTCACACTATTTTCTCTGCCTCCTCTGAAGACTGTTTGTATCTATCCACCATCACCATCTACATGACTCTTTTCTCTCTGCAGGAAGTCTGGAGTTGCAGCCTGTTGAAGGAAACCCTCAGAGAGGTATCTGGAAGGCCTGCTGCTGGAGAATGGCCGAGGAGGTACGGCACAAACGCACACCTCCCTGTAGGAGAATGAGGATACGGCGCACAGTCCACAAACAAAACACTGATTACACATTTATCCACAGAGGAAGGAGTCGAACATCGTCCAGTGTTAACCTACTGTCTGTGTTTTAGGAGCAGTTAAACAGATACGAGAGGGCCATCTACGCCAGCCTGAGTGGAAACCTCAAGCCGGTAATGTGTGATTCTGTTTGTGTTACACTGGCGCTCAGTAAATGAATCTCAGGCTAGTTTTAGGATCAGAGGTCACGGCAGGATCCAGAGAACCTGAGTCCTGTATTGAGTCTCTGAGGTGTTTCAACTACATGTGCATCCTGTGTCCTACCACAATAAAATCAAACATGTTAGCCAAACAATGATCAGCCAGTGTGTTAGTTTGTAGAGATCCATCTGGTGACAGCATGTAATATATATTAACTGTGTGTGTGTGTTTCTGTGTGTTTGTCAGATCCTGGCAGTGTGTGAATCATGGGAGGACTGCGTGTGGGCGTACTTCAGAGTGATGGTCGACTCGCTGGTCGAAAAGGATCTGATGTCATCGGGTATGGCCCACCAGGAAGTGGAGACACTGCCACGAGAATACCTGGAAGCCAAGTACGACGCAGACACACACACACACAAACACACACACAAGGAAATGCTGTATTGGCCTGAACACAAGACAATATTTTTTTCTTTCAGAGTTAATCAGCCCTAAAAGTTTCATTAGCCTGGTTTAACCAGCAGGAGTTTAAAACTTTACTGTAGAAAAGGGAGTAAATCATCTATGTTGTATCACTGACTGGTTTTATAGACAAACCTGCACTGTGATTAAAAACACACCTCATATCTCTCTCATCACTTCACTGTCTGCGTCTCTCCTCAGCTGGACCATGGAAAAGGTGTTTGAGGAGCTTCAAGCCTCAGAGTCAAAGGTAAAACTCACACTGACCGACTGTGACAGGTGATCACCAAAGT